>NW_026728102.1:0-668354 GCF_030684315.1 Stegostoma tigrinum
CTCACAGTGACTGGCCCCCCGCAGCCCTGACCCGCTCACAGGGACTGGCCCCCGCAGCCCTGACCCGCTCACAGGGACTGGCCCCGCAGCCCTGACCCGCTCACAGGGAATGGCCCCCGCAGCCCTGACCCGCTCACAGGGACTCGCCCCCGCAGCCCTGACCCGCTCACAGGGACTGGCCCCGCAGCCCTGACCCGCTCACAGGGACTGGCCCCCGCAGCCCTGACCCGCTCTCAGGGCCTGGCCCCCGCAGCCCTGACCCGCTCTCAGGGCCTGGCCCCCGCAGCCCTGACCCACTCAGGGCCTGGCCCCGCAGCCCTGACCCGCTAACTGGGCCTGGCACCCGCAGCCCTGACCCGCTCACAGGGCCTGGCCCCCGCAGCCCTGACCCGCTCACAGGGCCCGTCCCCCGCAGCCCTGACCCGCTCACAGGGACGGGCCCCCGCAGCCCTGACCCGCTCACAGGGACTGGCCCCCGCAGCCCTGACCCGCTCACAGGGACTGGCCCCCGCAGCCCTCACACGCTCACAGGCACTGGCCCCCTCAGCCATGACCCGATCACAGGCACTGTACCCCGCAGCCCTGTCCCGCTGACATGGACTGGCCCCCGCAGCCCTGACCCCCTGACAGCTATTTGCCACCGCAGCCCTGGCCCGCTCACAGGGACTGGCCCCCGCAGCCCTGGCCCGCTCACAGGGACTGGCCCCCGCAGCCCTGGCCCGCTCACAGGGACTGGCCCCCGCAGCCCTGACCCGCTCACAGGGCCTGGCCCCCTCAGCCCTGACCCGCTCACAGGGCCTGGCCCCCGCAGCCCTGACCCGCTCACTGGGCCTGGCCCCCGCAGCCCTGACCCGCTGACAGGGCCTGGCCCCCGCAGCCCTGACCCGCTCACAGGGACTGGCCCCCGCAGCCCTGACCCGCTCACTGGGCCTGGCCCCCCGCAGCCCTGACCCGCTCACAGGGCCTGGCCCCCGCAGCCCTGACCCGCTGTCAGGGCCTGGCCCCCGCAGCCCTGACCCGCTCTCAGGGCCTGGCCCCCGCAGCCCTGGCCCGCTCACAGGGACTAGCCCCCGCAGCCCTGGCCCGCTCACAGGGACTAGCCCCCGCAGCCCTGTCCCGCTGACATGGACTGGCCCCCGCAGCCCTGACCCGCTCTCAGGGCCTGGCCCCCGCAGCCCTGGCCCGCTCACAGGGACTGGCCCCCGCAGCCCTGGCCCGCTCGCAGGGCCTGGCCCCCGCAGCCCTGACCCGCTCACAGGGCCTGGCCCCCGCAGCCCAGACCCGCTCACAGGGCCTGGCCCCCGCAGCCCTGACCCGCTCACTGGGCCTGGCCCCCGCAGCCCTGACCCGCTCACAGGGCCTCGCCCCCGCAGCCCTGACCCGCTCACAGGGCCTGGCCCCCGCAGCCCTCACCCGCTCACAGGGACTGGCCCCCGCAGCCCTGACCCGCTCACAGGGCCTGGCCCCCGCAGCCCTGACCCGCTGTCAGGGCCTGGCCCCCACAGCCCTGACCCGCTCACAGGGCCTGGCCCCCGCAGCCCTGACCCGCTCACAGGGACTGGCCCCCGCAGCCGTGACCCGCTCACAGGGACTGGCCCCCGCAGCCCTGACCCGCTCACAGGGACTGGCCCCCCCAGCCCTCACACGCTCACAGGGACTGGCCCCCGCAGCCCTGACCCGCTCACAGGGACTGGCCCCCGCAGCCCTGACCCGCTCACAGGGACTGGCCCCCGCAGCCCTGACCCGCTCACAGGGACTGGCCCCCGCAGCCCTGACCCGCTGACATGGACAGGCCCCCGCAGCCCTGACCACCTGACAGCAATTTGCCACCGCAGCCCTCGCCCGCTCAGAGGGACTGGCCCCCGCAGCCCTGACCCGCTCACAGCTATTTGCCACCGCTGCCATGACCCGATCACAGGCACTGTCCCACGCAGCCCTGTCCCGCTGACATGGACAGGCCCCCGCAGCCCTGACCACCTGACAGCTATTTGCCACCGCAGCCCTCGCCCGCTCACAGGGACTGGCCCCCGCAGCCCTGACCCGCTCACAGGACTGGCCCCCGCAGCCCTGACCTGCTCACAGCTCTTTGCCACCGCAGCCCTGACCCGCTCACAGGGACTGGCCCCCTCAGCCATGACCCGATCACAGGCGCTGTACCCCGCAGCCCTGTCCCCGTGACAGCTATTTGCCACCGCAGCCATGACCCGATCACAGGGACTGGCCCCCGCAGCCCTGGCCCGCTCACAGGGACTGGCCCCCGCAGCCCTGACCCGCTCACTGGGCCTGGCCCCCGCAGCCCTGACCCGCTCACAGGTCCTGGCCCCCGCAGCCCTGACCCGCTCACAGGGCCTGGCCCCCGCAGCCCTCCCCCGCTCACAGGGACTGGCCCCCGCAGCCCTGACCCGCTCACAGGGACTGGCCCCCGCAGCCCTGACCCGCACACAGGGCCTGGCCCCCGCAGCCCTCCCCCGCTCACAGGGACTGGCCCCCGCAGCCCTCACCCGCTCACAGGGACTGGCCCCCGCAGCCCTGACCCGCTCACAGGGACTGGCCCCCGCAGCCCTGACCCGCTCACAGGGACTGGCCCCCGCAGCCCTGACCCGCTCACAGGGACTGGCCCCCGCAGCCCTCACACGCTCACAGGGACTGGCCCCCGCAGCCCTGACCCGCTCACAGCTATGTGCCACCGCAGCCATGACCCGATCACAGGCACTGTCCCACGCAGCCCTGTCCCGCTGACATGGACAGGCCCCCGCAGCCCTGACCACCTGACAGCTATTTGCCACCGCAGCCCTCGCCCGCTCACAGGGACTGGCCCCCGCAGCCCTGACCCGCTCACAGGGACTGGCCCCCGCAGCCCTGACCTGCTCACAGCTCTTTGCCACCGCAGCCCTGACCCGCTCACAGGGACTGGCCCCCTCAGCCATGACCCGATCACAGGCGCTGTACCCCGCAGCCCTGTCCCCCTGACAGCTATTTGCCACCGCAGCCATGACCCGATCACAGGGACCGGCCCCCGCAGCCCTGGCCCGCTCACAGGGACTGGCCCCCGCAGCCCGGGCCCGCTCACAGGGACTGGCCCCCGCAGCCCTGGCCCGCTCACAGGGACTGGCCCCCGCAGCCCTAGCCCGCTCACAGGGACTGGCCCCCGCAGCCCTGGCCCGCTCACAGGGACTGGCCCCCCGCAGCCCTGACCCGCTCACAGGGCCTGGCCCCCGCAGCCCTGACCCGCTCACTGGGCCTGGCCCCCGCAGCCCTGTCCCGCTCACAGGGCCTCGCCCCCGCAGCCCTGACCCGCTCACAGGGCCTGGCCCCCGCAGCCCTCACCCGCTCGCAGGTCCTGGCCCCCGCAGCCCTGACCCGCTCGCAGGGCCTGGCCCCCGCAGCCCTGACCCGCTCACTGGGCCTGGCCCCCGCAGCCCTGACCCGCTCACAGGGCCTGGCCCCCGCAGCCCTGACCCGCACACAGGGCCTCGCCCCCGCAGCCCTCCCCCGCTCACAGGGACTGGCCCCCGCAGCCCTGACCCGCTCACAGGGACTGGCCCCCGCAGCCCTGACCCGCTCACAGGGACTGGCCCCCGCAGCCCTGACCCGCTCACAGGGACTGGCCCCCGCAGCCCTGACCCGCTCACAGGGACTGGCCCCCGCAGCCCTCACACGCTCACAGGGACTGGCCCCCGCAGCCCTGACCCGCTCACAGGGACTGGCCCCCGCAGCCCTGACCCGCTCACAGGGACTGGCCCCCGCAGCCCTGACCAGCTCACAGGGACTGGCCCCCGCAGCCCTGACCCGCTGACATGGACAGGCCCCCGCAGCCCTGACCACCTGACAGCAATTTGCCACCGCAGCCCTCGCCCGCTCACAGGGACTGGCCCCCGCAGCCCTGACCCGCTCACAGCTATTTGCCACCGCAGCCATGACCCGATCACAGGCACTGTCCCACGCAGCCCTGTCCCGCTGACATGGACAGGCCCCCGCAGCCCTGACCACCTGACAGCTATTTGCCACCGCAGCCCTCGCCCGCTCACAGGGACTGGCCCCCGCATCCCTGACCTGCTCACAGCTCTTTGCCACCCATCCCTGACCCGCTCACAGGGACTGGCCCCCTCAGCCATGACCCGATCACAGGCGCTGTACCCCGCAGCCCTGTCCCCTGACAGCTATTTGCCACCGCAGCCATGACCCGATCACAGGACTGGCCCCCGCAGCCCTGGCCCGCTCACAGGGACTGGCCCCCGCAGCCCTGGCCCCATCTCAGGGACTGGCCCCCGCAGCCCTGGCCCGCCCTCAGGGACTGGCCCCCGCAGCCCTGGCCCGCTCACAGGGACTGGCCCCCGCAGCCCTGGCCCGCTCACAGGGACTGGCCCCCGCAGCCCTTGCCCGCTCACAGGGACTGGCCCCCGCAGCCCTGACCCGCTCACAGGGCCTGGCCCCCGCAGCCCTGACCCGCTCACTGGGCCTGGCCCCCGCAGCCCTGACCCGCTCACAGGGCCTCGCCCCCGCAGCCCTGACCCGCTCACAGGGCCTGGCCCCCGCAGCCCTCACCCGCTCACAGGGACTGGCCCCCGCAACCCTGACCCGCTCACAGGGACTGGCCCCCGCAGCCCTGACCCGCTCACAGGGACTGGCCCCCGCAGCCCTGACCCGCTCACAGGGACTGGCCCCCGCAGCCCTGACCCGCTCACAGGGACTGGCCCCGCCGCCCTGCCCCGCTCACAGCTCTTTGCCACCGCAGCCCTGACCCGCTCACAGGGACTGGCCCCCTCAGCCATGACCCAATCACAGGCACTGTACCCCGCAGCCCTGTCCGCTAACATGCACTGGCCCCCGCAGCCCTGAACCCCTGACAGCTATTTTCCACCGCAGCCCTGGCCCGCTCACAGGGACTGGCCCCCGCAGCCCTGGCCCGCTCACAGGGACTAGCCCCCGCAGCCCTGGCCCGCTCACAGGGACTGGCCCCCGCAGCCCTGGCCCGCTCACAGGGACTGGCCCCCGCAGCCCTGGCCCGTTCACAGGGACTGGCCCCCGCAGCCCTGGCCCGCTCACAGGGACTTGCCCCCGCAGCCCTTGGCCGCTCACAGGGACTGGCCCCCGCAGCCCTGGCCCGCTCACAGGGACTGGCCCCCGCAGCCCTGGCCCGCTCACAGGGACTGGCCCCCGCAGCCCTGGCCCGCTCGCAGGGACTGGCCCCCGCAGCCCTTCCCGCTCGCAGGTCCTGGCCCCGCAGCCCTGACCCGCTCGCAGGGCCTGGCCCCCGCAGCCCTGACCCGCTCGCAGGGCCTGGCTCCCGCAGCCCTGACCCGCTCGCAGGGCCTGGCTCCCGCAGCCCTGACCCGCTCTCAGGGCCTGGCCCCCGCAGCCCTGACCCGCTCACAGTGACTGGCCCCCCGCAGCCCTGACCCGCTCACAGGGACTGGCCCCCGCAGCCCTGACCCGCTCACAGGGACTGGCCCCCGCAGCCCTGACCCGCTCACAGGGAATGGCCCCCGCAGCCCTGACCCGCTCACAGGGACTCGCCCCCGCAGCCCTGACCCGCTCACAGGGCCTGGCCCCCGCAGCCCTGACCCGCTCACAGCTATTTGCCACCGCAGCCATGACCCGATCACAGGCACTGTCCCACGCAGCCCTGTCCCGCTGACATGGACAGGCCCCCGCAGCCCTGACCACCTGACAGCTATTTGCCACCGCAGCCCTCGCCCGCTCACAGGGACTGGCCCCCGCAGCCCTGACCCGCTCACAGCTATTTGCCACCGCAGCCATGACCCGATCACAGGCACTGTCCCACGCAGCCCTGTCCCGCTGACATGGACAGGCCCCCGCAGCCCTGACCACCTGACAGCTATTTGCCACCGCAGCCCTCGCCCGCTCACAGGGACTGGCCCCCGCAGCCCTGACCCGCTCACAGGGACTGGCCCCCTCAGCCATGACCCGATCACAGGCGCTGTACCCCGCAGCCCTGTCCCCCTGACAGCTATTTGCCACCGCAGCCATGACCCGATCACAGGGACTGGCCCCCGCAGCCCTGGCCCGCTCACAGGGAATGGCCCCCGCAGCCCTGGCCCGCTCACAGGGACTGGACCCCGCAGCCCTGGCCCGCTCACAGGGACTGGCCCCCGCAGCCCTGGCCCGCTCACAGGGACTGGCCCCCGCAGCCCTGGCCCGCTCACAGGGACTGGCCCCCGCAGCCCTGGCCCGCTCACAGGGACTGGCCCCCGCAGCCCTGACCCGCTCACAGGGCCTGGCCCCCGCAGCCCTGACCCGCTCACTGGGCCTGGCCCCCGCAGCCCTGACCCGCTCACAGGGCCTGGCCCCCGCAGCCCTGACCCGCTCACAGGGCCTGGCCCCCGCAGCCCTCACCCGCTCACAGGGACTGGCCCCCGCAGCCCTGACCCGCTCACAGGGACTGGCCCCCGCAGCCCTGACCCGCTCACAGGGACTGGCCCCCGCAGCCCTGGCCCGCTCACAGGGACTGGCCCCCGCAGCCCTGTCCCGCTCACAGGGACTGGCCCCCGCAGCCATGACCCGCTCACAGCTCTTTGCCACCGCAGCCCTGACCCGCTCACAGGGACTGGCCCCCGCAGCCCTGGCCCGCTCACAGGGACTGGACCCCGCAGCCCTCACAAGCTCACATGGACTGGCCCCCTCAGCCATGACCCGATCACAGGCACTGTACCCGCAGCCCTGTCCCGCTGACATGGACTGGCCCCCGCAGCCCTGACCCCCTGACAGCTATTTGCCACCGCAGCCCTGGCCCGCTCACAGGGACTGGCCCCCGCAGCCCTGGCCCGCTCACAGGGACTGGCCCCCGCAGCCCTGGCCCGCTCACAGGGACTGGCCCCCGCAGCCCTGGCCCGCTCACAGGGACTGGCCCCCGCAGCCCTGGCCCGCTCACAGGGACTGGCCCCCGCAGCCCTGGGCCGCTCACAGGGACTGGCCCCCGCAGCCCTGGCCCGCTCACAGGGACTGGCCCCCGCAGCCCTGGCCCGCTCGCAGGGACTGGCCCCCGCAGCCCTGGCCCGCTCGCAGGGACTGGCCCCCGCAGCCCTTCCCGCTCGCAGGTCCTGGCCCCCGCAGCCCTGACCCGCTCGCAGGGCCTGGCCCCCGCAGCCCTGACCCGCTCGCAGGGCCTGGCTCCCGCAGCCCTGACCCGCTCGCAGGGCCTGGCTCCCGCAGCCCTGACCCGCTCTCAGGACCTGGCCCCCGCAGCCCTGACCCGCTCACAGGGACTGGCCCCCCGCAGCCCTGACCCGCTCACAGGGACTGGCCCCCGCAGCCCTGACCCGCTCACAGGGACTGGCCCCCGCAGCCCTGACCCGCTCACAGGGAATGGCCCCCGCAGCCCTGACCCGCACACAGGGACTCGCCCCCGCAGCCCTGACCCGCTCACAGGGACTGGCCCCCGCAGCCCTGACCCGCTCACAGCGACTGGCCCCCGTAGCCCTGACCCTCTCTCAGGGCCTGGCCCCCGCAGCCCTGACCCGCTCTCAGGGCCTGGCCCCCGCAGCCCTGACCCGCTCTCAGGGCCTGGCCCCCGCAGCCCTGACCCGCTCACATGGCCTGGCCCCCGCAGCCCTGACCCGCTCACTGGGCCTGGCCCCCGCAGCCCTGACCCGCTCACAGGGCCTGGCCCCTGCAGGCCTGACCCGCTCACAGGGCCTGGCCCCCGCAGCCCTGACCCGCTCACAGGGACTGGCCCCCGCAGCCCTGACCCGCTCACAGGGACTGGCCCCCGCAGCCCTGACCCGCTCACAGGGACTGGCCCCCGCAGCCCTGACCCGCTCACAGGGACTGGCCCCCGCAGCCCTGACCCGCTCACAGGGACTGGCTCCCGCATCCCTGACCCGCTCACAGGGACTGGCCCCCGCAGCCCTCACACGCTCACAGGGACTGGCCCCCGCAGCCCTGACCCGCTCACAGGGACTGGCCCCCGCAGCCCTCACACACTCACAGGGACTGGCCCCCGCAGCCCTGGCCCGCTCACAGGGACTGGCCCCCGCAGCCCTGGCCCGCTCACAGGGACTGGCCCCCGCAGCCCTGGCCCGCTCACAGGGACTGGCCCCCGCAGCCCTGACCCGCTCACAGGGACTGGCCCCCGCAGCCCTCACACACTCACAGGGACTGGCCCCCGCAGCCCTGGCCCGCTCACAGGGACTGGCCCCCGCAGCCCTGGCCCGCTCACAGGGACTGGCCCCCGCAGCCCTGGCCCGCTCACAGGGACTGGCCCCCGCAGCCCTGGCCCGCTCGCAGGGACTGGCCCCCGCAGCCCTGCCCGCTCGCAGGGCCTGGCCCCCGCAGCCCTGACCCGCTCGCAGGGCCTGGCCCCCGCAGCCCTGACCCGCTCGCACGGCCTGGCTCCCGCAGCCCTGACCCGCTCGCAGGGCCTGGCCCTCGCAGCCCTGACCCGCTCGCAGGGACTGGCCCCCCGCAGCCCTGACCCGCTCGCAGGGACTGGCCCCCGCAGCCCTGACCCGCTCGCAGGGACTGGCCCCCGCAGCCCTGACCCGCTCACAGGGAATGGCCCCCGCAGCCCTGACCCGCTCACAGGGACTGGCCCCCGCAGCCCTGACCCGCTCACAGGGACTGGCCCCCGCAGCCCTGACCCGCTCACAGGGACTGGCCCCCGCAGCCCTGACCCGCTCACAGGGCCTGGCCCCCGCAGCCCTGACCCGCTCACAGGGAATGGCCCCCGCAGCCCTGACCCGCTCACAGGGACTGGCCCCCGCAGCCCTGACCCGCTCACAGGGACTGGCCCCCGCAGCCCTGACCCGCTCACAGGGACTAGCCCCCGCAGCCCTGTCCCGCTGACATGGACTGGCCCCCGCAGCCCTGACCCGCTCTCAGGGCCTGGCCCCCGCAGCCCTGACCCGCTCTCAGGGCCTGGCCCCCGCAGCACTGACCCGCTCTCAGGGCCTGGCCCCCGCAGCCCTGACCCGCTCACAGGGCCTGGCCCCCGCAGCCCTGACCCGCTCACTGGGCCTGGCCCCCGCAGCCCTGACCCGCTCACAGGGCCTGGCCCCCGCAGCCCTGACCCGCTCACAGGGCCTGGCCCCCGCAGCCCTCCCCCGCTCACAGGGACTGGCCCCCGCAGCCCTGACCCGCTCACAGGGACTGGCCCCCGCAGCCCTGACCCGCTCACAGGGACTGGCCCCCACAGCCCTGACCCGCTCACAGCTCTTTGCCACCGCAGCCCTGACCCGCTCACAGGGACTGGCCCCCTCAGCCATGACCCGATCACAGGCACTGTACCCCGCAGCCCTGTCCCGCTGACATGGACTGGCCCCCGCAGCCCTGACCCCCTGACAGCTATTTGCCACCGCAGCCCTGGCCCGCTCACAGGGACTGGCCCCCGCAGCCCTGGCCCGCTCACAGGGACTAGCCCCCGCAGCCCTGGCCCGCTCACAGGGACAGGCCCCCGCAGCCCTGACCCGCTCTCAGGGCCTGGCCCCCGCAGCCCTGACCCGCTCTCAGGGCCTGGCCCCCGCAGCCCTGACCCGCTCTCAGGGCCTGGCCCCCGCAGCCCTGACCCGCTCACAGGGCCTGGCCCCCGCAGCCCTGACCCGCTCTCAGGGCCTTGCCCCCGCAGCCCTGACCCGCTCTCAGGGCCTGGCCCCCGCAGCCCTGGCCCGCTCACAGGGACTAGCCCCCGCAGCCCTGGCCCGCTCACAGGGACTGGCCCCCGCAGCCCTGACCCGCTCTCAGGGCCTGGCCCCCGCAGACCTGACCCGCTCTCAGGGCCTGGCCCCCGCAGCCCTGACCCGCTGTCAGGGCCTGGCCCCCACAGCCCTGACCCGCTCACAGGGCCTGGCCCCCGCACCCCTGACCCGCTCACTGGGCCTGGCCCCCGCAGCCCTGACCCGCTCACAGGGCCTGGCCCCCGCAGCCCTGACCCGCTCACAGGGACTGGCCCCCGCAGCCCTCCCCCGCTCACAGGGACTGGCCCCCGCAGCCCTGACCCGCTCACAGGGACTGGCCCCCGCAGCCCTGACCCGCTCACAGGGACTGGCCCCCGCAGCCCTGACCCGCTCACAGGGACTGGCCCCCGCAGCCCTGACCCGCTCACAGGGACTGGCCCCCGCAGCCCTGACCCGCTCACAGGGACTGGCCCCCGCAGCCCTGACCCGCTCACAGGGACCTGCCCCCGCAGCCCTGACCCGCTCACAGGGACTGGCCCCCGCAGCCCTCACACGCTCACAGGGACTGGCCCCCGCAGCCCTGACCCGCTCACAGCTATTTGCCACCGCAGCCATGACCCGATCACAGGCACTGTCCCACGCAGCCCTGTCCCGCTGACATGGACAGGCCCCCGCAGCCCTGACCACCTGACAGCTATTTGCCACCGCAGCCCTCGCCCGCTCACAGGGACTGGCCCCCGCAGCCCTGACCCGCTCACTGGGACTGGCCCCCGCAGCCCTGACCTGCTCACAGCTCTTTGCCACCGCAGCCCTGACCCGCTCACAGGGACTGGCCCCCTCAGCCATGACCCGATCACAGGCGCTGTACCCCGCAGCCCTGTCCCCCTGACAGCTATTTGCCACCGCAGCCATGACCCGATCACAGGGACTGGCCCCCGCAGCCCTGGCCCGCTCACAGGGACTGGCCCCCGCAGCCCTGGCCCGCTCACAGGGACTGGCCCCCGCAGCCCTGGCCCGCTCACAGGGACTGGCCCCCGCAGCCCTGGCCCGCTCACAGGGACTGGCCCCCGCAGCCCTGGCCCGCTCACAGGGACTGGCCCCCGCAGCCCTGGCCCGCTCACAGGGACTGGCCCCCGCAGCCCTGACCCGCTCACAGGGCCTGGCCCCCGCAGCCCTGACCCGCTCACTGGGCCTGGCCCCCGCAGCCCTGTCCCGCTCACAGGGCCTCGCCCCCGCAGCCCTGACCCGCTCACAGGGCCTGGCCCCCGCAGCCCTGACCCGCTCGCAGGGCCTGGCCCCCGCAGCCCTGACCCGCACACTGGGCCTGGCCCCCGCAGCCCTGACCCGCTCACAGGGCCTGGCCCCCGCAGCCCTGACCCGCACACAGGGCCTGGCCCCCGCAGCCCTCCCCCGCTCACAGGGACTGGCCCCCGCAGCCCTCACCCGCTCACAGGGACTGGCCCCCGCAGCCCTGACCCGCTCACAGGGACTGGCCCCCGCAGCCCTGACCCGCTGACAGGGTCTGGCCCCCGCAGCCCTGACCCGCTCGCAGGGACTGGCCCCCCCAGCCCTCACACGCTCACAGGGACTGGCCCCCGCAGCCCTGACCCGCTCACAGGGACTGGCCCCCGCAGCCCTCCCCCGCTCACAGGGACTGGCCCCCGCAGCCCTCACCCGCTCACAGGGACTGGCCCCCGCAGCCCTGACCCGCTCACAGGGACTGGCCCCCGCAGCCCTGACCCGCTGACAGGGACTGGCCCCCGCAGCCCTGACCCGCTCACAGGGACTGGCCCCCCCAGCCCTCACACGCTCACAGGGACTGGCCCCCGCAGCCCTGACCCGCTCACAGGGACTGGCCCCCGCAGCCCTGAACCGCTCACAGGGACTGGCCCCCGCAGCCCTGACCCGCTCACAGGGACTGGCCCCCGCAGCCCTGACCCGCTGACATGGACAGGCCCCCGCAGCCCTGACCACCTGACAGCAATTTGCCACCGCAGCCCTCGCCCGCTCACAGGGACTGGCCCACGCAGCCCTGACCCGCTCACAGCTATTTGCCACCGCAGCCATGACCCGATCACAGGCACTGTCCCACGCAGCCCTGTCCCGCTGACATGGACAGGCCCCCGCAGCCCTGACCACCTGACAGCTATTTGCCACCGCAGCCCTCGCCCGCTCACAGGGACTGGCCCCCGCAGCCCTGACCCGCTCACAGGGACTGGCCCCCGCAGCCCTGACCTGCTCACAGCTCTTTGCCACCGCAGCCCTGACCCGCTCACAGGGACTGGCCCCCTCAGCCATGACCCGATCACAGGCGCTGTACCCCGCAGCCCTGTCCCCCTGACAGCTATTTGCCACCGCAGCCATGACCCGATCACAGGGACTGGCCCCCGCAGCCCTGGCCCGCTCACAGGGACTGGCCCCCGCAGCCCTGGCCCGCTCACAGGGACTGGCCCCCGCAGCCCTGGCCCGCTCACAGGGACTGGCCCCCGCAGCCCTGGCCCGCTCACAGGGACTGGCCCCCGCAGCCCTGGCCCGCTCACAGGGACTGGCCCCCGCAGCCCTGGCCCGCTCACAGGGACTGGCCCCCGCAGCCCTGACCCGCTCACAGGGCCTGGCCCCCGCAGCCCTGACCCGCTCACTGGGCCTGGCCCCCGCAGCCCTGACCCGCTCACAGGGCCTCGCCCCCGCAGCCCTGACCCGCTCACAGGGCCTGGCCCCCGCAGCCCTCACCCACTCACAGGGACTTGCCTCCGCAGCCCTGACCCGCTCACAGGGACTGGCCCCCGCAGCCCTGACCCGCTCACAGGGACTGGCCCCCGCAGCCCTGACCCGCTCACAGGGACTGGCCCCCGCAGCCCTGACCCGCTCTCAGGGCCTGTCCCCCGCAGCCCTGGCCCGCTCTCAGGGCCTGGCCCCCGCAGCCCTGACCCGCTCACTGGGCCTGGCCCCCGCAGCCCTGACCCGCTGACAGGGCCTGGCCCCCGCAGCCCTGACCCGCTCACAGGGACTGGCCCCCGCAGCCCTGACCCGCTCACTGGGCCTGGCCCCCGCAGCCCTGACCCGCTCACAGGGCCTGGCCCCCGCAGCCCTGACCCGCTGTCAGGGCCTGGCCCCCGCAGCCCTGACCCGCTCTCAGGGCCTGGCCCCCGCAGCCCTGGCCCGCTCACAGGGACTAGCCCCCGCAGCCCTGGCCCGCTCACAGGGACTAGCCCCCGCAGCCCTGTCCCGCTGACATGGACTGGCCCCCGCAGCCCTGACCCGCTCTCAGGGCCTGGCCCCCGCAGCCCTGGCCCGCTCACAGGGACTGGCCCCCGCAGCCCTGGCCCGCTCGCAGGGCCTGGCCCCCGCAGCCCTGACCCGCTCACAGGGCCTGGCCCCCGCAGCCCAGACCCGCTCACAGGGCCTGGCCCCCGCAGCCCTGACCCGCTCACTGGGCCTGGCCCCCGCAGCCCTGACCCGCTCACAGGGCCTCGCCCCCGCAGCCCTGACCCGCTCACAGGGCCTGGCCCCCGCAGCCCTGACCCGCTCACAGGGACTGGCCCCCGCAGCCCTGACCCGCTCACAGGGCCTGGCCCCCGCAGCCCTGACCCGCTGTCAGGGCCTGGCCCCCACAGCCCTGACCCGCTCACAGGGCCTGGCCCCCGCAGCCCTGACCCGCTCACAGGGACTGGCCCCCGCAGCCGTGACCCGCTCACAGGGACTGGCCCCCGCAGCCCTGACCCGCTCACAGGGACTGGCCCCCCCAGCCCTCACACGCTCACAGGGACTGGCCCCCGCAGCCCTGACCCGCTCACAGGGACTGGCCCCCGCAGCCCTGACCCGCTCACAGGGACTGGCCCCCGCAGCCCTGACCCGCTCACAGGGACTGGCCCCCGCAGCCCTGACCCGCTGACATGGACAGGCCCCCGCAGCCCTGACCACCTGACAGCAATTTGCCACCGCAGCCCTCGCCCGCTCAGAGGGACTGGCCCCCGCAGCCCTGACCCGCTCACAGCTATTTGCCACCGCAGCCATGACCCGATCACAGGCACTGTCCCACGCAGCCCTGTCCCGCTGACATGGACAGGCCCCCGCAGCCCTGACCACCTGACAGCTATTTGCCACCGCAGCCCTCGCCCGCTCACAGGGACTGGCCCCCGCAGCCCTGACCCGCTCACAGGGACTGGCCCCCGCAGCCCTGACCTGCTCACAGCTCTTTGCCACCGCAGCCCTGACCCGCTCACAGGGACTGGCCCCCTCAGCCATGACCCGATCACAGGCGCTGTACCCCGCAGCCCTGTCCCCGTGACAGCTATTTGCCACCGCAGCCATGACCCGATCACAGGGACTGGCCCCCGCAGCCCTGGCCCGCTCACAGGGACTGGCCCCCGCAGCCCGGACCCGCTCACTGGGCCTGGCCCCCGCAGCCCTGACCCGCTCACAGGTCCTGGCCCCCGCAGCCCTGACCCGCTCACAGGGCCTGGCCCCCGCAGCCCTCCCCCGCTCACAGGGACTGGCCCCCGCAGCCCTGACCCGCTCACAGGGACTGGCCCCCGCAGCCCTGACCCGCACACAGGGCCTGGCCCCCGCAGCCCTCCCCCGCTCACAGGGACTGGCCCCCGCAGCCCTCACCAGCTCACAGGGACTGGCCCCCGCAGCCCTGACCCGCTCACAGGGACTGGCCCCCGCAGCCCTGACCCGCTCACAGGGACTGGCCCCCGCAGCCCTGACCCGCTCACAGGGACTGGCCCCCGCAGCCCTCACACGCTCACAGGGACTGGCCCCCGCAGCCCTGACCCGCTCACAGCTATGTGCCACCGCAGCCATGACCCGATCACAGGCACTGTCCCACGCAGCCCTGTCCCGCTGACATGGACAGGCCCCCGCAGCCCTGACCACCTGACAGCTATTTGCCACCGCAGCCCTCGCCCGCTCACAGGGACTGGCCCCCGCAGCCCTGACCCGCTCACAGGGACTGGCCCCCGCAGCCCTGACCTGCTCACAGCTCTTTGCCACCGCAGCCCTGACCCGCTCACAGGGACTGGCCCCCTCAGCCATGACCCGATCACAGGCGCTGTACCCCGCAGCCCTGTCCCCCTGACAGCTATTTGCCACCGCAGCCATGACCCGATCACAGGGACTGGCCCCCGCAGCCCTGGCCCGCTCACAGGGACTGGCCCCCGCAGCCCTGGCCCGCTCACAGGGACTGGCCCCCGCAGCCCGGGCCCGCTCACAGGGACTGGCCCCCGCAGCCCTGGCCCGCTCACAGGGACTGGCCCCCGCAGCCCTGGCCCGCTCACAGGGACTGGCCCCCGCAGCCCTGGCCCGCTCACAGGGACTGGCCCCCGCAGCCCTGACCCGCTCACAGGGCCTGGCCCCCGCAGCCCTGACCCGCTCACTGGGCCTGGCCCCCGCAGCCCTGTCCCGCTCACAGGGCCTCGCCCCCGCAGCCCTGACCCGCTCACAGGGCCTGGCCCCCGCAGCCCTCACCCGCTCGCAGGTCCTGGCCCCCGCAGCCCTGACCCGCTCGCAGGGCCTGGCCCCCGCAGCCCTGACCCGCTCACTGGGCCTGGCCCCCGCAGCCCTGACCCGCTCACAGGGCCTGGCCCCCGCAGCCCTGACCCGCACACAGGGCCTCGCCCCCGCAGCCCTCCCCCGCTCACAGGGACTGGCCCCCGCAGCCCTGACCCGCTCACAGGGACTGGCCCCCGCAGCCCTGACCCGCTCACAGGGACTGGCCCCCGCAGCCCTGACCCGCTCACAGGGACTGGCCCCCGCAGCCCTGACCCGCTCACAGGGACTGGCCCCCGCAGCCCTCACACGCTCACAGGGACTGGCCCCCGCAGCCCTGACCCGCTCACAGGGACTGGCCCCCGCAGCCCTGACCCGCTCACAGGGACTGGCCCCCGCAGCCCTGACCCGCTCACAGGGACTGGCCCCCGCAGCCCTGACCCGCTGACATGGACAGGCCCCCGCAGCCCTGACCACCTGACAGCAATTTGCCACCGCAGCCCTCGCCCGCTCACAGGGACTGGCCCCCGCAGCCCTGACCCGCTCACAGCTATTTGCCACCGCAGCCATGACCCGATCACAGGCACTGTCCCACGCAGCCCTGTCCCGCTGACATGGACAGGCCCCCGCAGCCCTGACCACCTGACAGCTATTTGCCACCGCAGCCCTCGCCCGCTCACAGGGACTGGCCCCCGCAGCCCTGACCCGCTCACAGGGACTGGCCCCCGCATCCCTGACCTGCTCACAGCTCTTTGCCACCGCAGCCCTGACCCGCTCACAGGGACTGGCCCCCTCAGCCATGACCCGATCACAGGCGCTGTACCCCGCAGCCCTGTCCCCCTGACAGCTATTTGCCACCGCAGCCATGACCCGATCACAGGGACTGGCCCCCGCAGCCCTGGCCCGCTCACAGGGACTGGCCCCCGCAGCCCTGGCCCCATCTCAGGGACTGGCCCCCGCAGCCCTGGCCCGCCCTCAGGGACTGGCCCCCGCAGCCCTGGCCCGCTCACAGGGACTGGCCCCCGCAGCCCTGGCCCGCTCACAGGGACTGGCCCCCGCAGCCCTTGCCCGCTCACAGGGACTGGCCCCCGCAGCCCTGACCCGCTCACAGGGCCTGGCCCCCGCAGCCCTGACCCGCTCACTGGGCCTGGCCCCCGCAGCCCTGACCCGCTCACAGGGCCTCGCCCCCGCAGCCCTGACCCGCTCACAGGGCCTGGACCCCGCAGCCCTCACCCGCTCACAGGGACTGGCCCCCGCAACCCTGACCCGCTCACAGGGACTGGCCCCCGCAGCCCTGACCCGCTCACAGGGACTGGCCCCCGCAGCCCTGACCCGCTCACAGGGACTGGCCCCCGCAGCCCTGACCCGCTCACAGGGACTGGCCCCCGCCGCCCTGACCCGCTCACAGCTCTTTGCCACCGCAGCCCTGACCCGCTCACAGGGACTGGCCCCCTCAGCCATGACCCAATCACAGGCACTGTACCCCGCAGCCCTGTCCCGCTAACATGCACTGGCCCCCGCAGCCCTGAACCCCTGACAGCTATTTTCCACCGCAGCCCTGGCCCGCTCACAGGGACTGGCCCCCGCAGCCCTGGCCCGCTCACAGGGACTAGCCCCCGCAGCCCTTGCCCGCTCACAGGGACTGGCCCCCGCAGCCCTGGCCCGCTCACAGGGACTGGCCCCCGCAGCCCTGGCCCGTTCACAGGGACTGGCCCCCGCTGCCCTGGCCCGCTCACAGGGACTTGCCCCCGCAGCCCTTGGCCGCTCACAGGGACTGGCCCCCGCAGCCCTGGCCCGCTCACAGGGACTGGCCCCCGCAGCCCTGGCCCGCTCACAGGGACTGGCCCCCGCAGCCCTGGCCCGCTCGCAGGGACTGGCCCCCGCAGCCCTTCCCGCTCGCAGGTCCTGGCCCCCGCAGCCCTGACCCGCTCGCAGGGCCTGGCCCCCGCAGCCCTGACCCGCTCGCAGGGCCTGGCTCCCGCAGCCCTGACCCGCTCGCAGGGCCTGGCTCCCGCAGCCCTGACCCGCTCTCAGGGCCTGGCCCCCGCAGCCCTGACCCGCTCACAGTGACTGGCCCCCCGCAGCCCTGACCCGCTCACAGGGACTGGCCCCCGCAGCCCTGACCCGCTCACAGGGACTGGCCCCCGCAGCCCTGACCCGCTCACAGGGAATGGCCCCCGCAGCCCTGACCCGCTCACAGGGACTCGCCCCCGCAGCCCTGACCCGCTCACAGGGACTGGCCCCCGCAGCCCTGACCCGCTCACAGGGACTGGCCCCCGCAGCCCTGACCCGCTCTCAGGGCCTGGCCCCCGCAGCCCTGACCCGCTCTCAGGGCCTGGCCCCCGCAGCCCTGACCCGCTAACTGGGCCTGGCACCCGCAGCCCTGACCCGCTCACAGGGCCTGGCCCCCGCAGCCCTGACCCGCTCACAGGGCCCGTCCCCCGCAGCCCTGACCCGCTCACAGGGACGGGCCCCCGCAGCCCTGACCCGCTCACAGGGACTGGCCCCCGCAGCCCTGACCCGCTCACAGGGACTGGCCCCCGCAGCCCTCACACGCTCACAGGCACTGGCCCCCTCAGCCATGACCCGATCACAGGCACTGTACCCCGCAGCCCTGTCCCGCTGACATGGACTGGCCCCCGCAGCCCTGACCCCCTGACAGCTATTTGCCACCGCAGCCCTGGCCCGCTCACAGGGACTGGCCCCCGCAGCCCTGGCCCGCTCACAGGGACTGGCCCCCGCAGCCCTGGCCCGCTCACAGGGACTGGCCCCCGCAGCCCTGACCCGCTCACAGGGCCTGGCCCCCTCAGCCCTGACCCGCTCACAGGGCCTGGCCCCCGCAGCCCTGACCCGCTCACTGGGCCTGGCCCCCGCAGCCCTGACCCGCTGACAGGGCCTGGCCCCCGCAGCCCTGACCCGCTCACAGGGACTGGCCCCCGCAGCCCTGACCCGCTCACTGGGCCTGGCCCCCGCAGCCCTGACCCGCTCACAGGGCCTGGCCCCCGCAGCCCTGACCCGCTGTCAGGGCCTGGCCCCCGCAGCCCTGACCCGCTCTCAGGGCCTGGCCCCCGCAGCCCTGGCCCGCTCACAGGGACTAGCCCCCGCAGCCCTGGCCCGCTCACAGGGACTAGCCCCCGCAGCCCTGTCCCGCTGACATGGACTGGCCCCCGCAGCCCTGACCCGCTCTCAGGGCCTGGCCCCCGCAGCCCTGGCCCGCTCACAGGGACTGGCCCCCGCAGCCCTGGCCCGCTCGCAGGGCCTGGCCCCCGCAGCCCTGACCCGCTCACAGGGCCTGGCCCCCGCAGCCCAGACCCGCTCACAGGGCCTGGCCCCCGCAGCCCTGACCCGCTCACTGGGCCTGGCCCCCGCAGCCCTGACCCGCTCACAGGGCCTCGCCCCCGCAGCCCTGACCCGCTCACAGGGCCTGGCCCCCGCAGCCCTCACCCGCTCACAGGGACTGGCCCCCGCAGCCCTGACCCGCTCACAGGGCCTGGCCCCCGCAGCCCTGACCCGCTGTCAGGGCCTGGCCCCCACAGCCCTGACCCGCTCACAGGGCCTGGCCCCCGCAGCCCTGACCCGCTCACAGGGACTGGCCCCCGCAGCCGTGACCCGCTCACAGGGACTGGCCCCCGCAGCCCTGACCCGCTCACAGGGACTGGCCCCCCCAGCCCTCACACGCTCACAGGGACTGGCCCCCGCAGCCCTGACCCGCTCACAGGGACTGGCCCCCGCAGCCCTGACCCGCTCACAGGGACTGGCCCCCGCAGCCCTGACCCGCTCACAGGGACTGGCCCCCGCAGCCCTGACCCGCTGACATGGACAGGCCCCCGCAGCCCTGACCACCTGACAGCAATTTGCCACCGCAGCCCTCGCCCGCTCAGAGGGACTGGCCCCCGCAGCCCTGACCCGCTCACAGCTATTTGCCACCGCTGCCATGACCCGATCACAGGCACTGTCCCACGCAGCCCTGTCCCGCTGACATGGACAGGCCCCCGCAGCCCTGACCACCTGACAGCTATTTGCCACCGCAGCCCTCGCCCGCTCACAGGGACTGGCCCCCGCAGCCCTGACCCGCTCACAGGGACTGGCCCCCGCAGCCCTGACCTGCTCACAGCTCTTTGCCACCGCAGCCCTGACCCGCTCACAGGGACTGGCCCCCTCAGCCATGACCCGATCACAGGCGCTGTACCCCGCAGCCCTGTCCCCGTGACAGCTATTTGCCACCGCAGCCATGACCCGATCACAGGGACTGGCCCCCGCAGCCCTGGCCCGCTCACAGGGACTGGCCCCCGCAGCCCTGACCCGCTCACTGGGCCTGGCCCCCGCAGCCCTGACCCGCTCACAGGTCCTGGCCCCCGCAGCCCTGACCCGCTCACAGGGCCTGGCCCCCGCAGCCCTCCCCCGCTCACAGGGACTGGCCCCCGCAGCCCTGACCCGCTCACAGGGACTGGCCCCCGCAGCCCTGACCCGCACACAGGGCCTGGCCCCCGCAGCCCTCCCCCGCTCACAGGGACTGGCCCCCGCAGCCCTCACCCGCTCACAGGGACTGGCCCCCGCAGCCCTGACCCGCTCACAGGGACTGGCCCCCGCAGCCCTGACCCGCTCACAGGGACTGGCCCCCGCAGCCCTGACCCGCTCACAGGGACTGGCCCCCGCAGCCCTCACACGCTCACAGGGACTGGCCCCCGCAGCCCTGACCCGCTCACAGCTATGTGCCACCGCAGCCATGACCCGATCACAGGCACTGTCCCACGCAGCCCTGTCCCGCTGACATGGACAGGCCCCCGCAGCCCTGACCACCTGACAGCTATTTGCCACCGCAGCCCTCGCCCGCTCACAGGGACTGGCCCCCGCAGCCCTGACCCGCTCACAGGGACTGGCCCCCGCAGCCCTGACCTGCTCACAGCTCTTTGCCACCGCAGCCCTGACCCGCTCACAGGGACTGGCCCCCTCAGCCATGACCCGATCACAGGCGCTGTACCCCGCAGCCCTGTCCCCCTGACAGCTATTTGCCACCGCAGCCATGACCCGATCACAGGGACCGGCCCCCGCAGCCCTGGCCCGCTCACAGGGACTGGCCCCCGCAGCCCGGGCCCGCTCACAGGGACTGGCCCCCGCAGCCCTGGCCCGCTCACAGGGACTGGCCCCCGCAGCCCTAGCCCGCTCACAGGGACTGGCCCCCGCAGCCCTGGCCCGCTCACAGGGACTGGCCCCCGCAGCCCTGACCCGCTCACAGGGCCTGGCCCCCGCAGCCCTGACCCGCTCACTGGGCCTGGCCCCCGCAGCCCTGTCCCGCTCACAGGGCCTCGCCCCCGCAGCCCTGACCCGCTCACAGGGCCTGGCCCCCGCAGCCCTCACCCGCTCGCAGGTCCTGGCCCCCGCAGCCCTGACCCGCTCGCAGGGCCTGGCCCCCGCAGCCCTGACCCGCTCACTGGGCCTGGCCCCCGCAGCCCTGACCCGCTCACAGGGCCTGGCCCCCGCAGCCCTGACCCGCACACAGGGCCTCGCCCCCGCAGCCCTCCCCCGCTCACAGGGACTGGCCCCCGCAGCCCTGACCCGCTCACAGGGACTGGCCCCCGCAGCCCTGACCCGCTCACAGGGACTGGCCCCCGCAGCCCTGACCCGCTCACAGGGACTGGCCCCCGCAGCCCTGACCCGCTCACAGGGACTGGCCCCCGCAGCCCTCACACGCTCACAGGGACTGGCCCCCGCAGCCCTGACCCGCTCACAGGGACTGGCCCCCGCAGCCCTGACCCGCTCACAGGGACTGGCCCCCGCAGCCCTGACCAGCTCACAGGGACTGGCCCCCGCAGCCCTGACCCGCTGACATGGACAGGCCCCCGCAGCCCTGACCACCTGACAGCAATTTGCCACCGCAGCCCTCGCCCGCTCACAGGGACTGGCCCCCGCAGCCCTGACCCGCTCACAGCTATTTGCCACCGCAGCCATGACCCGATCACAGGCACTGTCCCACGCAGCCCTGTCCCGCTGACATGGACAGGCCCCCGCAGCCCTGACCACCTGACAGCTATTTGCCACCGCAGCCCTCGCCCGCTCACAGGGACTGGCCCCCGCATCCCTGACCTGCTCACAGCTCTTTGCCACCGCAGCCCTGACCCGCTCACAGGGACTGGCCCCCTCAGCCATGACCCGATCACAGGCGCTGTACCCCGCAGCCCTGTCCCCCTGACAGCTATTTGCCACCGCAGCCATGACCCGATCACAGGGACTGGCCCCCGCAGCCCTGGCCCGCTCACAGGGACTGGCCCCCGCAGCCCTGGCCCCATCTCAGGGACTGGCCCCCGCAGCCCTGGCCCGCCCTCAGGGACTGGCCCCCGCAGCCCTGGCCCGCTCACAGGGACTGGCCCCCGCAGCCCTGGCCCGCTCACAGGGACTGGCCCCCGCAGCCCTTGCCCGCTCACAGGGACTGGCCCCCGCAGCCCTGACCCGCTCACAGGGCCTGGCCCCCGCAGCCCTGACCCGCTCACTGGGCCTGGCCCCCGCAGCCCTGACCCGCTCACAGGGCCTCGCCCCCGCAGCCCTGACCCGCTCACAGGGCCTGGCCCCCGCAGCCCTCACCCGCTCACAGGGACTGGCCCCCGCAACCCTGACCCGCTCACAGGGACTGGCCCCCGCAGCCCTGACCCGCTCACAGGGACTGGCCCCCGCAGCCCTGACCCGCTCACAGGGACTGGCCCCCGCAGCCCTGACCCGCTCACAGGGACTGGCCCCCGCCGCCCTGCCCCGCTCACAGCTCTTTGCCACCGCAGCCCTGACCCGCTCACAGGGACTGGCCCCCTCAGCCATGACCCAATCACAGGCACTGTACCCCGCAGCCCTGTCCCGCTAACATGCACTGGCCCCCGCAGCCCTGAACCCCTGACAGCTATTTTCCACCGCAGCCCTGGCCCGCTCACAGGGACTGGCCCCCGCAGCCCTGGCCCGCTCACAGGGACTAGCCCCCGCAGCCCTGGCCCGCTCACAGGGACTGGCCCCCGCAGCCCTGGCCCGCTCACAGGGACTGGCCCCCGCAGCCCTGGCCCGTTCACAGGGACTGGCCCCCGCAGCCCTGGCCCGCTCACAGGGACTTGCCCCCGCAGCCCTTGGCCGCTCACAGGGACTGGCCCCCGCAGCCCTGGCCCGCTCACAGGGACTGGCCCCCGCAGCCCTGGCCCGCTCACAGGGACTGGCCCCCGCAGCCCTGGCCCGCTCGCAGGGACTGGCCCCCGCAGCCCTTCCCGCTCGCAGGTCCTGGCCCCCGCAGCCCTGACCCGCTCGCAGGGCCTGGCCCCCGCAGCCCTGACCCGCTCGCAGGGCCTGGCTCCCGCAGCCCTGACCCGCTCGCAGGGCCTGGCTCCCGCAGCCCTGACCCGCTCTCAGGGCCTGGCCCCCGCAGCCCTGACCCGCTCACAGTGACTGGCCCCCCGCAGCCCTGACCCGCTCACAGGGACTGGCCCCCGCAGCCCTGACCCGCTCACAGGGACTGGCCCCCGCAGCCCTGACCCGCTCACAGGGAATGGCCCCCGCAGCCCTGACCCGCTCACAGGGACTCGCCCCCGCAGCCCTGACCCGCTCACAGGGACTGGCCCCCGCAGCCCTGACCCGCTCACAGGGACTGGCCCCCGCAGCCCTGACCCGCTCTCAGGGCCTGGCCCCCGCAGCCCTGACCCGCTCTCAGGGCCTGGCCCCCGCAGCCCTGACCCACTCTCAGGGCCTGGCCCCCGCAGCCCTGACCCGCTAACTGGGCCTGGCACCCGCAGCCCTGACCCGCTCACAGGGCCTGGCCCCCGCAGCCCTGACCCGCTCACAGGGCCCGTCCCCCGCAGCCCTGACCCGCTCACAGGGACGGGCCCCCGCAGCCCTGACCCGCTCACAGGGACTGGCCCCCGCAGCCCTGACCCGCTCACAGGGACTGGCCCCCGCAGCCCTCACACGCTCACAGGCACTGGCCCCCTCAGCCATGACCCGATCACAGGCACTGTACCCCGCAGCCCTGTCCCGCTGACATGGACTGGCCCCCGCAGCCCTGACCCCCTGACAGCTATTTGCCACCGCAGCCCTGGCCCGCTCACAGGGACTGGCCCCCGCAGCCCTGGCCCGCTCACAGGGACTGGCCCCCGCAGCCCTGGCCCGCTCACAGGGACTGGCCCCCGCAGCCCTGGCCCGCTCACAGGGACTGGCCCCCGCAGCCCTTGGCCGCTCACAGGGACTGGCCCCCGCAGCCCTGGCCCGCTCACAGGGACTGGCCCTCGCAGCCCTGGCCTGCTCACAGGGACTGGCCCCCGCAGCCCTGGCCCGCTCGCAGGGACTGGCCCCCGCAGCCCTTCCCGCTCGCAGGTCCTGGCCCCCGCAGCCCTGACCCGCTCGCAGGGCCTGGCCCCCGCAGCCCTGACCCGCTCGCAGGGCCTGGCTCCCGCAGCCCTGACCCGCTCGCAGGGCCTGGCTCCCGCAGCCCTGACCCGCTCTCAGGGCCTGGCCCCCGCAGCCCTGACCCGCTCACAGGGACTGGCCCCCGCAGCCCTGACCCGCTCACAGGGACTGGCCCCCGCAGCCCTGACCCGCTCACAGGGAATGGCCCCCGCAGCCCTGACCCGCTCACAGGGACTCGCCCCCGTACCCCTGACCCGCTCACAGGGACTGGCCCCCGTAGCCCTGACCCGCTCTCAGGGCCTGGCCCCCGCAGCCCTGACCCGCTCTCAGGGCCTGGCCCCCGCAGCCCTGACCCGCTCTCAGGGCCTGGCCCCTGCAGCCATGACCCGCTCACATGGCCTGGCCCCCGCAGCCCTGACCCGCTCTCTGGGCCTGGCCCCCGCAGCCCTGACCCGCTCACAGGGCCTGGCCACCGCAGGCCTGACCCGCTCACAGGGCCTGGCCCCCGCAGCCCTGACCCGCTCACAGGGACTGGCCCCCGCAGCCCTGACCCGCTCACAGGGACTGGCCCCCGCAGCCCTCACACGCTCACAGGGACTGGCCCCCGCAGCCCTGGCCCGCTCACAGGGACTGGCCCCCGCAGCCCTGGCCCGCTCACAGGGACTGGCCCCCGCAGCCCTGACCCGCTCACAGGGACTGGCCCCCGCAGCCCTGACCCGCTCACAGGGACTGGCCCCCGCAGCCCTGACCCGCTCACAGGGACTGGCCCCCGCAGCCCTGACCCGCTCACAGGGACTGGCCCCCGCAGCCCTCACACGCTCACAGGGACTGGCCCCCGCAGCCCTGGCCCGCTCACAGGGACTGGCCCCCGCAGCCCTGGCCCGCTCACAGGGACTGGCCCCCGCAGCCCTGACCCGCTCACAGGGACTGGCCCCCGCAGCCCTGACCCGCTCACAGGGACTGGCCCCCGCAGCCCTGACCCGCTCACAGGGACTGGCCCCCGCAGCCCTGACCCGCTCACAGGGACTGGCCCCCCCAGCCCTCACACGCTCACAGGGACTGGCCCCCGCAGCCCTGACCCGCTCACAGGGACTGGCCCCCGCAGCCCTGACCCGCTCACAGGGACTGGCCCCCGCAGCCCTGACCCGCTCACAGGGACTGGCCCCCGCAGCCCTGACCCGCTGACATGGACAGGCCCCCGCAGCCCTGACCACCTGACAGCAATTTGCCACCGCAGCCCTCGCCCGCTCACAGGGACTGGCCCCCGCAGCCCTGACCCGCTCACAGCTATTTGCCACCGCAGCCATGACCCGATCACAGGCACTGTCCCACGCAGCCCTGTCCCGCTGACATGGACAGGCCCCCGCAGCCCTGACCACCTGACAGCTATTTGCGACCGCAGCCCTCGCCCGCTCACAGGGACTGGCCCCCGCAGCCCTGACCCGCTCACAGGGACTGGCCCCCGCAGCCCTGACCTGCTCACAGCTCTTTGCCACCGCAGCCCTGACCCGCTCACAGGGACTGGCCCCCTCAGCCATGACCCGATCACAGGCGCTGTACCCCGCAGCCCTGTCCCCCTGACAGCTATTTGCCACCGCAGCCCTGGCCCGCTCACAGGGACTGGCCCCCGCAGCCCTGGCCCGCTCGCAGGGACTGGCCCCCGCAGCCCTTCCCGCTCGCAGGTCCTGGCCCCCGCAGCCCTGACCCGCTCGCAGGGCCTGGCCCCCGCAGCCCTGACCCGCTCGCAGGGCCTGGCTCCCGCAGCCCTGACCCGCTCACAGGGACTGGCCCCCGCAGCCCTGGCCCGCCCTCAGGGACTGGCCCCCGCAGCCCTGGCCCGCTCACAGGGACTGGCCCCCGCAGCCCTGGCCCGCTCACAGGGACTGGCCCCCGCAGCCCTTGCCCGCTCACAGGGACTGGCCCCCGCAGCCCTGACCCGCTCACAGGGCCTGGCCCCCGCAGCCCTGACCCGCTCACTGGGCCTGGCCCCCGCAGCCCTGACCCGCTCACAGGGCCTCGCCCCCGCAGCCCTGACCCGCTCACAGGGCCTGGCCCCCGCAGCCCTCACCCGCTCACAGGGACTGGCCCCCGCAACCCTGACCCGCTCACAGGGACTGGCCCCCGCAGCCCTGACCCGCTCACAGGGACTGGCCCCCGCAGCCCTGACCCGCTCACAGGGACTGGCCCCCGCAGCCCTGACCCGCTCACAGGGACTGGCCCCCGCCGCCCTGCCCCGCTCACAGCTCTTTGCCACCGCAGCCCTGACCCGCTCACAGGGACTGGCCCCCTCAGCCATGACCCGATCACAGGCACTGTACCCCGCAGCCCTGTCCCGCTAACATGCACTGGCCCCCGCAGCCCTGAACCCCTGACAGCTATTTTCCACCGCAGCCCTGGCCCGCTCACAGGGACTGGCCCCCGCAGCCCTGGCCCGCTCACAGGGACTAGCCCCCGCAGCCCTGGCCCGCTCACAGGGACTGGCCCCCGCAGCCCTGGCCCGCTCACAGGGACTGGCCCCCGCAGCCCTGGCCCGTTCACAGGGACTGGCCCCCGCAGCCCTGGCCCGCTCACAGGGACTTGCCCCCGCAGCCCTTGGCCGCTCACAGGGACTGGCCCCCGCAGCCCTGGCCCGCTCACAGGGACTGGCCCCCGCAGCCCTGGCCCGCTCACAGGGACTGGCCCCCGCAGCCCTGGCCCGCTCGCAGGGACTGGCCCCCGCAGCCCTTCCCGCTCGCAGGTCCTGGCCCCCGCAGCCCTGACCCGCTCGCAGGGCCTGGCCCCCGCAGCCCTGACCCGCTCGCAGGGCCTGGCTCCCGCAGCCCTGACCCGCTCGCAGGGCCTGGCTCCCGCAGCCCTGACCCGCTCTCAGGGCCTGGCCCCCGCAGCCCTGACCCGCTCACAGTGACTGGCCCCCCGCAGCCCTGACCCGCTCACAGGGACTGGCCCCCGCAGCCCTGACCCGCTCACAGGGACTGGCCCCCGCAGCCCTGACCCGCTCACAGGGAATGGCCCCCGCAGCCCTGACCCGCTCACAGGGACTCGCCCCCGCAGCCCTGACCCGCTCACAGGGACTGGCCCCCGCAGCCCTGACCCGCTCACAGGGACTGGCCCCCGCAGCCCTGACCCGCTCTCAGGGCCTGGCCCCCGCAGCCCTGACCCGCTCTCAGGGCCTGGCCCCCGCAGCCCTGACCCGCTCTCAGGGCCTGGCCCCCGCAGCCCTGACCCGCTAACTGGGCCTGGCACCCGCAGCCCTGACCCGCTCACAGGGCCTGGCCCCCGCAGCCCTGACCCGCTCACAGAGCCCGTCCCCCGCAGCCCTGACCCGCTCACAGGGACGGGCCCCCGCAGCCCTGATCCGCTCACAGGGACTGGCCCCCGCAGCCCTGACCCGCTCACAGGGACTGGCCCCCGCAGCCCTCACACGCTCACAGGCACTGGCCCCCTCAGCCATGACCCGATCACAGGCACTGTACCCCGCAGCCCTGTCCCGCTGACATGGACTGGCCCCCGCAGCCCTGGCCCGCTCACAGGGACTGGCCCCCGCAGCCCTTGGCCGCTCACAGGGACTGGCCCCCGCAGCCCTGGCCCGCTCACAGGGACTGGCCCCCGCAGCCCTGGCCTGCTCACAGGGACTGGACCCCGCAGCCCTGGCCCGCTCGCAGGGACTGGCCCCCGCAGCCCTTCCCGCTCGCAGGTCCTGGCCCCCGCAGCCCTGACCCGCTCGCAGGGCCTGGCCCCCGCAGCCCTGACCCGCTCGCAGGGCCTGGCTCCCGCAGCCCTGACCCGCTCGCAGGGCCTGGCTCCCGCAGCCCTGACCCGCTCTCAGGGCCTGGCCCCCGCAGCCCTGACCCGCTCACAGGGACTGGCCCCCCGCAGCCCTGACCCGCTCACAGGGACTGGCCCCCGCAGCCCTGACCCGCTCACAGGGACTGGCCCCCGCAGCCCTGACCCGCTCACAGGGAATGGCCCCCGCAGCCCTGACCCGCTCACAGGGACTCGCCCCCGTACCCCTGACCCGCTCACAGGGACTGGCCCCCGTAGCCCTGACCCGCTCTCAGGGCCTGGCCCCCGCAGCCCTGACCCGCTCTCAGGGCCTGGCCCCCGCAGCCCTGACCCGCTCTCAGGGCCTGGCCCCCGCAGCCATGACCCGCTCACATGGCCTGGCCCCCGCAGCCCTGACCCGCTCTCTGGGCCTGGCCCCCGCAGCCCTGACCCGCTCACAGGGCCTGGCCACCGCAGGCCTGACCCGCTCACAGGGCCTGGCCCCCGCAGCCCTGACCCGCTCACAGGGACTGGCCCCCGCAGCCCTGACCCGCTCACAGGGACTGGCCCCCGCAGCCCTGACCCGCTCACAGGGACTGGCCCCCGCAGCCCTCACACGCTCACAGGGACTGGCCCCCGCAGCCCTGGCCCGCTCACAGGGACTGGCCCCCGCAGCCCTGGCCCGCTCACAGGGACTGGCCCCCGCAGCCCTGACCCGCTCACAGGGACTGGCCCCCGCAGCCCTGGCCCGCTCACAGGGACTGGCCCCCGCAGCCCTGGCCCGCTCGCAGGGACTGGCCCCCGCAGCCCTGCCCGCTCGCAGGGCCTGGCCCCCGCAGCCCTGGCCCGCTCGCAGGGCCTGGCCCCCGCAGCCCTGCCCGCTCGCAGGGACTGGCCCCCGCAGCCCTGACCCGCTCGCACGGCCTGGCTCCCGCAGCCCTGACCCGCTCGCAGGGCCTGGCCCCCGCAGCCCTGACCCGCTCGCACGGCCTGGCTCCCGCAGCCCTGACCCGCTCGCAGGGCCTGGCCCTCGCAGCCCTGACCCGCTCGCAGGGACTGGCCCCCCGCAGCCCTGACCCCCTCGCAGGGACTGGCCCCCGCAGCCCTGACCCGCTCACAGGGACTGGCCCCCGCAGCCCTGACCCGCTCACAGGGAATGGCCCCCGCAGCCCTGACCCGCTCACAGGGACTGGCCCCCGCAGCCCTGACCCGCTCACAGGGACTGGCCCCCGCAGCCCTGACCCGCTCACAGGGACTGGCCCCCGCAGCCCTGACCCGCTCTCAGGGCCTGGCCCCCGCAGCCCTGGCCCGCTCACAGGGCCTGGCCCCCGCAGCCCTGACCCGCTCACTGGGCCTGGCCCCCGCAGCCCTGACCCGCTCACAGGGCCTGGCCCCCGCAGCCATGACCCGCTCACAGGGACTGGCCCCCGCAGCCCTGACCCGCTCACTGGGCCTGGCCCCCGCAGCCCTGACCCGCTCACAGGGCCTGGGCCCCGCAGCCCTGACCCGCTCTCAGGGCCTGGCCCCCGCAGCCCTGACCCGCTCTCAGGGCCTGGCCCCCGCAGCCCTGGCCCGCTCACAGGGACTGGCCCCCGCAGCCTTGGCCCGCTCACAGGGACTGGCCCCCGCAGCCCTGACCCGCTCTCAGGGCCTGGCCCCCGCAGCCCTGACCCGCTCTCGGGGCCTGGCCCCCGCAGCCCTGACCCGCTCTCGGGGCCTGGCCCCCGCAGCCCTGACCCGCTCACAGGGCCTGGCCCCCGCAGCCCTGACCCGCTCACTGGGCCTGGCCCCCGCAGCCCTGACCCGCTCACAGGGCCTGGCCCCCGCAGCCCTGACCCGCTCACAGGGCCTGGCCCCCGCAGCCCTCCCCCGCTCACAGGGACTGGCCCCCGCAGCCCTGACCCGCTCACAGGGACTGGCCCCCGCAGCCCTGACCCGCTCACAGGGACTGGCCCCCGCAGCCATGACCCGCTCACAGCTCTTTGCCACCGCAGCCCTGACCCGCTCACAGGGACTGGACCCGCAGCCCTGGCCCGTTCACAGGGACTAGCCCCCGCAGCCCTGGCCCGCTCACAGGGCCTGGCATCCGCAGCCCTGACCCGCTCTCAGGGCCTGGCCCCCGCAGCCCTGACCCGCTCTCAGGGCCTGGCCCCCGCAGCCCTGACCCGCTCACAGGGCCTGGCCCCCGCAGCCCTGACCCGCTCTCAGGGCCTGGCCCCCGCAGCCCTGACCCGCTCTCAGGGCCTGGCCCCCGCAGCCCTGGCCCGCTCACAGGGACTAGCCCCCGCAGCCCTGGCCCGCTCACAGGGCCTGGCCCCCGCAGCCCTGACCCGCTCTCAGGGCCTGGCCCCCGCAGCCCTGACCCGCTCACAGGGACTGGCCCCCTCAGCCATGACCCGATCACAGGCACTGTACCCCGCAGCCCTGTCCCGCTAACATGCACTGGCCCCCGCAGCCCTGAACCCCTGACAGCTATTTTCCACCGCAGCCCTGGCCCGCTCACAGGGACTGGCCCCCGCAGCCCTGGCCCGCTCACAGGGACTAGCCCCCGCAGCCCTGGCCCGCTCACAGGGACTGGCCCCCGCAGCCCTGGCCCGCTCACAGGGACTGGCCCCCGCAGCCCTGGCCCGTTCACAGGGACTGGCCCCCGCAGCCCTGGCCCGCTCACAGGGACTTGCCCCCGCAGCCCTTGGCCGCTCACAGGGACTGGCCCCCGCAGCCCTGGCCCGCTCACAGGGACTGGCCCCCGCAGCCCTGGCCCGCTCACAGGGACTGGCCCCCGCAGCCCTGACCCGCTCACAGGGCCTGGCCCCCGCAGCCCTGACCCGCTCACAGGGCCTGGCCCCCGCAGCCCTGACCCGCTCACTGGGCCTGGCCCCCGCAGCCCTGACCCGCTCACAGGGCCTCGCCCCCGCAGCCCTGACCCGCTCACAGGGCCTGGCCCCCGCAGCCCTCACCCGCTCACAGGGACTGGCCCCCGCAGCCCTGACCCGCTCACAGGGACTGGCCCCCGCAGCCCTGACCCGCTCACAGGGACTGGCCCCCGCAGCCCTGACCCGCTCACAGGGACTGGCCCCCGCCGCCCTGACCCGTTCACAGGGACTGGCCCCCGCAGCCCTGGCCCGCTCACAGGGACTTGCCCCCGCAGCCCTTGGCCGCTCACAGGGACTGGCCCCCGCAGCCCTGGCCCGCTCACAGGGACTGGCCCCCGCAGCCCTGGCCCGCTCACAGGGACTGGCCCCCGCAGCCCTGGCCCGCTCACAGGGCCTGGCCCCCGCAGCCCTGACCCGCTCACAGGGCCTGGCCCCCGCAGCCCTGACCCGCTCACTGGGCCTGGCCCCCGCAGCCCTGACCCGCTCACAGGGCCTCGCCCCCGCAGCCCTGACCCGCTCACAGGGCCTGGCCCCCGCAGCCCTCACCCGCTCACAGGGACTGGCCCCCGCAGCCCTGACCCGCTCACAGGGACTGGCCCCCGCAGCCCTGACCCGCTCACAGGGACTGGCCCCCGCAGCCCTGACCCGCTCACAGGGACTGGCCCCCGCAGCCCTGACCCGCTCACAGGGACTGGCCCCCGCCGCCCTGACCCGCTCACAGCTCTTTGCCACCGCAGCCCTGACCCGCTCACAGGGACTGGCCCCCTCAGCCATGACCCGATCACAGGCACTGTACCCCGCAGCCCTGTCCCGCTAACATGGACTGGCCCCCGCAGCCCTGAACCCCTGACAGCTATTTTCCACCGCAGCCCTGGCCCGCTCACAGGGACTGGCCCCCGCAGCCCTGGCCCGCTCACAGGGACTAGCCCCCGCAGCCCTGGCCCGCTCACAGGGACTGGCCCCCGCAGCCCTGGCCCGCTCACAGGGACTGGCCCCCGCAGCCCTGGCCCGTTCACAGGGACTGGCCCCCGCAGCCCTGGCCCGCTCACAGGGACTTGCCCCCGCAGCCCTTGGCCGCTCACAGGGACTGGCCCCCGCAGCCCTGGCCCGCTCACAGGGACTGGCCCCCGCAGCCCTGGCCCGCTCACAGGGACTGGCCCCCGCAGCCCTGGCCCGCTCGCAGGGACTGGCCCCCGCAGCCCTTCCCGCTCGCAGGTCCTGGCCCCCGCAGCCCTGACCCGCTCGCAGGGCCTGGCCCCCGCAGCCCTGACCCGCTCGCAGGGCCTGGCTCCCGCAGCCCTGACCCGCTCGCAGGGCCTGGCTCCCGCAGCCCTGACCCGCTCTCAGGGCCTGGCCCCCGCAGCCCTGACCCGCTCACAGTGACTGGCCCCCCGCAGCCCTGACCCGCTCACAGGGACTGGCCCCCGCAGCCCTGACCCGCTCACAGGGACTGGCCCCCGCAGCCCTGACCCGCTCACAGGGACTGGCCCCCGCAGCCCTGACCCGCTCACAGGGAATGGCCCCCGCAGCCCTGACCCGCTCACAGGGACTCGCCCCCGCAGCCCTGACCCGCTCACAGGGACTGGCCCCCGCAGCCCTGACCCGCTCACAGGGACTGGCCCCCGCAGCCCTGACCCGCTCTCAGGGCCTGGCCCCCGCAGCCCTGACCCGCTCTCAGGGCCTGGCCCCCGCAGCCCTGACCCGCTCTCAGGGCCTGGCCCCCGCAGCCCTGACCCGCTAACTGGGCCTGGCCCCCGCAGCCCTGACCCGCTCACAGGGCCTGGCCCCCGCAGCCCTGACCCGCTCACAGGGCCCGTCCCCCGCAGCCCTGACCCGCTCACAGGGACGGGCCCCCGCAGCCCTGACCCGCTCACAGGGACTGGCCCCCGCAGCCCTGACCCGCTCACAGGGACTGGCCCCCGCAGCCCTCACACGCTCACAGGGACTGGCCCCCTCAGCCATGACCCGATCACAGGCACTGTACCCCGCAGCCCTGTCCCGCTGACATGGACTGGCCCCCGCAGCCTTGACCCCCTGACAGCTATTTGCCACCGCAGCCCTGGCCCGCTCACAGGGACTGGCCCCCGCAGCCCTGGCCCGCTCACAGGGACTGGCCCCCGCAGCCCTGGCCCGCTCACAGGGACTGGCCCCCGCAGCCCTGGCCCGCTCACAGGGCCTGGCCCCCGCAGCCCTGACCCGCTCACAGGGCCTGGCCCCCGCAGCCCTGACCCGCTCACTGGGCCTGGCCCCCGCAGCCCTGACCCGCTCACAGGGCCTCGCCCCCGCAGCCCTGACCCGCTCACAGGGCCTGGCCCCCGCAGCCCTCACCCGCTCACAGGGACTGGCCCCCGCAGCCCTGACCCGCTCACAGGGACTGGCCCCCGCAGCCCTGACCCGCTCACAGGGACTGGCCCCCGCAGCCCTGACCCGCTCACAGGGACTGGCCCCCGCAGCCCTGACCCGCTCACAGGGACTGGCCCCCGCCGCCCTGACCCGCTCACAGCTCTTTGCCACCGCAGCCCTGACCCGCTCACAGGGACTGGCCCCCTCAGCCATGACCCGATCACAGGCACTGTACCCCGCAGCCCTGTCCCGCTAACATGGACTGGCCCCCGCAGCCCTGAACCCCTGACAGCTATTTTCCACCGCAGCCCTGGCCCGCTCACGGGGACTGGCCCCCGCAGCCCTGGCCCGCTCACAGGGACTAGCCCCCGCAGCCCTGGCCCGCTCACAGGGACTGGCCCCCGCAGCCCTGGCCCGCTCACAGGGACTGGCCCCCGCAGCCCTGGCCCGTTCACAGGGACTGGCCCCCGCAGCCCTGGCCCGCTCACAGGGACTTGCCCCCGCAGCCCTTTTCCGCTCACATGGACTGGCCCCCGCAGCCCTGGCCCGCTCACAGGGACTGGCCCCCGCAGCCCTGGCCCGCTCACAGGGACTGGCCCCCGCAGCCCTGGCCCGCTCGCAGGGACTGGCCCCCGCAGCCCTTCCCGCTCGCAGGTCCTGGCCCCCGCAGCCCTGACCCGCTCGCAGGGCCTGGCCCCCGCAGCCCTGACCCGCTCGCAGGGCCTGGCTCCCGCAGCCCTGACCCGCTCGCAGGGCCTGGCTCCCGCAGCCCTGACCCGCTCTCAGGGCCTGGCCCCCGCAGCCCTGACCCGCTCACAGTGACTGGCCCCCCGCAGCCCTGACCCGCTCACAGGGACTGGCCCCCGCAGCCCTGACCCGCTCACAGGGACTGGCCCCCGCAGCCCTGACCCGCTCACAGGGACTGGCCCCCGCAGCCCTGACCCGCTCACAGGGAATGGCCCCCGCAGCCCTGACCCGCTCACAGGGACTCGCCCCCGCAGCCCTGACCCGCTCACAGGGACTGGCCCCCGCAGCCCTGACCCGCTCACAGGGACTGGCCCCCGCAGCCCTGACCCGCTCTCAGGGCCTGGCCCCCGCAGCCCTGACCCGCTCTCAGGGCCTGGCCCCCGCAGCCCTGACCCGCTCTCAGGGCCTGGCCCCCGCAGCCCTGACCCGCTAACTGGGCCTGGCCCCCGCAGCCCTGACCCGCTCACAGGGCCTGGCCCCCGCAGCCCTGACCCGCTCACAGGGCCCGTCCCCCGCAGCCCTGACCCGCTCACAGGGACGGGCCCCCGCAGCCCTGACCCGCTCACAGGGACTGGCCCCCGCAGCCCTGACCCGCTCACAGGGACTGGCCCCCGCAGCCCTCACACGCTCACAGGGACTGGCCCCCTCAGCCATGACCCGATCACAGGCACTGTACCCCGCAGCCCTGTCCCGCTGACATGGACTGGCCCCCGCAGCCTTGACCCCCTGACAGCTATTTGCCACCGCAGCCCTGGCCCGCTCACAGGGACTGGCCCCCGCAGCCCTGGCCCGCTCACAGGGACTGGCCCCCGCAGCCCTGGCCCGCTCACAGGGACTGGCCCCCGCAGCCCTTGGCCGCTCACAGGGACTGGCCCCCGCAGCCCTGGCCCGCTCACAGGGACTGGCCCCGGCAGCCCTGGCCCGCTCGCAGGGACTGGCCCCCGCAGCCCTGCCCGCTCGCAGGTCCTGGCCCCCGCAGCCCTGACCCGCTCGCAGGGCCTGGCCCCCGCAGCCCTGACCCGCTCGCAGGGCCTGGCTCCCGCAGCCCTGACCCGCTCGCAGGGCCTGGCTCCCGCAGCCCTGACCCGCTCTCAGGGCCTCGCCCCCGCAGCCCTGACCCGCTCACAGGGACTGGCCCCCCGCAGCCCTGACCCGCTCACAGGGACTGGCCCCCGCAGCCCTGACCCGCTCACAGGGACTGGCCCCCGCAGCCCTGACCCGCTCACAGGGAATGGCCCCCGCAGCCCTGACCCGCTCACAGGGACTCGCCCCCGCAGCCCTGACCCGCTCACAGGGACTGGCCCCCGTACCCCTGACCCGCTCACAGGGACTGGCCCCCGTAGCCCTGACCCGCTCTCAGGGCCTGGCCCCCGCAGCCCTGACCCGCTCTCAGGGCCTGGCCCCCGCAGCCCTGACCCGCTCTCAGGGCCTGGCCCCCGCAGCCATGACCCGCTCACATGGCCTGGCCCCCGCAGCCCTGACCCGCTCTCTGGGCCTGGCCCCCGCAGCCCTGACCCGCTCGCAGGGCCTGGCTCCCGCAGCCCTGACCCGCTCTCAGGGCCTGGCCCCCGCAGCCCTGACCCGCTCACAGTGACTGGCCCCCCGCAGCCCTGACCCGCTCACAGGGACTGGCCCCCGCAGCCCTGACCCGCTCACAGGGACTGGCCCCCGCAGCCCTGACCCGCTCACAGGGACTGGCCCCCGCAGCCCTGACCCGCTCACAGGGAATGGCCCCCGCAGCCCTGACCCGCTCACAGGGACTCGCCCCCGCAGCCCTGACCCGCTCACAGGGACTGGCCCCCGCAGCCCTGACCCGCTCACAGGGACTGGCCCCCGCAGCCCTGACCCGCTCTCAGGGCCTGGCCCCCGCAGCCCTGACCCGCTCTCAGGGCCTGGCCCCCGCAGCCCTGACCCGCTCTCAGGGCCTGGCCCCCGCAGCCCTGACCCGCTAACTGGGCCTGGCCCCCGCAGCCCTGACCCGCTCACAGGGCCTGGCCCCCGCAGCCCTGACCCGCTCACAGGGCCCGTCCCCCGCAGCCTTGACCCGCTCACAGGGACGGGCCCCCGCAGCCCTGACCCGCTCACAGGGACTGGCCCCCGCAGCCCTGACCCGCTCACAGGGACTGGCCCCCGCAGCCCTCACACGCTCACAGGGACTGGCCCCCTCAGCCATGACCCGATCACAGGCACTGTACCCCGCAGCCCTGTCCCGCTGACATGGACTGGCCCCCGCAGCCTTGACCCCCTGACAGCTATTTGCCACCGCAGCCCTGGCCCGCTCACAGGGACTGGCCCCCGCAGCCCTGGCCCGCTCACAGGGACTGGCCCCCGCAGCCCTGGCCCGCTCACAGGGACTGGCCCCCGCAGCCCTTGGCCGCTCACAGGGACTGGCCCCCGCAGCCCTGGCCCGCTCACAGGGACTGGCCCCGGCAGCCCTGGCCCGCTCGCAGGGACTGGCCCCCGCAGCCCTGCCCGCTCGCAGGTCCTGGCCCCCGCAGCCCTGACCCGCTCGCAGGGCCTGGCCCCCGCAGCCCTGACCCGCTCGCAGGGCCTGGCTCCCGCAGCCCTGACCCGCTCGCAGGGCCTGGCTCCCGCAGCCCTGACCCGCTCTCAGGGCCTCGCCCCCGCAGCCCTGACCCGCTCACAGGGACTGGCCCCCCGCAGCCCTGACCCGCTCACAGGGACTGGCCCCCGCAGCCCTGACCCGCTCACAGGGACTGGCCCCCGCAGCCCTGACCCGCTCACAGGGAATGGCCCCCGCAGCCCTGACCCGCTCACAGGGACTCGCCCCCGCAGCCCTGACCCGCTCACAGGGACTGGCCCCCGTACCCCTGACCCGCTCACAGGGACTGGCCCCCGTAGCCCTGACCCGCTCTCAGGGCCTGGCCCCCGCAGCCCTGACCCGCTCTCAGGGCCTGGCCCCCGCAGCCCTGACCCGCTCTCAGGGCCTGGCCCCCGCAGCCATGACCCGCTCACATGGCCTGGCCCCCGCAGCCCTGACCCGCTCTCTGGGCCTGGCCCCCGCAGCCCTGACCCGCTCACAGGGCCTGGCCACCGCAGGCCTGACCCGCTCACAGGGCCTGGCCCCCGCAGCCCTGACCCGCTCACAGGGACTGGCCCCCGCAGCCCTGACCCGCTCACAGGGAATGGCCCCCGCAGCCCTGACCCGCTCACAGGGACTGGCCCCCGCAGCCCTGACCCGCTCACAGGGACTGGCCCCCGCAGCCCTGACCCGCTCACAGGGACTGGCCCCCGCAGCCCTGACCCGCTCTCAGGGCCTGGCCCCCGCAGCCCTGGCCCGCTCACAGGGCCTGGCCCCCGCAGCCCTGACCCGCTCACTGGGCCTGGCCCCCGCAGCCCTGACCCGCTCACAGGGCCTGGCCCCCGCAGCCATGACCCGCTCACAGGGACTGGCCCCCGCAGCCCTGACCCGCTCACTGGGCCTGGCCCCCGCAGCCCTGACCCGCTCACAGGGCCTGGGCCCCGCAGCCCTGACCCGCTCTCAGGGCCTGGCCCCCGCAGCCCTGACCCGCTCTCAGGGCCTGGCCCCCGCAGCCCTGGCCCGCTCACAGGGACTGGCCCCCGCAGCCCTGACCCGCTCTCAGGGCCTGGCCCCCGCAGCCCTGACCCGCTCTCGGGGCCTGGCCCCCGCAGCCCTGACCCGCTCACAGGGCCTGGCCCCCGCAGCCCTGACCCGCTCACTGGGCCTGGCCCCCGCAGCCCTGACCCGCTCACAGGGCCTGGCCCCCGCAGCCCTGACCCGCTCACAGGGCCTGGCCCCCGCAGCCCTCCCCCGCTCACAGGGACTGGCCCCCGCAGCCCTGACCCGCTCACAGGGACTGGCCCCCGCAGCCCTGACCCGCTCACAGGGACTGGCCCCCGCAGCCATGACCCGCTCACAGCTCTTTGCCACCGCAGCCCTGACCCGCTCACAGGGACTGGACCCGCAGCCCTGGCCCGTTCACAGGGACTAGCCCCCGCAGCCCTGGCCCGCTCACAGGGCCTGGCATCCGCAGCCCTGACCCGCTCTCAGGGCCTGGCCCCCGCAGCCCTGACCCGCTCTCAGGGCCTGGCCCCCGCAGCACTGACCCGCTCACAGGGCCTGGCCCCCGCAGCCCTGACCCGCTCTCAGGGCCTGGCCCCCGCAGCCCTGACCCGCTCTCAGTGCCTGGCCCCCGCAGCCCTGGCCCGCTCACAGGGACTAGCCCCCGCAGCCCTGGCCCGCTCACAGGGCCTGGCCCCCGCAGCCCTGACCCGCTCTCAGGGCCTGGCCCCCGCAGCCCTGACCCGCTCACAGGGACTGGCCTCCTCAGCCATGACCCGATCACAGGCACTGTACCCCGCAGCCCTGTCCCGCTAACATGCACTGGCCCCCGCAGCCCTGAACCCCTGACAGCTATTTTCCACCGCAGCCCTGGCCCGCTCACAGGGACTGGCCCCCGCAGCCCTGGCCCGCTCACAGGGACTAGCCCCCGCAGCCCTGGCCCGCTCACAGGGACTGGCCCCCGCAGCCCTGGCCCGCTCACAGGGACTGGCCCCCGCAGCCCTGGCCCGTTCACAGGGACTGGCCCCCGCAGCCCTGGCCCGCTCACAGGGACTTGCCCCCGCAGCCCTTGGCCGCTCACAGGGACTGGCCCCCGCAGCCCTGGCCCGCTCACAGGGACTGGCCCCCGCAGCCCTGGCCCGCTCACAGGGACTGGCCCCCGCAGCCCTGACCCGCTCACAGGGCCTGGCCCCCGCAGCCCTGACCCGCTCACAGGGCCTGGCCCCCGCAGCCCTGACCCGCTCACTGGGCCTGGCCCCCGCAGCCCTGACCCGCTCACAGGGCCTCGCCCCCGCAGCCCTGACCCGCTCACAGGGCCTGGCCCCCGCAGCCCTCACCCGCTCACAGGGACTGGCCCCCGCAGCCCTGACCCGCTCACAGGGACTGGCCCCCGCAGCCCTGACCCGCTCACAGGGACTGGCCCCCGCAGCCCTGACCCGCTCACAGGGACTGGCCCCCGCAGCCCTGACCCGCTCACAGGGACTGGCCCCCGCCGCCCTGACCCGTTCACAGGGACTGGCCCCCGCAGCCCTGGCCCGCTCACAGGGACTTGCCCCCGCAGCCCTTGGCCGCTCACAGGGACTGGCCCCCGCAGCCCTGGCCCGCTCACAGGGACTGGCCCCCGCAGCCCTGGCCCGCTCACAGGGCCTGGCCCCCGCAGCCCTGACCTGCTCACAGGGCCTGGCCCCCGCAGCCCTGACCCGCTCACTGGGCCTGGCCCCCGCAGCCCTGACCCGCTCACAGGGCCCGTCCCCCGCAGCCCTGACCCGCTCACAGGGCCTGGCCCCCGCAGCCCTGACCCGCTCACAGGGACTGGCCCCCGCAGCCCTGACCCGCTCACAGGGACTGGCCCCCGCAGCCCTGACCCGCTCACAGGGACTGGCCCCCGCAGCCCTGACCCGCTCACAGGGACTGGCCCCCCGCAGCCCTGACCCGCTCACAGGGACTGGCCCCCGCCGCCCTGACCCGCTCACAGCTCTTTGCCACCGCAGCCCTGACCCGCTCACAGGGACTGGCCCCCTCAGCCATGACCCGATCACAGGCACTGTACCCCGCAGCCCTGTCCCGCTAACATGGACTGGCCCCCGCAGCCCTGAACCCCTGACAGCTATTTTCCACCGCAGCCCTGGCCCGCTCACAGGGACTGGCCCCCGCAGCCCTGGCCCGCTCACAGGGACTAGCCCCCGCAGCCCTGGCCCGCTCACAGGGACTGGCCCCCGCAGCCCTGGCCCGCTCACAGGGACTGGCCCCCGCAGCCCTGGCCCGTTCACAGGGACTGGCCCCCGCAGCCCTGGCCCGCTCACAGGGACTTGCCCCCGCAGCCCTTGGCCGCTCACAGGGACTGGCCCCCGCAGCCCTGGCCCGCTCACAGGGACTGGCCCCCGCAGCCCTGGCCCGCTCACAGGGACTGGCCCCCGCAGCCCTCGCCCGCTCGCAGGGACTGGCCCCCGCAGCCCTTCCCGCTCGCAGGTCCTGGCCCCCGCAGCCCTGACCCGCTCGCAGGGCCTGGCCCCCGCAGCCCTGACCCGCTCGCAGGGCCTGGCTCCCGCAGCCCTGACCCGCTCGCAGGGCCTGGCTCCCGCAGCCCTGACCCGCTCTCAGGGCCTGGCCCCCGCAGCCCTGACCCGCTCACAGTGACTGGCCCCCCGCAGCCCTGACCCGCTCACAGGGACTGGCCCCCGCAGCCCTGACCTGCTCACAGGGACTGGCCCCCGCAGCCCTGACCCGCTCACAGGGAATGGCCCCCGCAGCCGTGACCCGCTCACAGGGACTCGCCCCCGCAGCCCTGACCCGCTCACAGGGACTGGCCCCCGCAGCCCTGACCCGCTCACAGGGACTGGCCCCCGCAGCCCTGACCCGCTCTCAGGGCCTGGCCCCCGCAGCCCTGACCCGCTCTCAGGGCCTGGCCCCCGCAGCCCTGACCCGCTCTCAGGGCCTGGCCCCCGCAGCCCTGACCCGCTAACTGGGCCTGGCCCCCGCAGCCCTGACCCGCTCACAGGGCCTGGCCACCGCAGCCCTGACCCGCTCACAGGGCCCGTCCCCCGCAGCCCTGACCCGCTCACAGGGACGGGCCCCCGCAGCCCTGACCCGCTCACAGGGACTTGCCCCCGCAGCCCTGACCCGCTCACAGGGACTGGCCCCCGCAGCCCTCACACGCTCACAGGGACTGGCCCCCTCAGCCATGACCCAATCACAGGCACTGTACCCCGCAGCCCTGTCCCGCTGACATGGACTGGCCCCCGCAGCCTTGACCCCCTGACAGCTATTTGCCACCGCAGCCCTGGCCCGCTCACAGGGACTGGCCCCCGCAGCCCTGGCCCGCTCACAGGGACTGGCCCCCGCAGCCCTGGCCCGCTCACAGGGACTGGCCCCCGCAGCCCTGGCCCGCTCACAGGGACTGGCCCCCGCAGCCCTTGGCTGCTCACAGGGACTGGCCCCCGCAGCCCTGGCCCGCTCACAGGGACTGGCCCCCGCAGCCCTGGCCTGCTCACAGGGACTGGCCCCCGCAGCCCTGGCCCGCTCGCAGGGACTGGCCCCCGCAGCCCTTCCCGCTCGCAGGTCCTGGCCCCCGCAGCCCTGACCCGCTCGCAGGGCCTGGCCCCCGCAGCCCTGACCCGCTCGCAGGGCCTGGCTCCCGCAGCCCTGACCCGCTCGCAGGGCCTGGCTCCCGCAGCCCTGACCCGCTCTCAGGGCCTCGCCCCCGCAGCCCTGACCCGCTCACAGGGACTGGCCCCCCGCAGCCCTGACCCGCTCACAGGGACTGGCCCCCGCAGCCCTGACCCGCTCTCAGGGACTGGCCCCCGCAGCCCTGACCCGCTCACAGGGAATGGCCCCCGCAGCCCTGACCCGCTCACAGGGACTCGCCCCCGCAGCCCTGACCCGCTCACAGGGACTGGCCCCCGTACCCCTGACCCGCTCACAGGGACTGGCCCCCGTAGCCCTGACCCGCTCTCAGGGCCTGGCCCCCGCAGCCCTGACCCGCTCTCAGGGCATGGCCCCCGCAGCCCTGACCCGCTCTCAGGGCCTGGCCCCCGCAGCCATGACCCGCTCACATGGCCTGGCCCCCGCAGCCCTGACCCGCTCTCTGGGCCTGGCCCCCGCAGCCCTGACCCGCTCACAGGGCCTGGCCACCGCAGGCCTGACCCGCTCACAGGGCCTGGCCCCCGCAGCCCTGACCCGCTCACAGGGACTGGCCCCCGCAGCCCTGACCCGCTCACAGGGACTGGCCCCCGCAGCCCTGACCCGCTCACAGGGACTGGCCCCCGCAGCCCTCACACGCTCACAGGGACTGGCCCCCGCAGCCCTGGCCCGCTCACAGGGACTGGCCCCCGCAGCCCTGGCCCGCTCACAGGGACTGGCCCCCGCAACCCTGACCCGCTCACAGGGACTGGCCCCCGCAGCCCTGGCCCGCTCACAGGGACTGGCCCCCGCAGCCCTGGCCCGCTCGCAGGGACTGGCCCCCGCAGCCCTGCCCGCTCGCAGGGCCTGGCCCCCGCAGCCCTGGCCCGCTCGCAGGGACTGGCCCCCGCAGCCCTGCCCGCTCGCAGGGACTGGCCCCCGCAGCCCTCACCCGCTCACAGGGACTGGCCCCCGCAGCCCTGACCCGCTCACAGGGACTGGCCCCCGCAGCCCTGACCCGCTCACAGGGACTGGCCCCCGCAGCCCTGACCCGCTCACAGGGACTGGCCCCCGCAGCCCTGACCCGCTCACAGGGACTGGCCCCCGCCGCCCTGACCCGCTCACAGCTCTTTGCCACCGCAGCCCTGACCCGCTCACAGGGACTGGCCCCCTCAGCCATGACCCGATCACAGGCACTGTACCCCGCAGCCCTGTCCCGCTAACATGGACTGGCCCCCGCAGCCCTGAACCCCTGACAGCTATTTTCCACCGCAGCCCTGGCCCGCTCACAGGGACTGGCCCCCGCAGCCCTGGCCCGCTCACAGGGACTAGCCCCCGCAGCCCTGGCCCGCTCACAGGGACTGGCCCCCGCAGCCCTGGCCCGCTCACAGGGACTGGCCCCCGCAGCCCTGGCCCGTTCACAGGGACTGGCCCCCGCAGCCCTGGCCCGCTCACAGGGACTTGCCCCCGCAGCCCTTGGCCGCTCACAGGGACTGGCCCCCGCAGCCCTGGCCCGCTCACAGGGACTGGCCCCCGCAGCCCTGGCCCGCTCACAGGGACTGGCCCCCGCAGCCCTGGCCCGCTCGCAGGGACTGGCCCCCGCAGCCCTTCCCGCTCGCAGGTCCTGGCCCCCGCAGCCCTGACCCGCTCGCAGGGCCTGGCCCCCGCAGCCCTGACCCGCTCGCAGGGCCTGGCTCCCGCAGCCCTGACCCGCTCGCAGGGCCTGGCTCCCGCAGCCCTGACCCGCTCTCAGGGCCTGGCCCCCGCAGCCCTGACCCGCTCACAGTGACTGGCCCCCCGCAGCCCTGACCCGCTCACAGGGACTGGCCCCCGCAGCCCTGACCCGCTCACAGGGACTGGCCCCCGCAGCCCTGACCCGCTCACAGGGAATGGCCCCCGCAGCCCTGACCCGCTCACAGGGACTCGCCCCCGCAGCCCTGACCCGCTCACAGGGACTGGCCCCCGCAGCCCTGACCCGCTCACAGGGACTGGCCCCCGCAGCCCTGACCCGCTCTCAGGGCCTGGCCCCCGCAGCCCTGACCCGCTCTCAGGGCCTGGCCCCCGCAGCCCTGACCCGCTCTCAGGGCCTGGCCCCCGCAGCCCTGACCCGCTAACTGGGCCTGGCCCCCGCAGCCCTGACCCGCTCACAGGGCCTGGCCCCCGCAGCCCTGACCCGCTCACAGGGCCCGTCCCCCGCAGCCCTGACCCGCTCACAGGGACGGGCCCCCGCAGCCCTGACCCGCTCACAGGGACTGGCCCCCGCAGCCCTGACCCGCTCACAGGGACTGGCCCCCGCAGCCCTCACACGCTCACAGGGACTGGCCCCCTCAGCCATGACCCAATCACAGGCATTGTACCCCGCAGCCCTGTCCCGCTGACATGGACTGGCCCCCGCAGCCTTGACCCCCTGACAGCTATTTGCCACCGCAGCCCTGGCCCGCTCACAGGGACTGGCCCCCGCAGCCCTGGCCCGCTCACAGGGACTGGCCCCCGCAGCCCTGGCCCGCTCACAGGGACTGGCCCCCGCAGCCCTGGCCCGCTCACAGGGACTGGCCCCCGCAGCCCTTGGCTGCTCACAGGGACTGGCCCCCGCAGCCCTGGCCCGCTCACAGGGACTGGCCCCCGCAGCCCTGGCCTGCTCACAGGGACTGGCCCCCGCAGCCCTGGCCCGCTCGCAGGGACTGGCCCCCGCAGCCCTTCCCGCTCGCAGGTCCTGGCCCCCGCAGCCCTGACCCGCTCGCAGGGCCTGGCCCCCGCAGCCCTGACCCGCTCGCAGGGCCTGGCTCCCGCAGCCCTGACCCGCTCGCAGGGCCTGGCTCCCGCAGCCCTGACCCGCTCTCAGGGCCTCGCCCCCGCAGCCCTGACCCGCTCACAGGGACTGGCCCCCCGCAGCCCTGACCCGCTCACAGGGACTGGCCCCCGCAGCCCTGACCCGCTCTCAGGGACTGGCCCCCGCAGCCCTGACCCGCTCACAGGGAATGGCCCCCGCAGCCCTGACCCGCTCACAGGGACTCGCCCCCGCAGCCCTGACCCGCTCACAGGGACTGGCCCCCGTACCCCTGACCCGCTCACAGGGACTGGCCCCCGTAGCCCTGACCCGCTCTCAGGGCCTGGCCCCCGCAGCCCTGACCCGCTCTCAGGGCCTGGCCCCCGCAGCCCTGACCCGCTCTCAGGGCCTGGCCCCCGCAGCCATGACCCGCTCACATGGCCTGGCCCCCGCAGCCCTGACCCGCTCTCTGGGCCTGGCCCCCGCAGCCCTGACCCGCTCACAGGGCCTGGCCACCGCAGGCCTGACCCGCTCACAGGGCCTGGCCCCCGCAGCCCTGACCCGCTCACAGGGACTGGCCCCCGCAGCCCTGACCCGCTCACAGGGACTGGCCCCCGCAGCCCTGACCCGCTCACAGGGACTGGCCCCCGCAGCCCTCACACGCTCACAGGGACTGGCCCCCGCAGCCCTGGCCCGCTCACAGGGACTGGCCCCCGCAGCCCTGGCCCGCTCACAGGGACTGGCCCCCGCAGCCCTGACCCGCTCACAGGGACTGGCCCCCGCAGCCCTGGCCCGCTCACAGGGACTGGCCCCCGCAGCCCTGGCCCGCTCGCAGGGACTGGCCCCCGCAGCCCTGCCCGCTCGCAGGGCCTGGCCCCCGCAGCCCTGGCCCGCTCGCAGGGACTGGCCCCCGCAGCCCTGCCCGCTCGCAGGGACTGGCCCCCGCAGCCCTGACCCGCTCGCACGGCCTGGCTCCCGCAGCCCTGACCCGCTCGCAGGGCCTGGCCCCCGCAGCCCTGACCCGCTCGCACGGCCTGGCTCCCGCAGCCCTGACCCGCTCGCAGGGCCTGGCCCTCGCAGCCCTGACCCGCTCGCAGGGACTGGCCCCCCGCAGCCCTGACCCGCTCGCAGGGACTGGCCCCCGCAGCCCTGACCCGCTCACAGGGACTGGCCCCCGCAGCCCTGACCCGCTCACAGGGAATGGCCCCCGCAGCCCTGACCCGCTCACAGGGACTGGCCCCCGCAGCCCTGACCCGCTCACAGGGACTGGCCCCCGCAGCCCTGACCCGCTCACAGGGACTGGCCCCCGCAGCCCTGACCCGCTCTCAGGGCCTGGCCCCCGCAGCCCTGGCCCGCTCACAGGGCCTGGCCCCCGCAGCCCTGACCCGCTCACTGGGCCTGGCCCCCGCAGCCCTGACCCGCTCACAGGGCCTGGCCCCCGCAGCCATGACCCGCTCACAGGGACTGGCCCCCGCAGCCCTGACCCGCTCACTGGGCCTGGCCCCCGCAGCCCTGACCCGCTCACAGGGCCTGGGCCCCGCAGCCCTGACCCGCTCTCAGGGCCTGGCCCCCGCAGCCCTGACCCGCTCTCAGGGCCTGGCCCCCGCAGCCCTGGCCCGCTCACAGGGACTGGCCCCCGCAGCCCTGACCCGCTCTCAGGGCCTGGCCCCCGCAGCCCTGACCCGCTCTCGGGGCCTGGCCCCCGCAGCCCTGACCCGCTCACAGGGCCTGGCCCCCGCAGCCCTGACCCGCTCACTGGGCCTGGCCCCCGCAGCCCTGACCCGCTCACAGGGCCTGGCCCCCGCAGCCCTGACCCGCTCACAGGGCCTGGCCCCCGCAGCCCTCCCCCGCTCACAGGGACTGGCCCCCGCAGCCCTGACCCGCTCACAGGTACTGGCCCCCGCAGCCCTGACCCGCTCACAGGGACTGGCCCCCGCAGCCATGACCCGCTCACAGCTCTTTGCCACCGCAGCCCTGACCCGCTCACAGGGACTGGACCCGCAGCCCTGGCCCGTTCACAGGGACTAGCCCCCGCAGCCCTGGCCCGCTCACAGGGCCTGGCCCCCGCAGCCCTGACCCGCTCTCAGGGCCTGGCCCCCGCAGCCCTGACCCGCTCTCAGGGCCTGGCCCCCGCAGCCCTGACCCGCTCACAGGGCCTGGCACCCGCAGCCCTGACCCGCTCTCAGGGCCTGGCCCCCGCAGCCCTGACCCGCTCTCAGGGCCTGGCCCCCGCAGCCCTGGCCCGCTCACAGGGACTAGCCCCCGCAGCCCTGGCCCGCTCACAGGGCCTGGCCCCCGCAGCCCTGACCCGCTCTCAGGGCCTGGCCCCCGCAGCCCTGACCCGCTCTCAGGGCCTGGCCCCCGCAGCCCTGACCCGCTCTCAGGGCCTGGCCCCCGCAGCCCTGACCCGCTCTCAGGGCCTGGCCCCCGCAGCCGTGACCCGCTCACAGGGCCTGGCCCCCGCAGCCCTGACCCGCCCTCAGGGCCTGGCCCCCGCAGCCCTGACCCGCTCACAGGGCCTGGCCCCCGCAGCCCTCCCCCGCTCACAGGGACTGGCCCCCGCAGCCCTAACCCGCTCACAGGGACTGGCCACCGCAGCCCTGACCCGCTCACAGGGACTGGCCCCCGCAGCCCTGACCCGCTCACAGGGACTGGCCCCCGCAGCCCTGACCCGCTCACAGGGACTGGCCCCCGCAGCCCTCACACGCTCACAGGGACTGGCCCCCGCAGCCCTGACCCGCTCACAGGGACTGGCCCCCGCAGCGCTGACCCGCTCACAGGGACTGGCCCCCGCAGCCCTGACCCGCTCACAGGGACTGGCCCCCGCAGCCCTGACCCGCTCACAGGGACTGGCCCCCGCAGCCCTGACCCGCTCACAGGGACTGGCCCTCGCAGCCCTGACCCGCTCACAGCTCTTTGCCACCGCAGCCCTGACCCGCTCACAGGGACTGGCCCCCTCAGCCATGACCCGATCACAGGCACTGTACCCCGCAGCCCTGTCCCACTGACATGGACTGGCCCCCGCAGCCCTGAACCCCTGACAGCTATTTTCCACCGCAGCCCTGGCCCGCTCACAGGGACTGGCCCCCGCAGCCCTGGCCCGCTCACAGGGACTGGCCCCCGCAGCCCTGACCCGCTCACAGGGACTGGCCCCCGCAGCCCTGACCCGCTCACAGCTCTTTGCCACCGCAGCCCTGACCCGCTCACAGGGACTGGCCCCCTCAGCCATGACCCGATCACAGGCACTGTACCCCGCAGCCCTGTCCCGCTAACATGGACTGGCCCCCGCAGCCCTGAACCCCTGACAGCTATTTTCCACCGCAGCCCTGGCCCGCTCACAGGGACTGGCCCCCGCAGCCCTGGCCCGCTCACAGGGACTAGCCCCCGCAGCCCTGGCCCGCTCACAGGGACTGGCCCCCGCAGACCTGGCCCGCTCACAGGGACTGGCCCCCGCAGCCCTGGCCCGTTCACAGGGACTGGCCCCCGCAGCCCTGGCCCGCTCACAGGGACTTGCCCCCGCAGCCCTTGGCCGCTCACAGGGACTGGCCCCCGCAGCCCTGGCCCGCTCACAGGGACTGGCCCCCGCAGCCCTGGCCCGCTCACAGGGACTGGCCCCCGCAGCCCTGGCCCGCTCGCAGGGACTGGCCCCCGCAGCCCTTCCCGCTCGCAGGTCCTGGCCCCCGCAGCCCTGACCCGCTCGCAGGGCCTGGCCCCCGCAGCCCTGACCCGCTCGCAGGGCCTGGCTCCCGCAGCCCTGACCCGCTCGCAGGGCCTGGCTCCCGCAGCCCTGACCCGCTCTCAGGGCCTGGCCCCCGCAGCCCTGACCCGCTCACAGTGACTGGCCCCCCGCAGCCCTGACCCGCTCACAGGGACTGGCCCCCGCAGCCCTGACCCGCTCACAGGGACTGGCCCCCGCAGCCCTCACACGCTCACAGGGACTGGCCCCCGCAGCCCTGACCCGCTCACAGGGACTGGCCCCCGCAGCGCTGACCCGCTCACAGGGACTGGCCCCCGCAGCCCTGACCCGCTCACAGGGACTGGCCCCCGCAGCCCTGACCCGCTCACAGGGACTGGCCCCCGCAGCCCTGACCCGCTCACAGGGACTGGCCCTCGCAGCCCTGACCCGCTCACAGCTCTTTGCCACCGCAGCCCTGACCCGCTCACAGGGACTGGCCCCCTCAGCCATGACCCGATCACAGGCACTGTACCCCGCAGCCCTGTCCCACTGACATGGACTGGCCCCCGCAGCCCTGAACCCCTGACAGCTATTTTCCACCGCAGCCCTGGCCCGCTCACAGGGACTGGCCCCCGCAGCCCTGGCCCGCTCACAGGGACTGGCCCCCCGCAGCCCTGACCCGCTCACAGGGACTGGCCCCCGCCGCCCTGACCCGCTCACAGCTCTTTGCCACCGCAGCCCTGACCCGCTCACAGGGACTGGCCCCCTCAGCCATGACCCGATCACAGGCACTGTACCCCGCAGCCCTGTCCCGCTAACATGGACTGGCCCCCGCAGCCCTGAACCCCTGACAGCTATTTTCCACCGCAGCCCTGGCCCGCTCACAGGGACTGGCCCCCGCAGCCCTGGCCCGCTCACAGGGACTAGCCCCCGCAGCCCTGGCCCGCTCACAGGGACTGGCCCCCGCAGCCCTGGCCCGCTCACAGGGACTGGCCCCCGCAGCCCTGGCCCGTTCACAGGGACTGGCCCCCGCAGCCCTGGCCCGCTCACAGGGACTTGCCCCCGCAGCCCTTGGCCGCTCACAGGGACTGGCCCCCGCAGCCCTGGCCCGCTCACAGGGACTGGCCCCCGCAGCCCTGGCCCGCTCACAGGGACTGGCCCCCGCAGCCCTGGCCCGCTCGCAGGGACTGGCCCCCGCAGCCCTTCCCGCTCGCAGGTCCTGGCCCCCGCAGCCCTGACCCGCTCGCAGGGCCTGGCCCCCGCAGCCCTGACCCGCTCGCAGGGCCTGGCTCCCGCAGCCCTGACCCGCTCGCAGGGCCTGGCTCCCGCAGCCCTGACCCGCTCTCAGGGCCTGGCCCCCGCAGCCCTGACCCGCTCACAGTGACTGGCCCCCCGCAGCCCTGACCCGCTCACAGGGACTGGCCCCCGCAGCCCTGAACCGCTCACAGGGACTGGCCCCCGCAGCCCTGACCCGCTCACAGGGAATGGCCCCCGCAGCCCTGACCCGCTCACAGGGACTCGCCCCCGCAGCCCTGACCCGCTCACAGGGACTGGCCCCCGCAGCCCTGACCCGCTCACAGGGACTGGCCCCCGCAGCCCTGACCCGCTCTCAGGGCCTGGCCCCCGCAGCCCTGACCCGCTCTCAGGGCCTGGCCCCCGCAGCCCTGACCCGCTCTCAGGGCCTGGCCCCCGCAGCCCTGACCCGCTAACTGGGCCTGGCCCCCGCAGCCCTGACCCGCTCACAGGGCCTGGCCCCCGCAGCCCTGACCCGCTCACAGGGCCCGTCCCCCGCAGCCCTGACCCGCTCACAGGGACGGGCCCCCGCAGCCCTGACCCGCTCACAGGGACTGGCCCCCGCAGCCCTGACCCGCTCACAGGGACTGGCCCCCGCAGCCCTCACACGCTCACAGGGACTGGCCCCCTCAGCCATGACCCGATCACAGGCACTGTACCCCGCAGCCCTGTCCCGCTGACATGGACTGGCCCCCGCAGCCCTGACCCCCTGACAGCTATTTGCCACCGCAGCCCTGGCCCGCTCACAGGGACTGGCCCCCGCAGCCCTGGCCCGCTCACAGGGCCTGGCCCCCGCAGCCCTGGCCCGCTCACAGGGACTGGCCCCCGCAGCCCTGGCCCGCTCACAGGGACTGGCCCCCGCAGCCCTTGGCCGCTCACAGGGACTGGCCCCCGCAGCCCTGGCCCGCTCACAGGGACTGGCCCCCGCAGCCCTGGCCCGCTCGCAGGGACTGGCCCCCGCAGCCCTTCCCGCTCGCAGGTCCTGGCCCCCGCAGCCCTGACCCGCTCGCAGGGCCTGGCCCCCGCAGCCCTGACCCGCTCGCAGGGTCTGGCTCCCGCAGCCCTGACCCGCTCGCAGGGCCTGGCTCCCGCAGCCCTGAACCGCTCTCAGGGCCTGGCCCCCGCAGCCCTGACCCGCTCACAGGGACTGGCCCCCCGCAGCCCTGACCCGCTCACAGGGACTGGCCCCCGCAGCCCTGACCCGCTCACAGGGACTGGCCCCCGCAGCCCTGACCCGCTCACAGGGAATGGCCCCCGCAGCCCTGACCCGCTCACAGGGACTCGCCCCCGCAGCCCTGACCCGCTCACAGGGACTGGCCCCCGTACCCCTGACCCGCTCACAGGGACTGGCCCCCGTAGCCCTGACCCGCTCTCAGGGCCTGGCCCCCGCAGCCCTGACCCGCTCTCAGGGCCTGGCCCCCGCAGCCCTGACCCGCTCTCAGGGCCTGGCCCCCGCAGCCATGACCCGCTCACATGGCCTGGCCCCCGCAGCCCTGACCCGCTCTCTGGGCCTGGTCCCCGCAGCCCTGACCCGCTCACAGGGCCTGGCCACCGCAGGCCTGACCCGCTCACAGGGCCTGGCCCCCGCAGCCCTGACCCGCTCACAGGGACTGGCCCCCGCAGCCCTGACCCGCTCACAGGGACTGGCCCCCGCAGCCCTGACCCGCTCACAGGGACTGGCCCCCGCAGCCCTCACACGCTCACAGGGACTGGCCCCCGCAGCCCTGGCCCGCTCACAGGGACTGGCCCCCGCATCCCTGACCCGCTCACAGGGACTGGCCCCCGCAGCCCTGGCCCGCTCACAGGGACTGGCCCCCGCAGCCCTGGCCCGCTCGCAGGGACTGGCCCCCGCAGCCCTGCCCGCTCGCAGGGCCTGGCCCCCGCAGCCCTGGCCCGCTCGCAGGGACTGGCCCCCGCAGCCCTGCCCGCTCGCAGGGACTGGCCCCCGCAGCCCTGACCCGCTCGCACGGCCTGGCTCCCGCAGCCCTGACCCGCTCGCAGGGCCTGGCCCCCGCAGCCCTGACCCGCTCGCACGGCCTGGCTCCCGCAGCCCTGACCCGCTCGCAGGGCCTGGCCCTCGCAGCCCTGACCCGCTCGCAGGGACTGGCCCCCCGCAGCCCTGACCCGCTCGCAGGGACTGGCCCCCGCAGCCCTGACCCGCTCACAGGGACTGGCCCCCGCAGCCCTGACCCGCTCACAGGGAATGGCCCCCGCAGCCCTGACCCGCTCACAGGGACTGGCCCCCGCAGCCCTGACCCGCTCACAGGGACTGGCCCCCGCAGCCCTGACCCGCTCACAGGGACTGGCCCCCGCAGCCCTGACCCGCTCTCAGGGCCTGGCCCCCGCAGCCCTGGCCCGCTCACAGGGCCTGGCCCCCGCAGCCCTCCCCCGCTCACAGGGACTGGCCCCCGCAGCCCTGAACCGCTCACAGGGACTGGCCCCCGCAGCCCTGACCCGCTCACAGGGACTGGCCCCCGCAGCCATGACCCGCTCACAGCTCTTTGCCACCGCAGCCCTGACCCGCTCACAGGGACTGGACCCGCAGCCCTGGCCCGTTCACAGGGACTAGCCCCCGCAGCCCTGGCCCGCTCACAGGGCCTGGCCCCCGCAGCCCTGACCCGCTCTCAGGGCCTGGCCCCCGCAGCCCTGACCCGCTCTCAGGGCCTGGCCCCCGCAGCCCTGTCCCGCTCACAGGGCCTGGCCCCCGCAGCCCTGACCCGCTCTCAGGGCCTGGCCCCCGCAGCCCTGACCCGCTCTCAGGGCCTGGCCCCCGCAGCCCTGGCCCGCTCACAGGGACTAGCCCCCGCAGCCCTGGCCCGCTCACAGGGCCTGGCCCCCGCAGCCCTGACCCGCTCTCAGGGCCTGGCCCCCGCAGCCCTGACCCGCTCTCAGGGCCTGGCCCCCGCAGCCCTGACCCGCTCTCAGGGCCTGGCCCCCGCAGCCCTGACCCGCTCTCAGGGCCTGGCCCCCGCAGCCGTGACCCGCTCACAGGGCCTGGCCCCCGCAGCCCTGACCCGCTCTCAGGGCCTGGCCCCCGCAGCCCTGACCCGCTCACAGGGCCTGGCCCCCGCAGCCCTCCCCCGCTCACAGGGACTGGCCCCCGCAGCCCTAACCCGCTCACAGGGACTGGCCACCGCAGCCCTGACCCGCTCACAGGGACTGGCCCCCGCAGCCCTGACCCGCTCACAGGGACTGGCCCCCGCAGCCCTGACCCGCTCACAGGGACTGGCCCCCGCAGACCTCACACGCTCACAGGGACTGGCCCCCGCAGCCCTGACCCGCTCACAGGGACTGGCCCCCGCAGCGCTGACCCGCTCACAGGGACTGGCCCCCGCAGCCCTGACCCGCTCACAGGGACTGGCCCCCGCAGCCCTGACCCGCTCACAGGGACTGGCCCCCGCAGCCCTGACCCGCTCACAGGGACTGGCCCTCGCAGCCCTGACCCGCTCACAGCTCTTTGCCACCGCAGCCCTGACCCGCTCACAGGGACTGGCCCCCTCAGCCATGACCCGATCACAGGCACTGTACCCCGCAGCCCTGTCCCACTGACATGGACTGGCCCCCGCAGCCCTGAACCCCTGACAGCTATTTTCCACCGCAGCCCTGGCCCGCTCACAGGGACTGGCCCCCGCAGCCCTGGCCCGCTCACAGGGACTGGCCCCCGCAGCCCTGACCCGCTCACAGGGACTGGCCCCCGCCGCCCTGACCCGCTCACAGCTCTTTGCCACCGCAGCCCTGACCCGCTCACAGGGACTGGCCCCCTCAGCCATGACCCGATCACAGGCACTGTACCCCGCAGCCCTGGCCCGCTCACAGGGACTAGCCCCCGCAGCCCTGGCCCGCTCACAGGGACTGGCCCCCGCAGCCCTGGCCCGCTCACAGGGACTGGCCCCCGCAGCCCTGGCCCGTTCACAGGGACTGGCCCCCGCAGCCCTGGCCCGCTCACAGGGACTTGCCCCCGCAGCCCTTGGCCGCTCACAGGGACTGGCCCCCGCAGCCCTGGCCCGCTCACAGGGACTGGCCCCCGCAGCCCTGGCCCGCTCACAGGGACTGGCCCCCGCAGCCCTGGCCCGCTCGCAGGGACTGGCCCCCGCAGCCCTTCCCGCTCGCAGGTCCTGGCCCCCGCAGCCCTGACCCGCTCGCAGGGCCTGTCCCCCGCAGCCCTGACCCGCTCGCAGGGCCTGGCTCCCGCAGCCCTGACCCGCTCGCAGGGCCTGGCTCCCGCAGCCCTGACCCGCTCTCAGGGCCTGGCCCCCGCAGCCCTGACCCGCTCACAGTGACTGGCCCCCCGCAGCCCTGACCCACTCACAGGGACTGGCCCCCGCAGCCCTGACCCGCTCACAGGGACTGGCCCCCGCAGCCCTGACCCGCTCACAGGGAATGGCCCCCGCAGCCCTGACCCGCTCACAGGGACTCGCCCCCGCAGCCCTGACCCGCTCACAGGGACTGGCCCCCGCAGCCCTGACCCGCTCACAGGGACTGGCCCCCGCAGCCCTGACCCGCTCTCAGGGCCTGGCCCCCGCAGCCCTGACCCGCTCTCAGGGCCTGGCCCCCGCAGCCCTGACCCGCTCTCAGGGCCTGGCCCCCGCAGCCCTGACCCGCTAACTGGGCCTGGCCCCCGCAGCCCTGACCCGCTCACAGGGCCTGGCCCCCGCAGCCCTGACCCGCTCACAGGGCCCGTCCCCCGCAGCCCTGACCCGCTCACAGGGACGGGCCCCCGCAGCCCTGACCCGCTCACAGGGACTGGCCCCCGCAGCCCTGGCCCGTTCACAGGGACTGGCCCCCGCAGCCCTGGCCCGCTCACAGGGACTTGCCCCCGCAGCCCTTGGCCGCTCACAGGGACTGGCCCCCGCAGCCCTGGCCCGCTCACAGGGACTGGCCCCCGCAGCCCTGGCCCGCTCACAGGGACTGGCCCCCGCAGCCCTGGCCCGCTCGCAGGGACTGGCCCCCGCAGCCCTTCCCGCTCGCAGGTCCTGGCCCCCGCAGCCCTGACCCGCTCGCAGGGCCTGGCCCCCGCAGCCCTGACCCGCTCGCAGGGCCTGGCTCCCGCAGCCCTGACCCGCTCGCAGGGCCTGGCTCCCGCAGCCCTGACCCGCTCTCAGGGCCTGGCCCCCGCAGCCCTGACCCGCTCACAGTGACTGGCCCCCCGCAGCCCTGACCCGCTCACAGGGACTGGCCCCCGCAGCCCTGACCCGCTCACAGGGACTGGCCCCCGCAGCCCTCACACGCTCACAGGGACTGGCCCCCGCAGCCCTGACCCGCTCACAGGGACTGGCCCCCGCAGCCCTGACCCGCTCACAGGGACTGGCCCCCGCAGCCCTGACCCGCTCACAGGGACTGGCCCCCGCAGCCCTGACCCGCTCACAGGGACTGGCCCTCGCAGCCCTGACCCGCTCACAGCTCTTTGCCACCGCAGCCCTGACCCGCTCACAGGGACTGGCCCCCTCAGCCATGACCCGATCACAGGCACTGTACCCCGCAGCCCTGTCCCACTGACATGGACTGGCCCCCGCAGCCCTGAACCCCTGACAGCTATTTTCCACCGCAGCCCTGGCCCGCTCACAGGGACTGGCCCCCGCAGCCCTGGCCCGCTCACAGGGACTGGCCCCCGCAGCCCTGACCCGCTCACAGGGAATGGCCCCCGCAGCCCTGACCCGCTCACAGGGACTCGCCCCCGCAGCCCTGACCCGCTCACAGGGACTGGCCCCCGTACCCCTGACCCGCTCACAGGGACTGGCCCCCGTAGCCCTGACCCGCTCTCAGGGCCTGGCCCCCGCAGCCCTGACCCGCTCTCAGGGCCTGGCCCCCGCAGCCCTGACCCGCTCTCAGGGCCTGGCCCCCGCAGCCATGACCCGCTCACATGGCCTGGCCCCCGCAGCCCTGACCCGCTCTCTGGGCCTGGTCCCCGCAGCCCTGACCCGCTCACAGGGCCTGGCCACCGCAGGCCTGACCCGCTCACAGGGCCTGGCCCCCGCAGCCCTGACCTGCTCACAGGGACTGGCCCCCGCAGCCCTGACCCGCTCACAGGGACTGGCCCCCGCAGCCCTGACCCGCTCACAGGGACTGGCCCCCGCAGCCCTCACACGCTCACAGGGACTGGCCCCCGCAGCCCTGGCCCGCTCACAGGGACTGGCCCCCGCAGCCCTGACCCGCTCACAGGGACTGGCCCCCGCAGCCCTGGCCCGCTCACAGGGACTGGCCCCCGCAGCCCTGGCCCGCTCGCAGGGACTGGCCCCCGCAGCCCTGCCCGCTCGCAGGGCCTGGCCCCCGCAGCCCTGGCCCGCTCGCAGGGACTGGCCCCCGCAGCCCTGCCCGCTCGCAGGGACTGGCCCCCGCAGCCCTGACCCGCTCGCACGGCCTGGCTCCCGCAGCCCTGACCCGCTCGCAGGGCCTGGCCCCCGCAGCCCTGACCCGCTCGCACGGCCTGGCTCCCGCAGCCCTGACCCGCTCGCAGGGCCTGGCCCTCGCAGCCCTGACCCGCTCGCAGGGACTGGCCCCCCGCAGCCCTGACCCGCTCGCAGGGACTGGCCCCCGCAGCCCTGACCCGCTCACAGGGACTGGCCCCCGCAGCCCTGACCCGCTCACAGGGAATGGCCCCCGCAGCCCTGACCCGCTCACAGGGACTGGCCCCCGCAGCCCTGACCCGCTCACAGGGACTGGCCCCCGCAGCCCTGACCCGCTCACAGGGACTGGCCCCCGCAGCCCTGACCCGCTCTCAGGGCCTGGCCCCCGCAGCCCTGGCCCGCTCACAGGGCCTGGCCCCCGCAGCCCTCCCCCGCTCACAGGGACTGGCCCCCGCAGCCCTGACCCGCTCACAGGGACTGGCCCCCGCAGCCCTGACCCGCTCACAGGGACTGGCCCCCGCAGCCATGACCCCCTCACAGCTCTTTGCCACCGCAGCCCTGACCCGCTCACAGGGACTGGACCCGCAGCCCTGGCCCGTTCACAGGGACTAGCCCCCGCAGCCCTGGCCCGCTCACAGGGCCTGGCCCCCGCAGCCCTGACCCGCTCTCAGGGCCTGGCCCCCGCAGCCCTGACCCGCTCTCAGGGCCTGGCCCCCGCAGCCCTGTCCCGCTCACAGGGCCTGGCCCCCGCAGCCCTGACCCGCTCTCAGGGCCTGGCCCCCGCAGCCCTGACCCGCTCTCAGGGCCTGGCCCCCGCAGCCCTGGCCCGCTCACAGGGACTAGCCCCCGCAGCCCTGGCCCGCTCACAGGGCCTGGCCCCCGCAGCCCTGACCCGCTCTCAGGGCCTGGCCCCCGCAGCCCTGACCCGCTCTCAGGGCCTGGCCCCCGCAGCCCTGACCCGCTCTCAGGGCCTGGCCCCCGCAGCCCTGACCCGCTCTCAGGGCCTGGCCCCCGCAGCCGTGACCCGCTCACAGGGCCTGGCCCCCGCAGCCCTGACCCGCTCTCAGGGCCTGGCCCCCGCAGCCCTGACCCGCTCACAGGGCCTGGCCCCCGCAGCCCTCCCCCGCTCACAGGGACTGGCCCCCGCAGCCCTAACCCGCTCACAGGGACTGGCCACCGCAGCCCTGACCCGCTCACAGGTACTGGCCCCCGCAGCCCTGACCCGCTCACAGGGACTGGCCCCCGCAGCCCTGACCCGCTCACAGGGACTGGCCCCCGCAGACCTCACACGCTCACAGGGACTGGCCCCCGCAGCCCTGACCCGCTCACAGGGACTGGCCCCCGCAGCGCTGACCCGCTCACAGGGACTGGCCCCCGCAGCCCTGACCCGCTCACAGGGACTGGCCCCCGCAGCCCTGACCCGCTCACAGGGACTGGCCCCCGCAGCCCTGACCCGCTCACAGGGACTGGCCCTCGCAGCCCTGACCCGCTCACAGCTCTTTGCCACCGCCGCCCTGACCCGCTCACAGGGACTGGCCCCCTCAGCCATGACCCGATCACAGGCACTGTACCCCGCAGCCCTGTCCCACTGACATGGACTGGCCCCCGCAGCCCTGAACCCCTGACAGCTATTTTCCACCGCAGCCCTGGCCCGCTCACAGGGACTGGCCCCCGCAGCCCTGGCCCGCTCACAGGGACTGGCCCCCGCAGCCCTGACCCGCTCACAGGGACTGGCCCCCGCCGCCCTGACCCGCTCACAGCTCTTTGCCACCGCAGCCCTGACCCGCTCACAGGGACTGGCCCCCTCAGCCATGACCCGATCACAGGCACTGTACCCCGCAGCCCTGGCCCGCTCACAGGGACTAGCCCCCGCAGCCCTGGCCCGCTCACAGGGACTGGCCCCCGCAGCCCTGGCCCGCTCACAGGGACTGGCCCCCGCAGCCCTGGCCCGTTCACAGGGACTGGCCCCCGCAGCCCTGGCCCGCTCACAGGGACTTGCCCCCGCAGCCCTTGGCCGCTCACAGGGACTGGCCCCCGCAGCCCTGGCCCGCTCACAGGGACTGGCCCCCGCAGCCCTGGCCCGCTCACAGGGACTGGCCCCCGCAGCCCTGGCCCGCTCGCAGGGACTGGCCCCCGCAGCCCTTCCCGCTCGCAGGTCCTGGCCCCCGCAGCCCTGACCCGCTCGCAGGGCCTGCCCTGACCCGCTCGCAGGGCCTGGCTCCCGCAGCCCTGACCCGCTCGCAGGGCCTGGCTCCCGCAGCCCTGACCCGCTCTCAGGGCCTGGCCCCCGCAGCCCTGACCCGCTCACAGTGACTGGCCCCCCGCAGCCCTGACCCACTCACAGGGACTGGCCCCCGCAGCCCTGACCCGCTCACAGGGACTGGCCCCCGCAGCCCTGACCCGCTCACAGGGAATGGCCCCCGCAGCCCTGACCCGCTCACAGGGACTCGCCCCCGCAGCCCTGACCCGCTCACAGGGACTGGCCCCCGCAGCCCTGACCCGCTCACAGGGACTGGCCCCCGCAGCCCTGACCCGCTCTCAGGGCCTGGCCCCCGCAGCCCTGACCCGCTCTCAGGGCCTGGCCCCCGCAGCCCTGACCCGCTCTCAGGGCCTGGCCCCCGCAGCCCTGACCCGCTAACTGGGCCTGGCCCCCGCAGCCCTGACCCGCTCACAGGGCCTGGCCCCCGCAGCCCTGACCCGCTCACAGGGCCCGTCCCCCGCAGCCCTGACCCGCTCACAGGGACGGGCCCCCGCAGCCCTGACCCGCTCACAGGGACTGGCCCCCGCAGCCCTGACCCGCTCACAGGGACTGGCCCCCGCAGCCCTCACACGCTCACAGGGACTGGCCCCCTCAGCCATGACCCGATCACAGGCACTGTACCCCGCAGCCCTGTCCCGCTGACATGGACTGGCCCCCGCAGCCCTGACCCCCTGACAGCTATTTGCCACCGCAGCCCTGGCCCGCTCACAGGGACTGGCCCCCGCAGCCCTGGCCCGCTCACAGGGCCTGGCCCCCGCAGCCCTGGCCCGCTCACAGGGACTGGCCCCCGCAGCCCTGGCCCGCTCACAGGGACTGGCCCCCGCAGCCCTTGGCCGCTCACAGGGACTGGCCCCCGCAGCCCTGGCCCGCTCACAGGGACTGGCCCCCGCAGCCCTGGCCCGCTCGCAGGGACTGGCCCCCGCAGCCCTTCCCGCTCGCAGGTCCTGGCCCCCGCAGCCCTGACCCGCTCGCAGGGCCTGGCCCCCGCAGCCCTGACCCGCTCGCAGGGCCTGGCTCCCGCAGCCCTGACCCGCTCGCAGGGCCTGGCTCCCGCAGCCCTGAACCGCTCTCAGGGCCTGGCCCCCGCAGCCCTGACCCGCTCACAGGGACTGGCCCCCCGCAGCCCTGACCCGCTCACAGGGACTGGCCCCCGCAGCCCTGACCCGCTCACAGGGACTGGCCCCCGCAGCCCTGACCCGCTCACAGGGAATGGCCCCCGCAGCCCTGACCCGCTCACAGGGACTCGCCCCCGCAGCCCTGACCCGCTCACAGGGACTGGCCCCCGTACCCCTGACCCGCTCACAGGGACTGGCCCCCGTAGCCCTGACCCGCTCTCAGGGCCTGGCCCCCGCAGCCCTGACCCGCTCTCAGGGCCTGGCCCCCGCAGCCCTGACCCGCTCTCAGGGCCTGGCCCCCGCAGCCATGACCCGCTCACATGGCCTGGCCCCCGCAGCCCTGACCCGCTCTCTGGGCCTGGCCCCCGCAGCCCTGACCCGCTCACAGGGCCTGGCCACCGCAGGCCTGACCCGCTCACAGGGCCTGGCCCCCGCAGCCCTGACCCGCTCACAGGGACTGGCCCCCGCAGCCCTGACCCGCTCACAGGGACTGGCCCCCGCAGCCCTGACCCGCTCACAGGGACTGGCCCCCGCAGCCCTCACACGCTCACAGGGACTGGCCCCCGCAGCCCTGGCCCGCTCACAGGGACTGGCCCCCGCAGCCCTGGCCCGCTCACAGGGACTGGCCCCCGCAGCCCTGACCCGCTCACAGGGACTGGCCCCCGCAGCCCTGGCCCGCTCACAGGGACTGGCCCCCGCAGCCCTGGCCCGCTCGCAGGGACTGGCCCCCGCAGCCCTGCCCGCTCGCAGGGCCTGGCCCCCGCAGCCCTGGCCCGCTCGCAGGGACTGGCCCCCGCAGCCCTGCCCGCTCGCAGGGACTGGCCCCCGCAGCCCTGACCCGCTCGCACGGCCTGGCTCCCGCAGCCCTGACCCGCTCGCAGGGCCTGGCCCCCGCAGCCCTGACCCGCTCGCACGGCCTGGCTCCCGCAGCCCTGACCCGCTCGCAGGGCCTTGCCCTCGCAACCCTGACCCGCTCGCAGGGACTGGCCCCCCGCAGCCCTGACCCGCTCGCAGGGACTGGCCCCCGCAGCCCTGACCCGCTCACAGGGACTGGCCCCCGCAGCCCTGACCCGCTCACAGGGAATGGCCCCCGCAGCCCTGACCCGCTCACAGGGACTGGCCCCCGCAGCCCTGACCCGCTCACAGGGACTGGCCCCCGCAGCCCTGACCCGCTCACAGGGACTGGCCCCCGCAGCCCTGACCCGCTCTCAGGGCCTGGCCCCCGCAGCCCTGGCCCGCTCACAGGGCCTGGCCCCCGCAGCCCTGACCCGCTCACTGGGCCTGGCCCCCGCAGCCCTGACCCGCTCACAGGGCCTGGCCCCCGCAGCCATGACCCGCTCACAGGGACTGGCCCCCGCAGCCCTGACCCGCTCACTGGGCCTGGCCCCCGCAGCCCTGACCCGCTCACAGGGCCTGGGCCCCGCAGCCCTGACCCGCTCTCAGGGCCTGGCCCCCGCAGCCCTGACCCGCTCTCAGGGCCTGGCCCCCGCAGCCCTGGCCCGCTCACAGGGACTGTCCCCCGCAGCCCTGACCCGCTCTCAGGGCCTGGCCCCCGCAGCCCTGACCCGCTCTCGGGGCCTGGCCCCCGCAGCCCTGACCCGCTCACAGGGCCTGGCCCCCGCAGCCCTGACCCGCTCACTGGGCCTGGCCCCCGCAGCCCTGACCCGCTCACAGGGCCTGGCCCCCGCAGCCCTGACCCGCTCACAGGGCCTGGCCCCCGCAGCCCTCCCCCGCTCACAGGGACTGGCCCCCGCAGCCCTGACCCGCTCACAGGGACTGGCCCCCGCAGCCCTGACCCGCTCACAGGGACTGGCCCCCGCAGCCATGACCCGCTCACAGCTCTTTGCCACCGCAGCCCTGACCCGCTCACAGGGACTGGACCCGCAGCCCTGGCCCGTTCACAGGGACTAGCCCCCGCAGCCCTGGCCCGCTCACAGGGCCTGGCCCCCGCAGCCCTGACCCGCTCTCAGGGTCTGGCCCCCGCAGCCCTGACCCGCTCTCAGGGCCTGGCCCCCGCAGCCCTGACCCGCTCACAGGGCCTGGCCCCCGCAGCCCTGACCCGCTCTCAGGGCCTGGCCCCCGCAGCCCTGACCCGCTCTCAGGGCCTGGCCCCCGCAGCCCTGGCCCGCTCACAGGGACTGGCCCCCGCAGCCCTGGCCCGCTCACAGGGCCTGGCCCCCGCAGCCCTGACCCGCTCTCAGGGCCTGGCCCCCGCAGCCCTGACCCGCTCTCAGGGCCTGGCCCCCGCAGCCCTGACCCGCTCTCAGGGCCTGGCCCCCGCAGCCCTGACCCGCTCTCAGGGCCTGGCCCCCGCAGCCCTGACCCGCTCACAGGGCCTGGCCCCCGCAGCCCTGACCCGCTCTCAGGGCCTGGCCCCCGCAGCCCTGACCCGCTCACAGGGCCTGGCCCCCGCAGCCCTCCCCCGCTCACAGGGACTGGCCCCCGCAGCCCTAACCCGCTCACAGGGACTGGCCACCGCAGCCCTGACCCGCTCACAGGGACTGGCCCCCGCAGCCCTGACCCGCTCACAGGGACTGGCCCCCGCAGCCCTGACCCGCTCACAGGGACTGGCCCCCGCAGCCCTCACACGCTCACAGGGACTGGCCCCCGCAGCCCTGACCCGCTCACAGGGACTGGCCCCCGCAGCGCTGATCCGCTCACAGGGACTGGCCCCCGCAGCCCTGACCCGCTCACAGGGACTGGCCCCCGCAGCCCTGACCCGCTCACAGGGACTGGCCCCCGCAGCCCTGACCCGCTCACAGGGACTGGCCCCCGCAGCCCTGACCCGCTCACAGGGACTGGCCCTCGCAGCCCTGACCCGCTCACAGCTCTTTGCCACCGCAGCCCTGACCCGCTCACAGGGACTGGCCCCCTCAGCCATGACCCGATCACAGGCACTGTACCCCGCAGCCCTGTCCCACTGACATGGACTGGCCCCCGCAGCCCTGAACCCCTGACAGCTATTTTCCACCGCAGCCCTGGCCCGCTCACAGGGACTGGCCCCCGCAGCCCTGGCCCGCTCACAGGGACTAGCCCCCGCAGCCCTGGCCCGCTCACAGGGACTGGCCCCCGCAGCCCTGGCCCGCTCACAGGGACTGGCCCCCGCAGCCCTGGCCCTCTCACAGGGACTGGCCCCCGCAGCCCTGGCCCGCTCACAGGGACTGGCCCCCGCAGCCCTGACCCGCTCACAGATCTTTGCCACCGCAGCCCTGACCCGCTCACTGGGCCTGGCCCCCGCAGCCCTGACCCGCTCACAGGGCCTGGCCCCCGCAGCCCTGACCCGCACACAGGGCCTGGCCCCCGCAGCCCTCCCCCGCTCACAGGGACTGGCCCCCGCAGCCCTGACCCGCTCACAGGGACTGGCCCCCGCAGCCCTGACCCGCTCACAGGGACTGGCCCCCGCAGCCCTGACCCGCTCACAGGGACTGGCCCCCGCAGCCCTGACCCGCTCACAGGGACTGGCCCCCGCAGCCCTCACACGCTCACAGGGACTGGCCCCCGCAGCCCTGACCCGCTCACTGGGACTGGCCCCCGCAGCCCTGACCCGCTCACAGGGACTGGCCCCCGCAGCCCTGACCCGCTCACAGGGACTGGTCCCCGCAGCCCTGACCCGCTCACAGGTACTGGCCCCCGCAGCCCTGACCCGCTCTCAGGGACTGGCCCCCGCAGCCCTGACCCGCTCACAGGGACTGGCCCCCGCAGCCCTCACACGCTCACAGGGACTGGCACCCGCAGCCCTGACCCGCTCACAGCTATTTGCCACCGCAGCCATGACCCGATCACAGGCACTGTCCCACGCAGCCCTGTCCCGCTGAAAAGGACAGGCCCCCGCAGCCCTGACCACCTGACAGCTATTTGCCACCGCAGCCCTCGCCCGCTCACAGGGACTGGCCCCCGCAGCCCTGACCCGCTCACAGCTATTTGCCACCGCAGCCATGACCCGATCACAGGCACTGTCCCACGCAGCCCTGTCCCGCTGACATGGACAGGCCCCCGCAGCCCTGACCACCTGACAGCTATTTGCCACCGCAGCCCTCGCCCGCTCACAGGGACTGGCCCCCGCAGCCCTGATCCGCTTACAGGGACTGGCCCCCGCAGCCCTGACCTGCTCACAGCTCTTTGCCACCGCAGCTCTGACCCGCTCACAGGGACTGGCCCCCTCAGCCATGACCCGATCACAGGCGCTGTACCCCGCAGCCCTGTCCCCCTGACAGCTATTTGCCACCGCAGCCATGACCCGATCACAGGGACTGGCCCCCGCAGCCCTGGCCCGCTCACAGGGACTGGCCCCCGCAGCCCTGGCCCGCTCACAGGGACTGGCCCCCGCAGCCCTGGCCCGCTCACAGGGACTGGCCCCCGCAGCCCTGGCCCGCTCACAGGGACTGGCCCCCGCAGCCCTGGCCCGCTCGCAGGGCCTGGCCCCCGCAGCCCTGGCCCGCTCGCAGGGACTGGCCCCCGCAGCCCTGCCCGCTCGCAGGGACTGGCCCCCGCAGCCCTGACCCGCTCGCACGGCCTGGCTCCCGCAGCCCTGACCCGCTCGCAGGGCCTGGCCCCCGCAGCCCTGACCCGCTCGCACGGCCTGGCTCCCGCAGCCCTGACCCGCTCGCAGGGCCTGGCCCTCGCAGCCCTGACCCGCTCGCAGGGACTGGCCCCCGCAGCCCTGACCCGCTCGCAGGGACTGGCCCCCGCAGCCCTGACCCGCTCACAGGGACTGGCCCCCGCAGCCCTGACCCGCTCACAGGGAATGGCCCCCGCAGCCCTGACCCGCTCACAGGGACTGGCCCCCGCAGCCCTGACCCGCTCACAGGGACTGGCCCCCGCAGCCCTGACCCGCTCACAGGGACTGGCCCCCGCAGCCCTGACCCGCTCTCAGGGCCTGGCCCCCGCAGCCCTGGCCCGCTCACAGGGCCTGGCCCCCGCAGACCTGACCCGCTCACTGGGCCTGGCCCCCGCAGCCCTGACCCGCTCACAGGGCCTGGCCCCCGCAGCCATGACCCGCTCACAGGGACTGGCCCCCGCAGCCCTGACCCGCTCTCAGGGCCTGGCCCCCGCAGCCCTGACCCGCTCTCGGGGCCTGGCCCCCGCAGCCCTGACCCGCTCACAGGGCCTGGCCCCCGCAGCCCTGACCCGCTCACTGGGCCTGGCCCCCGCAGCCCTGACCCGCTCACAGGGCCTGGCCCCCGCAGCCCTGACCCGCTCACAGGGCCTGGCCCCCGCAGCCCTCCCCCGCTCACAGGGACTGGCCCCCGCAGCCCTGACCCGCTCACAGGGACTGGCCCCCGCAGCCCTGACCCGCTCACAGGGACTGGCCCCCGCAGCCATGACCCGCTCACAGCTCTTTGCCACCGCAGCCCTGACCCGCTCACAGGGACTGGACCCGCAGCCCTGGCCCGTTCACAGGGACTAGCCCCCGCAGCCCTGGCCCGCTCACAGGGCCTGGCCCCCGCAGCCCTGTCCCGCTCTCAGGGCCTGGCCCCCGCAGCCCTGACCCGCTCTCAGGGCCTGGCCCCCGCAGCCCTGACCCGCTCACAGGGCCTGGCCCCCGCAGCCCTGACCCGCTCTCAGGGCCTGGCCCCCGCAGCCCTGACCCGCTCTCAGGGCCTGGCCCCCGCAGCCCTGGCCCGCTCACAGGGACGAGCCCCTGCAGCCTTGGCCCGCTCACAGGGCCTGGCCCCCGCAGCCCTGACCCGCTCTCAGGGCCTGGCCCCCGCAGCCCTGGCCCGCTCACAGGGACTAGCCCCCGCAGCCCTGGCCCGCTCACAGGGCCTGGCCCCCGCAGCCCTGACCTGCTCTCAGGGCCTGGCCCCCGCAGCCCTGACCCGCTCTCAGGGCCTGGCCCCCGCAGCCCTGACCCGCTCTCAGGGCCTGGCCCCCGCAGCCCTGACCCGCTCTCAGGGCCTGGCCCCCGCAGCCCTGACCCGCTCACAGGGCCTGGCCCCCGCAGCCCTGACCCGCTCTCAGGGCCTGGCCCCCGCAGCCCTGACCCGCTCACAGGGCCTGGCCCCCGCAGCCCTCCCCCGCTCACAGGGACTGGCCCCCGCAGCCCTAACCCGCTCACAGGGACTGGCCACCGCAGCCCTGACCCGCTCACAGGGACTGGCCCCCGCAGCCCTGACCCGCTCACAGGGACTGGCCCCCGCAGCCCTGACCCGCTCACAGGGACTGGCCCCCGCAGCCCTCACACGCTCACAGGGACTGGCCCCCGCAGCCCTGACCCGCTCACAGGGACTGGCCCCCGCAGCGCTGACCCGCTCACAGGGACTGGCCCCCGCAGCCCTGACCCGCTCACAGGGACTGGCCCCCGCAGCCCTGACCCGCTCACAGGGACTGGCCCCCGCAGCCCTGACCCGCTCACAGGGACTGGCCCTCGCAGCCCTGACCCGCTCACAGCTCTTTGCCACCGCAGCCCTGACCCGCTCACAGGGACTGGCCCCCTCAGCCATGACCCGATCACAGGCACTGTACCCCGCAGCCCTGTCCCACTGACATGGACTGGCCCCCGCAGCCCTGAACCCCTGACAGCTATTTTCCACCGCAGCCCTGGCCCGCTCACAGGGACTGGCCCCCGCAGCCCTGGCCCGCTCACAGGGACTAGCCCCCGCAGCCCTGGCCCGCTCACAGGGACTGGCCCCCGCAGCCCTGGCCCGCTCACAGGGACTGGCCCCCGCAGCCCTGTCCCGCTCACAGGGACTGGCCCCCGCAGCCCTGGCCCGCTCACAGGGACTGGCCCCCGCAGCCCTGACCCGCTCACAGATCTTTGCCACCGCAGCCCTGACCCGCTCACTGGGCCTGGCCCCCGCAGCCCTGACCCGCTCACAGGGCCTGGCCCCCGCCGCCCTGACCAGCACACAGGGCCTGGCCCCCGCAGCCCTCCCCCGCTCACAGGGACTGGCCCCCGCAGCCCTGACCCGCTCACAGGGACTGGCCCCCGCAGCCCTGACCCGCTCACAGGGACTGGCCCCCGCAGCCCTGACCCGCTCACAGGGACTGGCCCCCGCAGCCCTGACCCGCTCACAGGGACTGGCCCCCGCAGCCCTCACACGCTCACAGGGACTGGCCCCCGCAGCCCTGACCCGCTCACTGGGACTGGCCCCCGCAGCCCTGACCCGCTCACAGGGACTGGCCCCCGCAGCCCTGACCCGCTCACAGGGACTGGTCCCCGCAGCCCTGACCCGCTCACAGGTACTGGCCCCCGCAGCCCTGACCCGCTCTCAGGGACTGGCCCCCGCAGCCCTGACCCGCTCACAGGGACTGGCCCCCGCAGCCCTCACACGCTCACAGGGACTGGCCCCCGCAGCCCTGACCCGCTCACAGCTATTTGCCACCGCAGCCATGACCCGATCACAGGCACTGTCCCACGCAGCCCTGTCCCGCTGACATGGACAGGCCCCCGCAGCCCTGACCACCTGACAGCTATTTGCCACCGCAGCCCTCGCCCGCTCACAGGGACTGGCCCCCGCAGCCCTGACCCGCTCACAGCTATTTGCCACCGCAGCCATGACCCGATCACAGGCACTGTCCCACGCAGCCCTGTCCCGCTGACATGGACAGGCCCCCGCAGCCCTGACCACCTGACAGCTATTTGCCACCGCAGCCCTCGCCCGCTCACAGGGACTGGCCCCCGCAGCCCTGACCCGCTTACAGGGACTGGCCCCCGCAGCCCTGACCTGCTCACAGCTCTTTGCCACCGCAGCCCTGACCCGCTCACAGGGACTGGCCCCCTCAGCCATGACCCGATCACAGGCGCTGTACCCCGCAGCCCTGTCCCCCTGACAGCTATTTGCCACCGCAGCCATGACCCGATCACAGGGACTGGCCCCCGCAGCCCTGGCCCGCTCACAGGGACTTGCCCCCGCAGCCCTGGCCCGCTCACAGGGACTGGCCCCCGCAGCCCTGGCCCGCTCACAGGGACTGGCCCCCGCAGCCCTGGCCCGCTCACAGGGACTGGCCCCCGCAGCCCTGGCCCGCTCCCAGGGCCTGGCCCCCGCAGCCCTGACCCGCTCACAGGGCCTGGCCCCCGCAGCCCTCCCCCGCTCACAGGGACTGGCCCCCGCAGCCCTGACCCGCTCACAGGGACTGGCCCCCGCAGCCCTGACCCGCTCACAGGGACTGGCCCCCGCAGCCATGACCCGCTCACAGCTCTTTGCCACCGCAGCCCTGACCCGCTCACAGGGACTGGACCCGCAGCCCTGGCCCGTTCACAGGGACTAGCCCCCGCAGCCCTGGCCCGCTCACAGGGCCTGGCCCCCGCAGCCCTGACCCGCTCTCAGGGCCTGGCCCCCGCAGCCCTGACCCGCTCTCAGGGCCTGGCCCCCGCAGCCCTGACCCGCTCACAGGGCCTGGCCCCCGCAGCCCTGACCCGCTCTCAGGGCCTGGCCCCCGCAGCCCTGACCCGCTCTCAGGGCCTGGCCCCCGCAGCCCTGGCCCGCTCACAGGGACTAGCCCCCGCAGCCCTGGCCCGCTCACAGGGCCTGGCCCCCGCAGCCCTGACCCGCTCTCAGGGCCTGGCCCCCGCAGCCCTGACCCGCTCTCAGGGCCTGGCCCCCGCAGCCCTGACCCGCTCTCAGGGCCTGGCCCCCGCAGCCCTGACCCGCTCTCAGGGCCTGGCCCCCGCAGCCCTGACCCGCTCACAGGGCCTGGCCCCCGCAGCCCTGACCCGCTCTCAGGGCCTGGCCCCCGCAGCCCTGACCCGCTCACAGGGCCTGGCCCCCGCAGCCCTCCCCCGCTCACAGGGACTGGCCCCCGCAGCCCTAACCCGCTCACAGGGACTGGCCACCGCAGCCCTGACCCGCTCACAGGGACTGGCCCCCGCAGCCCTGACCCGCTCACAGGGACTGGCCCCCGCAGCCCTGACCCGCTCACAGGGACTGGCCCCCGCAGCCCTCACACGCTCACAGGGACTGGCCCCCGCAGCCCTGACCCGCTCACAGGGACTGGCCCCCGCAGCGCTGACCCGCTCACAGGGACTGGCCCCCGCAGCCCTGACCCGCTCACAGGGACTGGCCCCCGCAGCCCTGACCCGCTCACAGGGACTGGCCCCCGCAGCCCTGACCCGCTCACAGGGACTGGCCCCCGCAGCCCTGACCCGCTCACAGGGACTGGCCCTCGCAGCCCTGACCCGCTCACAGCTCTTTGCCACCGCAGCCCTGACCCGCTCACAGGGACTGGCTCCCTCAGCCATGACCCGATCACAGGCACTGTACCCCGCAGCCCTGTCCCACTGACATGGACTGGCCCCCGCAGCCCTGAACCCCTGACAGCTATTTTCCACCGCAGCCCTGGCCCGCTCACAGGGACTGGCCCCCGCAGCCCTGGCCCGCTCACAGGGACTAGCCCCCGCAGCCCTGGCCCGCTCACAGGGACTGGCCCCCGCAGCCCTGGCCCGCTCACAGGGACTGGCCCCCGCAGCCCTGGCCCTCTCACAGGGACTGGCCCCCGCAGCCCTGGCCCGCTCACAGGGACTGGCCCCCGCAGCCCTGACCCGCTCACAGATCTTTGCCACCGCAGCCCTGACCCGCTCACTGGGCCTGGCCCCCGCAGCCCTGACCCGCTCACAGGGCCTGGCCCCCGCAGCCCTGACCCGCACACAGGGCCTGGCCCCCGCAGCCCTCCCCCGCTCACAGGGACTGGCCCCCGCAGCCCTGACCCGCTCACAGGGACTGGCCCCCGCAGCCCTGACCCGCTCACAGGGACTGGCCCCCGCAGCCCTGACCCGCTCACAGGGACTGGCCCCCGCAGCCCTGACCCGCTCACAGGGACTGGCCCCCGCAGCCCTCACACGCTCACAGGGACTGGCCCCCGCAGCCCTGACCCGCTCATTGGGACTGGCCCCCGCAGCCCTGACCCGCTCACAGGGACTGGCCCCCGCAGCCCTGACCCGCTCACAGGGACTGGTCCCCGCAGCCCTGACCCGCTCACAGGTACTGGCCCCCGCAGCCCTGACCCGCTCTCAGGGACTGGCCCCCGCAGCCCTGACCCGCTCACAGGGACTGGCCCCCGCAGCCCTCACACGCTCACAGGGACTGGCACCCGCAGCCCTGACCCGCTCACAGCTATTTGCCACCGCAGCCATGACCCGATCACAGGCACTGTCCCACGCAGCCCTGTCCCGCTGAAAAGGACAGGCCCCCGCAGCCCTGACCACCTGACAGCTATTTGCCACCGCAGCCCTCGCCCGCTCACAGGGACTGGCCCCCGCAGCCCTGACCCGCTCACAGCTATTTGCCACCGCAGCCATGACCCGATCACAGGCACTGTCCCACGCAGCCCTGTCCCGCTGACATGGACAGGCCCCCGCAGCCCTGACCACCTGACAGCTATTTGCCACCGCAGCCCTCGCCCGCTCACAGGGACTGGCCCCCGCAGCCCTGACCCGCTAACAGGGACTGGCCCCCGCAGCCCTGACCTGCTCACAGCTCTTTGCCACCGCAGCTCTGACCCGCTCACAGGGACTGGCCCCCTCAGCCATGACCCGATCACAGGCGCTGTACCCCGCAGCCCTGTCCCCCTGACAGCTATTTGCCACCGCAGCCATGACCCGATCACAGGGACTGGCCCCCGCAGCCCTGGCCCGCTCACAGGGACTGGCCCCCGCAGCCCTGGCCCGCTCACAGGGACTGGCCCCCGCAGCCCTGGCCCGCTCACAGGGACTGGCCCCCGCAGCCCTGGCCCGCTCACAGGGACTGGCCCCCGCAGCCCTGGCCCGCTCGCAGGGCCTGGCCCCCGCAGCCCTGGCCCGCTCGCAGGGACTGGCCCCCGCAGCCCTGCCCGCTCGCAGGGACTGGCCCCCGCAGCCCTGACCCGCTCGCACGGCCTGGCTCCCGCAGCCCTGACCCGCTCGCAGGGCCTGGCCCCCGCAGCCCTGACCCGCTCGCACGGCCTGGCTCCCGCAGCCCTGACCCGCTCGCAGGGCCTGGCCCTCGCAGCCCTGACCCGCTCGCAGGGACTGGCCCCCGCAGCCCTGACCCGCTCGCAGGGACTGGCCCCCGCAGCCCTGACCCGCTCGCAGGGACTGGCCCCCGCAGCCCTGACCCGCTCACAGGGAATGGCCCCCGCAGCCCTGACCCGCTCACAGGGACTGGCCCCCGCAGCCCTGACCCGCTCACAGGGACTGGCCCCCGCAGCCCTGACCCGCTCACAGGGACTGGCCCCCGCAGCCCTGACCCGCTCTCAGGGCCTGGCCCCCGCAGCCCTGGCCCGCTCACAGGGCCTGGCCCCCGCAGACCTGACCCGCTCACTGGGCCTGGCCCCCGCAGCCCTGACCCGCTCACAGGGCCTGGCCCCCGCAGCCATGACCCGCTCACAGGGACTGGCCCCCGCAGCCCTGACCCGCTCACTGGGCCTGGCCCCCGCAGCCCTGACCCGCTCACAGGGCCTGGGCCCCGCAGCCCTGACCCGCTCTCAGGGCCTGGCCCCCGCAGCCCTGACCCGCTCTCAGGGCCTGGCCCCCGCAGCCCTGGCCCGCTCACAGGGACTGGCCCCCGCAGCCCTGACCCGCTCTCAGGGCCTGGCCCCCGCAGCCCTGACCCGCTCTCGGGGCCTGGCCCCCGCAGCCCTGACCCGCTCACAGGGCCTGGCCCCCGCAGCCCTGACCCGCTCACTGGGCCTGGCCCCCGCAGCCCTGACCCGCTCACAGGTCCTGGCCCCCGCAGCCCTGACCCGCTCACAGGGCCTGGCCCCCGCAGCCCTCCCCCGCTCACAGGGACTGGCCCCCGCAGCCCTGACCCGCTCACAGGGACTGGCCCCCGCAGCCCTGACCCGCTCACAGGGACTGGCCCCCGCAGCCATGACCCGCTCACAGCTCTTTGCCACCGCAGCCCTGACCCGCTCACAGGGACTGGACCCGCAGCCCTGGCCCGTTCACAGGGACTAGCCCCCGCAGCCCTGGCCCGCTCACAGGGCCTGGCCCCCGCAGCCCTGACCCGCTCTCAGGGCCTGGCCCCCGCAGCCCTGACCCGCTCTCAGGGCCTGGCCCCCGCAGCCCTGACCCGCTCACAGGGCCTGGCCCCCGCAGCCCTGACCCGCTCTCAGGGCCTGGCCCCCGCAGCCCTGACCCGCTCTCAGGGCCTGGCCCCCGCAGCCCTGGCCCGCTCACAGGGACGAGCCCCTGCAGCCCTGGCCCGCTCACAGGGCCTGGCCCCCGCAGCCCTGACCCGCTCTCAGGGCCTGGCCCCCGCAGCCCTGGCCCGCTCACAGGGACTAGCCCCCGCAGCCCTGGCCCGCTCACAGGGCCTGGCCCCCGCAGCCCTGACCTGCTCTCAGGGCCTGGCCCCCGCAGCCCTGACCCGCTCTCAGGGCCTGGCCCCCGCAGCCCTGACCCGCTCTCAGGGCCTGGCCCCCGCAGCCCTGACCCGCTCTCAGGGCCTGGCCCCCGCAGCCCTGACCCGCTCACAGGGCCTGGCCCCCGCAGCCCTGACCCGCTCTCAGGGCCTGGCCCCCGCAGCCCTGACCCGCTCACAGGGCCTGGCCCCCGCAGCCCTCCCCCGCTCACAGGGACTGGCCCCCGCAGCCCTAACCCGCTCACAGGGACTGGCCACCGCAGCCCTGACCCGCTCACAGGGACTGGCCCCCGCAGCCCTGACCCGCTCACAGGGACTGGCCCCCGCAGCCCTGACCCGCTCACAGGGACTGGCCCCCGCAGCCCTCACACGCTCACAGGGACTGGCCCCCGCAGCCCTGACCCGCTCACAGGGACTGGCCCCCGCAGCGCTGACCCGCTCACAGGGACTGGCCCCCGCAGCCCTGACCCGCTCACAGGGACTGGCCCCCGCAGCCCTGACCCGCTCACAGGGACTGGCCCCCGCAGCCCTGACCCGCTCACAGGGACTGGCCCTCGCAGCCCTGACCCGCTCACAGCTCTTTGCCACCGCAGCCCTGACCCGCTCACAGGGACTGGCCCCCTCAGCCATGACCCGATCACAGGCACTGTACCCCGCAGCCCTGTCCCACTGACATGGACTGGCCCCCGCAGCCCTGAACCCCTGACAGCTATTTTCCACCGCAGCCCTGGCCCGCTCACAGGGACTGGCCCCCGCAGCCCTGGCCCGCTCACAGGGACTAGCCCCCGCAGCCCTGGCCCGCTCACAGGGACTGGCCCCCGCAGCCCTGGCCCGCTCACAGGGACTGGCCCCCGCAGCCCTGGCCCGCTCACAGGGACTGGCCCCCGCAGCCCTGGCCCGCTCACAGGGACTGGCCCCCGCAGCCCTGACCCGCTCACAGATCTTTGCCACCGCAGCCCTGACCCGCTCACTGGGCCTGGCCCCCGCAGCCCTGACCCGCTCACAGGGCCTGGCCCCCGCCGCCCTGACCAGCACACAGGGCCTGGCCCCCGCAGCCCTCCCCCGCTCACAGGGACTGGCCCCCGCAGCCCTGACCCGCTCACAGGGACTGGCCCCCGCAGCCCTGACCCGCTCACAGGGACTGGCCCCCGCAGCCCTGACCCGCTCACAGGGACTGGCCCCCGCAGCCCTGACCCGCTCACAGGGACTGGCCCCCGCAGCCCTCACACGCTCACAGGGACTGGCCCCCGCAGCCCTGACCCGCTCACTGGGACTGGCCCCCGCAGCCCTGACCCGCTCACAGGGACTGGCCCCCGCAGCCCTGACCCGCTCACAGGGACTGGTCCCCGCAGCCCTGACCCGCTCACAGGTACTGGCCCCCGCAGCCCTGACCCGCTCTCAGGGACTGGCCCCCGCAGCCCTGACCCGCTCACAGGGACTGGCCCCCGCAGCCCTCACACGCTCACAGGGACTGGCCCCCGCAGCCCTGACCCGCTCACAGCTATTTGCCACCGCAGCCATGACCCGATCACAGGCACTGTCCCACGCAGCCCTGTCCCGCTGACATGGACAGGCCCCCGCAGCCCTGACCACCTGACAGCTATTTGCCACCGCAGCCCTCGCCCGCTCACAGGGACTGGCCCCCGCAGCCCTGACCCGCTCACAGCTATTTGCCACCGCAGCCATGACCCGATCACAGGCACTGTCCCACGCAGCCCTGTCCCGCTGACATGGACAGGCCCCCGCAGCCCTGACCACCTGACAGCTATTTGCCACCGCAGCCCTCGCCCGCTCACAGGGACTGGCCCCCGCAGCCCTGACCCGCTTACAGGGACTGGCCCCCGCAGCCCTGACCTGCTCACAGCTCTTTGCCACCGCAGCCCTGACCCGCTCACAGGGACTGGCCCCCTCAGCCATGACCCGATCACAGGCGCTGTACCCCGCAGCCCTGTCCCCCTGACAGCTATTTGCCACCGCAGCCATGACCCGATCACAGGGACTGGCCCCCGCAGCCCTGGCCCGCTCACAGGGACTGGCCCCCGCAGCCCTGGCCCGCTCACAGGGACTGGCCCCCGCAGCCCTGGCCCGCTCACAGGGACTGGCCCCCGCAGCCCTGGCCCGCTCACAGGGACTGGCCCCCGCAGCCCTGGCCCGCTCACAGGGACTGGCCCCCGCAGCCCTGGCCCGCTCACAGGGACTGGCCCCCGCAGCCCTGACCCGCTCACAGGGCCTGGCCCCCGCAGCCCTGACCCGCTCACTGGGCCTGGCCCCCGCAGCCCTGACCCGCTCACAGGGCCTGGCCCCCGCAGCCCTCACCCGCTCACAGGGACTGGCCCCCGCAGCCCTGACCCGCTCACAGGGACTGGCCCCCGCAGCCCTGACCCGCTCACAGGGACTGGCCCCCGCAGCCCTGACCCGCTCACAGGGACTGGCCCCCGCAGCCCTGACCCGCTCACAGGGACTGGCCCCCGCCGCCCTGACCCGCTCACAGCTCTTTGCCACCGCAGCCCTGACCCGCTCACAGGGACTGGCCCCCTCAGCCATGACCCGATCACAGGCACTGTACCCCGCAGCCTTGTCCCGCTGACATGGACTGGCCCCCGCAGCCCTGAACCCCTGACAGCTATTTTCCACCGCAGCCCTGGCCCGCTCACAGGGACTGGCCCCCGCAGCCCTGGCCCGCTCACAGGGACTAGCCCCCGCAGCCCTGGCCCGCTCACAGGGACTGGCCCCCGCAGCCCTGGCCCGCTCACAGGGACTGGCCCCCGCAGCCCTGGCCCGCTCACAGGGACTGGCCCCCGCAGCCATGACCCGCTCACAGCTCTTTGCCACCGCAGCCCTGACCCGCTCACAGGGACTGGCCCCCGCAGCCCTGGCCCGCTCACAGGGACTGGACCCCGCAGCCCTGGCCCGCTCACAGGGACTGGCCCCCGCAGCCATGTCCCGCTCACAGCTCTTTGCCACCGCAGCCCTGACCCGCTCACAGGGACTGGCCCCCGCAGCCCTGGCCCGCTCACAGGGACTGGCCCCCGCAGCCATGACCCGCTCACAGCTATTTGCCACCGCAGCCCTGGCCCGCTCACAGGGACTGGCCCCCGCAGCCCTGGCCCGCTCACAGGGACTAGCCCCCGCAGCCCTGGCCCGCTCACAGGGACAGGCCCCCGCAGCCCTGACCCGCTCTCAGGGCCTGGCCCCCGCAGGCCTGACCCGCTCTCAGGGCCTGGCCCCCGCAGCCCTGACCCGCTCTCAGGGCCTGGCCCCCGCAGCCCTGACCCGCTCACAGGGCCTGGCCCCCGCAGCCCTGACCCGCTCTCAGGGCCTGGCCCCCGCAGCCCTGGCCCGCTCACAAGGACTAGCCCCCGCAGCCCTGGCCCGCTCACAGGGACTAGCCCCCGCAGCCCTGACCCGCTCACAGGGCCTGGCCCCCGCAGCCCTGACCCGCTCACTGGGCCTGGCCCCCGCAGCCCTGACCCGCTCACAGGGCCTGGCCCCCGCAGCCCTCCCCCGCTCACAGGGACTGGCCCCCGCAGCCCTGACCCGCTCACAGGGACTGGCCCCCGCAGCCCTCACACGCTCACAGGGACTGGCACCCGCAGCCCTGACCCGCTCACAGGGACTGGCCCCCGCAGCCCTGACCCGCTCACAGGGACTGGCCCCCGCAGCCCTGACCCGCTCACAGGGACTGGCCCCCGCAGCCCTGACCCGCTCACAGGGACTGGCCCCCGCAGCCCTGACCCGCTCACAGGGACTGGCCCCCGCAGCCCTGACCCGCTCACAGGGACTGGCCCCCGCAGCCCTGACCCGCTCACAGGGACTGGCCCCCGCAGCCCTGACCCGCTCACAGGGACTGGCCCCCGCAGCCCTGACCCGCTCACAGGGACTGGCCCCCGCAGCCCTGACCCGCTCACAGGGACTGGCCCCCGCAGCCCTGACCCGCTCACAGGGACTGGCTCCCGCAGCCCTCACACGCTCACAGGGACTGGCCCCCGCAGCCCTGACCCGATCACAGCTATTTGCCACCGCAGCCATGACCCGATCACAGGCACTGTCCCACGCAGCCCTGTCCCGCTGACATGGACAGGCCCCCGCAGCCCTGACCACCTGACAGATATTTGCCACCGCAGCCCTCGCCCGCTCACAGGGACTGGCCCCCGCAGCCCTGACCCGCTCACAGGGACTGGCCCCCTCAGCCATGACCCGATCACAGGCGCTGGTCCCCGCAGCCCTGTCTCCCTGACAGCTATTTGCCACCGCAGCCATGACCCGATCACAGGGACTGGCCCCCGCAGCCCTGGCCCGCTCACAGGGACTGGCCCCCGCAGCCCTGGCCCGCTCACAGGGACTGGCCCCCGCAGCCCTGGCCCGCTCACAGGGACTGGCCCCCGCAGCCCTGGCCCGCTCACAGGGACTGGCCCCCGCAGCCCTGGCCCGCTCACAGGGACTGGCCCCCGCAGCCCTGGCCCGCTCACAGGGACTGGCCCCCGCAGCCCTGGCCAGCTCACAGGGCCTGGCCCCCGCAGCCCTGACCCGCTCACTGGGCCTGGCCCCCGCAGCCCTGCCCGCTCACAGGGACTGGCCCCCGCAGCCCTGGCCCGCTCACATGGACTGGCCCCCGCTGCCCTGACCCGCTCACAGGGACTGGCCCCCGCAGCCCTGACCCGCTCACAGCTCTTTGCCACCGCAGCCCTGACCCGCTCACAGGGACAGGCCCCCTCAGCCATGACCCGATCACAGGCACTGTACCCCGCATCCCTGTCCCGCTGACATGGACTGGCCCCCGCAGCCCTGAACCCCTGACAGCTATTTTCCACCGCAGCCCTGGCCCGCTCACAGGGACTGGCCCCCGCAGCCCTGGCCCGCTCACAGGGACTAGCCCCCGCAGCCCTGGCCCGCTCACAGGGACTGGCCCCCGCAGCCCTGGCCCGCTCACAGGGCCTGGCCCCCGCAGCCCTGGCCCGCTCACAGGGACTGGCCCCCGCAGCCCTGGCCCGCTCACAGGGACTGGCCCCCGCAGCCCTGGCCCGCTCACAGGGACTGGCCCCCGCAGCCCTGGGCCGCTCACAGGGACTGGCCCCCGCAGCCCTGGCCCGCTCACAGGGACTGGCCCCCGCAACCCTGGCCCGCTCACAGGGACTGGCCCCCGCAGCCCTGGCCCGGTCGCAGGGACTGGCCCCCGCAGCCCTTCCCGCTCGCAGGTCCTGGCCCCCGCAGCCCTGACCCGCTCGCAGGGCCTGGCCCCCGCTGCCCTGACCCGCTCACTGGGCCTGGCCCCCGCAGCCCTGACCCGCTCACAGGGCCTGTCCCCCGCAGCCCTGACCCGCACACAGGGCCTGCCCCCCGCAGCCCTCCCCCGCTCACAGAGACTGGCCCCCGCAGCCCTGACCCGCTCACAGGGACTGGCCCCCGCAGCCCTGACCCGCTGACAGGGACTGGCCCCCGCAGCCCTGACCCGCTCACAGGGACTGGCCCCCGCAGCCCTCACACGCTCACAGGGACTGGCCCCCGCAGCCCTGACCCGCTCACAGGGACTGGCCCCCGCAGCTCTGACCCGCTCACAGGGACTGGCCCCCGCAGCCCTGACCCGCTCACAGGGACTGGCCCCCGCAGCCCTGACCCGCTCACAGGGACTGGTCCCCGCAGCCCTGACCCGCTCACAGGGACTGGCCCCCGCAGCCCTGACCCGCTCACAGGGACTGGCCCCCGCAGCCCTGACCCGCTCTCAGGGCCTGGCCCCCGCAGCCCTGGCCCGCTCACAGGGCCTGGCCCCCGCAGCCCTGACCCGCTCACTGGGCCTGGCCCCCGCAGCCCTGACCCGCTCACAGGGCCTGGCCCCCGCAGCCATGACCCGCTCACAGGGACTGGCCCCCGCAGCCCTGACCCGCTCACTGGGCCTGGCCCCCGCAGCCCTGACCCGCTCACAGGGCCTGGGCCCCGCAGCCCTGACCCGCTCTCAGGGCCTGGCCCCCGCAGCCCTGACCCGCTCTCAGGGCCTGGCCCCCGCAGCCCTGGCCCGCTCACAGGGACTGTCCCCCGCAGCCCTGACCCGCTCTCAGGGCCTGGCCCCCGCAGCCCTGACCCGCTCTCGGGGCCTGGCCCCCGCAGCCCTGACCCGCTCACAGGGCCTGGCCCCCGCAGCCCTGACCCGCTCACTGGGCCTGGCCCCCGCAGCCCTGACCCGCTCACAGGGCCTGGCCCCCGCAGCCCTGACCCGCTCACAGGGCCTGGCCCCCGCAGCCCTCCCCCGCTCACAGGGACTGGCCCCCGCAGCCCTGACCCGCTCACAGGGACTGGCCCCCGCAGCCCTGACCCGCTCACAGGGACTGGCCCCCGCAGCCATGACCCGCTCACAGCTCTTTGCCACCGCAGCCCTGACCCGCTCACAGGGACTGGACCCGCAGCCCTGGCCCGTTCACAGGGACTAGCCCCCGCAGCCCTGGCCCGCTCACAGGGCCTGGCCCCCGCAGCCCTGACCCGCTCTCAGGGCCTGGCCCCCGCAGCCCTGACCCGCTCTCAGGGCCTGGCCCCCGCAGCCCTGACCCGCTCACAGGGCCTGGCCCCCGCAGCCCTGACCCGCTCTCAGGGCCTGGCCCCCGCAGCCCTGACCCGCTCTCAGGGCCTGGCCCCCGCAGCCCTGGCCCGCTCACAGGGACTAGCCCCCGCAGCCCTGGCCCGCTCACAGGGCCTGGCCCCCGCAGCCCTGACCCGCTCTCAGGGCCTGGCCCCCGCAGCCCTGACCCGCTCTCAGGGCCTGGCCCCCGCTGCCCTGACCCGCTCTCAGGGCCTGGCCCCCGCAGCCCTGACCCGCTCTCAGGGCCTGGCCCCCGCAGCCCTGACCCGCTCACAGGGCCTGGCCCCCGCAGCCCTGACCCGCTCTCAGGGCCTGGCCCCCGCAGCCCTGACCCGCTCACAGGGCCTGGCCCCCGCAGCCCTCCCCCGCTCACAGGGACTGGCCCCCGCAGCCCTAACCCGCTCACAGGGACTGGCCACCGCAGCCCTGACCCGCTCACAGGGACTGGCCCCCGCAGCCCTGACCCGCTCACAGGGACTGGCCCCCGCAGCCCTGACCCGCTCACAGGGACTGGCCCCCGCAGCCCTCACACGCTCACAGGGACTGGCCCCCGCAGCCCTGACCCGCTCACAGGGACTGGCCCCCGCAGCGCTGACCCGCTCACAGGGACTGGCCCCCGCAGCCCTGACCCGCTCACAGGGACTGGCCCCCGCAGCCCTGACCCGCTCACAGGGACTGGCCCCCGCAGCCCTGACCCGCTCACAGGGACTGGCCCCCGCAGCCCTGACCCGCTCACAGGGACTGGCCCCCGCAGCCCTGACCCGCTCACAGGGACTGGCCCTCGCAGCCCTGACCCGCTCACAGCTCTTTGCCACCGCAGCCCTGACCCGCTCACAGGGACTGGCCCCCTCAGCCATGACCCGATCACAGGCACTGTACCCCGCAGCCCTGTCCCACTGACATGGACTGGCCCCCGCAGCCCTGAACCCCTGACAGCTATTTTCCACCGCAGCCCTGGCCCGCTCACAGGGACTGGCCCCCGCAGCCCTGGCCCGCTCACAGGGACTAGCCCCCGCAGCCCTGGCCCGCTCACAGGGACTGGCCCCTGCAGCCCTGGCCCGCTCACAGGGACTGGCCCCCGCAGCCCTGGCCCTCTCACAGGGACTGGCCCCCGCAGCCCTGGCCCGCTCACAGGGACTGGCCCCCGCAGCCCTGACCCGCTCACAGATCTTTGCCACCGCAGCCCTGACCCGCTCACTGGGCCTGGCCCCCGCAGCCCTGACCCGCTCACAGGGCCTGGCCCCCGCAGCCCTGACCCGCACACAGGGCCTGGCCCCCGCAGCCCTCCCCCGCTCACAGGGACTGGCCCCCGCAGCCCTGACCCGCTCACAGGGACTGGCCCCCGCAGCCCTGACCCGCTCACAGGGACTGGCCCCCGCAGCCCTGACCCGCTCACAGGGACTGGCCCCCGCAGCCCTGACCCGCTCACAGGGACTGGCCCCCGCAGCCCTCACACGCTCACAGGGACTGGCCCCCGCAGCCCTGACCCGCTCACTGGGACTGGCCCCCGCAGCCCTGACCCGCTCACAGGGACTGGCCCCCGCAGCCCTGACCCGCTCACAGGGACTGGTCCCCGCAGCCCTGACCCGCTCACAGGTACTGGCCCCCGCAGCCCTGACCCGCTCTCAGGGACTGGCCCCCGCAGCCCTGACCCGCTCACAGGGACTGGCCCCCGCAGCCCTCACACGCTCACAGGGACTGGCCCCCGCAGCCCTGACCCGCTCACAGCTATTTGCCACCGCAGCCATGACCCGATCACAGGCACTGTCCCACGCAGCCCTGTCCCGCTGAAAAGGACAGGCCCCCGCAGCCCTGACCACCTGACAGCTATTTGCCACCGCAGCCCTCGCCCGCTCACAGGGACTGGCCCCCGCAGCCCTGACCCGCTCACAGCTATTTGCCACCGCAGCCATGACCCGATCACAGGCACTGTCCCACGCAGCCCTGTCCCGCTGACATGGACAGGCCCCCGCAGCCCTGACCACCTGACAGCTATTTGCCACCGCAGCCCTCGCCCGCTCACAGGGACTGGCCCCCGCAGCCCTGACCCGCTTACAGGGACTGGCCCCCGCAGCCCTGACCTGCTCACAGCTCTTTGCCACCGCAGCTCTGACCCGCTCACAGGGACTGGCCCCCTCAGCCATGACCCGATCACAGGCGCTGTACCCCGCAGCCCTGTCCCCCTGACAGCTATTTGCCACCGCAGCCATGACCCGATCACAGGGACTGGCCCCCGCAGCCCTGGCCCGCTCACAGGGACTGGCCCCCGCAGCCCTGGCCCGCTCACAGGGACTGGCCCCCGCAGCCCTGGCCCGCTCACAGGGACTGGCCCCCGCAGCCCTGGCCCGCTCACAGGGACTGGCCCCCGCAGCCCTGGCCCGCTCACAGGGACTGGCCCCCGCAGCCCTGGCCCTCTCACAGGGACTGGCCCCCGCAGCCCTGGCCCGCTCACAGGGACTGGCCCCCGCAGCCCTGACCCGCTCACAGATCTTTGCCACCGCAGCCCTGACCCGCTCACTGGGCCTGGCCCCCGCAGCCCTGACCCGCTCACAGGGCCTGGCCCCCGCAGCCCTGACCCGCACACAGGGCCTGGCCCCCGCAGCCCTCCCCCGCTCACAGGGACTGGCCCCCGCAGCCCTGACCCGCTCACAGGGACTGGCCCCCGCAGCCCTGACCCGCTCACAGGGACTGGCCCCCGCAGCCCTGACCCGCTCACAGGGACTGGCCCCCGCAGCCCTGACCCGCTCACAGGGACTGGCCCCCGCAGCCCTCACACGCTCACAGGGACTGGCCCCCGCAGCCCTGACCCGCTCACTGGGACTGGCCCCCGCAGCCCTGACCCGCTCACAGGGACTGGCCCCCGCAGCCCTGACCCGCTCACAGGGACTGGTCCCCGCAGCCCTGACCCGCTCACAGGTACTGGCCCCCGCAGCCCTGACCCGCTCTCAGGGACTGGCCCCCGCAGCCCTGACCCGCTCACAGGGACTGGCCCCCGCAGCCCTCACACGCTCACAGGGACTGGCCCCCGCAGCCCTGACCCGCTCACAGCTATTTGCCACCGCAGCCATGACCCGATCACAGGCACTGTCCCACGCAGCCCTGTCCCGCTGAAAAGGACAGGCCCCCGCAGCCCTGACCACCTGACAGCTATTTGCCACCGCAGCCCTCGCCCGCTCACAGGGACTGGCCCCCGCAGCCCTGACCCGCTCACAGCTATTTGCCACCGCAGCCATGACCCGATCACAGGCACTGTCCCACGCAGCCCTGTCCCGCTGACATGGACAGGCCCCCGCAGCCCTGACCACCTGACAGCTATTTGCCACCGCAGCCCTCGCCCGCTCACAGGGACTGGCCCCCGCAGCCCTGACCCGCTTACAGGGACTGGCCCCCGCAGCCCTGACCTGCTCACAGCTCTTTGCCACCGCAGCTCTGACCCGCTCACAGGGACTGGCCCCCTCAGCCATGACCCGATCACAGGCGCTGTACCCCGCAGCCCTGTCCCCCTGACAGCTATTTGCCACCGCAGCCATGACCCGATCACAGGGACTGGCCCCCGCAGCCCTGGCCCGCTCACAGGGACTGGCCCCCGCAGCCCTGGCCCGCTCACAGGGACTGGCCCCCGCAGCCCTGGCCCGCTCACAGGGACTGGCCCCCGCAGCCCTGGCCCGCTCACAGGGACTGGCCCCCGCAGCCCTGGCCCGCTCGCAGGGCCTGGCCCCCGCAGCCCTGGCCCGCTCGCAGGGACTGGCCCCCGCAGCCCTGCCCGCTCGCAGGGACTGGCCCCCGCAGCCCTGACCCGCTCGCACGGCCTGGCTCCCGCAGCCCTGACCCGCTCGCAGGGCCTGGCCCCCGCAGCCCTGACCCGCTCGCACGGCCTGGCTCCCGCAGCCCTGACCCGCTCGCAGGGCCTTGCCCTCGCAGCCCTGACCCGCTCGCAGGGACTGGCCCCCGCAGCCCTGACCCGCTCGCAGGGACTGGCCCCCGCAGCCCTGACCCGCTCACAGGGACTGGCCCCCGCAGCCCTGACCCGCTCACAGGGAATGGCCCCCGCAGCCCTGACCCGCTCACAGGGACTGGCCCCCGCAGCCCTGACCCGCTCACAGGGACTGGCCCCCGCAGCCCTGACCCGCTCACAGGGACTGGCCCCCGCAGCCCTGACCCGCTCTCAGGGCCTGGCCCCCGCAGCCCTGGCCCGCTCACAGGGCCTGGCCCCCGCAGACCTGACCCGCTCACTGGGCCTGGCCCCCGCAGCCCTGACCCGCTCACAGGGCCTGGCCCCCGCAGCCATGACCCGCTCACAGGGACTGGCCCCCGCAGCCCTGACCCGCTCACTGGGCCTGGCCCCCGCAGCCCTGACCCGCTCACAGGGCCTGGGCCCCGCAGCCCTGACCCGCTCTCAGGGCCTGGCCCCCGCAGCCCTGACCCGCTCTCAGGGCCTGGCCCCCGCAGCCCTGGCCCGCTCACAGCGACTGGCCCCCGCAGCCCTGACCCGCTCTCAGGGCCTGGCCCCCGCAGCCCTGACCCGCTCTCGGGGCCTGGCCCCCGCAGCCCTGACCCGCTCACAGGGCCTGGCCCCCGCAGCCCTGACCCGCTCACTGGGCCTGGCCCCCGCAGCCCTGACCCGCTCACAGGGCCTGGCCCCCGCAGCCCTGACCCGCTCACAGGGCCTGGCCCCCGCAGCCCTCCCCCGCTCACAGGGACTGGCCCCCGCAGCCCTGACCCGCTCACAGGGACTGGCCCCCGCAGCCCTGACCCGCTCACAGGGACTGGCCCCCGCAGCCATGACCCGCTCACAGCTCTTTGCCACCGCAGCCCTGACCCGCTCACAGGGACTGGACCCGCAGCCCTGGCCCGTTCACAGGGACTAGCCCCCGCAGCCCTGGCCCGCTCACAGGGCCTGGCCCCCGCAGCCCTGACCCGCTCTCAGGGCCTGGCCCCCGCAGCCCTGACCCGCTCTCAGGGCCTGGCCCCCGCAGCCCTGACCCGCTCACAGGGCCTGGCCCCCGCAGCCCTGACCCGCTCTCAGGGCCTGGCCCCCGCAGCCCTGACCCGCTCTCAGGGCCTGGCCCCCGCAGCCCTGGCCCGCTCACAGGGACGAGCCCCTGCAGCCCTGGCCCGCTCACAGGGCCTGGCCCCCGCAGCCCTGACCTGCTCTCAGGGCCTGGCCCCCGCAGCCCTGACCCGCTCTCAGGGCCTGGCCCCCGCAGCCCTGACCCGCTCTCAGGGCCTGGCCCCCGCAGCCCTGACCCGCTCTCAGGGCCTGGCCCCCGCAGCCCTGACCCGCTCACAGGGCCTGGCCCCCGCAGCCCTGACCCGCTCTCAGGGCCTGGCCCCCGCAGCCCTGACCCGCTCACAGGGCCTGGCCCCCGCAGCCCTCCCCCGCTCACAGGGACTGGCCCCCGCAGCCCTAACCCGCTCACAGGGACTGGCCACCGCAGCCCTGACCCGCTCACAGGGACTGGCCCCCGCAGCCCTGACCCGCTCACAGGGACTGGCCCCCGCAGCCCTGACCCGCTCACAGGGACTGGCCCCCGCAGCCCTCACACGCTCACAGGGACTGGCCCCCGCAGCCCTGACCCGCTCACAGGGACTGGCCCCCGCAGCGCTGACCCGCTCACAGGGACTGGCCCCCGCAGCCCTGACCCGCTCACAGGGACTGGCCCCCGCAGCCCTGACCCGCTCACAGGGACTGGCCCCCGCAGCCCTGACCCGCTCACAGGGACTGGCCCTCGCAGCCCTGACCCGCTCACAGCTCTTTGCCACCGCAGCCCTGACCCGCTCACAGGGACTGGCCCCCTCAGCCATGACCCGATCACAGGCACTGTACCCCGCAGCCCTGTCCCACTGACATGGACTGGCCCCCGCAGCCCTGAACCCCTGACAGCTATTTTCCACCGCAGCCCTGGCCCGCTCACAGGGACTGGCCCCCGCAGCCCTGGCCCGCTCACAGGGACTAGCCCCCGCAGCCCTGGCCCGCTCACAGGGACTGGCCCCCGCAGCCCTGGCCCGCTCACAGGGACTGGCCCCCGCAGCCCTGGCCCGCTCACAGGGACTGGCCCCCGCAGCCCTGGCCCGCTCACAGGGACTGGCCCCCGCAGCCCTGACCCGCTCACAGATCTTTGCCACCGCAGCCCTGACCCGCTCACTGGGCCTGGCCCCCGCAGCCCTGACCCGCTCACAGGGCCTGGCCCCCGCCGCCCTGACCCGCACACAGGGCCTGGCCCCCGCAGCCCTCCCCCGCTCACAGGGACTGGCCCCCGCAGCCCTGACCCGCTCACAGGGACTGGCCCCCGCAGCCCTGACCCGCTCACAGGGACTGGCCCCCGCAGCCCTGACCCGCTCACAGGGACTGGCCCCCGCAGCCCTGACCCGCTCACAGGGACTGGCCCCCGCAGCCCTCACACGCTCACAGGGACTGGCCCCCGCAGCCCTGACCCGCTCACTGGGACTGGCCCCCGCAGCCCTGACCCGCTCACAGGGACTGGCCCCCGCAGCCCTGACCCGCTCACAGGGACTGGTCCCCGCAGCCCTGACCCGCTCACAGGTACTGGCCCCCGCAGCCCTGACCCGCTCTCAGGGACTGGCCCCCGCAGCCCTGACCCGCTCACAGGGACTGGCCCCCGCAGCCCTCACACGCTCACAGGGACTGGCCCCCGCAGCCCTGACCCGCTCACAGCTATTTGCCACCGCAGCCATGACCCGATCACAGGCACTGTCCCACGCAGCCCTGTCCCGCTGACATGGACAGGCCCCCGCAGCCCTGACCACCTGACAGCTATTTGCCACCGCAGCCCTCGCCCGCTCACAGGGACTGGCCCCCGCAGCCCTGACCCGCTCACAGCTATTTGCCACCGCAGCCATGACCCGATCACAGGCACTGTCCCACGCAGCCCTGTCCCGCTGACATGGACAGGCCCCCGCAGCCCTGACCACCTGACAGCTATTTGCCACCGCAGCCCTCGCCCGCTCACAGGGACTGGCCCCCGCAGCCCTGACCCGCTTACAGGGACTGGCCCCCGCAGCCCTGACCTGCTCACAGCTCTTTGCCACCGCAGCCCTGACCCGCTCACAGGGACTGGCCCCCTCAGCCATGACCCGATCACAGGCGCTGTACCCCGCAGCCCTGTCCCCCTGACAGCTATTTGCCACCGCAGCCATGACCCGATCACAGGGACTGGCCCCCGCAGCCCTGGCCCGCTCACAGGGACTGGCCCCCGCAGCCCTGACCTGCTCACAGCTATTTGCCACCGCAGCCCTGGCCCGCTCACAGGGACTGGCCCCCGCAGCCCTGGCCCGCTCACAGGGACTGGCCCCCGCAGCCCTGGCCCGCTCGCAGGGCCTGGCCCCCGCAGCCCTGGCCCGCTCGCAGGGACTGGCCCCCGCAGCCCTGCCCGCTCGCAGGGACTGGCCCCCGCAGCCCTGACCCGCTCGCACGGCCTGGCTCCCGCAGCCCTGACCCGCTCGCAGGGCCTGGCCCCCGCAGCCCTGACCCGCTCGCACGGCCTGGCTCCCGCAGCCCTGACCCGCTCGCAGGGCCTTGCCCTCGCAGCCCTGACCCGCTCGCAGGGACTGGGCCCCGCAGCCCTGACCCGCTCGCAGGGACTGGCCCCCGCAGCCCTGACCCGCTCACAGGGACTGGCCCCCGCAGCCCTGACCCGCTCACAGGGAATGGCCCCCGCAGCCCTGACCCGCTCACAGGGACTGGCCCCCGCAGCCCTGACCCGCTCACAGGGACTGGCCCCCGCAGCCCTGACCCGCTCACAGGGACTGGCCCCCGCAGCCCTGACCCGCTCTCAGGGCCTGGCCCCCGCAGCCCTGGCCCGCTCACAGGGCCTGGCCCCCGCAGACCTGACCCGCTCACTGGGCCTGGCCCCCGCAGCCCTGACCCGCTCACAGGGCCTGGCCCCCGCAGCCATGACCCGCTCACAGGGACTGGCCCCCGCAGCCCTGACCCGCTCACTGGGCCTGGCCCCCGCAGCCCTGACCCGCTCACAGGGCCTGGGCCCCGCAGCCCTGACCCGCTCTCAGGGCCTGGCCCCCGCAGCCCTGACCCGCTCTCAGGGCCTGGCCCCCGCAGCCCTGGCCCGCTCACAGGGACTGGCCCCCGCAGCCCTGACCCGCTCTCAGGGCCTGGCCCCCGCAGCCCTGACCCGCTCTCGGGGCCTGGCCCCCGCAGCCCTGACCCGCTCACAGGGCCTGGCCCCCGCAGCCCTGACCCGCTCACTGGGCCTGGCCCCCGCAGCCCTGACCCGCTCACAGGGCCTGGCCCCCGCAGCCCTGACCCGCTCACAGGGCCTGGCCCCCGCAGCCCTCCCCCGCTCACAGGGACTGGCCCCCGCAGCCCTGACCCGCTCACAGGGACTGGCCCCCGCAGCCCTGACCCGCTCACAGGGACTGGCCCCCGCAGCCATGACCCGCTCACAGCTCTTTGCCACCGCAGCCCTGACCCGCTCACAGGGACTGGACCCGCAGCCCTGGCCCGTTCACAGGGACTAGCCCCCGCAGCCCTGGCCCGCTCACAGGGCCTGGCCCCCGCTGCCCTGACCCGCTCTCAGGGCCTGGCCCCCGCAGCCCTGACCCGCTCTCAGGGCCTGGCCCCCGCAGCCCTGACCCGCTCACAGGGCCTGGCCCCCGCAGCCCTGACCCGCTCTCAGGGCCTGGCCCCCGCAGCCCTGACCCGCTCTCAGGGCCTGGCCCCCGCAGCCCTGGCCCGCTCACAGGGACGAGCCCCTGCAGCCCTGGCCCGCTCACAGGGCCTGGCCCCCGCAGCCCTGACCTGCTCTCAGGGCCTGGCCCCCGCAGCCCTGACCCGCTCTCAGGGCCTGGCCCCCGCAGCCCTGACCCGCTCTCAGGGCCTGGCCCCCGCAGCCCTGACCCGCTCTCAGGGCCTGGCCCCCGCAGCCCTGTCCCGCTCACAGGGCCTGGCCCCCGCAGCCCTGACCCGCTCTCAGGGCCTGGCCCCCGCAGCCCTGACCCGCTCACAGGGCCTGGCCCCCGCAGCCCTCCCCCGCTCACAGGGACTGGCCCCCGCAGCCCTAACCCGCTCACAGGGACTGGCCACCGCAGCCCTGACCCGCTCACAGGGACTGGCCCCCGCAGCCCTGACCCGCTCACAGGGACTGGCCCCCGCAGCCCTGACCCGCTCACAGGGACTGGCCCCCGCAGCCCTCACACGCTCACAGGGACTGGCCCCCGCAGCCCTGACCCGCTCACAGGGACTGGCCCCCGCAGCGCTGACCCGCTCACAGGGACTGGCCCCCGCAGCCCTGACCCGCTCACAGGGACTGGCCCCCGCAGCCCTGACCCGCTCACAGGGACTGGCCCCCGCAGCCCTGACCCGCTCACAGGGACTGGCCCTCGCAGCCCTGACCCGCTCACAGCTCTTTGCCACCGCAGCCCTGACCCGCTCACAGGGACTGGCCCCCTCAGCCATGACCCGATCACAGGCACTGTACCCCGCAGCCCTGTCCCACTGACATGGACTGGCCCCCGCAGCCCTGAACCCCTGACAGCTATTTTCCACCGCAGCCCTGGCCCGCTCACAGGGACTGGCCCCCGCAGCCCTGGCCCGCTCACAGGGACTAGCCCCCGCAGCCCTGGCCCGCTCACAGGGACTGGCCCCCGCAGCCCTGGCCCGCTCACAGGGACTGGCCCCCGCAGCCCTGGCCCGCTCACAGGGACTGGCCCCCGCAGCCCTGGCCCGCTCACAGGGACTGGCCCCCGCAGCCCTGACCCGCTCACAGATCTTTGCCACCGCAGCCCTGACCCGCTCACTGGGCCTGGCCCCCGCAGCCCTGACCCGCTCACAGGGCCTGGCCCCCGCCGCCCTGACCCGCACACAGGGCCTGGCCCCCGCAGCCCTCCCCCGCTCACAGGGACTGGCCCCCGCAGCCCTGACCCGCTCACAGGGACTGGCCCCCGCAGCCCTGACCCGCTCACAGGGACTGGCCCCCGCAGCCCTGACCCGCTCACAGGGACTGGCCCCCGCAGCCCTGACCCGCTCACAGGGACTGGCCCCCGCAGCCCTCACACGCTCACAGGGACTGGCCCCCGCAGCCCTGACCCGCTCACTGGGACTGGCCCCCGCAGCCCTGACCCGCTCACAGGGACTGGCCCCCGCAGCCCTGACCCGCTCACAGGGACTGGTCCCCGCAGCCCTGACCCGCTCACAGGTACTGGCCCCCGCAGCCCTGACCCGCTCTCAGGGACTGGCCCCCGCAGCCCTGACCCGCTCACAGGGACTGGCCCCCGCAGCCCTCACACGCTCACAGGGACTGGCCCCCGCAGCCCTGACCCGCTCACAGCTATTTGCCACCGCAGCCATGACCCGATCACAGGCACTGTCCCACGCAGCCCTGTCCCGCTGACATGGACAGGCCCCCGCAGCCCTGACCACCTGACAGCTATTTGCCACCGCAGCCCTCGCCCGCTCACAGGGACTGGCCCCCGCAGCCCTGACCCGCTCACAGCTATTTGCCACCGCAGCCATGACCCGATCACAGGCACTGTCCCACGCAGCCCTGTCCCGCTGACATGGACAGGCCCCCGCAGCCCTGACCACCTGACAGCTATTTGCCACCGCAGCCCTCGCCCGCTCACAGGGACTGGCCCCCGCAGCCCTGACCCGCTTACAGGGACTGGCCCCCGCAGCCCTGACCTGCTCACAGCTCTTTGCCACCGCAGCCCTGACCCGCTCACAGGGACTGGCCCCCTCAGCCATGACCCGATCACAGGCGCTGTACCCCGCAGCCCTGTCCCCCTGACAGCTATTTGCCACCGCAGCCATGACCCGATCACAGGGACTGGCCCCCGCAGCCCTGGCCCGCTCACAGGGACTGGCCCCCGCAGCCCTGGCCCGCTCACAGGGACTGGCCCCCGCAGCCCTGGCCCGCTCACAGGGACTGGCCCCCGCAGCCCTGGCCCGCTCACAGGGACTGGCCCCCGCAGCCCTGGCCCGCTCACAGGGACTGGCCCCCGCAGCCCTGGCCCGCTCACAGGGACTGGCCCCCGCAGCCCTGACCCGCTCACAGGGCCTGGCCCCCGCAGCCCTGACCCGCTCACTGGGCCTGGCCCCCGCAGCCCTGACCCGCTCACAGGGCCTCGCCCCCGCAGCCCTGACCCGCTCACAGGGCCTGGCCCCCGCAGCCCTCACCCGCTCACAGGGACTGGCCCCCGCAGCCCTGACCCGCTCACAGGGACTGGCCCCCGCAGCCCTGACCCGCTCACAGGGACTGGCCCCCGCAGCCCTGACCCGCTCACAGGGACTGGCCCCCGCAGCCCTGACCCGCTCACAGGGACTGGCCCCCGCCGCCCTGACCCGCTCACAGCTCTTTGCCACCGCAGCCCTGTCCCGCTGACATGGACTGGCCCCCGCAGCCCTGAACCCCTGACAGCTATTTTCCACCGCAGCCCTGGCCCGCTCACAGGGACTGGCCCCCGCAGCCCTGGCCCGCTCACAGGGACTAGCCCCCGCAGCCCTGGCCCGCTCACAGGGACTGGCCCCCGCAGCCCTGGCCCGCTCACAGGGACTGGCCCCCGCAGCCCTGGCCCGCTCACAGGGACTGGCCCCCGCAGCCATGACCCGCTCACAGCTCTTTGCCACCGCAGCCCTGACCCGCTCACAGGGACTGGCCCCCGCAGCCCTGGCCCGCTCACAGGGACTGGACCCCGCAGCCCTGGCCCGCTCACAGGGACTGGCCCCCGCAGCCATGTCCCGCTCACAGCTCTTTGCCACCGCAGCCCTGACCCGCTCACAGGGACTGGCCCCCGCAGCCCTGGCCCGCTCACAGGGACTGGCCCCCGCAGCCATGACCCGCTCACAGCTATTTGCCACCGCAGCCCTGGCCCGCTCACAGGGACTGGCCCCCGCAGCCCTGGCCCGCTCACAGGGACTAGCCCCCGCAGCCCTGGCCCGCTCACAGGGACAGGCCCCCGCAGCCCTGACCCGCTCTCAGGGCCTGGCCCCCGCAGGCCTGACCCGCTCTCAGGGCCTGGCCCCCGCAGCCCTGACCCGCTCTCAGGGCCTGGCCCCCGCAGCCCTGACCCGCTCACAGGGCCTGGCCCCCGCAGCCCTGACCCGCTCTCAGGGCCTGGCCCCCGCAGCCCTGACCCGCTCTCAGGGCCTGGCCCCCGCAGCCCTGGCCCGCTCACAAGGACTAGCCCCCGCAGCCCTGGCCCGCTCACAGGGACTAGCCCCCGCAGCCCTGACCCGCTCACAGGGCCTGGCCCCCGCAGCCCTGACCCGCTCACTGGGCCTGGCCCCCGCAGCCCTGACCCGCTCACAGGGCCTGGCCCCCGCAGCCCTCCCCCGCTCACAGGGACTGGCCCCCGCAGCCCTGACCCGCTCACAGGGACTGGCCCCCGCAGCCCTCACACGCTCACAGGGACTGGCCCCCGCAGCCCTGACCCACTCACAGGGACTGGCCCCCGCAGCCCTGACCCGCTCACAGGGACTGGCCCCCGCAGCCCTGACCCGCTCACAGGGACTGGCCCCCGCAGCCCTGACCCGCTCACAGGGACTGGCCCCCGCAGCCCTGACCCGCTCACAGGGACTGGCCCCCGCAGCCCTGACCCGCTCACAGGGACTGGCCCCCGCAGCCCTGACCCGCTCACAGGGACTGGCCCCCGCAGCCCTGACCCGCTCACAGGGACTGGCCCCCGCAGCCCTGACCCGCTCACAGGGACTGGCCCCCGCAGCCCTGACCCGCTCACAGGGACTGGCCCCCGCAGCCCTGACCCGCTCACAGGGACTGGCCCCCGCAGCCCTGACCCGCTCACAGGGACTGGCTCCCGCAGCCCTCACACGCTCACAGGGACTGGCCCCCGCAGCCCTGACCCGATCACAGCTATTTGCCACCGCAGCCATGACCCGATCACAGGCACTATCCCACGCAGCCCTGTCCCGCTGACATGGACAGGCCCCCGCAGCCCTGACCACCTGACAGATATTTGCCACCGCAGCCCTCGCCCGCTCACAGGGACTGGCCCCCGCAGCCCTGACCCGCTCGCAGGGACTGGCCCCCGCAGCCCTGCCCGCTCACAGGGACTGGCACCCGCAGCCCTGACCCGCTCACAGGGACTGGCCCCCGCAGCCCTGACCCGCTCACAGGGACTGGCCCCCGCAGCCCTCACACGCTCACAGGGACTGGCCCCCACAGCCCTGACCCGCTCACAGCTATTTGCCACCGCAGCCATGACCCGATCACAGGCACTGTCCCACGCAGCCCTGACCCGCTCACAGGGACTGGCCCCCGCAGCCCTGACCCGCTCACAGGGACTGGCCCCCGCAGCCCTGACCCGCTCTCAGGGCCTGGCCCCCGCAGCCCTGGCCCGCTCACAGGGACTGGCCCCCGCAGACCTGGCCCGCTCACAGGGACTGGCCCCCGCAGCCCTGGCCCGCTCACAGGGACTGGCCCCCGCAGGCCTGGCCCGCTCACAGGGACTGGCCCCCGCAGCCCTGACCCGCTCACAGGGACTGGCCCCCGCAGCCCTGACCCGCTTACAGGGACTGGCCCCCGCAGCCCTGACCTGCTCACAGCTCTTTGCCACCGCAGCCCTGACCCGCTCACAGGGACTGGCCCCCTCAGCCATGACCCGATCACAGGCGCTGTACCCCGCAGCCCTGTCCCCCTGACAGCTATTTGCCACCGCAGCCATGACCCGATCACAGGGACTGGCCCCCGCAGCCCTGGCCCGCTCACAGGGACTGGCCCCCGCAGCCCTGACCTGCTCACAGCTATTTGCCACCGCAGCCCTGGCCCGCTCACAGGGACTGGCCCCCGCAGCCCTGGCCCGCTCACAGGGACTGGCCCCCGCAGCCCTGGCCCGCTCGCAGGGCCTGGCCCCCGCAGCCCTGGCCCGCTCGCAGGGACTGGCCCCCGCAGCCCTGCCCGCTCGCAGGGACTGGCCCCCGCAGCCCTGACCCGCTCGCACGGCCTGGCTCCCGCAGCCCTGACCCGCTCGCAGGGCCTGGCCCCCGCAGCCCTGACCCGCTCGCACGGCCTGGCTCCCGCAGCCCTGACCCGCTCGCAGGGCCTTGCCCTCGCAGCCCTGACCCGCTCGCAGGGACTGGGCCCCGCAGCCCTGACCCGCTCGCAGGGACTGGCCCCCGCAGCCCTGACCCGCTCACAGGGACTGGCCCCCGCAGCCCTGACCCGCTCACAGGGAATGGCCCCCGCAGCCCTGACCCGCTCACAGGGACTGGCCCCCGCAGCCCTGACCCGCTCACAGGGACTGGCCCCCGCAGCCCTGACCCGCTCACAGGGACTGGCCCCCGCAGCCCTGACCCGCTCTCAGGGCCTGGCCCCCGCAGCCCTGGCCCGCTCACAGGGCCTGGCCCCCGCAGACCTGACCCGCTCACTGGGCCTGGCCCCCGCAGCCCTGACCCGCTCACAGGGCCTGGCCCCCGCAGCCATGACCCGCTCACAGGGACTGGCCCCCGCAGCCCTGACCCGCTCACTGGGCCTGGCCCCCGCAGCCCTGACCCGCTCACAGGGCCTGGGCCCCGCAGCCCTGACCCGCTCTCAGGGCCTGGCCCCCGCAGCCCTGACCCGCTCTCAGGGCCTGGCCCCCGCAGCCCTGGCCCGCTCACAGGGACTGGCCCCCGCAGCCCTGACCCGCTCTCAGGGCCTGGCCCCCGCAGCCCTGACCCGCTCTCGGGGCCTGGCCCCCGCAGCCCTGACCCGCTCACAGGGCCTGGCCCCCGCAGCCCTGACCCGCTCACTGGGCCTGGCCCCCGCAGCCCTGACCCGCTCACAGGGCCTGGCCCCCGCAGCCCTGACCCGCTCACAGGGCCTGGCCCCCGCAGCCCTCCCCCGCTCACAGGGACTGGCCCCCGCAGCCCTGACCCGCTCACAGGGACTGGCCCCCGCAGCCCTGACCCGCTCACAGGGACTGGCCCCCGCAGCCATGACCCGCTCACAGCTCTTTGCCACCGCAGCCCTGACCCGCTCACAGGGACTGGACCCGCAGCCCTGGCCCGTTCACAGGGACTAGCCCCCGCAGCCCTGGCCCGCTCACAGGGCCTGGCCCCCGCTGCCCTGACCCGCTCTCAGGGCCTGGCCCCCGCAGCCCTGACCCGCTCTCAGGGCCTGGCCCCCGCAGCCCTGACCCGCTCACAGGGCCTGGCCCCCGCAGCCCTGACCCGCTCTCAGGGCCTGGCCCCCGCAGCCCTGACCCGCTCTCAGGGCCTGGCCCCCGCAGCCCTGGCCCGCTCACAGGGACGAGCCCCTGCAGCCCTGGCCCGCTCACAGGGCCTGGCCCCCGCAGCCCTGACCTGCTCTCAGGGCCTGGCCCCCGCAGCCCTGACCCGCTCTCAGGGCCTGGCCCCCGCAGCCCTGACCCGCTCTCAGGGCCTGGCCCCCGCAGCCCTGACCCGCTCTCAGGGCCTGGCCCCCGCAGCCCTGTCCCGCTCACAGGGCCTGGCCCCCGCAGCCCTGACCCGCTCTCAGGGCCTGGCCCCCGCAGCCCTGACCCGCTCACAGGGCCTGGCCCCCGCAGCCCTCCCCCGCTCACAGGGACTGGCCCCCGCAGCCCTAACCCGCTCACAGGGACTGGCCACCGCAGCCCTGACCCGCTCACAGGGACTGGCCCCCGCAGCCCTGACCCGCTCACAGGGACTGGCCCCCGCAGCCCTGACCCGCTCACAGGGACTGGCCCCCGCAGCCCTCACACGCTCACAGGGACTGGCCCCCGCAGCCCTGACCCGCTCACAGGGACTGGCCCCCGCAGCGCTGACCCGCTCACAGGGACTGGCCCCCGCAGCCCTGACCCGCTCACAGGGACTGGCCCCCGCAGCCCTGACCCGCTCACAGGGACTGGCCCCCGCAGCCCTGACCCGCTCACAGGGACTGGCCCTCGCAGCCCTGACCCGCTCACAGCTCTTTGCCACCGCAGCCCTGACCCGCTCACAGGGACTGGCCCCCTCAGCCATGACCCGATCACAGGCACTGTACCCCGCAGCCCTGTCCCACTGACATGGACTGGCCCCCGCAGCCCTGAACCCCTGACAGCTATTTTCCACCGCAGCCCTGGCCCGCTCACAGGGACTGGCCCCCGCAGCCCTGGCCCGCTCACAGGGACTAGCCCCCGCAGCCCTGGCCCGCTCACAGGGACTGGCCCCCGCAGCCCTGGCCCGCTCACAGGGACTGGCCCCCGCAGCCCTGGCCCGCTCACAGGGACTGGCCCCCGCAGCCCTGGCCCGCTCACAGGGACTGGCCCCCGCAGCCCTGACCCGCTCACAGATCTTTGCCACCGCAGCCCTGACCCGCTCACTGGGCCTGGCCCCCGCAGCCCTGACCCGCTCACAGGGCCTGGCCCCCGCCGCCCTGACCCGCACACAGGGCCTGGCCCCCGCAGCCCTCCCCCGCTCACAGGGACTGGCCCCCGCAGCCCTGACCCGCTCACAGGGACTGGCCCCCGCAGCCCTGACCCGCTCACAGGGACTGGCCCCCGCAGCCCTGACCCGCTCACAGGGACTGGCCCCCGCAGCCCTGACCCGCTCACAGGGACTGGCCCCCGCAGCCCTCACACGCTCACAGGGACTGGCCCCCGCAGCCCTGACCCGCTCACTGGGACTGGCCCCCGCAGCCCTGACCCGCTCACAGGGACTGGCCCCCGCAGCCCTGACCCGCTCACAGGGACTGGTCCCCGCAGCCCTGACCCGCTCACAGGTACTGGCCCCCGCAGCCCTGACCCGCTCTCAGGGACTGGCCCCCGCAGCCCTGACCCGCTCACAGGGACTGGCCCCCGCAGCCCTCACACGCTCACAGGGACTGGCCCCCGCAGCCCTGACCCGCTCACAGCTATTTGCCACCGCAGCCATGACCCGATCACAGGCACTGTCCCACGCAGCCCTGTCCCGCTGACATGGACAGGCCCCCGCAGCCCTGACCACCTGACAGCTATTTGCCACCGCAGCCCTCGCCCGCTCACAGGGACTGGCCCCCGCAGCCCTGACCCGCTCACAGCTATTTGCCACCGCAGCCATGACCCGATCACAGGCACTGTCCCACGCAGCCCTGTCCCGCTGACATGGACAGGCCCCCGCAGCCCTGACCACCTGACAGCTATTTGCCACCGCAGCCCTCGCCCGCTCACAGGGACTGGCCCCCGCAGCCCTGACCCGCTTACAGGGACTGGCCCCCGCAGCCCTGACCTGCTCACAGCTCTTTGCCACCGCAGCCCTGACCCGCTCACAGGGACTGGCCCCCTCAGCCATGACCCGATCACAGGCGCTGTACCCCGCAGCCCTGTCCCCCTGACAGCTATTTGCCACCGCAGCCATGACCCGATCACAGGGACTGGCCCCCGCAGCCCTGGCCCGCTCACAGGGACTGGCCCCCGCAGCCCTGGCCCGCTCACAGGGACTGGCCCCCGCAGCCCTGGCCCGCTCACAGGGACTGGCCCCCGCAGCCCTGGCCCGCTCACAGGGACTGGCCCCCGCAGCCCTGGCCCGCTCACAGGGACTGGCCCCCGCAGCCCTGGCCCGCTCACAGGGACTGGCCCCCGCAGCCCTGACCCGCTCACAGGGCCTGGCCCCCGCAGCCCTGACCCGCTCACTGGGCCTGGCCCCCGCAGCCCTGACCCGCTCACAGGGCCTCGCCCCCGCAGCCCTGACCCGCTCACAGGGCCTGGCCCCCGCAGCCCTCACCCGCTCACAGGGACTGGCCCCCGCAGCCCTGACCCGCTCACAGGGACTGGCCCCCGCAGCCCTGACCCGCTCACAGGGACTGGCCCCCGCAGCCCTGACCCGCTCACAGGGACTGGCCCCCGCAGCCCTGACCCGCTCACAGGGACTGGCCCCCGCCGCCCTGACCCGCTCACAGCTCTTTGCCACCGCAGCCCTGTCCCGCTGACATGGACTGGCCCCCGCAGCCCTGAACCCCTGACAGCTATTTTCCACCGCAGCCCTGGCCCGCTCACAGGGACTGGCCCCCGCAGCCCTGGCCCGCTCACAGGGACTAGCCCCCGCAGCCCTGGCCCGCTCACAGGGACTGGCCCCCGCAGCCCTGGCCCGCTCACAGGGACTGGCCCCCGCAGCCCTGGCCCGCTCACAGGGACTGGCCCCCGCAGCCATGACCCGCTCACAGCTCTTTGCCACCGCAGCCCTGACCCGCTCACAGGGACTGGCCCCCGCAGCCCTGGCCCGCTCACAGGGACTGGACCCCGCAGCCCTGGCCCGCTCACAGGGACTGGCCCCCGCAGCCATGTCCCGCTCACAGCTCTTTGCCACCGCAGCCCTGACCCGCTCACAGGGACTGGCCCCCGCAGCCCTGGCCCGCTCACAGGGACTGGCCCCCGCAGCCATGACCCGCTCACAGCTATTTGCCACCGCAGCCCTGGCCCGCTCACAGGGACTGGCCCCCGCAGCCCTGGCCCGCTCACAGGGACTAGCCCCCGCAGCCCTGGCCCGCTCACAGGGACAGGCCCCCGCAGCCCTGACCCGCTCTCAGGGCCTGGCCCCCGCAGGCCTGACCCGCTCTCAGGGCCTGGCCCCCGCAGCCCTGACCCGCTCTCAGGGCCTGGCCCCCGCAGCCCTGACCCGCTCACAGGGCCTGGCCCCCGCAGCCCTGACCCGCTCTCAGGGCCTGGCCCCCGCAGCCCTGACCCGCTCTCAGGGCCTGGCCCCCGCAGCCCTGGCCCGCTCACAAGGACTAGCCCCCGCAGCCCTGGCCCGCTCACAGGGACTAGCCCCCGCAGCCCTGACCCGCTCACAGGGCCTGGCCCCCGCAGCCCTGACCCGCTCACTGGGCCTGGCCCCCGCAGCCCTGACCCGCTCACAGGGCCTGGCCCCCGCAGCCCTCCCCCGCTCACAGGGACTGGCCCCCGCAGCCCTGACCCGCTCACAGGGACTGGCCCCCGCAGCCCTCACACGCTCACAGGGACTGGCCCCCGCAGCCCTGACCCACTCACAGGGACTGGCCCCCGCAGCCCTGACCCGCTCACAGGGACTGGCCCCCGCAGCCCTGACCCGCTCACAGGGACTGGCCCCCGCAGCCCTGACCCGCTCACAGGGACTGGCCCCCGCAGCCCTGACCCGCTCACAGGGACTGGCCCCCGCAGCCCTGACCCGCTCACAGGGACTGGCCCCCGCAGCCCTGACCCGCTCACAGGGACTGGCCCCCGCAGCCCTGACCCGCTCACAGGGACTGGCCCCCGCAGCCCTGACCCGCTCACAGGGACTGGCCCCCGCAGCCCTGACCCGCTCACAGGGACTGGCCCCCGCAGCCCTGACCCGCTCACAGGGACTGGCCCCCGCAGCCCTGACCCGCTCACAGGGACTGGCTCCCGCAGCCCTCACACGCTCACAGGGACTGGCCCCCGCAGCCCTGACCCGATCACAGCTATTTGCCACCGCAGCCATGACCCGATCACAGGCACTATCCCACGCAGCCCTGTCCCGCTGACATGGACAGGCCCCCGCAGCCCTGACCACCTGACAGATATTTGCCACCGCAGCCCTCGCCCGCTCACAGGGACTGGCCCCCGCAGCCCTGACCCGCTCGCAGGGACTGGCCCCCGCAGCCCTGCCCGCTCACAGGGACTGGCACCCGCAGCCCTGACCCGCTCACAGGGACTGGCCCCCGCAGCCCTGACCCGCTCACAGGGACTGGCCCCCGCAGCCCTCACACGCTCACAGGGACTGGCCCCCACAGCCCTGACCCGCTCACAGCTATTTGCCACCGCAGCCATGACCCGATCACAGGCACTGTCCCACGCAGCCCTGACCCGCTCACAGGGACTGGCCCCCGCAGCCCTGACCCGCTCACAGGGACTGGCCCCCGCAGCCCTGACCCGCTCTCAGGGCCTGGCCCCCGCAGCCCTGGCCCGCTCACAGGGACTGGCCCCCGCAGACCTGGCCCGCTCACAGGGACTGGCCCCCGCAGCCCTGGCCCGCTCACAGGGACTGGCCCCCGCAGGCCTGGCCCGCTCACAGGGACTGGCCCCCGCAGCCCTGACCCGCTCACAGGGACTGGCCCCCGCAGCCCTGACCCGCTCTCAGGGCCTGGCCCCCGCAGCCCTGACCCGCTCTCAGGGCCTGGCCCCCGCAGCCCTGGCCCGCTCACAAGGACTAGCCCCCGCAGCCCTGGCCCGCTCACAGGGACTAGCCCCCGCAGCCCTGACCCGCTCACAGGGCCTGGCCCCCGCAGCCCTGACCCGCTCACTGGGCCTGGCCCCCGCAGCCCTGACCCGCTCACAGGGCCTGGCCCCCGCAGCCCTCCCCCGCTCACAGGGACTGGCCCCCGCAGCCCTGACCCGCTCACAGGGACTGGCCCCCGCAGCCCTCACACGCTCACAGGGACTGGCCCCCGCAGCCCTGACCCACTCACAGGGACTGGCCCCCGCAGCCCTGACCCGCTCACAGGGACTGGCCCCCGCAGCCCTGACCCGCTCACAGGGACTGGCCCCCGCAGCCCTGACCCGCTCACAGGGACTGGCCCCCGCAGCCCTGACCCGCTCACAGGGACTGGCCCCCGCAGCCCTGACCCGCTCACAGGGACTGGCCCCCGCAGCCCTGACCCGCTCACAGGGACTGGCCCCCGCAGCCCTGACCCGCTCACAGGGACTGGCCCCCGCAGCCCTGACCCGCTCACAGGGACTGGCCCCCGCAGCCCTGACCCGCTCACAGGGACTGGCCCCCGCAGCCCTGACCCGCTCACAGGGACTGGCTCCCGCAGCCCTCACACGCTCACAGGGACTGGCCCCCGCAGCCCTGACCCGATCACAGCTATTTGCCACCGCAGCCATGACCCGATCACAGGCACTATCCCACGCAGCCCTGTCCCGCTGACATGGACAGGCCCCCGCAGCCCTGACCACCTGACAGATATTTGCCACCGCAGCCCTCGCCCGCTCACAGGGACTGGCCCCCGCAGCCCTGACCCGCTCGCAGGGACTGGCCCCCGCAGCCCTGCCCGCTCACAGGGACTGGCACCCGCAGCCCTGACCCGCTCACAGGGACTGGCCCCCGCAGCCCTGACCCGCTCACAGGGACTGGCCCCCGCAGCCCTCACACGCTCACAGGGACTGGCCCCCACAGCCCTGACCCGCTCACAGCTATTTGCCACCGCAGCCATGACCCGATCACAGGCACTGTCCCACGCAGCCCTGACCCGCTCACAGGGACTGGCCCCCGCAGCCCTGACCCGCTCACAGGGACTGGCCCCCGCAGCCCTGACCCGCTCTCAGGGCCTGGCCCCCGCAGCCCTGGCCCGCTCACAGGGACTGGCCCCCGCAGACCTGGCCCGCTCACAGGGACTGGCCCCCGCAGCCCTGGCCCGCTCACAGGGACTGGCCCCCGCAGGCCTGGCCCGCTCACAGGGACTGGCCCCCGCAGCCCTGACCCGCTCACAGGGACTGGCCCCCGCAGCCCTGACCCGCTCACAGGGAATGGCCCCCGCAGCCCTGACCCGCTCACAGGGACTGGCCCCCGCAGCCCTCACACGCTCACAGGGACTGGCCCCCGCAGCCCTGACCCGCTCTCAGGGCCTGGTCCCCGCAGCCCTGACCCGCTCTCAGGGCCTGGCCCCCGCAGCCCTGACCCGCTCTCAGGGCCTGGCCCCCGCAGCCCTGACCCGCTCACAGGGCCTGGCCCCCGCAGCCCTGACCCGCTCACTGGGCCTGGCCCCCGCAGCCCTGACCCGCTCACAGGGCCTGGGCCCCGCAGCCCTGACCCGCTCACAGGGCCTGGCCCCCGCAGCCCTCACCCGCTCACAGGGACTGGCCCCCGCAGCTCTGACCCGCTCTCAGGGCCTGGCCCCCGCAGCCCTGACCCGCTCACAGGGCCTGGCCCCCGCAGCCCTGACCCGCTCTCAGGGCCTGGCCCCCGCAGCCCTGGCCCGCTCACAGGGACTGGCCCCCGCAGCCCTGGCCCGCTCACAGGGACTGGCCCCCGCAGCCCTGGCCCGCTCACAGGGACTGGCCCCCGCAGGCCTGGCCCGCTCGCAGGGACTGGCCCCCGCAGCCCTGGCCCGCTCGCAGGGACTGGCCCCCGCAGCCCTGGCCCGCTCGCAGGGACTGGCCCCCGCAGCCCTGGCCCGCTCGCAGGGACTGGCCCCCGCAGCCCTGCCCGCTCGCAGGTCCTGGCCCCCGCAGCCCTCACCCGCTCTCAGGGCCTGTCTCCCGCAGCCCTGACCCGCTCGCAGGGCCTGGCCCCCGCAGCCCTGACCCGCTCGCAGGGACTGGCCCCCCGCAGCCCTGACCCGCTCGCAGGGCCTGGCCCCCGCAGCCCTGACCCGCTCGCAGGGCCTGGCTCCCGCAGCCCTGACCCGCTCGCAGGGCCTTGCCCCCGCAGCCCTGACCCGCTCTCAGGGCCTGGCCCCCGCAGCCCTGTCCCGCTCACAGGGACTGGCCCCCGCAGCCCTGACCCGCTCTCAGGGCCTGGTCCCCGCAGCCCTGACCCGCTCTCAGGGCCTGGCCCCCGCAGCCCTGACCCGCTCTCAGGGCCTGGACCCGCAGCCCTGACCCGCTCACAGGGCCTGGCCCCCGCAGCCCTGACCCGCTCACTGGGCCTGGCCCCCGCAGCCCTGACCCGCTCACAGGGCCTGGGCCCCGCAGCCCTGACCCGCTCACAGGGCCTGGCCCCCGCAGCCCTCACCCGCTCACAGGGACTGGCCCCCGCAGCTCTGACCCGCTCTCAGGGCCTGGCCCCCGCAGCCCTGACCCGCTCACAGGGCCTGGCCCCCCCAGCCCTGACCCGCTCACATGGCCTGGCCCCCGCAGCCCTGACCCGCTCTCAGGGCCTGGCCCCCGGAGCCCTGACCCGCTCACAGGGACTGGCCCCCGCAGCCCTGACCCGCTCACAGGGACTGGCCCCCGCAGCCCTGAACCGCTCACAGGGACTGGCCCCCGCAGCCCTCACACACTCACAGGGACTGGCCCCCGCAGCCCTGACCCGCTCACAGCTATTGGCCACCGCCGCCATGACCCGATCACAGGCACTGTCCCACGCAGCCCTGTCCCGCTGACATGGACTGGCCCCCGCAGCCCTGACCACCTGAGAGCTATTTGCCACCGCAACCCTCGCCCGCTCACAGGGACTGGCCCCCGCAGCCCTGACCCGCTCACAGGGACTGGCCCCCGCAGCCCTGACCTGCTCACAGCTCTTTGCCACCGCAGCCCTGACCCGCTCACAGGGACTGGCCCCCTCAGCCATGACCCGATCACAGGCACTGTACCCCGCAGCCCTGTCCCCCTGACAGCTATTTGCCACCGCAGCCATGACCCGATCACAGGCACTGTCCCCCGCAGCCCTGTCCCGCTGACATGGACTGGCCCCCGCAGCGCTGACAACCTGACAGCTATTTGCCACCGCAGCCCTCGCCCGCTCACAGGGACTGGCCCCGCAGCCCTGGCCCGCTCACAGGGACTGGCCCCCGCAGCCCTGGCCCGCTCACAGGGACTGGCCCCCGCAGACCTGGCCCGCTGACAGGGACTGGCCCCCGCAGCCCAGGCCCGCTCACAGGGACTAACCCCGCAGCCCTGGCCCGCTCACAGGGACTGGCCCCCGCAGCCCTGGCCCGCTCACAGGGACTGGCCCCCGCAGCCCTGGCCCGCTCGCAGGGACTGGCCCCCGCAGCCCTGGCCCGCTCGCAGGGACTGGCCCCCGCAGCCCTGACCCGCTCGCAGGGCCTGGCCCCCGCAGCCCTGACCCGCTCGCAGGTCCTGGCTCCCGCAGCCCTGACCCGCTCGCAGGGCCTGGCCCCCGCAGCCCTGGCCCGCTCGCAGGGACTGGCCCCCGCAGCCCTGACCCGCTCACAGGGACTGGCCCCCGCAGCCCTGACCCGCTCTCAGGGCCTGGCCCCCGCAGCCCTGGCCCGCTCACAGGGACTGGCCCCCGCAGCCCTGGCCCGCTCGCAGGGACTGGCCCCCGCAGCCCTGGCCCGCTCGCAGGGACTGGCCCCCGCAGCCCTGGCCCGCTCGCAGGGACTGGCCCCCGCAGCCCTGCCCGCTCGCAGGTCCTGGCCCCCGCAGCCCTGACCCGCTCTCTGGCCCCGCAGCCCTGACCCGCTCACAGGGACTGGCCCCCCGCAGCCCTGACCCGCTCGCAGGGCCTGGCCCCCGCAGCCCTGACCCGCTCGCAGGGCCTGGCTCCCGCAGCCCTGACCCGCTCGCAGGGCCTGGCCCCCGCAGCCCTGACCCGCACACAGGGCCTGGCCCCCGCAGCCCTCCCCCGCTCACAGGGACTGGCCCCCGCAGCCCTGACCCGCTCACAGGGACTGGCCCCCGCAGCCCTGACCCGCTCACAGGGACTGGCCCCCGCAGCCCTGACCCGCTCACAGGGACTGGCCCCCGCAGCCCTGACCCGCTCACAGGGACTGGCCCCCGCAGCCCTCACACGCTCACAGGGACTGGCCCCCGCAGCCCTGACCCGCTCACTGGGACTGGCCCCCGCAGCCCTGACCCGCTCACAGGGACTGGCCCCCGCAGCCCTGACCCGCTCACAGGGACTGGTCCCCGCAGCCCTGACCCGCTCACAGGTACTGGCCCCCGCAGCCCTGACCCGCTCTCAGGGACTGGCCCCCGCAGCCCTGACCCGCTCACAGGGACTGGCCCCCGCAGCCCTCACACGCTCACAGGGACTGGCCCCCGCAGCCCTGACCCGCTCACAGCTATTTGCCACCGCAGCCATGACCCGATCACAGGCACTGTCCCACGCAGCCCTGTCCCGCTGAAAAGGACAGGCCCCCGCAGCCCTGACCACCTGACAGCTATTTGCCACCGCAGCCCTCGCCCGCTCACAGGGACTGGCCCCCGCAGCCCTGACCCGCTCACAGCTATTTGCCACCGCAGCCATGACCCGATCACAGGCACTGTCCCACGCAGCCCTGTCCCGCTGACATGGACAGGCCCCCGCAGCCCTGACCACCTGACAGCTATTTGCCACCGCAGCCCTCGCCCGCTCACAGGGACTGGCCCCCGCAGCCCTGACCCGCTTACAGGGACTGGCCCCCGCAGCCCTGACCTGCTCACAGCTCTTTGCCACCGCAGCTCTGACCCGCTCACAGGGACTGGCCCCCTCAGCCATGACCCGATCACAGGCGCTGTACCCCGCAGCCCTGTCCCCCTGACAGCTATTTGCCACCGCAGCCATGACCCGATCACAGGGACTGGCCCCCGCAGCCCTGGCCCGCTCACAGGGACTGGCCCCCGCAGCCCTGGCCCGCTCACAGGGACTAGCCCCCGCAGCCCTGGCCCGCTCACAGGGACTGGCCCCCGCAGCCCTGGCCCGCTCACAGGGACTGGCCCCCGCAGCCCTGGCCCTCTCACAGGGACTGGCCCCCGCAGCCCTGGCCCGCTCACAGGGACTGGCCCCCGCAGCCCTGACCCGCTCACAGATCTTTGCCACCGCAGCCCTGACCCGCTCACTGGGCCTGGCCCCCGCAGCCCTGACCCGCTCACAGGGCCTGGCCCCCGCAGCCCTGACCCGCACACAGGGCCTGGCCCCCGCAGCCCTCCCCCGCTCACAGGGACTGGCCCCCGCAGCCCTGACCCGCTCACAGGGACTGGCCCCCGCAGCCCTGACCCGCTCACAGGGACTGGCCCCCGCAGCCCTGACCCGCTCACAGGGACTGGCCCCCGCAGCCCTGACCCGCTCACAGGGACTGGCCCCCGCAGCCCTCACACGCTCACAGGGACTGGCCCCCGCAGCCCTGACCCGCTCACTGGGACTGGCCCCCGCAGCCCTGACCCGCTCACAGGGACTGGCCCCCGCAGCCCTGACCCGCTCACAGGGACTGGTCCCCGCAGCCCTGACCCGCTCACAGGTACTGGCCCCCGCAGCCCTGACCCGTTCTCAGGGACTGGCCCCCGCAGCCCTGACCCGCTCACAGGGACTGGCCCCCGCAGCCCTCACACGCTCACAGGGACTGGCCCCCGCAGCCCTGACCCGCTCACAGCTATTTGCCACCGCAGCCATGACCCGATCACAGGCACTGTCCCACGCAGCCCTGTCCCGCTGAAAAGGACAGGCCCCCGCAGCCCTGACCACCTGACAGCTATTTGCCACCGCAGCCCTCGCCCGCTCACAGGGACTGGCCCCCGCAGCCCTGACCCGCTCACAGCTATTTGCCACCGCAGCCATGACCCGATCACAGGCACTGTCCCACGCAGCCCTGTCCCGCTGACATGGACAGGCCCCCGCAGCCCTGACCACCTGACAGCTATTTGCCACCGCAGCCCTCGCCCGCTCACAGGGACTGGCCCCCGCAGCCCTGACCCGCTTACAGGGACTGGCCCCCGCAGCCCTGACCTGCTCACAGCTCTTTGCCACCGCAGCTCTGACCCGCTCACAGGGACTGGCCCCCTCAGCCATGACCCGATCACAGGCGCTGTACCCCGCAGCCCTGTCCCCCTGACAGCTATTTGCCACCGCAGCCATGACCCGATCACAGGGACTGGCCCCCGCAGCCCTGGCCCGCTCACAGGGACTGGCCCCCGCAGCCCTGGCCCGCTCACAGGGACTGGCCCCCGCAGCCCTGGCCCGCTCACAGGGACTGGCCCCCGCAGCCCTGGCCCGCTCACAGGGACTGGCCCCCGCAGCCCTGGCCCGCTCGCAGGGCCTGGCCCCCGCAGCCCTGGCCCGCTCGCAGGGACTGGCCCCCGCAGCCCTGCCCGCTCGCAGGGACTGGCCCCCGCAGCCCTGACCCGCTCGCACGGCCTGGCTCCCGCAGCCCTGACCCGCTCGCAGGGCCTGGCCCCCGCAGCCCTAACCCGCTCGCACGGCCTGGCTCCCGCAGCCCTGACCCGCTCGCAGGGCCTTGCCCTCGCAGCCCTGACCCGCTCGCAGGGACTGGCCCCCGCAGCCCTGACCCGCTCGCAGGGACTGGCCCCCGCAGCCCTGACCCGCTCACAGGGACTGGCCCCCGCAGCCCTGACCCGCTCACAGGGAATGGCCCCCGCAGCCCTGACCCGCTCACAGGGACTGGCCCCCGCAGCCCTGACCCGCTCACAGGGACTGGCCCCCGCAGCCCTGACCCGCTCACAGGGACTGGCCCCCGCAGCCCTGACCCGCTCTCAGGGCCTGGCCCCCGCAGCCCTGGCCCGCTCACAGGGCCTGGCCCCCGCAGCCCTCGCCCGCTCACAGGGACTGGCCCCCGCAGCCCTGACCCGCTTACAGGGACTGGCCCCCGCAGCCCTGACCTGCTCACAGCTCTTTGCCACCGCAGCCCTGACCCGCTCACAGGGACTGGCCCCCTCAGCCATGACCCGATCACAGGCGCTGTACCCCGCAGCCCTGTCCCCCTGACAGCTATTTGCCACCGCAGCCATGACCCGATCACAGGGACTGGCCCCCGCAGCCCTGGCCCGCTCACAGGGACTGGCCCCCGCAGCCCTGGCCCGCTCACAGGGACTGGCCCCCGCAGCCCTGGCCCGCTCACAGGGACTGGCCCCCGCAGCCCTGGCCCGCTCACAGGGACTGGCCCCCGCAGCCCTGGCCCGCTCACAGGGACTGGCCCCCGCAGCCCTGGCCCGCTCACAGGGACTGGCCCCCGCAGCCCTGACCCGCTCACAGGGCCTGGCCCCCGCAGCCCTGACCCGCTCACTGGGCCTGGCCCCCGCAGCCCTGACCCGCTCACAGGGCCTCGCCCCCGCAGCCCTGACCCGCTCACAGGGCCTGGCCCCCGCAGCCCTCACCCGCTCACAGGGACTGGCCCCCGCAGCCCTGACCCGCTCACAGGGACTGGCCCCCGCAGCCCTGACCCGCTCACAGGGACTGGCCCCCGCAGCCCTGACCCGCTCACAGGGACTGGCCCCCGCAGCCCTGACCCGCTCACAGGGACTGGCCCCCGCCGCCCTGACCCGCTCACAGCTCTTTGCCACCGCAGCCCTGTCCCGCTGACATGGACTGGCCCCCGCAGCCCTGAACCCCTGACAGCTATTTTCCACCGCAGCCCTGGCCCGCTCACAGGGACTGGCCCCCGCAGCCCTGGCCCGCTCACAGGGACTAGCCCCCGCAGCCCTGGCCCGCTCACAGGGACTGGCCCCCGCAGCCCTGGCCCGCTCACAGGGACTGGCCCCCGCAGCCCTGGCCCGCTCACAGGGACTGGCCCCCGCAGCCATGACCCGCTCACAGCTCTTTGCCACCGCAGCCCTGACCCGCTCACAGGGACTGGCCCCCGCAGCCCTGGCCCGCTCACAGGGACTGGACCCCGCAGCCCTGGCCCGCTCACAGGGACTGGCCCCCGCAGCCATGTCCCGCTCACAGCTCTTTGCCACCGCAGCCCTGACCCGCTCACAGGGACTGGCCCCCGCAGCCCTGGCCCGCTCACAGGGACTGGCCCCCGCAGCCATGACCCGCTCACAGCTATTTGCCACCGCAGCCCTGGCCCGCTCACAGGGACTGGCCCCCGCAGCCCTGGCCCGCTCACAGGGACTAGCCCCCGCAGCCCTGGCCCGCTCACAGGGACAGGCCCCCGCAGCCCTGACCCGCTCTCAGGGCCTGGCCCCCGCAGGCCTGACCCGCTCTCAGGGCCTGGCCCCCGCAGCCCTGACCCGCTCTCAGGGCCTGGCCCCCGCAGCCCTGACCCGCTCACAGGGCCTGGCCCCCGCAGCCCTGACCCGCTCTCAGGGCCTGGCCCCCGCAGCCCTGACCCGCTCTCAGGGCCTGGCCCCCGCAGCCCTGGCCCGCTCACAAGGACTAGCCCCCGCAGCCCTGGCCCGCTCACAGGGACTAGCCCCCGCAGCCCTGACCCGCTCACAGGGCCTGGCCCCCGCAGCCCTGACCCGCTCACTGGGCCTGGCCCCCGCAGCCCTGACCCGCTCACAGGGCCTGGCCCCCGCAGCCCTCCCCCGCTCACAGGGACTGGCCCCCGCAGCCCTGACCCGCTCACAGGGACTGGCCCCCGCAGCCCTCACACGCTCACAGGGACTGGCCCCCGCAGCCCTGACCCACTCACAGGGACTGGCCCCCGCAGCCCTGACCCGCTCACAGGGACTGGCCCCCGCAGCCCTGACCCGCTCACAGGGACTGGCCCCCGCAGCCCTGACCCGCTCACAGGGACTGGCCCCCGCAGCCCTGACCCGCTCACAGGGACTGGCCCCCGCAGCCCTGACCCGCTCACAGGGACTGGCCCCCGCAGCCCTGACCCGCTCACAGGGACTGGCCCCCGCAGCCCTGACCCGCTCACAGGGACTGGCCCCCGCAGCCCTGACCCGCTCACAGGGACTGGCCCCCGCAGCCCTGACCCGCTCACAGGGACTGGCCCCCGCAGCCCTGACCCGCTCACAGGGACTGGCTCCCGCAGCCCTCACACGCTCACAGGGACTGGCCCCCGCAGCCCTGACCCGATCACAGCTATTTGCCACCGCAGCCATGACCCGATCACAGGCACTGTCCCACGCAGCCCTGTCCCGCTGACATGGACAGGCCCCCGCAGCCCTGACCACCTGACAGATATTTGCCACCGCAGCCCTCGCCCGCTCACAGGGACTGGCCCCCGCAGCCCTGACCCGCTCACAGGGACTGGCCCCCTCAGCCATGACCCGATCACAGGCGCTGGTCCCCGCAGCCCTGTCTCCCTGACAGCTATTTGCCACCGCAGCCATGACCCGATCACAGGGACTGGCCCCCGCAGCCCTGGCCCGCTCACAGGGACTGGCCCCCGCAGCCCTGGCCCGCTCACAGGGACTGGCCCCCGCAGCCCTGGCCCGCTCACAGGGACTGGCCCCCGCAGCCCTGGCCCGCTCACAGGGACTGGCCCCCGCAGCCCTGGCCCGCTCACAGGGACTGGCCCCCGCAGCCCTGGCCCGCTCACAGGGACTGGCCCCCGCAGCCCTGGCCAGCTCACAGGGCCTGGCCCCCGCAGCCCTGACCCGCTCACTGGGCCTGGCCCCCGCAGCCCTGCCCGCTCACAGGGACTGGCCCCCGCAGCCCTGGCCCGCTCACATGGACTGGCCCCCGCTGCCCTGACCCGCTCACAGGGACTGGCCCCCGCAGCCCTGACCCGCTCACAGCTCTTTGCCACCGCAGCCCTGACCCGCTCACAGGGACAGGCCCCCTCAGCCATGACCCGATCACAGGCACTGTACCCCGCATCCCTGTCCCGCTGACATGGACTGGCCCCCGCAGCCCTGAACCCCTGACAGCTATTTTCCACCGCAGCCCTGGCCCGCTCACAGGGACTGGCCCCCGCAGCCCTGGCCCGCTCACAGGGACTGGCCCCCGCAACCCTGGCCCGCTCACAGGGACTGGCCCCCGCAGCCCTGGCCCGGTCGCAGGGACTGGCCCCCGCAGCCCTTCCCGCTCGCAGGTCCTGGCCCCCGCAGCCCTGACCCGCTCGCAGGGCCTGGCCCCCGCTGCCCTGACCCGCTCACTGGTCCTGGCCCCCGCAGCCCTGACCCGCTCACAGGGCCTGGCCCCCGCAGCCCTGACCCGCACACAGGGCCTGGCCCCCGCAGCCCTCCCCCGCTCACAGGGACTGGCCCCCGCAGCCCTGACCCGCTCACAGGGACTGTCCCCCGCAGCCCTGACCCGCTGACAGGGACTGGCCCCCGCAGCCCTGACCCGCTCACAGGGACTGGCCCCCGCAGCCCTCACACGCTCACAGGGACTGGCCCCCGCAGCCCTGACCCGCTCACAGGGACTGGCCCCCGCAGCTCTGACCCGCTCACAGGGACTGGCCCCCGCAGCCCTGACCCGCTCACAGGGACTGGCCCCCGCAGCCCTGACCCGCTCACAGGGACTGGTCCCCGCAGCCCTGACCCGCTCACAGGGACTGGCCCCCGCAGCCCTGACCCGCTCACAGGGACTGGCCCCCCCAGCCCTGACCCGCTCACAGGGACTGGCCCCCGCAGCCCTCACACGCTCACAGGGACTGGCCCCCGCAGCCCTGACCCGCTCACAGCTATTTGCCACCGCAGCCATGACCCGATCACAGGCACTGTCCCACGCAGCCGTGTCCCGCTGACATGGACAGGCCCCCGCAGCCCTGACCACCTGACAGCTATTTGCCACCGCAGCCCTCGCCCGCTCACAGGGACTGGCCCCCGCAGACCTGACCCGCTCACAGGGACTGGCCCCCGCGGCCCTGACCTGCTCACAGCTCTTTGCCACCGCAGCCCTGACCCGCTCACAGGGACTGGCCCCCTCAGCCATGACCCGATCACAGGCGCTGTACCCCGCAGCCCTGTCCCCCTGACAGCTCTTTGCCACCGCAGCCATGACCCGTTCACAGGGACTGGCCCCCGCAGCCCTGGCCCGCTCACAGGGACTGGCCCCCGCAGCCCTGGCCCGCTCACAGGGACTGGCCCCCGCAGCCCTGACCCGCTCACAGGGACTGGCCCCCGCAGCCCTGGCCCGCTCACAGGGACTGGCCCCCGCAGCCCTGGCCCGCTCACAGGGACTGGCCCCCGCAGCCCTGGCCCGCTCGCAGGGACTGGCCCCCGCAGCCCTGCCCGCTCACAGGGACTGGCCCCCGCAGCCCTGACCCGCTCACAGGGACTGGCCCCCGCAGCCCTGACCCGCTCACAGGGACTGGCCCCCGCAGCCCTCACACGCTCACAGGGACTGGCCCCCACAGCCCTGACCCGCTCACAGCTAATTGCCACCGCAGCCATGACCCGATCACAGGCACTGTCCCACGCAGCCCTGACCCGCTCACAGGGACTGGCCCCCGCAGCCCTGACCCGCTCACAGGGACTGGCCCCCGCAGCCCTGACCCGCTCTCAGGGCCTGGCCCCCGCAGCCCTGGCCCGCTCACAGGGACTGGCCCCCGCAGACCTGGCCCTCTCACAGGGACTGGCCCCCGCAGCCCTGGCCCGCTCACAGGGACTGGCCCCCGCAGCCCTGGCCCGCTCACAGGGACTGGCCCCCGCAGCCCTGGCCCGCTCACAGGGACTGGCCCCCGCAGCCCTGGCCCGCTCACAGGGACTGGCCCCCGCAGCCCTGGCCCGCTCGCAGGGACTGGCCCCCGCAGCCCTGCCCGCTCGCAGGTCCTGGCCCCCGCAGCCCTCACCCGCTCTCAGGGCCTGGCTCCCGCAGCCCTGACCCGCTCGCAGGGCCTGGCCCCCGCAGCCCTGACCCGCTCACATGGACTGGCCCCCCGCAGCCCTGACCCGCTCGCAGGGCCTGGCCCCCGCAGCCCTGACCCGCTCGCAGGGCCTGGCTCCCGCAGCCCTGACCCGCTCGCAGGGCCTGGCCCCCGCAGCCCTGACCCGCTCTCAGGGCCTGGCCCCCGCAGCCCTGACCCGCTCACAGGGACTGGCCCCCCGCAGCCCTGACCCGCTCACAGGGACAGGCCCCCGCAGCCCTGACCCGCTCACAGGGACTGGCCCCCGCAGCCCTGACCCGCTCACAGGGAATGGCCCCCGCAGCCCTGACCCGCTCACAGGGACTGGCCCCCGCAGCCCTCACACGCTCACAGGGACTGGCCCCCGCAGCCCTGACCCGCTCTCAGGGCCTGGTCCCCGCAGCCCTGACCCGCTCTCAGGGCCTGGCCCCCGCAGCCCTGACCCGCTCTCAGGGCCTGGCCCCCGCAGCCCTGACCCGCTCACAGGGCCTGGCCCCCGCAGCCCTGACCCGCTCACAGGGCCTGGGCCCCGCAGCCCTGACCCGCTCACAGGGCCTGGCCCCCGCAGCCCTCACCCGCTCACAGGGACTGGCCCCCGCAGCTCTGACCCGCTCTCAGGGCCTGGCCCCCGCAGCCCTGACCCGCTCACAGGGCCTGGCCCCCGCAGCCCTGACCCGCTCACATGGCCTGGCCCCCGCAGCCCTGACCCGCTCACAGGGCCTGGCCCCCGCAGCCCTGACCCGCTCACAGGGACTGGCCCCCGCAGCCCTGACCCGCTCACAGGGACTGGCCCCCGCAGCCCTGAACCGCTCACAGGGACTGGCCCCCGCAGCCCTCACACGCTCACAGGGACTGGCCCCCTCAGCCCTGACCCGCTCACAGCTATTTGCCACCGCAGCCATGACCCGATCACAGGCACTGTCCCACGCAGCCCTGTCCCGCTGACATGGACTGGCCCCCGCAGCCCTGACCACCTGAGAGCTATTTGCCACCGCAGCCCTCGCCCGCTCACAGGGACTGGCCCCCGCAGCCCTGACCCGCTCACAGGGACTGGCCCCCGCAGCCCTGACCCGCTCACAGGGACTGCCCCCCGCAGCCCTGACCCGCTCACAGGGACTGGCCCCCGCAGCCCTGACCCGCTCTCAGGGCCTGGCCCCCGCAGCCTTGGCCCGCTCACAGGGACTGGCCCCCGCAGACCTGGCCCGCTCACAGGGACTGGCCCCCGCAGCCCTGGCCCGCTCACAGGGACTGGCCCCCGCAGCCCTGACCCGCTCACAGGGACTGGCCCCCGCAGCCCTGGCCCGCTCACAGGGACTGGCCCCCGCAGCCCTGGCCCGCTCACAGGGACTGGCCCCCGCAGCCCTGGCCCGCTCGCAGGGACTGGCCCCCGCAGCCCTGCCCGCTCACAGGGACTGGCACCCGCAGCCCTGACCCGCTCACAGGGACTGGCCCCCGCAGCCCTGACCCGCTCACAGGGACTGGCCCCCGCAGCCCTCACACGCTCACAGGGACTGGCCCCCACAGCCCTGACCCGCTCACAGCTATTTGCCACCGCAGCCATGACCCGATCACAGGCACTGTCCCACGCAGCCCTGACCCGCTCACAGGGACTGGCCCCCGCAGCCCTGACCCGCTCACAGGGACTGGCCCCCGCAGCCCTGACCCGCTCTCAGGGCCTGGCCCCCGCAGCCCTGGCCCGCTCACAGGGACTGGCCCCCGCAGACCTGGCCCGCTCACAGGGACTGGCCCCCGCAGCCCTGGCCCGCTCACAGGGACTGGCCCCCGCAGGCCTGGCCCGCTCACAGGGACTGGCCCCCGCAGCCCTGACCCGCTCACAGGGACTGGCCCCCGCAGCCCTGACCCGCTCACAGGGAATGGCCCCCGCAGCCCTGACCCGCTCACAGGGACTGGCCCCCGCAGCCCTCACACGCTCACAGGGTCTGGCCCCCGCAGCCCTGACCCGCTCTCAGGGCCTGGTCCCCGCAGCCCTGACCCGCTCTCAGGGCCTGGCCCCCGCAGCCCTGACCCGCTCTCAGGGCCTGGCCCCCGCAGCCCTGACCCGCTCACAGGGCCTGGCCCCCGCAGCCCTGACCCGCTCACTGGGCCTGGCCCCCGCAGCCCTGACCCGCTCACAGGGCCTGGGCCCCGCAGCCCTGACCCGCTCACAGGGCCTGGCCCCCGCAGCCCTCACCCGCTCACAGGGACTGGCCCCCGCAGCTCTGACCCGCTCTCAGGGCCTGGCCCCCGCAGCCCTGACCCGCTCACAGGGCCTGGCCCCCGCAGCCCTGACCCGCTCTCAGGGCCTGGCCCCCGCAGCCCTGGCCCGCTCACAGGGACTGGCCCCCGCAGCCCTGGCCCGCTCACAGGGACTGGCCCCCGCAGCCCTGGCCCGCTCACAGGGACTGGCCCCCGCAGGCCTGGCCCGCTCGCAGGGACTGGCCCCCGCAGCCCTGGCCCGCTCGCAGGGACTGGCCCCCGCAGCCCTGGCCCGCTCGCAGGGACTGGCCCCCGCAGCCCTGGCCCGCTCGCAGGGACTGGCCCCCGCAGCCCTGCCCGCTCGCAGGTCCTGGCCCCCGCAGCCCTCACCCGCTCTCAGGGCCTGTCTCCCGCAGCCCTGACCCGCTCGCAGGGCCTGGCCCCCGCAGCCCTGACCCGCTCGCAGGGACTGGCCCCCCGCAGCCCTGACCCGCTCGCAGGGCCTGGCCCCCGCAGCCCTGACCCGCTCGCAGGGCCTGGCTCCCGCAGCCCTGACCCGCTCGCAGGGCCTTGCCCCCGCAGCCCTGACCCGCTCTCAGGGCCTGGCCCCCGCAGCCCTGACCCGCTCACAGGGACTGGCCCCCGCAGCCCTGACCCGCTCTCAGGGCCTGGTCCCCGCAGCCCTGACCCGCTCTCAGGGCCTGGCCCCCGCAGCCCTGACCCGCTCTCAGGGCCTGGACCCGCAGCCCTGACCCGCTCACAGGGCCTGGCCCCCGCAGCCCTGACCCGCTCACTGGGCCTGGCCCCCGCAGCCCTGACCCGCTCACAGGGCCTGGGCCCCGCAGCCCTGACCCGCTCACAGGGCCTGGCCCCCGCAGCCCTCACCCGCTCACAGGGACTGGCCCCCGCAGCTCTGACCCGCTCTCAGGGCCTGGCCCCCGCAGCCCTGACCCGCTCACAGGGCCTGGCCCCCCCAGCCCTGACCCGCTCACATGGCCTGGCCCCCGCAGCCCTGACCCGCTCTCAGGGCCTGGCCCCCGGAGCCCTGACCCGCTCACAGGGACTGGCCCCCGCAGCCCTGACCCGCTCACAGGGACTGGCCCCCGCAGCCCTGAACCGCTCACAGGGACTGGCCCCCGCAGCCCTCACACGCTCACAGGGACTGGCCCCCGCAGCCCTGACCCGCTCACAGCTATTGGCCACCGCCGCCATGACCCGATCACAGGCACTGTCCCACGCAGCCCTGTCCCGCTGACATGGACTGGCCCCCGCAGCCCTGACCACCTGAGAGCTATTTGCCACCGCAACCCTCGCCCGCTCACAGGGACTGGCCCCCGCAGCCCTGACCCGCTCACAGGGACTGGCCCCCGCAGCCCTGACCTGCTCACAGCTCTTTGCCACCGCAGCCCTGACCCGCTCACAGGGACTGGCCCCCTCAGCCATGACCCGATCACAGGCACTGTACCCCGCAGCCCTGTCCCCCTGACAGCTATTTGCCACCGCAGCCATGACCCGATCACAGGCACTGTCCCCCGCAGCCCTGTCCCGCTGACATGGACTGGCCCCCGCAGCCCTGACCCGCTCGCAGGGCCTGGCCCCCGCAGCCCTGACCCGCTCGCAGGTCCTGGCTCCCGCAGCCCTGACCCGCTCGCAGGGCCTGGCCCCCGCAGCCCTGGCCCGCTCGCAGGGACTGGCCCCCGCAGCCCTGGCCCGCTCGCAGGGACTGGCCCCCGCAGCCCTGGCCCGCTCGCAGGGACTGGCCCCCGCAGCCCTGCCCGCTCGCAGGTCCTGGCCCCCGCAGCCCTGACCCGCTCTCTGGCCCCGCAGCCCTGACCCGCTCACAGGGACTGGCCCCCCGCAGCCCTGACCCGCTCGCAGGGCCTGGCCCCCGCAGTCCTGACCCGCTCGCAGGGCCTGGCTCCCGCAGCCCTGACCCGCTCGCAGGGCCTGGCCCCCGCAGCCCTGACCCGCTCGCAGGGCCTGGCCCCCGCAGCCCTGACCCGCTCTCAGGGCCTGGCCCCCGCAGCCCTGACCTGCTCACAGGGCCTGGCCCCCGCAGCCCTGACCCGCTCACTGGGCCTGGCCCCCGCAGCCCTGACCCGCTCACAGGGCCTGGCCCCCGCAGCCCTGACCCGCTCTCAGGGCCTGGCCCCCGCAGCCCTGACCTGCTCACAGGGCCTGGCCCCCGCAGCCCTGACCCGCTCACTGGGCCTGGCCCCCGCAGCCCTGACCCGCTCACAGGGCCTGGGCCCCGCAGCCCTGACCCGCTCACAGGGCCTGGCCCCCGCAGCCCTCACCCGCTCACAGGGACTGGCCCCCGCAGCCCTGACCCGCTCTCAGGGCCGGCCCCCGCAGCCCTGACCCGCTCACAGGGCCTGGCCCCCGCAGCCCTGACCCGCTCACAGGGCCTGGCCCCCGCAGCCCTGACCCGCTCACAGGGCCTGGCCCCCGCAGCCCTGACCCGCTCACAGGGCCTGGCCCCCGCAGCCCTGACCCGCTCACAGGGACTGGCCCCCGCAGCCCTGACCCGCTCACAGGGACTGGCCCCCGCAGCCCTGACCCGCTCACAGGGACTGGCCCCCGCAGCCCTGACCTGCTCACAGCTCTTTGCCACCGCAGCCCTGACCCGCTCACAGGGACTGGCCCCCTCAGCCATGACCCGATCACAGGCACTGTACCCCGCAGCCCTGTCCCCCTGACAGCTATTTGCCACCGCAGCCATGACCCGATCACAGGCACTGTCCCCCGCAGCCCTGTCCCGCTGACATGGACTGGCCCCCGCAGCGCTGACAACCTGACAGCTATTTGCCACCGCAGCCCTCGCCCGCTCACAGGGACTGGCCCCCGCAGCCCTGGCCCGCTCGCAGGGACTGGCCCCCGCAGCCCTGGCCCGCTCGCAGGGACTGGCCCCCGCAGCCCTGACCCGCTCGCAGGGCCTGGCCCCCGCAGCCCTGACCCGCTCGCAGGTCCTGGCTCCCGCAGCCCTGACCCGCTCGCAGGGCCTGGCCCCCGCAGCCCTGGCCCGCTCGCAGGGACTGGCCCCCGCAGCCCTGGCCCGCTCGCAGGGACTGGCCCCCGCAGCCCTGGCCCGCTCGCAGGGACTGGCCCCCGCAGCCCTGCCCGCTCGCAGGTCCTGGCCCCCGCAGCCCTGACCCGCTCTCTGGCCCCGCAGCCCTGACCCGCTCACAGGGACTGGCCCCCCGCAGCCCTGACCCGCTCGCAGGGCCTGGCCCCCGCAGCCCTGACCCGCTCGCAGGGCCTGGCTCCCGCAGCCCTGACCCGCTCGCAGGGCCAGGCCCCCGCAGCCCTGACCCGCTCGCAGGGCCTGGCCCCCGCAGCCCTGACCCGCTCTCAGGGCCTGGCCCCCGCAGCCCTGACCTGCTCACAGGGCCTGGCCCCCGCAGCCCTGACCCGCTCACTGGGCCTGGCCCCCGCAGCCCTGACCCGCTCACAGGGCCTGGGCCCCGCAGCCCTGACCCGCTCACAGGGCCTGGCCCCCGCAGCCCTCACCCGCTCACAGGGACTGGCCCCCGCAGCCCTGACCCGCTCTCAGGGCCGGCCCCCGCAGCCCTGACCCGCTCACAGGGCCTGGCCCCCGCAGCCCTGACCCGCTCACAGGGCCTGGCCCCCGCAGCCCTGACCCGCTCACAGGGCCTGGCCCCCGCAGCCCTGACCCGCTCACAGGGCCTGGCCCCCGCAGCCCTGACCCGCTCACAGGGACTGGCCCCCGCAGCCCTGACCCGCTCACAGGGACTGGCCCCCGCAGCCCTGACCCGCTCACAGGGACTGGCCCCCGCAGCCCTCACACGCTCACAGGGACTGGCCCCCGCAGCCCTGACCCGCTCACAGCTATTTGCCACCGCAGCCCTGACCCGCTCACAGGGACTGGCCCCCGCAGCCCTGACCCGCTCTCAGGGCCGGCCCCCGCAGCCCTGACCCGCTCACAGGGCCTGGCCCCCGCAGCCCTGACCCGCTCACAGGGCCTGGCCCCCGCAGCCCTGACCCGCTCACAGGGCCTGGCCCCCGCAGCCCTGACCCGCTCACAGGGACTGGCCCCCGCAGCCCTGACCCGCTCACAGGGACTGGCCCCCGCAGCCCTGACCCGCTCACAGGGACTGGCCCCCGCAGCCCTCACACGCTCACAGGGACTGGCCCCCGCAGCCCTGACCCGCTCACAGCTATTTGCCACCGCAGCCATGACCCGATCACAGGCACTGTCCAACGCAGCCCTGTCCCGCTGACATGGACTGGCCCCCGCAGCCCTGACCACCTGACAGCTATTTGCCACCGCAGCCCTCGCCCGCTCACTGGGACTGGCCCCCGCAGCCCTGACCCGCTCACAGGGACTGGCCCCCGCAGCCCTGACCTGCTCACAGCTCTTTGCCACCGCAGCCCTGACCCGCTCACAGGGACTGGCCCTCTCAGCCATGACCCGATCACATGCACTGTACCCCGCAGCCCTGTCCCCCTGACAGCTATTTGCCACCGCAGCCATGACCCGATCACAGGGACTGGCCCCCGCAGCCCTGGCCCGCTCACAGGGCCTGGCCCCCGCAGCCCTGACCCGCTCTCAGGGCCTGGCCCCCGCAGCCCTGACCCGCTCACAGGGCCTGGCCCCGCAGCCCTGACCCGCTCACTGGGCCTGGCCCCCGCAGCCCTGACCCGCTCTCAGGGCCTGGCCCCCGCAGCCCTGGCCCGCTCTCAGGGCCTGGCCCCCGCAGCCCTCACCCGCTCACAGGGACTGGCCCCCGCAGCCCTGACCCGCTCACAGGGACTGGCCCCCGCAGCCCTGACCCGCTCACAGGGACTGGCCCCCGCAGCCCTGACCCGCTCACAGGGACTGGCCCCCGCAGCCCTGACCCGCTCACAGGGACTGGCCCCCGCCGCCCTGACCCGCTCACAGCTCTTTGCCACCGCAGCCCTGACCCGCTCACAGGGACTGGCCCCCTCAGCCATGACCCGATCACAGGCACTGTACCCCGCAGCCTTGTCCCGCTGACATGGACTGGCCCCCGCAGCCCTGAACCCCTGACAGCTATTTTCCACCGCAGCCCTGGGCCGCTCACAGGGACTGGCCCCCGCAGCCCTGGCCCGCTCACAGGGACTAGCCCCCGCAGCCCTGGCCCGCTCACAGGGACTGGCCCCCGCAGCCCTGGCCCGCTCACAGGGACTGGCCCCCGCAGCCCTGGCCCGCTCACAGGGACTGGCCCCCGCAGCCATGACCCGCTCACAGCTCTTTGCCACCGCAGCCCTGACCCGCTCACAGGGACTGGCCCCCGCAGCCCTGGCCCGCTCACAGGGACTGGACCCCGCAGCCCTGGCCCGCTCACAGGGACTGGCCCCCGCAGCCATGTCCCGCTCACAGCTCTTTGCCACCGCAGCCCTGACCCGCTCACAGGGACTGGCCCCCGCAGCCCTGGCCCGCTCACAGGGACTGGCCCCCGCAGCCATGACCCGCTCACAGCTATTTGCCACCGCAGCCCTGGCCCGCTCACAGGGACTGGCCCCCGCAGCCCTGGCCCGCTCACAGGGACTAGCCCCCGCAGCCCTGGCCCGCTCACAGGGACAGGCCCCCGCAGCCCTGACCCGCTCTCAGGGCCTGGCCCCCGCAGGCCTGACCCGCTCTCAGGGCCTGGCCCCCGCAGCCCTGACCCGCTCTCAGGGCCTGGCCCCCGCAGCCCTGACCCGCTCACAGGGCCTGGCCCCCGCAGCCCTGACCCGCTCTCAGGGCCTGGCCCCCGCAGCCCTGACCCGCTCTCAGGGCCTGGCCCCCGCAGCCCTGGCCCGCTCACAAGGACTAGCCCCCGCAGCCCTGGCCCGCTCACAGGGACTGGCCCCCGCAGCCCTGACCCGCTCACAGGGACTGGCCCCCGCAGCCCTGACCCGCTCACAGGGACTGGCCCCCGCAGCCCTGACCCGCTCACAGGGACTGGCCCCCGCAGCCCTGACCCGCTCACAGGGACTGGCCCCCGCAGCCCTGACCCGCTCACAGGGACTGGCTCCCGCAGCCCTCACACGCTCACAGGGACTGGCCCCCGCAGCCCTGACCCGATCACAGCTATTTGCCACCGCAGCCATGACCCGATCACAGGCACTGTCCCACGCAGCCCTGTCCCGCTGACATGGACAGGCCCCCGCAGCCCTGACCACCTGACAGATATTTGCCACCGCAGCCCTCGCCCGCTCACAGGGACTGGCCCCCGCAGCCCTGACCCGCTCACAGGGACTGGCCCCCTCAGCCATGACCCGATCACAGGCGCTGGTCCCCGCAGCCCTGTCTCCCTGACAGCTATTTGCCACCGCAGCCATGACCCGATCACAGGGACTGGCCCCCGCAGCCCTGGCCCGCTCACAGGGACTGGCCCCCGCAGCCCTGGCCCGCTCACAGGGACTGGCCCCCGCAGCCCTGGCCCGCTCACAGGGACTGGCCCCCGCAGCCCTGGCCCGCTCACAGGGACTGGCCCCCGCAGCCCTGGCCCGCTCACAGGGACTGGCCCCCGCAGCCCTGGCCCGCTCACAGGGACTGGCCCCCGCAGCCCTGGCCAGCTCACAGGGCCTGGCCCCCGCAGCCCTGACCCGCTCACTGGGCCTGGCCCCCGCAGCCCTGCCCGCTCACAGGGACTGGCCCCCGCAGCCCTGGCCCGCTCACATGGACTGGCCCCCGCAGCCCTGACCCGCTCACAGGGACTGGCCCCCGCAGCCCTGACCCGCTCACAGCTCTTTGCCACCGCAGCCCTGACCCGCTCACAGGGACAGGCCACCTCAGCCATGACCCGATCACAGGCACTGTCCCACGCAGCCGTGTCCCGCTGACATGGACAGGCCCCCGCAGCCCTGACCACCTGACAGCTATTTGCCACCGCAGCCCTCGCCCGCTCACAGGGACTGGCCCCCGCAGACCTGACCCGCTCACAGGGACTGGCCCCCGCAGCCCTGACCTGCTCACAGCTCTTTGCCACCGCAGCCCTGACCCGCTCACAGGGACTGGCCCCCTCAGCCATGACCCGATCACAGGCGCTGTACCCCGCAGCCCTGTCCCCCTGACAGCTCTTTGCCACCGCAGCCATGACCCGTTCACAGGGACTGGCCCCCGCAGCCCTGGCCCGCTCACAGGGACTGGCCCCCGCAGCCCTGGCCCGCTCACAGGGACTGGCCCCCGCAGCCCTGACCCGCTCACAGGGACTGGCCCCCGCAGCCCTGGCCCGCTCACAGGGACTGGCCCCCGCAGCCCTGGCCCGCTCACAGGGACTGGCCCCCGCAGCCCTGGCCCGCTCGCAGGGACTGGCCCCCGCAGCCCTGCCCGCTCACAGGGACTGGCCCCCGCAGCCCTGACCCGCTCACAGGGACTGGCCCCCGCAGCCCTGACCCGCTCACAGGGACTGGCCCCCGCAGCCCTCACACGCTCACAGGGACTGGCCCCCACAGCCCTGACCCGCTCACAGCTAATTGCCACCGCAGCCATGACCCGATCACAGGCACTGTCCCACGCAGCCCTGACCCGCTCACAGGGACTGGCCCCCGCAGCCCTGACCCGCTCACAGGGACTGGCCCCCGCAGCCCTGACCCGCTCTCAGGGCCTGGCCCCCGCAGCCCTGGCCCGCTCACAGGGACTGGCCCCCGCAGACCTGGCCCTCTCACAGGGACTGGCCCCCGCAGCCCTGGCCCGCTCACAGGGACTGGCCCCCGCAGGCCTGGCCCGCTCACAGGGACTGGCCCCCGCAGCCCTGGCCCGCTCACAGGGACTGGCCCCCGCAGCCCTGGCCCGCTCACAGGGACTGGCCCCCGCAGCCCTGGCCCGCTCGCAGGGACTGGCCCCCGCAGCCCTGCCCGCTCGCAGGTCCTGGCCCCCGCAGCCCTCACCCGCTCTCAGGGCCTGGCTCCCGCAGCCCTGACCCGCTCGCAGGGCCTGGCCCCCGCAGCCCTGACCCGCTCACATGGACTGGCCCCCCGCAGCCCTGACCCGCTCGCAGGGCCTGGCCCCCGCAGCCCTGACCCGCTCGCAGGGCCTGGCTCCCGCAGCCCTGACCCGCTCGCAGGGCCTGGCCCCCGCAGCCCTGACCCGCTCTCAGGGCCTGGCCCCCGCAGCCCTGACCCGCTCACAGGGACTGGCCCCCCGCAGCCCTGACCCGCTCACAGGGACAGGCCCCCGCAGCCCTGACCCGCTCACAGGGACTGGCCCCCGCAGCCCTGACCCGCTCACAGGGAATGGCCCCCGCAGCCCTGACCCGCTCACAGGGACTGGCCCCCGCAGCCCTCACACGCTCACAGGGACTGGCCCCCGCAGCCCTGACCCGCTCTCAGGGCCTGGTCCCCGCAGCCCTGACCCGCTCTCAGGGCCTGGCCCCCGCAGCCCTGACCCGCTCTCAGGGCCTGGCCCCCGCAGCCCTGACCCGCTCACAGGGCCTGGCCCCCGCAGCCATGACCCGCTCACAGGGCCTGGGCCCCGCAGCCCTGACCCGCTCACAGGGCCTGGCCCCCGCAGCCCTCACCCGCTCACAGGGACTGGCCCCCGCAGCTCTGACCCGCTCTCAGGGCCTGGCCCCCGCAGCCCTGACCCGCTCACAGGGCCTGGCCCCCGCAGCCCTGACCCGCTCACATGGCCTGGCCCCCGCAGCCCTGACCCGCTCACAGGGCCTGGCCCCCGCAGCCCTGACCCGCTCACAGGGACTGGCCCCCGCAGCCCTGACCCGCTCACAGGGACTGGCCCCCGCAGCCCTGAACCGCTCACAGGGACTGGCCCCCGCAGCCCTCACACGCTCACAGGGACTGGCCCCCTCAGCCCTGACCCGCTCACAGCTATTTGCCACCGCAGCCATGACCCGATCACAGGCACTGTCCCACGCAGCCCTGTCCCGCTGACATGGACTGGCCCCCGCAGCCCTGACCACCTGAGAGCTATTTGCCACCGCAGCCCTCGCCCGCTCACAGGGACTGGCCCCCGCAGCCCTGACCCGCTCACAGGGACTGGCCCCCGCAGCCCTGACCCGCTCACAGGGACTGCCCCCCGCAGCCCTGACCCGCTCACAGGGACTGGCCCCCGCAGCCCTGACCCGCTCTCAGGGCCTGGCCCCCGCAGCCTTGGCCCGCTCACAGGGACTGGCCCCCGCAGACCTGGCCCGCTCACAGGGACTGGCCCCCGCAGCCCTGGCCCGCTCACAGGGACTGGCCCCCGCAGCCCTGACCCGCTCACAGGGACTGGCCCCCGCAGCCCTGGCCCGCTCACAGGGACTGGCCCCCGCAGCCCTGGCCCGCTCACAGGGACTGGCCCCCGCAGCCCTGGCCCGATCGCAGGGACTGGCCCCCGCAGCCCTGCCCGCTCACAGGGACTGGCACCCGCAGCCCTGACCCGCTCACAGGGACTGGCCCCCGCAGCCCTGACCCGCTCACAGGGACTGGCCCCCGCAGCCCTCACACGCTCACAGGGACTGGCCCCCACAGCCCTGACCCGCTCACAGCTATTTGCCACCGCAGCCATGACCCGATCACAGGCACTGTCCCACGCAGCCCTGACCCGCTCACAGGGACTGGCCCCCGCAGCCCTGACCCGCTCACAGGGACTGGCCCCCGCAGCCCTGACCCGCTCTCAGGGCCTGGCCCCCGCAGCCCTGGCCCGCTCACAGGGACTGGCCCCCGCAGACCTGGCCCGCTCACAGGGACTGGCCCCCGCAGCCCTGGCCCGCTCACAGGGACTGGCCCCCGCAGGCCTGGCCCGCTCACAGGGACTGGCCCCCGCAGCCCTGACCCGCTCACAGGGACTGGCCCCCGCAGCCCTGACCCGCTCACAGGGAATGGCCCCCGCAGCCCTGACCCGCTCACAGGGACTGGCCCCCGCAGCCCTCACACGCTCACAGGGACTGGCCCCCGCAGCCCTGACCCGCTCTCAGGGCCTGGTCCCCGCAGCCCTGACCCGCTCTCAGGGCCTGGCCCCCGCAGCCCTGACCCGCTCTCAGGGCCTGGCCCCCGCAGCCCTGACCCGCTCACAGGGCCTGGCCCCCGCAGCCCTGACCCGCTCACTGGGCCTGGCCCCCGCAGCCCTGACCCGCTCACAGGGCCTGGGCCCCGCAGCCCTGACCCGCTCACAGGGCCTGGCCCCCGCAGCCCTCACCCGCTCACAGGGACTGGCCCCCGCAGCCCTGACCCGCTCTCAGGGCCTGGCCCCCGCAGCCCTGACCCGCTCACAGGGCCTGGCCCCCGCAGCCCTGACCCGCTCTCAGGGCCTGGCCCCCGCAGCCCTGGCCCGCTCACAGGGACTGGCCCCCGCAGACCTGGCCCGCTCACAGGGACTGGCCCCCGCAGCCCTGGCCCGCTCACAGGGACTGGCCCCCGCAGGCCTGGCCCGCTCACAGGGACTGGCCCCCGCAGCCCTGGCCCGCTCGCAGGGACTGGCCCCCGCAGCCCTGGCCCGCTCGCAGGGACTGGCCCCCGCAGCCCTGGCCCGCTCGCAGGGACTGGCCCCCGCAGCCCTGCCCGCTCGCAGGTCCTGGCCCCCGCAGCCCTCACCCGCTCTCAGGGCCTGGCTCCCGCAGCCCTGACCCGCTCGCAGGGCCTGGCCCCCGCAGCCCTGACCCGCTCGCAGGGACTGGCCCCCCGCAGCCCTGACCCGCTCGCAGGGCCTGGCCCCCGCAGCCCTGACCCGCTCGCAGGGCCTGGCTCCCGCAGCCCTGACCCGCTCGCAGGGCCTTGCCCCCGCAGCCCTGACCCGCTCTCAGGGCCTGGCCCCCGCAGCCCTGACCCGCTCACAGGGACTGGCCCCCGCAGCCCTGACCCGCTCTCAGGGCCTGGTCCCCGCAGCCCTGACCCGCTCTCAGGGCCTGGCCCCCGCAGCCCTGACCCGCTCTCAGGGCCTGGACCCGCAGCCCTGACCCGCTCACAGTGCCTGGCCCCCGCAGCCCTGACCCGCTCACTGGGCCTGGCCCCCGCAGCCCTGACCCGCTCACAGGGCCTGGGCCCCGCAGCCCTGACCCGCTCACAGGGCCTGGCCCCCGCAGCCCTCACCCGCTCACAGGGACTGGCCCCCGCAGCTCTGACCCGCTCTCAGGGCCTGGCCCCCGCAGCCCTGACCCGCTCACAGGGCCTGGCCCCCCCAGCCCTGACCCGCTCACATGGCCTGGCCCCCGCAGCCCTGACCCGCTCTCAGGGCCTGGCCCCCGGAGCCCTGACCCGCTCACAGGGACTGGCCCCCGCAGCCCTGACCCGCTCACAGGGACTGGCCCCCGCAGCCCTGAACCGCTCACAGGGACTGGCCCCCGCAGCCCTCACACGCTCACAGGGACTGGCCCCCGCAGCCCTGACCCGCTCACAGCTATTTGCCACCGCCGCCATGACCCGATCACAGGCACTGTCCCACGCAGCCCTGTCCCGCTGACATGGACTGGCCCCCGCAGCCCTGACCACCTGAGAGCTATTTGCCACCGCAACCCTCGCCCGCTCACAGGGACTGGCCCCCGCAGCCCTGACCCGCTCACAGGGACTGGCCCCCGCAGCCCTGACCTGCTCACAGCTCTTTGCCACCGCAGCCCTGACCCGCTCACAGGGACTGGCCCCCTCAGCCATGACCCGATCACAGGCACTGTACCCCGCAGCCCTGTCCCCCTGACAGCTATTTGCCACCGCAGCCATGACCCGATCACAGGCACTGTCCCCCGCAGCCCTGTCCCGCTGACATGGACTGGCCCCCGCAGCGCTGACAACCTGACAGCTATTTGCCACCGCAGCCCTCGCCCGCTCACAGGGACTGGCCCCGCAGCCCTGGCCCGCTCACAGGGACTGGCCCCCGCAGCCCTGGCCCGCTCACAGGGACTGGCCCCCGCAGACCTGGCCCGCTGACAGGGACTGGCCCCCGCAGCCCAGGCCCGCTCACAGGGACTGACCCCGCAGCCCTGGCCCGCTCACAGGGACTGGCCCCCGCAGCCCTGGCCCGCTCACAGGGACTGGCCCCCGCAGCCCTGGCCCGCTCGCAGGGACTGGCCCCCGCAGCCCTGGCCCGCTCGCAGGGACTGGCCCCCGCAGCCCTGACCCGCTCGCAGGGCCTGGCCCCCGCAGCCCTGACCCGCTCGCAGGTCCTGGCTCCCGCAGCCCTGACCCGCTCGCAGGGCCTGGCCCCCGCAGCCCTGGCCCGCTCGCAGGGACTGGCCCCCGCAGCCCTGACCCGCTCGCAGGGACTGGCCCCCGCAGCCCTGACCCGCTCTCAGGGCCTGGCCCCCGCAGCCCTGGCCCGCTCACAGGGACTGGCCCCCGCAGCCCTGGCCCGCTCGCAGGGACTGGCCCGCGCAGCCCTGGCCCGCTCGCAGGGACTGGCCCCCGCAGCCCTGGCCCGCTCGCAGGGACTGGCCCCCGCAGCCCTGCCCGCTCGCTGGTCCTGGCCCCCGCAGCCCTGACCCGCTCTCTGGCCCCGCAGCCCTGACCCGCTCACAGGGACTGGCCCCCCGCAGCCCTGACCCGCTCGCAGGGCCTGGCCCCCGCAGCCCTGACCTGCTCGCAGGGCCTGGCTCCCGCAGCCCTGACCCGCTCGCAGGGCCTGGCCCCCGCAGCCCTGACCCGCTCGCAGGGCCTGGCCCCCGCAGCCCTGACCCGCTCTCAGGGCCTGGCCCCCGCAGCCCTGACCTGCTCACAGGGCCTGGCCCCCGCAGCCCTGACCCGCTCACTGGGCCTGGCCCCCGCAGCCCTGACCCGCTCACAGGGCCTGGGCCCCGCAGCCCTGACCCGCTCACAGGGCCTGGCCCCCGCAGCCCTCACCCGCTCACAGGGACTGGCCCCCGCAGCCCTGACCCGCTCTCAGGGCCGGGCCCCCGCAGCCCTGACCCGCTCACAGGGCCTGGCCCCCGCAGCCCTGACCCGCTCACAGGGCCTGGCCCCCGCAGCCCTGACCCGCTCACAGGGCCTGGCCCCCGCAGCCCTGACCCGCTCACAGGGACTGGCCCCCGCAGCCCTGACCCGCTCACAGGGACTGGCCCCCGCAGCCCTGACCCGCTCACAGGGACTGGCCCCCGCAGCCCTCACACGCTCACAGGGACTGGCCCCCGCAGCCCTGACCCGCTCACAGCTATTTGCCACCGCAGCCATGACCCGATCACAGGCACTGTCCAACGCAGCCCTGTCCCGCTGACATGGACTGGCCCCCGCAGCCCTGACCACCTGACAGCTATTTGCCACCGCAGCCCTGACCCGCTCACAGGGACTGGCCCTCTCAGCCATGACCCGATCACATGCACTGTACCCCGCAGCCCTGTCCCCCTGACAGCTATTTGCCACCGCAGCCATGACCCGATCACAGGGACTGGCCCCCGCAGCCCTGGCCCGCTCACAGGGCCTGGCCCCCGCAGCCCTGACCCGCTCTCAGGGCCTGGCCCCCGCAGCCCTGACCCGCTCACAGGGCCTGGCCCCGCAGCCCTGACCCGCTCACTGGGCCTGGCCCCCGCAGCCCTGACCCGCTCTCAGGGCCTGGCCCCCGCAGCCCTGGCCCGCTCTCAGGGCCTGGCCCCCGCAGCCCTGACCCGCTCTCAGGGCCTGGCCCCCGCAGCCCTGACCCGCTCACAGGGCCTGGCCCCGCAGCCCTGACCCGCTCACTGGGCCTGGCCCCCGCAGCCCTGACCCGCTCACTGGGCCTGGCCCCCGCAGCCCTGACCCGCTCACAGGGCCCGGCCCCCGCAGCCCTGACCCGCTCACAGGGACCGGCCCCCGCAGCCCTGACCCGCTCACAGGGACTGGCCCCCGCAGCCCTGACCCGCTCACAGGGACTGGCCCCCGCAGCCCTGACCCGCTCACAGGGACTGGCCCCCGCAGCCCTGACCCGCTCACAGGCACTGGCCCCCGCAGCCCTGACCCGCTCTCAGGGCCTGGCCCCCGCAGCCATGACCCGCTCACAGGGCCTGGCCCCCGCAGCCCTGACCCGCTCACTGGGCCTGGCCCCCGCAGCCCTGACCCGCTCACTGGGCCTGGCCCCCGCAGCCCTGACCCGCTCACAGGGACTGGCCCCCGCAGCCCTGACCCGCTCACAGGGACTGGCCCCCGCAGCCCTGACCCGCTCACAGGGACTGGCCCCCGCAGCCCTCACACGCTCACAGGGACTGGCCCCCGCAGCCCTGACCCGCTCACAGCTATTTGCCACCGCAGCCATGACCCGATCACAGGGACTGGGCCCCGCAGCCCTGACCCGCTCACAGGGCCTGGCCCCCGCAGCCCTCACCCGCTCACAGGGACTGGCCCCCGCAGCTCTGACCCGCTCTCTGGGCCTGGCCCCCGCAGCCCTGACCCGCTCACAGGGCCTGGCCCCCGCAGCTCTGACCCGCTCACTGGGCCTGGCCCCCGCAGCCCTGACCCGCTCACAGGGCCTGGCCCCCGCAGCCCTGACCCGCTCACAGGGACTGGCCCCCGCAGCCCTGACCCGCTCACAGGGACTGGCCCCCGCAGCCCTGACCCGCTCACAGGGACTGGCCCCCGCAGCACTCACACGCTCACAGGGACTGGCCCCCGCAGCCCTGACCCGCTCACAGCTATTTGCCACCGCAGCCATGACCCGATCACAGGCACTGTCCCACGCAGCCCTGTCCCGCTGACATGGACTGGCCCCCGCAGCCCTGACCACCTGACAGCTATTTGCCACCGCAGCCCTCGCCCGCTCACAGGCACTGTCCCCCGCAGCCCTCGCCCGCTCACAGGGACTGGCCCCCGCAGCCCTGACTCTCTCACAGGGACTGGCCCCCGCAGCCCTGACCTGCTCACAGCTCTTTGCCACCGCAGCCCTGACCCGCTCACAGGGACTGGCCCCCTCAGCCATGACCCGATCACAGGCACTGTACCCCGCAGCCCTGTCCCCCTGACAGCTATTTGCCACCGCAGCCATGACCCGATCACAGGCACTGTCCCCCGCAGCCCTGTCCCGCTGACATGGACTGGCCCCCGCAGCGCTGACAACCTGACAGCTATTTGCCACCGCAGCCCTCGCCCGCTCACCGGGACTGGCCCCCGCAGCCCTGACCCGCTCACAGGGACTGGCCCCCGCAGCCCTGGCCCGCTCACAGGGACTGGCCCCCGCAGACCTGGCCCGCTCACAGGGACTGGCCCCCGCAGCCCTGGCCCGCTCACAGGGACTGGCCCCCGCAGACCTGGCCCGCTCACAGGGACTGGCCCCCGCAGCCCTGGCCCGCTCACAGGGACTGGCCCCCGCAGCCCTGGACCGCTCACAGGGACTGGCCCCCGCAGCCCTGGCCCGCTCACAGGGACTGGCCCCCGCAGCCCTGGCCCGCTCACAGGGACTGTCCCCCGCAGCCCTGGCCCGCTCGCAGGGACTGGCCCCCGCAGCCCTGAACCGCTATCAGAGCCTGGCCCCCGGAGCCCTGACCCGCTCTCAGGGCCTGGCCCCCGCAGCCCTGACCCGCTCACAGGGCCTGGCCCCCGAAGCCCTGACCCGCTCACTGGGCCTGGCCCCCGCAGCCCTGACCCGCTCACAGGGCCTGGGCCCCGCAGCCCTGACCCGCTCACAGGGCCTGGCCCCCGCAGCCCTCACCCGCTCACAGGGACTGGCCCCCGCAGCCCTGACCCGCTCACAGGGACTGGCCCCCGCAGCCCTGACCCGCTCACAGGGACTGGCCCCCGCAGCCCTGACCCGCTCACAGGGACTGGCCCCCGCAGCCCTGACCCGCTCACAGGGACTGGCCCCCGCAGCCCTGACCCGCTCACAGGGACTGGCCTCCGCAGCCCTCACACGCTCACAGGGACTGGCCCCAGCAGCCCTGACCCGCTCACAGCTATTTGCCACCGCAGCCATGACCCGATCACAGGCACTGTCCCACGCAGCCCTGTCCCGCTGACATGGACTGGCCCCCGCAGCCCTGACCACCTGACAGCTATTTGCCACCGCAGCCCTCGCCCGCTCACAGGGACTGTCCCCCGCAGCCCTGACCCGCTCACAGGGACTGGCCCCCGCAGCCCTGACCTGCTCACACCTCTTTGCCACCGCAGCCCTGACCCGCTCACAGGGACTGGCCCCCTCAGCCATGACCCGATCACAGGCACTGTACCCCGCAGCCCTGTCCCCCTGACAGCTATTTGCCACCGCAGCCATGACCCGATCACAGGGACTGGGCCCCGCAGCCCTGGCCCGCTCACAGGGACTGGCCCCCGCTGCCCTGGCCCGCTCACAGGGACTGGCCCCCGCAGCCCTGGCCCGCTCACAGGGACTGGCCCCCGCAGCCCTGGCCCGCTCACAGGGACTGGCCCCCGCAGCCCTGGCCCGCTCACAGGGACTGGCCCCCGCAGCCCTGACCCGCTCGCAGGGACTGGCCCCCGCAGCCCTGCCCGCTCGCAGGTCCTGGCCCCCGCAGCCCTGACCCGCTCGCAGGGCCTGGTCCCCGCAGCCCTGATCCGCTCGCAGGGCCTGGCTCCCGCAGCCCTGACCCGCTCGCAGGGCCTGGCCCCCGCAGCCCTGACCAGCTCGCTGGGACTGGCCCCCCGCAGCCCTGACCCGCTCACAGGGACTGGCCCCCGCAGCCCTGACCCGCTCGCCGGGACTGGCCCCCGCAGCCCTGACCCGCTCACAGGCAATGGCCCCCGCAGCCCTTACCCGCTCTCAGGGCCTGGCCCCCGCAGCCCTGACCCGCTCACTGGGACTGGACCCCGCAGCCCTGACCCGCTCACAGGGACTGGCCCCCGCAGCCCTGAACCGCTCTCAGGACCTGGCCCCCGCAGCCCTGACCCGCTGTCACGGCCTGGCCCCCGCAGCCCTGACCCGCTCTCAGGGCCTGGCCCCCGCAGCCCTGACCTGCTCACAGGGCCTGGCCCCCGCAGCCCTGACCCGCTCACTGGGCCTGGCCCCCGCAGCCCTGACCCGCTCACAGGGCCTGGCCCCCGCATCCCTGACCCGCTCACAGGGCCTGTCCCCCGCAGCCCTGACCCGCTCACAGGGACTGGCCCCCGCAGCCCTGACCCGCTCACAGGGACTGGCCCCCGCAGCCCTGACGCGCTCACAGGGACTGGCCCCCGCATCCCTGACACGCTCACAGGGACTGGCCCCCGCAGCCATGACCCGCTCACAGGGACTGGCCCCCGCAGCCCTGACCCGCTCACAGGGACTGGCCCCCGCAGCCCTCACACGCTCACAGGGACTGGCCCCCGCAGCCCTGACCCTCTCACAGCTATTTGCCACCGCAGCCATGACCCGATCACAGGCACTGTCCCACGCAGCCCTGTCCCGCTGACATGGACTGGCCCCCGCAGCCCTGACCACCTGACAGCTATTTGCCACCGCAGCCCTCGCCCGCTCGCAGGGCCTGACCCCCGCAGCCCTGACCCGCTCGCAGGGCCTGGCTCCCGCAGCCCTGACCCGCTCGCAGGGCCTGGCTCCCGCAGCCCTGACCCGCTCTCAAGGCCTGGCCCCCGCAGCCCTGACCCGCTCTCAGGGCCTGGCCCCCGCAGCCCTGACCCGCTCACAGGGCCTGGCCCCCGCAGCCCTGACCCGCTCACAGGGCCTGGCCCCCGCAGCCCTGACCCGCTCACAGGGCCTGGCCCCCGCAGCCCTGACCCGCTCACAGGGCCTGGCCCCCGCAGCCCTGACCCGCTGACAGGGACAGGCCCCCGCAGCCCTGACCCGCTCACAGGCACTGGCCCCCGCAGCCATGACCCGCTCACAGGGACTGACCCCCGCACCCCTGACCCGCTCACAGGGACTGGCCCCCGCAGCCCTGACCCGCTCACAGGGACTGGCCCCCGCAGACCTGACCCGCTCTCAGGGACTGGCCCCCGCAGCCCTGGCCCGCTCACAGGGACTGGCCCCCGCAGCCCTGGCCCGCTCGCAGGGACTGGCCCCCGCAGCCCTGGCCCGCTCGCAGGGACTGTATCCCGCAGCCCTGGCCCGCTCGCAGGGACTGGCCCCCGCAGCCCTGGCCCGCTCGCAGGGACTGGCCCCCGCAGCCCTGCCCGCTCGCGGGTCCTGGCCCCCGCAGCCCTGACCCGCTCGCGGGGCCTGGCCCCCGCAGCCCTGACCCGCTCGCAGGGCCTGGCTCCCGCAGCCCTGACCCGCTCGCAGGGCCTGGTCCCCGCAGCCCTGACCCGCACACAGGTACTGGCCCCCCGCAGCCCTGACCCGCTCGCAGGGACTGGCCCCCGCAGCCCTGACCCGCTCGCAGGGACTGGCCCCCGCAGCCCTGACCCGCTCACAGGGAATGGCCCCCGCAGCCCTGACCCGCTCTGAGGGCCTGGCCCCCGCAGCCCTGACCCGCTCACTGGGACTGGACCCCGCAGACCTGACCCGCTCACAGGGACTGGCCCCCGCAGCCCTGACCCGTTCTCAGGGCCTGGCCCCCGCAGCCCTGACCCGCTGTCACGCCTGGCCCCCGCAGCCCTGACCCGCTCTCAGGGACTGGCCCCCGCAGCCCTGACCCGCTCACAGGGACTGGCCCCCGCAGCCCTCACACGCTCACAGGGACTGGCCCCCGCAGCCCTGACCCGCTCACAGCTATTTGCCACCGCAGCCATGACCCGATCACAGGCACTGTCCCACGCAGCCCTGTCCCGCTGACATGGACTGGCCCCCGCAGCCCTGACCACCTGACAGCTATTTGCCACCGCAGCCCTCGCCCGCTCACAGGCACTGTCCCCCGCAGCCCTCGCCCGCTCACAGGGACTGGCCCCCGCAGCCCTGACCCTCTCACAGGGACTGGCCCCCGCAGCCCTGACCTGCTCACAGCTCTTTGCCACCGCAGCCCTGACCCGCTCACAGGGACTGGCCCCCTCAACCATGACCCGATCACAGGCACTGTACCCCGCAGCCCTGTCCCCCTGACAGCTATTTGCCACCGCAGCCATGACCCGATCACAGGCACTGTCCCCCGCAGCCCTGTCCCGCTGACATGGACTGGCCCCCGCAGCGCTGACAACCTGACAGCTATTTGCCACCGCAGCCCTCGCCCGCTCACAGGGACTGGCCCCCGCAGCCCTGGCCCGCTCACAGGGACTGGCCCCCGCAGCCCTGGCCCGCTCACAGGGACTGGCCCCCGCAGACCTGGCCCGCTCACAGGGACTGGCCCCCGCAGCCCTGGCCCGCTCACAGGGACTGGCCCCCGCAGCCCTGGCCCGCTCACAGGGACTGGCCCCCGCAGCCCTGGACCGCTCACAGGGACTGGCCCCCGCAGCCCTGGCCCGCTCGCAGGGACTGGCCCCCGCAGCCCTGGCCCGCTCGCAGGGACTGGCCCCCGCAGCCCTGAGCCGCTCTCAGGGCCTGGTCCCCGCAGCCCTGAACCGCTATCAGTGCCTGGCCCCCGGAGCCCTGACCCGCTCTCAGGGCCTGGCCCCCGCAGCCCTGACCCGCTCACAGGGCCTGGCCCCCGCAGCCCTGACCCGCTCACTGGGCCTGGCCCCCGCAGCCCTGACCCGCTCACAGGGCCTGGGCCCCGCAGCCCTGACCCGCTCACAGGGCCTGGCCCCCGCAGCCCTCACCCGCTCACAGGGACTGGCCCCCGCAGCCCTGACCCGCTCACAGGGACTGGCCCCCGCAGCCCTGACCCGCTCACAGGGACTGGCCCCCGCAGCCCTGACCCGCTCACAGGGACTGGCCCCCGCAGCCCTGACCCGCTCACAGGGACTGGCCCCCGCAGCCCTGACCCGCTCACAGGGACTGGCCCCCGCAGCCCTGACCCGCTCACAGGGACTGGCCCCCGCAGCCCTCACACGCTCACAGGGACTGGCCCCAGCAGCCCTGACCTGCTCACAGCTATTTGCCACCGCAGCCATGACCCGATCACAGGCACTGTCCCACGCAGCCCTGTCCCGCTGACATGGACTGGCCCCCGCAGCCCTGACCACCTGACAGCTATTTGCCACCGCAGCCCTCGCCCGCTCACAGGGACTGTCCCCCGCAGCCCTGACCCGCTCACAGGGACTGGCCCCCGCAGCCCTGACCTGCTCACAGCTCTTTGCCACCGCAGCCCTGACCCGCTCACAGGGACTGGCCCCCTCAGCCATGACCCGATCACAGGCACTGTACCCCGCAGCCCTGTCCCCCTGACAGCTATTTGCCACCGCAGCCATGACCCAATCACAGGGACTGGGCCCCGCAGCCCTGGCCCGCTCACAGGGACTGGCCCCCGCAGCCCTGTCCCGCTCACAGGGACTGGCCCCCGCAGCCCTGGGCCGCTCACAGGGACTGGCCCCCGCAGCCCTGGCCCGCTCACAGGGACTGGCCCCCGCAGCCCTGGCCCGCTCACAGGGACTGGCCCCCGCAGCCCTGGCCCGCTCGCAGGGACTGGCCCCTGCAGCCCTGCCCGCTCGCAGGTCCTGGCCCCCGCAGCCCTGACCCGCTCGCAGGGCCTGGTCCCCGCAGCCCTGACCCGCTCGCAGGGCCTGGCTCCCGCAGCCCTGACCCGCTCGCAGGGCCTGGCCCCCGCAGCCCTGACCAGCTCGCAGGGACTGGCCCCCCGCAGCCCTGACCCGCTCACAGGGACTGGCCCCCGCAGCCCTGACCCGCTCGCCGGGACTGGCCCCCGCAGCCCTGACCCGCTCACAGGCAATGGCCCCCGCAGCCCTTACCCGCTCTCAGGGCCTGGCCCCCGCAGCCCTGACCCGCTCACTGGGACTGGACCCCGCATCCCTGACCCGCTCACAGGGACTGGCCCCCGCAGCCCTGACCCGCTCTCAGGACCTGGCCCCCGCAGCCCTGACCCGCTGTCACGGCCTGGCCCCCGCAGCCCTGACCCGCTCTCAGGGCCTGGCCCCCGCAGCCCTGACCCGCTCACAGGGCCTGGCCCCCGCAGCCCTGACCCGCTCACTGGGCCTGGCCCCCGCAGCCCTGACCCGCTCACAGGGCCTGGCCCCCGCATCCCTGACCCGCTCACAGGGCCTGTCCCCCGCAGCCCTGACCCGCTCACAGGGACTGGCCCCCGCAGCCCTGACCCGCTCACAGGGACTGGCCCCCGCAGCCCTGACCCGCTCACAGGGCCTGGCCCCCGCAGCCCTGACCCGCTCACAGGGACTGGCCCCCGCAGCACTGACCCGCTCACAGGGACTGGCCCCCGCAGCACTCACACGCTCACAGGGACTGGCCCCAGCAGCCCTGACCCGCTCACAGCTATTTGCCACCGCAGCCATGACCCGATCACAGGCACTGTCCCACGCAGCCCTGTCCCGCTGACATGGACTGGCCCCCGCAGCCCTGACCACCTGACAGCTATTTGCCACCGCAGCCCTCGCCCGCTCACAGGGACTGTCCCCCGCAGCCCTGACCCGCTCACAGGGACTGGCCCCCGCCGCCCTGACCTGCTCACAGCTCTTTGCCACCGCAGCCCTGACCCGCTCACAGGGACTGGCCCCCTCAGCCATGACCCGATCACAGGCACTGTACCCCGCAGCCCTGTCCCCCTGACAGCTATTTGCCACCGCAGCCATGACCCGATCACAGGGACTGGCCCCCGCAGCCCTGGCCCGCTCACAGGGACTGGCCCCCGCAGCCCTGGCCTTCTCACAGGGACTGGCCCCCGCAGCCCTGGCCCCCGCAGCCCTGGCCCGCTCACAGGGACTGGCCCCCGCAGCCCTGGCCCGCTCACAGGGACTGGCCCCCGCAGCCCTGGCCCGCTCGCAGGGACTGGCCCCCGCAGCCCTGACCCGCTCACAGGGCCTGGCCCCCGCAGCCCTGACCCGCTCACTGGGCCTGGCCCCCGCAGCCCTGACCCGCTCACAGGGCCTGGGCCCCGCAGCCCTGACCCGCTCACAGGGCCTGGCCCCCGCAGCCCTCACCCGCTCACAGGGACTGGCCCCCGCAGCCCTGACCCGCTCACAGGGACTGGCCCCCGCAGCCCTGACCCGCTCACAGGGACTGGCCCCCGCAGCCCTGACCCGCTCACAGGGACTGGCCCCCGCAGCCCTGACCCGCTCACAGGGACTGGCCCCCGCAGCCCTGACCCGCTCACAGGGACTGGCCCCCGCAGCCCTGACCCGCTCACAGGGACTGGCCCCCGCAGCCCTCACACGCTCACAGGGACTGGCCCCAGCAGCCCTGACCTGCTCACAGCTATTTGCCACCGCAGCCATGACCCGATCACAGGCACTGTCCCACGCAGCCCTGTCCCGCTGACATGGACTGGCCCCCGCAGCCCTGACCACCTGACAGCTATTTGCCACCGCAGCCCTCGCCCGCTCACAGGGACTGTCCCCCGCAGCCCTGACCCGCTCACAGGGACTGGCCCCCGCAGCCCTGACCTGCTCACACCTCTTTGCCACCGCAGCCCTGACCCGCTCACAGGGACTGGCCCCCTCAGCCATGACCCGATCACAGGCACTGTACCCCGCAGCCCTGTCCCCCTGACAGCTATTTGCCACCGCAGCCATGACCCAATCACAGGGACTGGGCCCCGCAGCCCTGGCCCGCTCACAGGGACTGGCCCCCGCAGCCCTGTCCCGCTCACAGGGACTGGCCCCCGCAGCCCTGGGCCGCTCACAGGGACTGGCCCCCGCAGCCCTGGCCCGCTCACAGGGACTGGCCCCCGCAGCCCTGGCCCGCTCACAGGGACTGGCCCCCGCAGCCCTGGCCCGCTCGCAGGGACTGGCCCCCGCAGCCCTGCCCGCTCGCAGGTCCTGGCCCCCGCAGCCCTGACCCGCTCGCAGGGCCTGGTCCCCGCAGCCCTGACCCGCTCGCAGGGCCTGGCTCCCGCAGCCCTGACCCGCTCGCAGGGCCTGGCCCCCGCAGCCCTGACCAGCTCGCAGGGACTGGCCCCCCGCAGCCCTGACCCGCTCACAGGGACTGGCCCCCGCAGCCCTGACCCGCTCGCCGGGACTGGCCCCCGCAGCCCTGACCCGCTCACAGGCAATGGCCCCCGCAGCCCTTACCCGCTCTCAGGGCCTGGCCCCCGCAGCCCTGACCCGCTCACTGGGACTGGACCCCGCATCCCTGACCCGCTCACAGGGACTGGCCCCCGCAGCCCTGACCCGCTCTCAGGACCTGGCCCCCGCAGCCCTGACCCGCTGTCACGGCCTGGCCCCCGCAGCCCTGACCCGCTCTCAGGGCCTGGCCCCCGCAGCCCTGACCCGCTCACAGGGCCTGGCCCCCGCAGCCCTGACCCGCTCACTGGGCCTGGCCCCCGCAGCCCTGACCCGCTCACAGGGCCTGGCCCCCGCATCCCTGACCCGCTCACAGGGCCTGTCCCCCGCAGCCCTGACCCGCTCACAGGGACTGTCCCCCGCAGCCCTGACCCGCTCACAGGGACTGGCCCCCGCAGCCCTGACCCGCTCACAGGGACTGGCCCCCGCAGCCCTGACGCGCTCACAGGGACTGGCCCCCGCAGCCCTGACACGCTCACAGGGACTGGCCCCCGCAGCCATGACCCGCTCACAGGGACTGGCCCCCGCAGCCCTGACCCGCTCACAGGGACTGGCCCCCGCAGCCCTCACACACTCACAGGGACTGGCCCCCGCAGCCCTGACCCTCTCACAGCTATTTGCCACCGCAGCCATGACCCGATCACAGGCACTGTCCCACGCAGCCCTGTCCCGCTGACATGGACTGGCCCCCGCAGCCCTGACCACCTGACAGCTATTTGCCACCGCAGCCCTCGCCCGCTCACAGGGACTGGCCCCCGCAGCCCTCGCCCGCTCGCAGGGCCTGACCCCCGCAGCCCTGACCCGCTCGCAGGGCCTGGCTCCCGCAGCCCTGACCCGCTCGCAGGGCCTGGCTCCCGCAGCCCTGACCCGCTCTCAAGGCCTGGCCCCCGCAGCCCTGACCCGCTCTCAGGGCCTGGCCCCCGCAGCCCTGACCCGCTCACAGGGCCTGGCCCCCGCAGCCCTGACCCGCTCACAGGGCCTGGCCCCCGCAGCCCTGACCCGCTCACAGGGCCTGGCCCCCGCAGCCCTGACCCGCACACAGGGCCTGGCCCCCGCAGCCCTGACCCGCTGACAGGGACAGGCCCCCGCAGCCCTGACCCGCTCACAGGCTCTGGCCCCCGCAGCCATGACCCGCTCACAGGGACTGACCCCCGCAGCCCTGACCCGCTCACAGGGACTGGCCCCCGCAGCCCTGACCCGCTCACAGGGACTGGCCCCCGCAGACCTGACCCGCTCACAGGGACTGGCCCCCGCAGCCCTGGCCCGCTCACAGGGACTGGCCCCCGCAGCCCTGGCCCGCTCGCAGGGACTGGCCCCCGGAGCCCTGGCCCGCTCGCAGGGACTGGCCCCCGCAGCCCTGGGCCGCTCGCAGGGACTGGCCCCCGCAGCCCTGCCCGCTCGCAGGTCCTGGCCCCCGCAGCCCTGACCCGCTCGCAGGGCCTGGCCCCCGCAGCCCTGACCCGCTCGCAGGGCCTGGCTCCCGCAGCCCTGACCCGCTCGCAGGGCCTGGTCCCCGCAGCCCTGACCCGCTCACAGGTACTGGCCCCCCGCAGCCCTGACCCGCTCACAGGGACTGGCCCCCGCAGCCCTGACCCGCTCGCAGGGACTGGCCCCCGCAGCCCTGACCCGCTCACAGGGAATGGCCCCCGCAGCCCTGACCCGCTCTGAGGGCCTGGCCCCCGCAGCCCTGACCCGCTCACTGGGACTGGACCCCGCAGCCCTGACCCGCTCACAGGGACTGGCCCCCGCAGCCCTGACCCGCTCTCAGGGCCTGGCCCCCGCAGCCCTGACCCGCTGTCACGCCTGGCCCCCGCAGCCCTGACCCGCTCTCAGGGCCTGGCCCCAGCAGCCCTGACCCGCTCACAGGGCCTGGCCCCCGCAGCCCTGACCCGCTCACTGGGCCTGGCCCCCGCAGCCCTGACCCGCTCACAGGGCCTGGCCCCCGCATCCCTGACCCGCTCACAGGGCCTGTCCCCCGCAGCCCTGACCCGCTCACAGGGACTGGGCCCCGCAGCCCTGACCCGCTCACAGGGACTGGCCCCCGCAGCCCTGACCCGCTCACAGGGACTGGCCCCCGCAGCCCTGACCCGCTCACAGGGACTGGCCCCCGCAGCCCTGACCCGCTCACAGGGACTGGCCCCCGCAGCCCTCACACGCTCACAGGGACTGGCCCCCGCAGCCCTGACCCGCTCACAGCTATTTCCCACCGCAGCCATGACCCGATCACAGGCACTGTCCCACGCAGCCCTGTCCCGCTGACATGGACTGGCCCCCGCAGCCCTGACCACCTGACAGCTATTTGCCACCGCAGCCCTCGCCCGCTCACAGGGACTGGCCCCCGCAGCCCTGACCCGCTCACAGGGACTGGCCCCCTCAGCCCTGACCTGCTCACAGCTCTTTGCCACCGCAGCCCTGACCCGCTCACAGGGACTGGCCCCCTCAGCCATGACCCGATCACAGGCACTGTACCCCGCAGCCCTGTCCCCCTGACAGCTATTTGCCACCGCAGCCCTGACCCGCTCACAGGGACTGGCCCCCTGAGCCATATCCCGATCACAGGCACTGTACCCCGCAGCCCTGTCCCCCTGACAGCTATTTGCCACCGCAGCCATGACCCAATCACAGGGACTGGGCCCCGCAGCCCTGGCCCGCTCACAGGGACTGGCCCCCGCAGCCCTGGCCTGCTCACAGGGACTGGCCCCCGCAGCCCTGGCCCGCTCACAGGGACTGGCCCCCGCAGCCCTGGCCCGCTCACAGGGACTGGCCCCCGCAGCCCTGGCCCGCTCACAGGGACTGGCCCCCGCAGCCCTGGCCCGCTCGCAGGGACTGGCCCCCGCAGCCCTGCCCGCTCGCAGGTCCTGGCCCCCGCAGCCCTGACCCGCTCGCAGGGCCTGGCCCCCGCAGCCCTGACCCGCTCGCAGGGCCTGGCTCCCGCAGCCCAGACCCGCTCGCAGGGCCTGGGCCCCGCAGCCCTGACCCGCTCACAGGGCCTGGCCCCCGCAGCCCTCACCCGCTCACAAGGACTGGCCCCCGCAGCCCTGACCCGCTCACAGGGACTGGCCCCCGCAGCCCTGACCCGCTCGCAGGGCCTGGCCCCCGCAGCCCTGACCCGCTCGCAGGGCCTGGCTCCCGCAGCCCTGACCCGCTCGCAGGGCCTTGCCCCCGCAGCCCTGACCCGCTCTCAGGGCCTGGCCCCCGCAGCCCTGACCCGCTCACAGGGACTGGCCCCCGCAGCCCTGACCCGCTCACAGGGACTGGCCCCCGCAGCCCTGACCCGCTCACAGGGAATGGCCCCCGCAGCCCTGACCCGCTCACAGGGACTGGCCCCCGCAGCCCTGACCCGCTCACAGGGACTGGCCCCCGCAGCCCTGACCCGCTCTCAGGGCCTGGTCCCCGCAGCCCTGACCCGCTCTCAGGGCCAGGCCCCCGCAGCCCTGACCCGCTCTCAGGGCCAGGCCCCCGCAGCCCTGACCCGCTCACAGGGCCTGGCCCCCGCAGCCCTGACCCGCTCACAGGGCCTGGCCCCCGCAGCCCTGAACCGCTCACAGGGCCTGGCCCCCGCAGCCCTGACCCGCTCACAGGGCCTGGCCCCCGCAGCCCTGACCCGCTGACAGGGACAGGCCCCCGCAGCCCTGACCCCCTCACAGGGACTGGCCCCCGCAGCCCTGACCCGCTCACAGGGACTGGCCCCCGCAGCCCTGACCCGATCACAGGCACTGTCCCCCGCAGCCCTGTCCCGCTGACATGGACTGGCCCCCGCAGCGCTGACAACCTGACAGCTATTTGCCACCGCAGCCCTCGCCCGCTCACAGGGACTGGCCCCCGCAGCCCTGGCCCGCTCACAGGGACTGGCCCCCGCAGCCCTGGCCCGCTCACAGGGACTGGCCCCCGCAGCCCTGGCCCGCTCACAGGGACTGGCCCCCGCAGCCCTGGCCCGCTCACAGGGACTGGCCCCCGCAGCCCTGGCCCGCTCACAGGGACTGGCCCCCGCAGCCCTGGCCCGCTCGCAGGGACTGGCCCCCGCAGCCCTGCCCGCTCGCAGGTCCTGGCCCCCGCAGCCCTGACCCGCTCGCAGGGCCTGGCCCCCGCAGCCCTGACCCGCTCGCAGGGCCTGGCTCCCGCAGCCCAGACCCGCTCGCAGGGCCTGGCCCCCGCAGCCCTGACCCGCTCGCAGGGCCTGGCCCCCGCAGCCCTGACCCGCTCGCAGGGCCTGGCCCCCGCAGCCCTGACCCGCTCTCAGGGCCTGGCCCCCGCAGCCCTGACCCGCTCACAGGGACTGGCCCCCCGCAGCCCTGACCCGCTCACAGGGACTGGCCCCCGCAGCCCTGACCCGCTCACAGGGACTGGCCCCCACAGCCCTGACCCGCTCACAGGGAATGGCCCCCGCAGCCCTGACCCGCTCACAGGGACTGGCCCCCGCAGCCCTGCCCGCTCGCAGGTCCTGGCCCCCGCAGCCCTGACCCGCTCGCAGGGCCTGGCCCCCGCAGCCCTGACCCGCTCGCAGGGCCTGGCTCCCGCAGCCCAGACCCGCTCGCAGGGCCTGGCCCCCGCAGCCCTGACCCGCTCGCAGGGCCTGGCCCCCGCAGCCCTGACCCGCTCGCAGGGCCTGGCCCCCGCAGCCCTGACCCGCTCTCAGGGCCTGGCCCCCGCAGCCCTGACCCGCTCACAGGGACTGGCCCCCCGCAGCCCTGACCCGCTCACAGGGACTGGCCCCCGCAGCCCTGACCCGCTCACAGGGACTGGCCCCCGCAGCCCTGACCCGCTCACAGGGAATGGCCCCCGCAGCCCTGACCCGCTCACAGGGACTGGCCCCCGCAGCCCTGACCCGCTCACAGGGACTGGCCCCCGCAGCCCTGACCCGCTCACAGGGACTGGCCCCCGCAGCCCTGACCCGCTCTCAGGGCCTGGTCCCCGCAGCCCTGAACCGCTATCAGTGCCTGGCCCCCGCAGCCCTGACCCGCTCTCAGGGCCTGGCCCCCGCAGCCCTGACCCGCTCACAGGGCCTGGCCCCCGCAGCCCTGACCCGCTCACTGGGCCTGGCCCCCGCAGCCCTGACCCGCTCACAGGGCCTGGGCCCCGCAGCCCTGACCCGCTCACAGGGCCTGGCCCCCGCAGCCCTCACCCGCTCACAAGGACTGGCCCCCGCAGCCCTGACCCGCTCACAGGGACTGGCCCCCGCAGCCCTGACCCGCTCGCAGGGCCTGGCCCCCGCAGCCCTGACCCGCTCGCAGGGCCTGGCTCCCGCAGCCCTGACCCGCTCGCAGGGCCTTGCCCCCGCAGCCCTGACCCGCTCTCAGGGCCTGGCCCCCGCAGCCCTGACCCGCTCACAGGGACTGGCCCCCCGCAGCCCTGACCCGCTCACAGGGACTGGCCCCCGCAGCCCTGACCCGCTCACAGGGACTGGCCCCCGCAGCCCTGACCCGCTCACAGGGAATGGCCCCCGCAGCCCTGACCCGCTCACAGGGACTGGCCCCCGCAGCCCTGACCCGCTCACAGGGACTGGCCCCCGCAGCCCTGACCCGCTCTCAGGGCCTGGTCCCCGCAGCCCTGACCCGCTCTCAGGGCCAGGCCCCCGCAGCCCTGACCCGCTCTCAGGGCCTGGCCCCCGCAGCCCTGACCCGCTCACAGGGCCTGGCCCCCGCAGCCCTGACCCGCTCACAGGGCCTGGCCCCCGCAGCCCTGACCCGCTCACAGGGCCTGGCCCCCGCAGCCCTGACCCGCTCACTTGGCCTGGCCCCCGCAGCCCTGGCCCGCTCACAGGGACTGGCCCCCGCAGCCCTGGCCCGCTCACAGGGACTGGCCCCCGCAGCCCTGGCCCGCTCACAGGGACTGGCCCCCGCAGCCCTGGCCCGCTCACAGGGACTGGCCCCCGCAGCCCTGCCCCGCTCGCAGGGACTGGCCCCCGCAGCCCTGCCCGCTCGCAGGTCCTGGCCCCCGCAGCCCTGACCCGCTCTCAGGGCCTGGCCCCCGCAGCCCTGACCCGCTCGCAGGGCCTGGCCCCCGCAGCCCTGACCTGCTCTCAGGGACTGGCCCCCCGCAGCACTGACCCGCTCGCAGGGCCTGGCCCCCGCAGCCCTGACCCGCTCGCAGGGCCTGGCCCCCGCAGCCCTGACCCGCTCTCAGGGCCTGGCCCCCGCAGCCCTGACCCGCTCACAGGGACTGGCCCCCCGCAGCCCTGACCCGCTCACAGGGACTGGCCCCCGCAGCCCTGACCCGCTCACAGGGACTGGCCCGGGCAGCCCTGACCCGCTCACAGGGAATGGCCCCCGCAGCCCTGACCCGCTCACAGGGACTGGCCCCCGCAGCCCTGACCCGCTCACAGGGACTGGCCCCCGCAGCCCTGACCCGCTCTCAGGGCCTGGTCCCCGCAGCCCTGACCCGCTCTCAGGGCCTGGCCCCCGCAGCCCTGACCCGCTCTCAGGGCCTGGCCCCCGCAGCCCTGACCTGCTCACAGGGCCTGGCCCCCGCAGCCCTGACCCGCTCACTGGGCCTGGCCCCCGCAGCCCTGACCCGCTCACAGGGCCTGGGCCCCGCAGCCCTGACCCGCTCACAGGGCCTGGCCCCCGCAGCCCTCACCCGCTCACAGGGACTGGCCCCCGCAGCTCTGACCCGCTCACAGGGCCTGGCCCCCGCAGCCCTGACCCGCTCACAGGGCCTGGCCCCCGCAGCCCTGACCCGCTCACAGGGCCTGGCCCCCGCAGCCCTGACCCGCTCACAGGGCCTGGCCCCCGCAGCCCTGACCCGCTCACAGGGACTGGCCCCCGCAGCCCTGACCCGCTCACAGGGACTGTCCCCCGCAGCCCTGACCCGCTCACAGGGACTGGCCCCCGCAGCCCTCACACGCTCACAGGGACTGGCCCCCGCAGCCCTGACCCGCTCACAGCTATTTGCCACCGCAGCCATGACCCGATCACAGGCACTGTCCAACGCAGCCCTGTCCCGCTGACATGGACTGGCCCCCGCAGCCCTGACCACCTGACAGGTATTTGCCACCGCAGCCCTCGCCCGCTCACAGGGACTGGCCCCCGCAGCCCTGTCCCCCTGACAGCTATTTGCCACCGCAGCCATGACCCGATCACAGGGACTGGCCCCCGCAGCCCTGGCCCGCTCACAGGGCCTGGCCCCCGCAGCCCTGACCCGCTCTCAGGGCCTGGCCCCTGCAGCCCTGACCCGCTCACAGGGCCTGGCCCCGCAGCCCTGACCCGCTCACTGGGCCTGGCCCCCGCAGCCCTGACCCGCTCTCAGGGCCTGGCCCCCGCAGCCCTGGCCCGCTCTCAGGGCCTGGCCCCCGCAGCCCTGACCCGCTCTCAGGGCCTGGCCCCCGCAGCCCTGACCCGCTCACAGGGCCTGGCCCCGCAGCCCTGACCCGCTCACTGGGCCTGGCCCCCGCAGCCCTGACCCGCTCACTGGGCCTGGCCCCCGCAGCCCTGACCCGCTCACAGGGCCTGGCCCCCGCAGCCCTGACCCGCTCACAGGGACTGGCCCCCGCAGCCCTGACCCGCTCACAGGGACTGGCCCCCGCAGCCCTGACCCGCTCACAGGGACTGGCCCCCGCAGCCCTGACCCGCTCTCAGGGCCTGGCCCCCGCAGCCCTGACCCGCTCACAGGGCCTGGCCCCCGCAGCCCTGACCCGCTCACAGGGACTGGCCCCCGCAGCCCTGACTCGCTCACAGGGACTGGCCCCCGCAGCCCTGACCCGCTCACAGGGACTGGCCCCCGCAGCCCTCACACGCTCACAGGGACTGGCCCCCGCAGCCCTGACCCGCTCACAGCTATTTGCCACCGCAGCCATGACCCGATCACAGGCACTGTCCCACGCAGCCCTGTCCCGCTGACATGGACTGGCCCCCGCAGCCCTGACCACCTGACAGCTATTTGCCACCGCAGCCCTCGCCCGCTCACAGGGACTGGCCCCCGCAGCCCTGACCCGCTCACAGGGACTGGCCCCCGCAGCCCTGACCTGCTCACAGCTCTTTGCCACCGCAGCCCTGACCCGCTCACAGGGACTGGCCCCCTCAGCCATGACCCGATCACAGGCACTGTACCCCGCAGCCCTGTCCCCCTGACAGCTATTTGCCACCGCAGCCATGACCCGATCACAGGCACTGTCCCCCGCAGCCCTGTCCCGCTGACATGGACTGGCCCCCGCAGCGCTGACAACCTGACAGCTATTTGCCACCGCAGCCCTCGCCCGCTCACAGGGACTGGCCCCCGCAGCCCTGGCCCGCTCACAGGGACTGGCCCCCGCAGCCCTGGCCCGCTCACAGGGACTGGCCCCCGCAGCCCTGGCCCGCTCACAGGGACTGGCCCCCGCAGCCCTTGCCCGCTCACAGGGACTGGCCCCCGCAGCCCTGGCCCGCTCGCAGGGACTGGCCCCCGCAGCCCTGCCCGCTCGCAGGTCCTGGCCCCCGCAGCCCTGACCCGCTCGCAGGGCCTGGCCCCCGCAGCCCTGACCCGCTCGCAGGGCCTGGCTCCCGCAGCCCAGACCCGCTCGCAGGGCCTGGCCCCCGCAGCCCTGACCCGCTCGCAGGGCCTGGCCCCCGCAGCCCTGACCCGCTCGCAGGGCCTGGCCCCCGCAGCCCTGACCCGCTCTCAGGGCCTGGCCCCCGCAGCCCTGACCCGCTCACAGGGACTGGCCCCCCGCAGCCCTGACCCGCTCACAGGGACTGGCCCCCGCCGCCCTGACCCGCTCACAGGGACTGGCCCACGCAGCCCTGACCCGCTCACTGGGCCTGGCCCCCGCAGCCCTGACCCGCTCACAGGGCCTGGCCCCCGCAGCCCTGACCCGCTCACAGGGACTGGCCCCCGCAGCCCTGACCCGCTCACAGGGACTGGCCCCCGCAGCCCTGACCCGCTCACAGGGACTGGCCCCCGCAGCCCTGACCCGCTCTCAGGGCCTGGCCCCCGCAGCCCTGACCCGCTCACAGGGCCTGGCCCCCGCAGCCCTGACCCGCTCACAGGGCCTGGCCCCCGCAGCCCTGACCCGCTCACAGGGACTGGCCCCCGCAGCCCTGACTCGCTCACAGGGACTGGCCCCCGCAGCCCTGACCCGCTCACAGGGACTGGCCCCCGCAGCCCTCACACGCTCACAGGGACTGGCCCCCGCAGCCCTGACCCGCTCACAGCTATTTGCCACCGCAGCCATGACCCGATCACAGGCACTGTCCCACGCAGCCCTGTCCCGCTGACATGGACTGGCCCCCGCAGCCCTGACCACCTGACAGCTATTTGCCACCGCAGCCCTCGCCCGCTCACAGGGACTGGCCCCCGCAGCCCTGACCCGCTCACAGGGACTGGCCCCCGCAGCCCTGACCTGCTCACAGCTCTTTGCCACCGCAGCCCTGACCCGCTCACAGGGACTGGCCCCCTCAGCCATGACCCGATCACAGGCACTGTACCCCGCAGCCCTGTCCCCCTGACAGCTATTTGCCACCGCAGCCATGACCCGATCACAGGCACTGTCCCCCGCAGCCCTGTCCCGCTGACATGGACTGGCCCCCGCAGCGCTGACAACCTGACAGCTATTTGCCACCGCAGCCCTCGCCCGCTCACAGGGACTGGCCCCCGCAGCCCTGGCCCGCTCACAGGGACTGGCCCCCGCAGCCCTGGCCCGCTCACAGGGACTGGCCCCCGCAGCCCTGGCCCGCTCACAGGGACTGGCCCCCGCAGCCCTGGCCCGCTCACAGGGACTGGCCCCCGCAGCCCTGGCCCGCTCGCAGGGACTGGCCCCCGCAGCCCTGCCCGCTCGCAGGTCCTGGCCCCCGCAGCCCTGACCCGCTCGCAGGGCCTGGCCCCCGCAGCCCTGACCCGCTCGCAGGGCCTGGCTCCCGCAGCCCAGACCCGCTCGCAGGGCCTGGCCCCCGCAGCCCTGACCCGCTCGCAGGGCCTGGCCCCCGCAGCCCTGACCCGCTCGCAGGGCCTGGCCCCCGCAGCCCTGACCCGCTCTCAGGGCCTGGCCCCCGCAGCCCTGACCCGCTCACAGGGACTGGCCCCCCGCAGCCCTGACCCGCTCACAGGGACTGGCCCCTGCCGCCCTGACCCGCTCACAGGGACTGGCCCCCACAGCCCTGACCCGCTCACAGGGAATGGCCCCCGCAGCCCTGACCCGCTCACAGGGACTGGCCCCCGCAGCCCTGACCCGCTCACAGGGACTGGCCCCCGCAGCCCTGCCCGCTCGCAGTTCCTGGCCCCCGCAGCCCTGACCCGCTCGCAGGGCCTGGCCCCCGCAGCCCTGACCCGCTCGCAGGGCCTGGCTCCCGCAGCCCAGACCCGCTCGCAGGGCCTGGCCCCCGCAGCCCTGACCCGCTCGCAGGGCCTGGCCCCCGCAGCCCTGACCCGCTCGCAGGGCCTGGCCCCCGCAGCCCTGACCCGCTCTCAGGGCCTGGCCCCCGCAGCCCTGACCCGCTCACAGGGACTGGCCCCCCGCAGCCCTGACCCGCTCACAGGGACTGGCCCCCGCAGCCCTGACCCTCTCACAGGGACTGGCCCCCACAGCCCTGACCCGCTCACAGGGAATGGCCCCCGCAGCCCTGACCCGCTCACAGGGACTGGCCCCCGCAGCCCTGACCCGCTCACAGGGACTGGCCCCCGCAGCCCTGACCCGCTCACAGGGACTGGCCCCCGCAGCCCTGACCCGCTCACAGGGACTGGCCCCCGCAGCCCTGACCCGCTCACAGGGACTGGCCCCCGCAGCCCTGACCCGCTCTCAGGGCCTGGTCCCCGCAGCCCTGAACCGCTATCAGTGCCTGGCCCCCGCAGCCCTGACCCGCTCTCAGGGCCTGGCCCCCGCAGCCCTGACCCGCTCACAGGGCCTGGCCCCCGCAGCCCTGACCCGCTCACTGGGCCTGGCCCCCGCAGCCCTGACCCGCTCACAGGGCCTGGGCCCCGCAGCCCTGACCCGCTCACAGGGCCTGGCCCCCGCAGCCCTCACCCGCTCACAAGGACTGGCCCCCGCAGCCCTGACCCGCTCACAGGGACTGGCCCCCGCAGCCCTGACCCGCTCGCAGGGCCTGGCCCCCGCAGCCCTGACCCGCTCGCAGGGCCTGGCTCCCGCAGCCCTGACCCGCTCGCAGGGCCTTGCCCCCGCAGCCCTGACCCGCTCTCAGGGCCTGGCCCCCGCAGCCCTGACCCGCTCACAGGGACTGGCCCCCCGCAGCCCTGACCCGCTCACAGGGACTGGCCCCCGCAGCCCTGACCCGCTCACAGGGACTGGCCCCCGCAGCCCTGACCCGCTCACAGGGAATGGCCCCCGCAGCCCTGACCCGCTCACAGGGACTGGCCCCCGCAGCCCTGACCCGCTCACAGGGACTGGCCCCCGCAGCCCTGACCCGCTCTCAGGGCCTGGTCCCCGCAGCCCTGACCCGCTCTCAGGGCCAGGCCCCCGCAGCCCTGACCCGCTCTCAGGGCCTGGCCCCCGCAGCCCTGACCCGCTCACAGGGCCTGGCCCCCGCAGCCCTGACCCGCTCACAGGGCCTGGCCCCCGCAGCCCTGACCCGCTCACAGGGCCTGGCCCCCGCAGCCCTGACCCGCTCACTTGGCCTGGCCCCCGCAGCCCTGGCCCGCTCACAGGGACTGGCCCCCGCAGCCCTGGCCCGCTCACAGGGACTGGCCCCCGCAGCCCTGGCCCGCTCACAGGGACTGGCCCCCGCAGCCCTGGCCCGCTCACAGGGACTGGCCCCCGCAGCCCTGCCCCGCTCGCAGGGACTGGCCCCCGCAGCCCTGCCCGCTCGCAGGTCCTGGCCCCCGCAGCCCTGACCCGCTCTCAGGGCCTGGCCCCCGCAGCCCTGACCCGCTCGCAGGGCCTGGCCCCCGCAGCCCTGACCTGCTCTCAGGGACTGGCCCCCCGCAGCACTGACCCGCTCGCAGGGCCTGGCCCCCGCAGCCCTGACCCGCTCGCAGGGCCTGGCCCCCGCAGCCCTGACCCGCTCTCAGGGCCTGGCCCCCGCAGCCCTGACCCGCTCACAGGGACTGGCCCCCCGCAGCCCTGACCCGCTCACAGGGACTGGCCCCCGCAGCCCTGACCCGCTCACAGGGACTGGCCCGGGCAGCCCTGACCCGCTCACAGGGAATGGCCCCCGCAGCCCTGACCCGCTCACAGGGACTGGCCCCCGCAGCCCTGACCCGCTCACAGGGACTGGCCCCCGCAGCCCTGACCCGCTCTCAGGGCCTGGTCCCCGCAGCCCTGACCCGCTCTCAGGGCCTGGCCCCCGCAGCCCTGACCCGCTCTCAGGGCCTGGCCCCCGCAGCCCTGACCTGCTCACAGGGCCTGGCCCCCGCAGCCCTGACCCGCTCACTGGGCCTGGCCCCCGCAGCCCTGACCCGCTCACAGGGCCTGGGCCCCGCAGCCCTGACCCGCTCACAGGGCCTGGCCCCCGCAGCCCTCACCCGCTCACAGGGACTGGCCCCCGCAGCTCTGACCCGCTCACAGGGCCTGGCCCCCGCAGCCCTGACCCGCTCACAGGGCCTGGCCCCCGCAGCCCTGACCCGCTCACAGGGCCTGGCCCCCGCAGCCCTGACCCGCTCACAGGGCCTGGCCCCCGCAGCCCTGACCCGCTCACAGGGACTGGCCCCCGCAGCCCTGACCCGCTCACAGGGACTGTCCCCCGCAGCCCTGACCCGCTCACAGGGACTGGCCCCCGCAGCCCTCACACGCTCACAGGGACTGGCCCCCGCAGCCCTGACCCGCTCACAGCTATTTGCCACCGCAGCCATGACCCGATCACAGGCACTGTCCAACGCAGCCCTGTCCCGCTGACATGGACTGGCCCCCGCAGCCCTGACCACCTGACAGGTATTTGCCACCGCAGCCCTCGCCCGCTCACAGGGACTGGCCCCCGCAGCCCTGTCCCCCTGACAGCTATTTGCCACCGCAGCCATGACCCGATCACAGGGACTGGCCCCCGCAGCCCTGGCCCGCTCACAGGGCCTGGCCCCCGCAGCCCTGACCCGCTCTCAGGGCCTGGCCCCTGCAGCCCTGACCCGCTCACAGGGCCTGGCCCCGCAGCCCTGACCCGCTCACTGGGCCTGGCCCCCGCAGCCCTGACCCGCTCTCAGGGCCTGGCCCCCGCAGCCCTGGCCCGCTCTCAGGGCCTGGCCCCCGCAGCCCTGACCCGCTCTCAGGGCCTGGCCCCCGCAGCCCTGACCCGCTCACAGGGCCTGGCCCCGCAGCCCTGACCCGCTCACTGGGCCTGGCCCCCGCAGCCCTGACCCGCTCACTGGGCCTGGCCCCCGCAGCCCTGACCCGCTCACAGGGCCTGGCCCCCGCAGCCCTGACCCGCTCACAGGGACTGGCCCCCGCAGCCCTGACCCGCTCACAGGGACTGGCCCCCGCAGCCCTGACCCGCTCACAGGGACTGGCCCCCGCAGCCCTGACCCGCTCTCAGGGCCTGGCCCCCGCAGCCCTGACCCGCTCACAGGGCCTGGCCCCCGCAGCCCTGACCCGCTCACAGGGACTGGCCCCCGCAGCCCTGACTCGCTCACAGGGACTGGCCCCCGCAGCCCTGACCCGCTCACAGGGACTGGCCCCCGCAGCCCTCACACGCTCACAGGGACTGGCCCCCGCAGCCCTGACCCGCTCACAGCTATTTGCCACCGCAGCCATGACCCGATCACAGGCACTGTCCCACGCAGCCCTGTCCCGCTGACATGGACTGGCCCCCGCAGCCCTGACCACCTGACAGCTATTTGCCACCGCAGCCCTCGCCCGCTCACAGGGACTGGCCCCCGCAGCCCTGACCCGCTCACAGGGACTGGCCCCCGCAGCCCTGACCTGCTCACAGCTCTTTGCCACCGCAGCCCTGACCCGCTCACAGGGACTGGCCCCCTCAGCCATGACCCGATCACAGGCACTGTACCCCGCAGCCCTGTCCCCCTGACAGCTATTTGCCACCGCAGCCATGACCCGATCACAGGCACTGTCCCCCGCAGCCCTGTCCCGCTGACATGGACTGGCCCCCGCAGCGCTGACAACCTGACAGCTATTTGCCACCGCAGCCCTCGCCCGCTCACAGGGACTGGCCCCCGCAGCCCTGGCCCGCTCACAGGGACTGGCCCCCGCAGCCCTGGCCCGCTCACAGGGACTGGCCCCCGCAGCCCTGGCCCGCTCACAGGGACTGGCCCCCGCAGCCCTTGCCCGCTCACAGGGACTGGCCCCCGCAGCCCTGGCCCGCTCGCAGGGACTGGCCCCCGCAGCCCTGCCCGCTCGCAGGTCCTGGCCCCCGCAGCCCTGACCCGCTCGCAGGGCCTGGCCCCCGCAGCCCTGACCCGCTCGCAGGGCCTGGCTCCCGCAGCCCAGACCCGCTCGCAGGGCCTGGCCCCCGCAGCCCTGACCCGCTCGCAGGGCCTGGCCCCCGCAGCCCTGACCCGCTCGCAGGGCCTGGCCCCCGCAGCCCTGACCCGCTCTCAGGGCCTGGCCCCCGCAGCCCTGACCCGCTCACAGGGACTGGCCCCCCGCAGCCCTGACCCGCTCACAGGGACTGGCCCCCGCCGCCCTGACCCGCTCACAGGGACTGGCCCACGCAGCCCTGACCCGCTCACTGGGCCTGGCCCCCGCAGCCCTGACCCGCTCACAGGGCCTGGCCCCCGCAGCCCTGACCCGCTCACAGGGACTGGCCCCCGCAGCCCTGACCCGCTCACAGGGACTGGCCCCCGCAGCCCTGACCCGCTCACAGGGACTGGCCCCCGCAGCCCTGACCCGCTCTCAGGGCCTGGCCCCCGCAGCCCTGACCCGCTCACAGGGCCTGGCCCCCGCAGCCCTGACCCGCTCACAGGGCCTGGCCCCCGCAGCCCTGACCCGCTCACAGGGACTGGCCCCCGCAGCCCTGACTCGCTCACAGGGACTGGCCCCCGCAGCCCTGACCCGCTCACAGGGACTGGCCCCCGCAGCCCTCACACGCTCACAGGGACTGGCCCCCGCAGCCCTGACCCGCTCACAGCTATTTGCCACCGCAGCCATGACCCGATCACAGGCACTGTCCCACGCAGCCCTGTCCCGCTGACATGGACTGGCCCCCGCAGCCCTGACCACCTGACAGCTATTTGCCACCGCAGCCCTCGCCCGCTCACAGGGACTGGCCCCCGCAGCCCTGACCCGCTCACAGGGACTGGCCCCCGCAGCCCTGACCTGCTCACAGCTCTTTGCCACCGCAGCCCTGACCCGCTCACAGGGACTGGCCCCCTCAGCCATGACCCGATCACAGGCACTGTACCCCGCAGCCCTGTCCCCCTGACAGCTATTTGCCACCGCAGCCATGACCCGATCACAGGCACTGTCCCCCGCAGCCCTGTCCCGCTGACATGGACTGGCCCCCGCAGCGCTGACAACCTGACAGCTATTTGCCACCGCAGCCCTCGCCCGCTCACAGGGACTGGCCCCCGCAGCCCTGGCCCGCTCACAGGGACTGGCCCCCGCAGCCCTGGCCCGCTCACAGGGACTGGCCCCCGCAGCCCTGGCCCGCTCACAGGGACTGGCCCCCGCAGCCCTGGCCCGCTCACAGGGACTGGCCCCCGCAGCCCTGGCCCGCTCGCAGGGACTGGCCCCCGCAGCCCTGCCCGCTCGCAGGTCCTGGCCCCCGCAGCCCTGACCCGCTCGCAGGGCCTGGCCCCCGCAGCCCTGACCCGCTCGCAGGGCCTGGCTCCCGCAGCCCAGACCCGCTCGCAGGGCCTGGCCCCCGCAGCCCTGACCCGCTCGCAGGGCCTGGCCCCCGCAGCCCTGACCCGCTCGCAGGGCCTGGCCCCCGCAGCCCTGACCCGCTCTCAGGGCCTGGCCCCCGCAGCCCTGACCCGCTCACAGGGACTGGCCCCCCGCAGCCCTGACCCGCTCACAGGGACTGGCCCCTGCCGCCCTGACCCGCTCACAGGGACTGGCCCCCACAGCCCTGACCCGCTCACAGGGAATGGCCCCCGCAGCCCTGACCCGCTCACAGGGACTGGCCCCCGCAGCCCTGACCCGCTCACAGGGACTGGCCCCCGCAGCCCTGCCCGCTCGCAGTTCCTGGCCCCCGCAGCCCTGACCCGCTCGCAGGGCCTGGCCCCCGCAGCCCTGACCCGCTCGCAGGGCCTGGCTCCCGCAGCCCAGACCCGCTCGCAGGGCCTGGCCCCCGCAGCCCTGACCCGCTCGCTGGGCCTGGCCCCCGCAGCCCTGACCCGCTCGCAGGGCCTGGCCCCCGCAGCCCTGACCCGCTCTCAGGGCCTGGCCCCCGCAGCCCTGACCCGCTCACAGGGACTGGCCCCCCGCAGCCCTGACCCGCTCACAGGGACTGGCCCCCGCAGCCCTGACCCTCTCACAGGGACTGGCCCCCACAGCCCTGACCCGCTCACAGGGAATGGCCCCCGCAGCCCTGACCCGCTCACAGGGACTGGCCCCCGCAGCCCTGACCCGCTCACAGGGACTGGCCCCCGCAGCCCTGACCCGCTCACAGGGACTGGCCCCCGCAGCCCTGCCCGCTCGCAGTTCCTGGCCCCCGCAGCCCTGACCCGCTCGCAGGGCCTGGCCCCCGCAGCCCTGACCCGCTCGCAGGGCCTGGCTCCCGCAGCCCAGACCCGCTCGCAGGGCCTGGCCCCCGCAGCCCTGACCCGCTCGCAGGGCCTGGCCCCCGCAGCCCTGACCCGCTCGCAGGGCCTGGCCCCCGCAGCCCTGACCCGCTCTCAGGGCCTGGCCCCCGCAGCCCTGACCCGCTCACAGGGACTGGCCCCCGCCGCCCTGACCTGCTCACAGCTCTTTGCCACCGCAGCCCTGACCCGCTCACAGGGACTGGCCCCCTCAGCCATGACCCGATCACAGGCACTGTACCCCGCAGCCCTGTCCCCCTGACAGCTATTTGCCACCGCAGCCATGTCCCGATCACAGGGACTGGCCCCCGCAGCCCTGGCCCGCTCACAGGGACTGGCCCCCGCAGCCCTGGCCTTCTCACAGGGACTGGCCCCCGCAGCCCTGGCCCCCTCACAGGGACTGGCCCCCGCAGCCCTGGCCCGCTCACAGGGACTGGCCCCCGCAGCCCTGGCCCGCTCACAGGGACTGGCCCCCGCAGCCCTGGCCCGCTCGCAGGGACTGGCCCCCGCAGCCCTGACCCGCTCACAGGGCCTGGCCCCCGCAGCCCTGACCCGCTCACTGGGCCTGGCCCCCGCAGCCCTGACCCGCTCACAGGGCCTGGGCCCCGCAGCCCTGACCCGCTCACAGGGCCTGGCCCCCGCAGCCCTCACCCGCTCACAGGGACTGGCCCCCGCAGCCCTGACCCGCTCACAGGGACTGGCCCCCGCAGCCCTGACCCGCTCACAGGGACTGGCCCCCGCAGCCCTGACCCGCTCACAGGGACTGGCCCCCGCAGCCCTGACCCGCTCACAGGGACTGGCCCCCGCAGCCCTGACCCGCTCACAGGGACTGGCCCCCGCAGCCCTGACCCGCTCACAGGGCCTGGCCCCCGCAGCCCTGACCCGCTCTCAGGGCCTGGCCCCTGCAGCCCTGACCCGCTCACAGGGCCTGGCCCCGCAGCCCTGACCCGCTCACTGGGCCTGGCCCCCGCAGCCCTGACCCGCTCTCAGGGCCTGGCCCCCGCAGCCCTGGCCCGCTCTCAGGGCCTGGCCCCCGCAGCCCTGACCCGCTCTCAGGGCCTGGCCCCCGCAGCCCTGACCCGCTCACAGGGCCTGGCCCCGCAGCCCTGACCCGCTCACTGGGCCTGGCCCCCGCAGCCCTGACCCGCTCACTGGGCCTGGCCCCCGCAGCCCTGACCCGCTCACAGGGCCTGGCCCCCGCAGCCCTGACCCGCTCACAGGGACTGGCCCCCGCAGCCCTGACCCGCTCACAGGGACTGGCCCCCGCAGCCCTGACCCGCTCACAGGGACTGGCCCCCGCAGCCCTGACCCGCTCTCAGGGCCTGGCCCCCGCAGCCCTGACCCGCTCACAGGGCCTGGCCCCCGCAGCCCTGACCCGCTCACAGGGCCTGGCCCCCGCAGCCCTGACCCGCTCACAGGGACTGGCCCCCGCAGCCCTGACTCGCTCACAGGGACTGGCCCCCGCAGCCCTGACCCGCTCACAGGGACTGGCCCCCGCAGCCCTCACACGCTCACAGGGCCTGGCCCCCGCAGCCCTGACCCGCTCACAGGGACTGGCCCCCGCAGCCCTTGCCCGCTCACAGGGACTGGCCCCCGCAGCCCTGGCCCGCTCGCAGGGACTGGCCCCCGCAGCCCTGCCCGCTCGCAGGTCCTGGCCCCCGCAGCCCTGACCCGCTCGCAGGGCCTGGCCCCCGCAGCCCTGACCCGCTCGCAGGGCCTGGCTCCCGCAGCCCAGACCCGCTCGCAGGGCCTGGCCCCCGCAGCCCTGACCCGCTCGCAGGGCCTGGCCCCCGCAGCCCTGACCCGCTCGCAGGGCCTGGCCCCCGCAGCCCTGACCCGCTCTCAGGGCCTGGCCCCCGCAGCCCTGACCCGCTCACAGGGACTGGCCCCCCGCAGCCCTGACCCGCTCACAGGGACTGGCCCCCGCCGCCCTGACCCGCTCACAGGGACTGGCCCACGCAGCCCTGACCCGCTCACTGGGCCTGGCCCCCGCAGCCCTGACCCGCTCACAGGGCCTGGCCCCCGCAGCCCTGACCCGCTCACAGGGACTGGCCCCCGCAGCCCTGACCCGCTCACAGGGACTGGCCCCCGCAGCCCTGACCCGCTCACAGGGACTGGCCCCCGCAGCCCTGACCCGCTCTCAGGGCCTGGCCCCCGCAGCCCTGACCCGCTCACAGGGCCTGGCCCCCGCAGCCCTGACCCGCTCACAGGGCCTGGCCCCCGCAGCCCTGACCCGCTCACAGGGACTGGCCCCCGCAGCCCTGACTCGCTCACAGGGACTGGCCCCCGCAGCCCTGACCCGCTCACAGGGACTGGCCCCCGCAGCCCTCACACGCTCACAGGGACTGGCCCCCGCAGCCCTGACCCGCTCACAGCTATTTGCCACCGCAGCCATGACCCGATCACAGGCACTGTCCCACGCAGCCCTGTCCCGCTGACATGGACTGGCCCCCGCAGCCCTGACCACCTGACAGCTATTTGCCACCGCAGCCCTCGCCCGCTCACAGGGACTGGCCCCCGCAGCCCTGACCCGCTCACAGGGACTGGCCCCCGCAGCCCTGACCTGCTCACAGCTCTTTGCCACCGCAGCCCTGACCCGCTCACAGGGACTGGCCCCCTCAGCCATGACCCGATCACAGGCACTGTACCCCGCAGCCCTGTCCCCCTGACAGCTATTTGCCACCGCAGCCATGACCCGATCACAGGCACTGTCCCCCGCAGCCCTGTCCCGCTGACATGGACTGGCCCCCGCAGCGCTGACAACCTGACAGCTATTTGCCACCGCAGCCCTCGCCCGCTCACAGGGACTGGCCCCCGCAGCCCTGGCCCGCTCACAGGGACTGGCCCCCGCAGCCCTGGCCCGCTCACAGGGACTGGCCCCCGCAGCCCTGGCCCGCTCACAGGGACTGGCCCCCGCAGCCCTGGCCCGCTCACAGGGACTGGCCCCCGCAGCCCTGGCCCGCTCGCAGGGACTGGCCCCCGCAGCCCTGCCCGCTCGCAGGTCCTGGCCCCCGCAGCCCTGACCCGCTCGCAGGGCCTGGCCCCCGCAGCCCTGACCCGCTCGCAGGGCCTGGCTCCCGCAGCCCAGACCCGCTCGCAGGGCCTGGCCCCCGCAGCCCTGACCCGCTCGCAGGGCCTGGCCCCCGCAGCCCTGACCCGCTCGCAGGGCCTGGCCCCCGCAGCCCTGACCCGCTCTCAGGGCCTGGCCCCCGCAGCCCTGACCCGCTCACAGGGACTGGCCCCCCGCAGCCCTGACCCGCTCACAGGGACTGGCCCCTGCCGCCCTGACCCGCTCACAGGGACTGGCCCCCACAGCCCTGACCCGCTCACAGGGAATGGCCCCCGCAGCCCTGACCCGCTCACAGGGACTGGCCCCCGCAGCCCTGACCCGCTCACAGGGACTGGCCCCCGCAGCCCTGCCCGCTCGCAGTTCCTGGCCCCCGCAGCCCTGACCCGCTCGCAGGGCCTGGCCCCCGCAGCCCTGACCCGCTCGCAGGGCCTGGCTCCCGCAGCCCAGACCCGCTCGCAGGGCCTGGCCCCCGCAGCCCTGACCCGCTCGCAGGGCCTGGCCCCCGCAGCCCTGACCCGCTCGCAGGGCCTGGCCCCCGCAGCCCTGACCCGCTCTCAGGGCCTGGCCCCCGCAGCCCTGACCCGCTCACAGGGACTGGCCCCCCGCAGCCCTGACCCGCTCACAGGGACTGGCCCCCGCAGCCCTGACCCTCTCACAGGGACTGGCCCCCACAGCCCTGACCCGCTCACAGGGAATGGCCCCCGCAGCCCTGACCCGCTCACAGGGACTGGCCCCCGCAGCCCTGACCCGCTCACAGGGACTGGCCCCCGCAGCCCTGACCCGCTCACAGGGACTGGCCCCCGCAGCCCTGACCCGCTCTCAGGGCCTGGTCCCCGCAGCCCTGAACCGCTATCAGTGCCTGGCCCCCGCAGCCCTGACCCGCTCTCAGGGCCTGGCCCCCGCAGCCCTGACCCGCTCACAGGGCCTGGCCCCCACAGCCCTGACCCGCTCACAGGGAATGGCCCCCGCAGCCCTGACCCGCTCACAGGGACTGGCCCCCGCAGCCCTGACCCGCTCACAGGGACTGGCCCCCGCAGCCCTGCCCGCTCGCAGTTCCTGGCCCCCGCAGCCCTGACCCGCTCGCAGGGCCTGGCCCCCGCAGCCCTGACCCGCTCGCAGGGCCTGGCTCCCGCAGCCCAGACCCGCTCGCAGGGCCTGGCCCCCGCAGCCCTGACCCGCTCGCAGGGCCTGGCCCCCGCAGCCCTGACCCGCTCGCAGGGCCTGGCCCCCGCAGCCCTGACCCGCTCTCAGGGCCTGGCCCCCGCAGCCCTGACCCGCTCACAGGGACTGGCCCCCGCCGCCCTGACCTGCTCACAGCTCTTTGCCACCGCAGCCCTGACCCGCTCACAGGGACTGGCCCCCGCAGCCCTGACCCGCTCGCAGGGACTGGCCCCCGCAGCCCTGACCCGCTCACAGGGAATGGCCCCCGCAGCCATTACCCGCTCTCAGGGCCTGTCCCCCGCAGCCCTGACCCGCTCACTGGGACTGGACCCCGCAGCCCTGACCCGCTCACAGGGACTGGCCCCCGCAGCCCTGACCCGCTCTCAGGACCTGGCCCCCGCAGCCCTGACCCGCTGTCACGGCCTGGCCCCCGCAGCCCTGACCCGCTCTCAGGGCCTGGCCCCCGCAGCCCTGACCCGCTCACAGGGCCTGGCCCCCGCAGCCCTGACCTGCTCACTGGGCCTGGCCCCCGCAGCCCTGACCCGCTCACAGGGCCTGGCCCCCGCATCCCTGACCCGCTCACAGGGCCTGTCCCCCGCAGCCCTGACCCGCTCACAGGGACTGGCCCCCGCAGCCCTGACCCGCTCACAGGGACTGGCCCCCGCAGCCCTGACCCGCTCACAGGGACTGGCCCCCGCAGCCCTGACCCGCTCACAGGGACTGGCCCCCGCAGCCCTGACCCGCTCACAGGGACTGGCCCCCGCAGCCATGACCCGCTCACAGGGACTGGCCCCCGCAGCCCTGACCCGCTCACAGGGACTGGCCCCCGCAGCCCTCACACGCTCACAGGTACTGGCCCCCGCAGCCCTGACCCGCTCACAGCTATTTGCCACCGCAGCCATGACCCGATCACAGGCACTGTCCCACGCAGCCCTGTCCCGCTGACATGGACTGGCCCCCGCAGCCCTGACCACCTGACAGCTATTTGCCACCGCAGCCCTCGCCCGCTCGCAGGGCCTGGCCCCCGCAGCCCTGACCCGCTCGCAGGGCCTGGCTCCCGCAGCCCTGACCCGCTCGCTGGGCCTGGCTCCCGCAGCCCTGACCCGCTCTCAGGGCCTGGCCCCCGCAGCCCTGACCCGCTCTCAGGGCCTGGCCCCCGCAGCCCTGACCCGCTCACAGGGCCTGGCCCCTCAGCCCTGACCCGCTCACAGGGCCTGGCCCCCGCAGCCCTGACCCGCTCACAGGGCCTGGCCCCCGCAGCCCTGACCCACTCACAGGGCCTGGCCCCCGCAGCCCTGACCCGCTGACAGGGACAGGCCCCCGCAGCCCTGACCCGCTCACAGGGACTGCCCCCCGCAGCCCTGACCCGCTCACAGGGACTGACCCCCGCACCCCTGACCCGCTCACAGGGACTGGCCCCCGCAGCCCTGACCCGCTCACAGGGACTGCCCCCCGCAGCCCTGACCCGCTCTCAGGGACTGGCCCCCGCAGCCCTGGCCCGCTCACAGGGACTGGCCCCCGCAGCCCTGGCCCGCTCACAGGGTCTGGCCCCCGCAGCCCTGGCCCGCTCGCAGGGACTGGCCCCCGCAGCCCTGGCCCGCTCACAGGGAATGGCCCCCGCAGCCCTGACCCGCTCACAGGGACTGGCCCCCGCAGCCCTGACCCGCTCACAGGGACTGGCCCCCGCAGCCCTGACCCGCTCACAGGGACTGGCCCCCGCAGCCCTGCCCGCTCGCAGGTCCTGGCCCCCGCAGCCCTGACCCGCTCGCAGGGCCTGGCCCCCGCAGCCCTGACCCGCTCGCAGGGCCTGGCCCCCGCAGCCCTGACCCGCTCGCAGGGCCTGGCCCCCGCAGCCCTGACCCGCTCGCAGGGACTGGCCCCCGCAGCCCTGCCCGCTCGCAGGTCCTGGCCCCCGCAGCCCTGACCCGCTCGCAGGGCCTGGTCCCCGCAGCCCTGACCCGCTCGCAGGGCCTGGCTCCCGCAGCCCTGACCCGCTCGCAGGGCCTGGCCCCCGCAGCCCTGACCCGCTCACAGGGACTGGCCCCCCGCAGCCCTGACCCGCTCACAGGGACTGGCCCCCGCAGCCCTGACCCGCTCGCAGGGACTGGCCCCCGCAGCCCTGACCCGCTCACAGGGAATGGCCCCCGCAGCCATTACCCGCTCTCAGGGCCTGTCCCCCGCAGCCCAGACCCGCTCACTGGGACTGGACCCCGCAGCCCTGACCCGCTCACAGGGACTGGCCCCCGCAGCCCTGACCCGCTCTCAGGACCTGGCCCCCGCAGCCCTGACCCGCTGTCACGGCCTGGCCCCCGCAGCCCTGACCCGCTCTCAGGGCCTGGCCCCCGCAGCCCTGACCCGCTCACAGGGCCTGGCCCCCGCAGCCCTGACCTGCTCACTGGGCCTGGCCCCCGCAGCCCTGACCCGCTCACAGGGCCTGGCCCCCGCATCCCTGACCCGCTCACAGGGCCTGTCCCCCGCAGCCCTGACCCGCTCACAGGGACTGGCCCCCGCAGCCCTGACCCGCTCACAGGGACTGGCCCCCGTAGCCCTGACCCGCTCACAGGGACTGGCCCCCGCAGCCCTGACCCGCTCACAGGGACTGGCCCCCGCAGCCCTGACCCGCTCACAGGGACTGGCCCCCGCAGCCATGACCCGCTCACAGGGACTGGCCCCCGCAGCCCTGACCCGCTCACAGGGACTGGCCCCCGCAGCCCTCACACGCTCACAGGTACTGGCCCCCGCAGCCCTGACCCGCTCACAGCTATTTGCCACCGCAGCCATGACCCGATCACAGGCACTGTCCCACGCAGCCCTGTCCCGCTGACATGGACTGGCCCCCGCAGCCCTGACCACCTGACAGCTATTTGCCACCGCAGCCCTCGCCCGCTCGCAGGGCCTGGCCCCCGCAGCCCTGACCCGCTCGCAGGGCCTGGCTCCCGCAGCCCTGACCCGCTCGCTGGGCCTGGCTCCCGCAGCCCTGACCCGCTCTCAGGGACTGGCCCCCGCAGCCCTGACCCGCTCTCAGGGCCTGGCCCCCGCAGCCCTGACCCGCTCACAGGGCCTGGCCCCTCAGCCCTGACCCGCTCACAGGGCCTGGCCCCCGCAGCCCTGACCCGCTCAGAGGGCCTGGCCCCCGCAGCCCTGACCCGCTCACAGGGCCTGGCCCCCGCAGCCCTGACCCGCTGACAGGGACAGGCCCCCGCAGCCCTGACCCGCTCGCAGGGCCTGGCCCCCGCAGCCCTGACCCGCTCGCAGGGCCTGGCCCCCGCAGCCCTGACCCGCTCTCAGGGCCTGGCCCCCGCAGCCCTGACCCGCTCACAGGGACTGGCCCCCCGCAGCCCTGACCCGCTCACAGGGACTGGCCCCCGCAGCCCTGACCCGCTCACAGGGACTGGCCCCCACAGCCCTGACCCGCTCACAGGGAATGGCCCCCGCAGCCCTGACCCGCTCACAGGGACTGGCCCCCGCAGCCCTGACCCGCTCACAGGGACTGGCCCCCGCAGCCCTGCCCGCTCGCAGGTCCTGGCCCCCGCAGCCCTGACCCGCTCGCAGGGCCTGGCCCCCGCAGCCCTGACCCGCTCGCAGGGCCTGGCTCCCGCAGCCCAGACCCGCTCGCAGGGCCTGGCCCCCGCAGCCCTGACCCGCTCGCAGGGCCTGGCCCCCGCAGCCCTGACCCGCTCGCAGGGCCTGGCCCCCGCAGCCCTGACCCGCTCTCAGGGCCTGGCCCCCGCAGCCCTGACCCGCTCACAGGGACTGGCCCCCCGCAGCCCTGACCCGCTCACAGGGACTGGCCCCCGCAGCCCTGACCCGCTCACAGGGACTGGCCCCCACAGCCCTGACCCGCTCACAGGGAATGGCCCCCGCAGCCCTGACCCGCTCACAGGGACTGGCCCCCGCAGCCCTGACCCGCTCACAGGGACTGGCCCCCGCAGCCCTGACCCGCTCACAGGGACTGGCCCCCGCAGCCCTGACCCGCTCTCAGGGCCTGGTCCCCGCAGCCCTGAACCGCTATCAGTGCCTGGCCCCCGCAGCCCTGACCCGCTCTCAGGGCCTGGCCCCCGCAGCCCTGACCCGCTCACAGGGCCTGGCCCCCGCAGCCCTGACCCGCTCACTGGGCCTGGCCCCCGCAGCCCTGACCCGCTCACAGGGCCTGGGCCCCGCAGCCCTGACCCGCTCACAGGGCCTGGCCCCCGCAGCCCTCACCCGCTCACAAGGACTGGCCCCCGCAGCCCTGACCCGCTCACAGGGACTGGCCCCCGCAGCCCTGACCCGCTCACAGGGACTGGCCCCCGCAGCCCTGACCCGCTCACAGGGACTGGCCCCCGCAGCCCTGACCCGCTCACAGGGACTGGCCCCCGCAGCCCTGACCCGCTCACAGGGACTGGCCCCCGCAGCCCTGACCCGCTCACAGGGACTGGCCCCCGCAGCCCTCACACGCTCACAGGGACTGGCCCCAGCAGCCCTGACCCGCTCACAGCTATTTTCCACCGCAGCCATGACCCGATCACAAGCACTGTCCCACGCAGCCCTGTCCCGCTGACATGGACTGGCCCCCGCAGCCCTGACCACCTGACAGCTATTTGCCACCGCAGCCCTCGCCCGCTCACAGGGACTGTCCCCCGCAGCCCTGACCCGCTCACAGGGCCTGGCCCCCGCAGCCCTCACCCGCTCACAAGGACTGGCCCCCGCAGCCCTGACCCGCTCACAGGGACTGGCCCCCTCAGCCATGACCCGATCACAGGCACTGTACCCCGCAGCCCTGTCCCCCTGACAGCTATTTGCCACCGCAGCCATGACCCGATCACAGGGACTGGCCCCCGCAGCCCTGGCCCGCTCACAGGGACTGGCCCCCGCAGCCCTGGCCCGCTCACAGGGACTGGCCCCCGCAGCCCTGGCCCGCTCACAGGGACTGGCCCCCGCAGCCCTGGCCCGCTCACAGGGACTGGCCCCCGCAGCCCTGGCCCGCTCGCAGGGACTGGCCCCCGCAGCCCTGGCCCGCTCGCAGGGACTGGCCCCCGCAGCCCTGGCCCGCTCGCAGGGACTGGCCCCCGCAGCCCTGCCCGCTCGCAGGTCCTGGCCCCCGCAGCCCTGACCCGCTCGCAGGGCCTGGTCCCCGCAGCCCTGACCCGCTCGCAGGGCCTGGCTCCCGCAGCCCTGACCCGCTCGCAGGGCCTGGCCCCCGCAGCCCTGACCCGCTCACAGGGACTGGCCCCCCGCAGCCCTGACCCGCTCACAGGGACTGGCCCCCGCAGCCCTGACCCGCTCGCAGGGACTGGCCCCCGCAGCCCTGACCCGCTCACAGGGAATGGCCCCCGCAGCCATTACCCGCTCTCAGGGCCTGTCCCCCGCAGCCCTGACCCGCTCACTGGGACTGGACCCCGCAGCCCTGACCCGCTCACAGGGACTGGCCCCCGCAGCCCTGACCCGCTCTCAGGACCTGGCCCCCGCAGCCCTGACCCGCTGTCACGGCCTGGCCCCCGCAGCCCTGACCCGCTCTCAGGGCCTGGCCCCCGCAGCCCTGACCCGCTCACAGGGCCTGGCCCCCGCAGCCCTGACCTGCTCACTGGGCCTGGCCCCCGCAGCCCTGACCCGCTCACAGGGCCTGGCCCCCGCATCCCTGACCCGCTCACAGGGCCTGTCCCCCGCAGCCCTGACCCGCTCACAGGGACTGGCCCCCGCAGCCCTGACCCGCTCACAGGGACTGGCCCCCGCAGCCCTGACCCGCTCACAGGGACTGGCCCCCGCAGCCCTCACACGCTCACAGGTACTGGCCCCCGCAGCCCTGACCCGCTCACAGCTATTTGCCACCGCAGCCATGACCCGATCACAGGCACTGTCCCACGCAGCCCTGTCCCGCTGACATGGACTGGCCCCCGCAGCCCTGACCACCTGACAGCTATTTGCCACCGCAGCCCTCGCCCGCTCGCAGGGCCTGGCCCCCGCAGCCCTGACCCGCTCGCAGGGCCTGGCTCCCGCAGCCCTGACCCGCTCGCTGGGCCTGGCTCCCGCAGCCCTGACCCGCTCTCAGGGCCTGGCCCCCGCAGCCCTGACCCGCTCACAGGGCCTGGCCCCCGCAGCCCTGACCCGCTCACAGGGCCTGGCCCCCGCAGCCCTGACCCACTCACAGGGCCTGGCCCCCGCAGCCCTGACCCGCTGACAGGGACAGGCCCCCGCAGCCCTGACCCGCTCACAGGGACTGCCCCCCGCAGCCCTGACCCGCTCACAGGGACTGACCCCCGCACCCCTGACCCGCTCACAGGGACTGGCCCCCGCAGCCCTGACCCGCTCACAGGGACTGGCCCCCGCAGCCCTGACCCGCTCTCAGGGACTGGCCCCCGCAGCCCTGGCCCGCTCACAGGGACTGGCCCCCGCAGCCCTGGCCCGCTCACAGGGTCTGGCCCCCGCAGCCCTGGCCCGCTCGCAGGGACTGGCCCCCGCATCCCTGGCCCGCTCCCAGGGAATGGCCCCCGCAGCCCTGACCCGCTCACAGGGACTGGCCCCCACAGCCCTGACCCGCTCACAGGGAATGGCCCCCGCAGCCCTGACCCGCTCACAGGGACTGGCCCCCGCAGCCCTGACCCGCTCACAGGGACTGGCCCCCGCAGCCCTGCCCGCTCGCAGGTCCTGGCCCCCGCAGCCCTGACCCGCTCGCAGGGCCTGGCCCCCGCAGCCCTGACCCGCTCGCAGGGCCTAGCCCCCGCAGCCCTGACCCGCTCGCAGGGCCTGGCCCCCGCAGCCCTGACCCGCTCTCAGGGCCTGGCCCCCGCAGCCCTGACCCGCTCACAGGGACTGGCCCCCCGCAGCCCTGACCCGCTCACAGGGACTGGCCCCCGCAGCCCTGACCCGCTCACAGGGACTGGCCCCCGCAGCCCTGACCCGCTCACAGGGAATGGCCCCCGCAGCCATGACCCGATCACAGGCACTGTCCCCCGCAGCCCTGTCCCGCTGACATGGACTGGCCCCCGCAGCGCTGACTACCTGACAGCTATTTGCCACCGCAGCCCTCGCCCGCTCACAGGGACTGGCCCCCGCAGCCCTGGCCCGCTCACAGGGACTGGCCCCCGCAGCCCTGGCCCGCTCACAGGGACTGGCCCCCGCAGCCCTGGCCCGCTCACAGGGACTGGCCCCCGCAGCCCTGGCCCGCTCACAGGGACTGGCCCCCGCAGCCCTGGCCCGCTCACAGGGACTGGCCCCCGCAGCCCTGGCCCGCTCGCAGGGACTGGCCCCCGCAGCCCTGCCCGCTCGCAGGTCCTGGCCCCCGCAGCCCTGACCCGCTCGCAGGGCCTGGCCCCCGCAGCCCTGACCCGCTCGCAGGGCCTGGCTCCCGCAGCCCAGACCCGCTCGCAGGGCCTGGCCCCCGCAGCTCTGACCCGCTCGCAGGGCCTGGCCCCCGCAGCCCTGACCCGCTCGCAGGGCCTGGCCCCCGCAGCCCTGACCCGCTCTCAGGACCTGGCCCCCGCAGCCCTGACCCGCTCACAGGGACTGGCCCCCCGCAGCCCTGACCCGCTCACAGGGACTGGCCCCCGCAGCCCTGACCCGCTCACAGGGACTGGCCCCCACAGCCCTGACCCGCTCACAGGGAATGGCCCCCGCAGCCCTGACCCGCTCACAGGGACTGGCCCCCGCAGCCCTGACCCGCTCACAGGGACTGGCCCCCGCAGCCCTGCCCGCTCGCAGGTCCTGGCCCCCGCAGCCCTGACCCGCTCGCAGGGCCTGGCCCCCGCAGCCCTGACCCGCTCGCAGGGCCTGGCTCCCGCAGCCCAGACCCGCTCGCAGGGCCTGGCCCCCGCAGCCCTGACCCGCTCGCAGGGCCTGGCCCCCGCAGCCCTGACCCGCTCGCAGGGCCTGGCCCCCGCAGCCCTGACCCGCTCTCAGGGCCTGGCCCCCGCAGCCCTGACCCGCTCACAGGGACTGGCCCCCCGCAGCCCTGACCCGCTCACAGGGACTGGCCCCCGCAGCCCTGACCCGCTCACAGGGACTGGCCCCCGCAGCCCTGACCCGCTCACAGGGAATGGCCCCCGCAGCCCTGACCCGCTCACAGGGACTGGCCCCCGCAGCCCTGACCCGCTCACAGGGACTGGCCCCCGCAGCCCTGACCCGCTCACAGGGACTGGCCCCCGCAGCCCTGACCCGCTCTCAGGGCCTGGTCCCCGCAGCCCTGAACCGCTATCAGTGCCTGGCCCCCGCAGCCCTGACCCGCTCTCAGGGCCTGGCCCCCGCAGCCCTGACCCGCTCACAGGGCCTGGCCCCCGCAGCCCTGACCCGCTCACTGGGCCTGGCCCCCGCAGCCCTGACCCGCTCACAGGGCCTGGGCCCCGCAGCCCTGACCCGCTCACAGGGCCTGGCCCCCGCAGCCCTCACCCGCTCACAAGGACTGGCCCCCGCAGCCCTGACCCGCTCACAGGGACTGGCCCCCGCAGCCCTGACCCGCTCACAGGGACTGGCCCCCGCAGCCCTGACCCGCTCACAGGGACTGGCCCCCGCAGCCCTGACCCGCTCACAGGGACTGGCCCCCGCAGCCCTGACCCGCTCACAGGGACTGGCCCCCGCAGCCCTGACCCGCTCACAGGGACTGGCCCCCGCAGCCCTGACCCGCTCACAGGGACTGGCCCCCGCAGCCCTGACCCGCTCACAGGGACTGGCCCCCGCAGCCCTCACACGCTCACAGGGACTGGCCCCAGCAGCCCTGACCCGCTCACAGCTATTTTCCACCGCAGCCATGACCCGATCACAAGCACTGTCCCACGCAGCCCTGTCCCGCTGACATGGACTGGCCCCCGCAGCCCTGACCACCTGACAGCTATTTGCCACCGCAGCCCTCGCCCGCTCACAGGGACTGTCCCCCGCAGCCCTGACCCGCTCACAGGGCCTGGCCCCCGCAGACCTCACCCGCTCACAAGGACTGGCCCCCGCAGCCCTGACCCGCTCACAGGGACTGGCCCCCTCAGCCATGACCCGATCACAGGCACTGTACCCCGCAGCCCTGTCCCCCTGACAGCTATTTGCCACCGCAGCCATGACCCGATCACAGGGACTGGCCCCCGCAGCCCTGGCCCGCTCACAGGGACTGGCCCCCGCAGCCATGGCCCGCTCACAGGGACTGGCCCCCGCAGCCCTGGCCCGCTCACAGGGACTGGCCCCCGCAGCCCTGGCCCGCTCACAGGGACTGGCCCCCGCAGCCCTGGCCCGCTCGCAGGGACTGGCCCCCGCAGCCCTGGCCCGCTCGCAGGGACTGGCCCCCGCAGCCCTGACCCGCTCTCAGGGCCTGGCCCCCGCAGCCCTGACCCGCTCACAGGGCCTGGCCCCCGCAGCCCTGACCCGCTCACAGGGCCTGGCCCCCGCAGCCCTGACCCGCTCACAGGGCCTGGCCCCCGCAGCCCTGACCCGCTCACAGGGCCTGGCCCCCGCAGCCCTGACCCGCTGACAGGGACAGGCCCCCGCAGCCCTGACCCCCTCACAGGGACTGGCCCCCGCAGCCCTGACCCGCTCACAGGGAGTGGCCCCCGCAGCCCTGACCCGCTCACAGGGACTGGCCCCCGCAGCCCTGACCCGCTCACAGGGACTGGCCCCCGCAGCCCTGACCCGCTCACAGGGACTGGCCCCCGCAGCCCTCACACGCTCACAGGGATTGGCCCCCGCTGCCCTGACCCGCTCACAGCTATTTGCCACCGCAGCCATGACCCGCTCACAGGGACTGGCCCCCTCAGCCATGACCCGATCACAGGCACTGTACCCCGCAGCCCTGTCCCGCTGACATGGACTGGCCCCCGCAGCCCTGACCACCTGACAGCTATTTGCCACCGCAGCCCTCGCCCGCTCGCAGGGCCTGTCCCCCGCAGCCCTGACTCGCTCGCAGGGCCTGGCCCCGGCAGCCCTGACCCGCTCACAGGGACTGGCCCCCGCAGCCCTGACCCGCTCACAGGGACTGGCCCCCGCAGCCCTGACCCGCTCACAGGGACTGGCCCCCGCAACCCTGACCCGCTCACAGGGACTGGCCCCCGCAGCCCTGACCCGCTCACAGGGACTGGCCCTCGCAGCCCTGACCCGCTCACAGGGCCTGGCCCCGCAGCCCTGACCCGCTCACTGGGCCTGGCCCCCGCAGCCCTGACCCGCTCTCAGGGCCTGGCCCCCGCAGCCCTGACCCGCTCGCAGGGCCTGGCTCCCGCAGCCCAGACCCGCTCGCAGGGCCTGGCCCCCGCAGCCCTGACCCGCTCGCAGGGCCTGGCCCCCGCAGCCCTGGCCCGCTCGCAGGGACTGGCCCCCGCAGCCCTGCCCGCTCGCAGGTCCTGGCCCCCGCAGCCCTGACCCGCTCGCAGGGCCTGGTCCCCGCAGCCCTGACCCGCTCGCAGGGCCTGGCTCCCGCAGCCCTGACCCGCTCGCAGGGCCTGGCCCCCGCAGCCCTGACCCGCTCACAGGGACTGGCCCCCCGCAGCCCTGACCCGCTCACAGGGACTGGCCCCCGCAGCCCTGACCCGCTCGCAGGGACTGGCCCCCGCAGCCCTGACCCGCTCACAGGGAATGGCCCCCGCAGCCATTACCCGCTCTCAGGGCCTGTCCCCCGCAGCCCTGACCCGCTCACTGGGACTGGACCCCGCAGCCCTGACCCGCTCACAGGGACTGGCCCCCGCAGCCCTGACCCGCTCTCAGGACCTGGCCCCCGCAGCCCTGACCCGCTGTCACGGCCTGGCCCCCGCAGCCCTGACCCGCTCTCAGGGCCTGGCCCCCGCAGCCCTGACCCGCTCACAGGGCCTGGCCCCCGCAGCCCTGACCTGCTCACTGGGTCTGGCCCCCGCAGCCCTGACCCGCTCACAGGGCCTGGCCCCCGCATCCCTGACCCGCTCACAGGGCCTGTCCCCCGCAGCCCTGACCCGCTCACAGGGACTGGCCCCCGCAGCCCTGACCCGCTCACAGGGACTGGCCCCCGCAGCCCTGACCCGCTCACAGGGACTGGCCCCCGCAGCCCTGACCCGCTCACAGGGACTGGCCCCCGCAGCCCTGACCCGCTCACAGGGACTGGCCCCCGCAGCCATGACCCGCTCACAGGGACTGGCCCCCGCAGCCCTGACCCGCTCACAGGGACTGGCCCCCGCAGCCCTCACACGCTCACAGGTACTGGCCCCCGCAGCCCTGACCCGCTCACAGCTATTTGCCACCGCAGCCATGACCCGATCACAGGCACTGTCCCACGCAGCCCTGTCCCGCTGACATGGACTGGCCCCCGCAGCCCTGACCACCTGACAGCTATTTGCCACCGCAGCCCTCGCCCGCTCGCAGGGCCTGGCCCCCGCAGCCCTGACCCGCTCGCAGGGCCTGGCTCCCGCAGCCCTGACCCGCTCGCTGGGCCTGGCTCCCGCAGCCCTGACCCGCTCTCAGGGCCTGGCCCCCGCAGCCCTGACCCGCTCTCAGGGCCTGGCCCCCGCAGCCCTGACCCGCTCACAGGGCCTGGCCCCTCAGCCCTGACCCGCTCACAGGGCCTGGCCCCCGCAGCCCTGACCCGCTCACAGGGCCTGGCCCCCGCAGCCCTGACCCACTCACAGGGCCTGGCCCCCGCAGCCCTGACCCGCTGACAGGGACAGGCCCCCGCAGCCCTGACCCGCTCACAGGGACTGCCCCCCGCAGCCCTGACCCGCTCACAGGGACTGACCCCCGCACCCCTGACCCGCTCACAGGGACTGGCCCCCGCAGCCCTGACCCGCTCACAGGGACTGCCCCCCGCAGCCCTGACCCGCTCTCAGGGACTGGCCCCCGCAGCCCTGGCCCGCTCACAGGGACTGGCCCCCGCAGCCCTGGCCCGCTCACAGGGTCTGGCCCCCGCAGCCCTGGCCCGCTCGCAGGGACTGGCCCCCGCAGCCCTGGCCCGCTCACAGGGAATGGCCCCCGCAGCCCTGACCCGCTCACAGGGACTGGCCCCCGCAGCCCTGACCCGCTCACAGGGACTGGCCCCCGCAGCCCTGACCCGCTCACAGGGACTGGCCCCCGCAGCCCTGCCCGCTCGCAGGTCCTGGCCCCCGCAGCCCTGACCCGCTCGCAGGGCCTGGCCCCCGCAGCCCTGACCCGCTCGCAGGGCCTGGCCCCCGCAGCCCTGACCCGCTCGCAGGGCCTGGCCCCCGCAGCCCTGACCCGCTCTCAGGGCCTGGCCCCCGCAGCCCTGACCCGCTCACAGGGACTGGCCCCCCGCAGCCCTGACCCGCTCACAGGGACTGGCCCCCGCAGCCCTGACCCGCTCACAGGGACTGGCCCCCGCAGCCCTGACCCGCTCACAGGGAATGGCCCCCGCAGCCATGACCCGATCACAGGCACTGTCCCCCGCAGCCCTGTCCCGCTGACATGGACTGGCCCCCGCAGCGCTGACAACCTGACAGCTATTTGCCACCGCAGCCCTCGCCCGCTCACAGGGACTGGCCCCCGCAGCCCTGGCCCGCTCACAGGGACTGGCCCCCGCAGCCCTGGCCCTCTCACAGGGACTGGCCCCCGCAGCCCTGGCCCGCTCACAGGGACTGGCCCCCGCAGCCCTGGCCCGCTCACAGGGACTGGCCCCCGCAGCCCTGGCCCGCTCACAGGGACTGGCCCCCGCAGCCCTGGCCCGCTCGCAGGGACTGGCCCCCGCAGCCCTGCCCGCTCGCAGGTCCTGGCCCCCGCAGCCCTGACCCGCTCGCAGGGCCTGGCCCCCGCAGCCCTGACCCGCTCGCAGGGCCTGGCTCCCGCAGCCCAGACCCGCTCGCAGGGCCTGGCCCCCGCAGCCCTGACCCGCTCGCAGGGCCTGGCCCCCGCAGCCCTGACCCGCTCGCAGGGCCTGGCCCCCGCAGCCCTGACCCGCTCTCAGGACCTGGCCCCCGCAGCCCTGACCCGCTCACAGGGACTGGCCCCCCGCAGCCCTGACCCGCTCACAGGGACTGGCCCCCGCAGCCCTGACCCGCTCACAGGGACTGGCCCCCACAGCCCTGACCCGCTCACAGGGAATGGCCCCCGCAGCCCTGACCCGCTCACAGGGACTGGCCCCCGCAGCCCTGACCCGCTCACAGGGACTGGCCCCCGCAGCCCTGCCCGCTCGCAGGTCCTGGCCCCCGCAGCCCTGACCCGCTCGCAGGGCCTGGCCCCCGCAGCCCTGACCCGCTCGCAGGGCCTGGCTCCCGCAGCCCAGACCCGCTCGCAGGGCCTGGCCCCCGCAGCCCTGACCCGCTCGCAGGGCCTGGCCCCCGCAGCCCTGACCCGCTCGCAGGGCCTGGCCCCCGCAGCCCTGACCCGCTCTCAGGGCCTGGCCCCCGCAGCCCTGACCCGCTCACAGGGACTGGCCCCCCGCAGCCCTGACCCGCTCACAGGGACTGGCCCCCGCAGCCCTGACCCGCTCACAGGGACTGGCCCCCGCAGCCCTGACCCGCTCACAGGGAATGGCCCCCGCAGCCCTGACCCGCTCACAGGGACTGGCCCCCGCAGCCCTGACCCGCTCACAGGGACTGGCCCCCGCAGCCCTGACCCGCTCACAGGGACTGGCCCCCGCAGCCCTGACCCGCTCTCAGGGCCTGGTCCCCGCAGCCCTGAACCGCTATCAGTGCCTGGCCCCCGCAGCCCTGACCCGCTCTCAGGGCCTGGCCCCCGCAGCCCTGACCCGCTCACAGGGCCTGGCCCCCGCAGCCCTGACCCGCTCACTGGGCCTGGCCCCCGCAGCCCTGACCCGCTCACAGGGCCTGGGCCCCGCAGCCCTGACCCGCTCACAGGGCCTGGCCCCCGCAGCCCTCACCCGCTCACAAGGACTGGCCCCCGCAGCCCTGACCCGCTCACAGGGACTGGCCCCCGCAGCCCTGACCCGCTCACAGGGACTGGCCCCCGCAGCCCTGACCCGCTCACAGGGACTGGCCCCCGCAGCCCTGACCCGCTCACAGGGACTGGCCCCCGCAGCCCTGACCCGCTCACAGGGACTGGCCCCCGCAGCCCTGACCCGCTCACAGGGACTGGCCCCCGCAGCCCTGACCCGCTCACAGGGACTGGCCCCCGCAGCCCTGACCCGCTCACAGGGACTAGCCCCCGCAGCCCTCACACGCTCACAGGGACTGGCCCCAGCAGCCCTGACCCGCTCACAGCTATTTTCCACCGCAGCCATGACCCGATCACAAGCACTGTCCCACGCAGCCCTGTCCCGCTGACATGGACTGGCCCCCGCAGCCCTGACCACCTGACAGCTATTTGCCACCGCAGCCCTCGCCCGCTCACAGGGACTGTCCCCCGCAGCCCTGACCCGCTCACAGGGCCTGGCCCCCGCAGACCTCACCCGCTCACAAGGACTGGCCCCCGCAGCCCTGACCCGCTCACAGGGACTGGCCCCCTCAGCCATGACCCGATCACAGGCACTGTACCCCGCAGCCCTGTCCCCCTGACAGCTATTTGCCACCGCAGCCATGACCCGATCACAGGGACTGGCCCCCGCAGCCCTGGCCCGCTCACAGGGACTGGCCCCCGCAGCCCTGGCCCGCTCACAGGGACTGGCCCCCGCAGCCCTGGCCCGCTCACAGGGACTGGCCCCCGCAGCCCTGGCCCGCTCACAGGGACTGGCCCCCGCAGCCCTGGCCCGCTCGCAGGGACTGGCCCCCGCAGCCCTGGCCCGCTCGCAGGGACTGGCCCCCGCAGCCCTGACCCGCTCTCAGGGCCTGGCCCCCGCAGCCCTGACCCGCTCACAGGGCCTGGCCCCCGCAGCCCTGACCCGCTCACAGGGCCTGGCCCCCGCAGCCCTGACCCGCTCACAGGGCCTGGCCCCCGCAGCCCTGACCCGCTCACAGGGCCTGGCCCCCGCAGCCCTGACCCGCTGACAGGGACAGGCCCCCGCAGCCCTGACCCCCTCACAGGGACTGGCCCCCGCAGCCCTGACCCGCTCACAGGGAGTGGCCCCCGCAGCCCTGACCCGCTCACAGGGACTGGCCCCCGCAGCCCTGACCCGCTCACAGGGACTGGCCCCCGCAGCCCTGACCCGCTCACAGGGACTGGCCCCCGCAGCCCTCACACGCTCACAGGGATTGGCCCCCGCTGCCCTGACCCGCTCACAGCTATTTGCCACCGCAGCCATGACCCGCTCACAGGGACTGGCCCCCTCAGCCATGACCCGATCACAGGCACTGTACCCCGCAGCCCTGTCCCGCTGACATGGACTGGCCCCCGCAGCCCTGACCACCTGACAGCTATTTGCCACCGCAGCCCTCGCCCGCTCGCAGGGCCTGTCCCCCGCAGCCCTGACTCGCTCGCAGGGCCTGGCCCCGGCAGCCCTGACCCGCTCACAGGGACTGGCCCCCGCAGCCCTGACCCGCTCACAGGGACTGGCCCCCGCAGCCCTGACCCGCTCACAGGGACTGGCCCCCGCAACCCTGACCCGCTCACAGGGACTGGCCCCCGCAGCCCTGACCCGCTCACAGGGACTGGCCCCCGCAGCCCTGACCCGCTCACAGGGACTGGCCCCCGCTGCCCTGACCCGCTCACAGGGACTGGCCCCCGCAGCCCTGACCCGCTCACAGGGACTGGCCCCCGCAGCCCTGACCCGCTCACAGGGACTGGCCCCCGCAGCCCTCACACGCTCACAGGGACTGGCCCCCGCAGCCCTGACCCGCTCACAGCTATTTGCCACCGCAGCCATGACCCGATCACAGGCACTGTCCAACGCAGCCCTGTCCCGCTGACATGGACTGGCCCCCGCAGCCCTGACCACCTGACAGCTATTTGCCACTGCAGCCCTCGCCCGCTCACAGGGACTGGCCCTCGCAGCCCTGACCCGCTCACAGGGACTGGCCCCCGTAGCCCTGACCTGCTCACAGCTCTTTGCCACCGCAGCCCTGACCCGCTCACAGGGACTGGCCCCCTCAGCCATGACCCGATCACAGGCACTGTACCCCGCAGCCCTGTCCCCCTGACAGCTATTTGCCACCGCAGCCATGACCCGATCACAGGGACTGGCCCCCGCAGCCCTGGCCCGCTCACAGGGCCTGGCCCCCGCAGCCCTGACCCGCTCTCAGGGCCTGGCCCCCGCAGCCCTGACCCGCTCACAGGGCCTGGCCCCGCAGCCCTGACCCGCTCACTGGGCCTGGCCCCCGCAGCCCTGACCCGCTCTCAGGGCCTGGCCCCCGCAGCCCTGACCCGCTCGCAGGGCCTGGCTCCCGCAGCCCAGACCCGCTCGCAGGGCCTGGCCCCCGCAGCCCTGACCCGCTCGCAGGGCCTGGCCCCCGCAGCCCTGACCCGCTCGCAGGGCCTGGCCCCCGCAGCCCTGACCCGCTCTCAGGGCCTGGCCCCCGCAGCCCTGACCCGCTCACAGGGACTGGCCCCCCGCAGCCCTGACCCGCTCACAGGGACTGGACCCCGCAGCCCTGACCCGCTCACAGGGACTGGCCCCCACAGCCCTGACCCGCTCACAGGGAATGGCCCCCGCAGCCCTGACCCGCTCACAGGGACTGGCCCCCGCAGCCCTGACCCGCTCACAGGGACTGGCCCCCGCAGCCCTGCCCGCTCGCAGGTCCTGGCCCCCGCAGCCCTGACCCGCTCGCAGGGCCTGGCCCCCGCAGCCCTGACCCACTCGCAGGGCCTGGCCCCCGCAGCCCTGACCCGCTCGCAGGGCCTGGCCCCCGCAGCCCTGACCCGCTCTCAGGGCCTGGCCCCCGCAGCCCTGACCCGCTCACAGGGACTGGCCCCCCGCAGCCCTGACCCGCTCACAGGGACTGGCCCCCGCAGCCCTGACCCGCTCACAGGGACTGGCCCCCACAGCCCTGACCCGCTCACAGGGAATGGCCCCCGCAGCCATGACCCGATCACAGGCACTGTACCCCGCAGCCCTGTCCCCCTGACAGCTATTTGCCACCGCAGCCCTGACCCGCTCACAGGGACTGGCCCCCCGCAGCCCTGACCCGCTCACAGGGACTGGCCCCCGCAGCCCTGTCCCGCTGACATGGACTGGCCCCCGCAGCGCTGACAACCTGACAGCTATTTGCCACCGCAGCCCTCGCCCGCTCACAGGGACTGGGCCCGCAGCCCTGGCCCGCCCACAGGGACTGGCCCCCGCAGCCCTGGCCCGCTCACAGGGACTGGCCCCCGCAGCCCTGGCCCGCTCACAGGGACTGGCCCCCGCAGCCCTGGCCCGCTCACAGGGACTGGCCCCCGCAGCCCTGGCCCGCTCACAGGGACTGGCCCCCGCAGCCCTGGCCCGCTCGCAGGGACTGGCCCCCGCAGCCCTGCCCGCTCGCAGGTCCTGGCCCCCGCAGCCCTGACCCGCTCGCAGGGCCTGGCCCCCGCAGCCCTGACCCGCTCGCAGGGCCTGGCTCCCGCAGCCCAGACCCGCTCGCAGGGCCTGGCCCCCGCAGCCCTGACCCGCTCGCAGGGCCTGGCCCCCGCAGCCCTGACCCGCTCGCAGGGCCTGGCCCCCGCAGCCCTGACCCGCTCTCAGGGCCTGGCCCCCGCAGCCCTGACCCGCTCACAGGGACTGGCACCCGCAGCCCTGACCCGCTCACAGGGACTGGCCCCCGCAGCCCTGACCCGCTCACAGGGACTGGCCCCCACAGCCCTGACCCGCTCACAGGGAATGGCCCCCGCAGCCCTGACCCGCTCACAGGGACTGGCCCCCGCAGCCCTGACCCGCTCACAGGGACTGGCCCCCGCAGCCCTGCCCGCTCGCAGGTCCTGGCCCCCGCAGCCCTGACCCGCTCGCAGGGCCTGGCCCCCGCAGCCCTGACCCGCTCGCAGGGCCTGGCTCCCGCATCCCAGACCCGCTCGCAGGGCCTGGCCCCCGCAGCCCTGACCCGCTCGCAGGGCCTGGCCCCCGCAGCCCTGACCCGCTCGCAGGGCCTGGCCCCCGCAGCCCTGACCCGCTCTCAGGGCCTGGCCCCCGCAGCCCTGACCCGCTCACAGGGACTGGCCCCCCGCAGCCCTGACCCGCTCACAGGGACTGGCCCCCGCAGCCCTGACCCGCTCACAGGGACTGGCCCCCACAGCCCTGACCCGCTCACAGGGAATGGCCCCCGCAGCCCTGACCCGCTCACAGGGACTGGCCCCCGCAGCCCTGACCCGCTCACAGGGACTGGCCCCCGCAGCCCTGACCCGCTCACAGGGACTGGCCCCCGCAGCCCTGACCCGCTCTCAGGGCCTGGTCCCCGCAGCCCTGAACCGCTATCAGTGCCTGGCCCCCGCAGCCCTGACCCGCTCTCAGGGCCTGGCCCCCGCAGCCCTGACCCGCTCACAGGGCCTGGCCCCCGCAGCCCTGACCCGCTCACTGGGCCTGGCCCCCGCAGCCCTGACCCGCTCACAGGGCCTGGGCCCCGCAGCCCTGACCCGCTCACAGGGCCTGGCCCCCGCAGCCCTCACCCGCTCACAAGGACTGGCCCCCGCAGCCCTGACCCGCTCACAGGGACTGGCCCCCGCAGCCCTGACCCGCTCACAGGGACTGGCCCCCGCAGCCCTGACCCGCTCACAGGGACTGGCCCCCGCAGCCCTGACCCGCTCACAGGGACTGGCCCCCGCAGCCCTGACCCGCTCACAGGGACTGGCCCCCGCAGCCCTGACCCGCTCACAGGGACTGGCCCCCGCAGCCCTGACCCGCTCACAGGGACTGGCCCCCGCAGCCCTCACACGCTCACAGGGACTGGCCCCAGCAGCCCTGACCCGCTCACAGCTATTTTCCACCGCAGCCATGACCCGATCACAAGCACTGTCCCACGCAGCCCTGTCCCGCTGACATGGACTGGCCCCCGCAGCCCTGACCACCTGACAGCTATTTGCCACCGCAGCCCTCGCCCGCTCACAGGGACTGTCCCCCGCAGCCCTGACCCGCTCACAGGGCCTGGCCCCCGCAGCCCTCACCCGCTCACAAGGACTGGCCCCCGCAGCCCTGACCCGCTCACAGGGACTGGCCCCCTCAGCCATGACCCGATCACAGGCACTGTACCCCGCAGCCCTGTCCCCCTGACAGCTATTTGCCACCGCAGCCATGACCCGATCACAGGGACTGGCCCCCGCAGCCCTGGCCCGCTCACAGGGACTGGCCCCCGCAGCCCTGGCCCGCTCACAGGGACTGGCCCCCGCAGCCCTGGCCCGCTCACAGGGACTGGCCCCCGCAGCCCTGGCCCGCTCACAGGGACTGGCCCCCGCAGCCCTGGCCCGCTCGCAGGGACTGGCCCCCGCAGCCCTGGCCCGCTCGCAGGGACTGGCCCCCGCAGCCCTGCCCGCTCGCAGGTCCTGGCCCCCGCAGCCCTGACCCGCTCGCAGGGCCTGGTCCCCGCAGCCCTGACCCGCTCGCAGGGCCTGGCTCCCGCAGCCCTGACCCGCTCGCAGGGCCTGGCCCCCGCAGCCCTGACCCGCTCACAGGGACTGGCCCCCCGCAGCCCTGACCCGCTCACAGGGACTGGCCCCCGCAGCCCTGACCCGCTCGCAGGGACTGGCCCCCGCAGCCCTGACCCGCTCACAGGGAATGGCCCCCGCAGCCATTACCCGCTCTCAGGGCCTGTCCCCCGCAGCCCTGACCCGCTCACTGGGACTGGACCCCGCAGCCCTGACCCGCTCACAGGGACTGGCCCCCGCAGCCCTGACCCGCTCTATGGACCTGGCCCCCGCAGCCCTGACCCGCTGTCACGGCCTGGCCCCCGCAGCCCTGACCCGCTCTCAGGGCCTGGCCCCCGCAGCCCTGACCCTCTCACAGGGCCTGGCCCCCGCAGCCCTGACCTGCTCACTGGGCCTGGCCCCCGCAGCCCTGACCCGCTCACAGGGCCTGGCCCCCGCAGCCCTGACCCGCTCACAGGGACTGGCCCCCCGCAGCCCTGACCCGCTCACAGGGACTGGCCCCCGCAGCCCTGACCCGCTCACAGGGACTGGCCCCCACAGCCCTGACCCGCTCACAGGGAATGGCCCCCGCAGCCCTGACCCGCTCACAGGGACTGGCCCCCGCAGCCCTGACCCGCTCACAGGGACTGGCCCCCGCAGCCCTGCCCGCTCGCAGGTCCTGGCCCCCGCAGCCCTGACCCGCTCGCAGGGCCTGGCCCCCGCAGCCCTGACCCGCTCGCAGGGCCTGGCTCCCGCATCCCAGACCCGCTCGCAGGGCCTGGCCCCCGCAGCCCTGACCCGCTCGCAGGGCCTGGCCCCCGCAGCCCTGACCCGCTCGCAGGGCCTGGCCCCCGCAGCCCTGACCCGCTCTCAGGGCCTGGCCCCCGCAGCCCTGACCCGCTCACAGGGACTGGCCCCCCGCAGCCCTGACCCGCTCACAGGGACTGGCCCCCGCAGCCCTGACCCGCTCACAGGGACTGGCCCCCACAGCCCTGACCCGCTCACAGGGAATGGCCCCCGCAGCCCTGACCCGCTCACAGGGACTGGCCCCCGCAGCCCTGACCCGCTCACAGGGACGGGCCCCCGCAGCCCTGACCCGCTCACAGGGACTGGCCCCCGCAGCCCTGACCCGCTCTCAGGGCCTGGTCCCCGCAGCCCTGAACCGCTATCAGTGCCTGGCCCCCGCAGCCCTGACCCGCTCTCAGGGCCTGGCCCCCGCAGCCCTGACCCGCTCACAGGGCCTGGCCCCCGCAGCCCTGACCCGCTCACTGGGCCTGGCCCCCGCAGCCCTGACCCGCTCACAGGGCCTGGGCCCCGCAGCCCTGACCCGCTCACAGGGCCTGGCCCCCGCAGCCCTCACCCGCTCACAAGGACTGGCCCCCGCAGCCCTGACCCGCTCACAGGGACTGGCCCCCGCAGCCCTGACCCGCTCACAGGGACTGGCCCCCGCAGCCCTGACCCGCTCACAGGGACTGGCCCCCGCAGCCCTGACCCGCTCACAGGGACTGGCCCCCGCAGCCCTGACCCGCTCACAGGGACTGGCCCCCGCAGCCCTGACCCGCTCACAGGGACTGGCCCCCGCAGCCCTGACCCGCTCACAGGGACTGGCCCCCGCAGCCCTCACACGCTCACAGGGACTGGCCCCAGCAGCCCTGACCCGCTCACAGCTATTTTCCACCGCAGCCATGACCCGATCACAAGCACTGTCCCACGCAGCCCTGTCCCGCTGACATGGACTGGCCCCCGCAGCCCTGACCACCTGACAGCTATTTGCCACCGCAGCCCTCGCCCGCTCACAGGGACTGTCCCCCGCAGCCCTGACCCGCTCACAGGGCCTGGCCCCCGCAGCCCTCACCCGCTCACAAGGACTGGCCCCCGCAGCCCTGACCCGCTCACAGGGACTGGCCCCCTCAGCCATGACCCGATCACAGGCACTGTACCCCGCAGCCCTGTCCCCCTGACAGCTATTTGCCACCGCAGCCATGACCCGATCACAGGGACTGGCCCCCGCAGCCCTGGCCCGCTCACAGGGACTGGCCCCCGCAGCCCTGGCCCGCTCACAGGGACTGGCCCCCGCAGCCCTGGCCCGCTCACAGGGACTGGCCCCCGCAGCCCTGGCCCGCTCACAGGGACTGGCCCCCGCAGCCCTGGCCCGCTCGCAGGGACTGGCCCCCGCAGCCCTGGCCCGCTCGCAGGGACTGGCCCCCGCAGCCCTGCCCGCTCGCAGGTCCTGGCCCCCGCAGCCCTGACCCGCTCGCAGGGCCTGGTCCCCGCAGCCCTGACCCGCTCGCAGGGCCTGGCTCCCGCAGCCCTGACCCGCTCGCAGGGCCTGGCCCCCGCAGCCCTGACCCGCTCACAGGGACTGGCCCCCCGCAGCCCTGACCCGCTCACAGGGACTGGCCCCCGCAGCCCTGACCCGCTCGCAGGGACTGGCCCCCGCAGCCCTTACCCGCTCACAGGGAATGGCCCCCGCAGCCATTACCCGCTCTCAGGGCCTGTCCCCCGCAGCCCTGACCCGCTCACTGGGACTGGACCCCGCAGCCCTGACCCGCTCACAGGGACTGGCCCCCGCAGCCCTGACCCGCTCTATGGACCTGGCCCCCGCAGCCCTGACCCGCTGTCACGGCCTGGCCCCCGCAGCCCTGACCCGCTCTCAGGGCCTGGCCCCCGCAGCCCTGACCCTCTCACAGGGCCTGGCCCCCGCAGCCCTGACCTGCTCACTGGGCCTGGCCCCCGCAGCCCTGACCCGCTCACAGGGCCTGGCCCCCGCATCCCTGACCCGCTCACAGGGCCTGTCCCCCGCAGCCCTGACCCGCTCACAGGGACTGGCCCCCGCAGCCCTGACCCGCTCACAGGGACTGGCCCCCGCAGCCCTGACCCGCTCACAGGGACTGGCCCCCGCAGCCCTGACCCGCTCACAGGGACTGGCCCCCGCAGCCCTGACCCGCTCACAGGGACTGGCCCCCGCAGCCATGACCCGCTCACAGGGACTGGCCCCCGCAGCCCTGACCCGCTCACAGGGACTGGCCCCCGCAGCCCTGACCCGCTCACAGGGACTGGCCCCCGCAACCCTGACCCGCTCACAGGGACTGGCCCCCGCAGCCCTGACCCGCTCACAGGGACTGGCCCCCGCAGCCCTGACCCGCTCACAGGGCCTGGGCCCCGCAGCCCTGACCCGCTCACAGGGCCTGGCCCCCGCAGCCCTCACCCGCTCACAAGGACTGGCCCCCGCAGCCCTGACCCGCTCACAGGGACTGGCCCCCGCAGCCCTGACCCGCTCACAGGGACTGGCCCCCGCAGCCCTGACCCGCTCACAGGGACTGGCCCCCGCAGCCCTGACCCGCTCACAGGGACTGGCCCCCGCAGCCCTGACCCGTCACAGGGACTGGCCCCCGCAGCCCTGACCCGCTCACAGGGACTGGCCCCCGCAGCCCTGACCCGCTCACAGGGACTGGCCCCCGCAGCCCTGACCCGCTCACAGGGACTGGCCCCCGCAGCCCTCACACGCTCACAGGGACTGGCCCCAGCAGCCCTGACCCGCTCACAGCTATTTTCCACCGCAGCCATGACCCGATCACAAGCACTGTCCCACGCAGCCCTGTCCCGCTGACATGGACTGGCCCCCGCAGCCCTGACCACCTGACAGCTATTTGCCACCGCAGCCCTCGCCCGCTCACAGGGACTGTCCCCCGCAGCCCTGACCCGCTCACAGGGCCTGGCCCCCGCAGACCTCACCCGCTCACAAGGACTGGCCCCCGCAGCCCTGACCCGCTCACAGGGACTGGCCCCCTCAGCCATGTCCCGATCACAGGCACTGTACCCCGCAGCCCTGTCCCCCTGACAGCTATTTGCCACCGCAGCCATGACCCGATCACAGGGACTGGCCCCCGCAGCCCTGGCCCGCTCACAGGGACTGGCCCCCGCAGCCCTGGCCCGCTCACAGGGACTGGCCCCCGCAGCCCTGGCCCGCTCACAGGGACTGGCCCCCGCAGCCCTGGCCCGCTCACAGGGACTGGCCCCCGCAGCCCTGGCCCGCTCGCAGGGACTGGCCCCCGCAGCCCTGGCCCGCTCGCAGGGACTGGCCCCCGCAGCCCTGACCCGCTCTCAGGGCCTGGCCCCCGCAGCCCTGACCCGCTCACAGGGCCTGGCCCCCGCAGCCCTGACCCGCTCACAGGGCCTGGCCCCCGCAGCCCTGACCCGCTCACAGGGCCTGGCCCCCGCAGCCCTGACCCGCTCACAGGGCCTGGCCCCCGCAGCCCTGACCCGCTGACAGGGACAGGCCCCCGCAGCCCTGACCCCCTCACAGGGACTGGCCCCCGCAGCCCTGACCCGCTCACAGGGAGTGGCCCCCGCAGCCCTGACCCGCTCACAGGGACTGGCCCCCGCAGCCCTGACCCGCTCACAGGGACTGGCCCCCGCAGCCCTGACCCGCTCACAGGGACTGGCCCCCGCAGCCCTCACACGCTCACAGGGATTGGCCCCCGCTGCCCTGACCCGCTCACAGCTATTTGCCACCGCAGCCATGACCCGCTCACAGGGACTGGCCCCCTCAGCCATGACCCGATCACAGGCACTGTACCCCGCAGCCCTGTCCCGCTGACATGGACTGGCCCCCGCAGCCCTGACCACCTGACAGCTATTTGCCACCGCAGCCCTCGCCCGCTCGCAGGGCCTGTCCCCCGCAGCCCTGACTCGCTCGCAGGGCCTGGCCCCGGCAGCCCTGACCCGCTCACAGGGACTGGCCCCCGCAGCCCTGACCCGCTCACAGGGACTGGCCCCCGCAGCCCTGACCCGCTCACAGGGACTGGCCCCCGCAACCCTGACCCGCTCACAGGGACTGGCCCCCGCAGCCCTGACCCGCTCACAGGGACTGGCCCCCGCAGCCCTGACCCGCTCACAGGGACTGGCCCCCGCTGCCCTGACCCGCTCACAGGGACTGGCCCCCGCAGCCCTGACCCGCTCACAGGGACTGGCCCCCGCAGCCCTGACCCGCTCACAGGGACTGGCCCCCGCAGCCCTCACACGCTCACAGGGACTGGCCCCCGCAGCCCTGACCCGCTCACAGCTATTTGCCACCGCAGCCATGACCCGATCACAGGCACTGTCCAACGCAGCCCTGTCCCGCTGACATGGACTGGCCCCCGCAGCCCTGACCACCTGACAGCTATTTGCCACCGCAGCCCTCGCCCGCTCACAGGGACTGGCCCCCGCAGCCCTGACCCGCTCACAGGGACTGGCCCCCGTAGCCCTGACCTGCTCACAGCTCTTTGCCACCGCAGCCCTGACCCGCTCACAGGGACTGGCCCCCTCAGCCATGACCCGATCACAGGCACTGTACCCCGCAGCCCTGTCCCCCTGACAGCTATTTGCCACCGCAGCCATGACCCGATCACAGGGACTGGCCCCCGCAGCCCTGGCCCGCTCACAGGGCCTGGCCCCCGCAGCCCTGACCCGCTCTCAGGGCCTGGCCCCCGCAGCCCTGACCCGCTCACAGGGCCTGGCCCCGCAGCCCTGACCCGCTCACTGGGCCTGGCCCCCGCAGCCCTGACCCGCTCTCAGGGCCTGGCCCCCGCAGCCCTGACCCGCTCGCAGGGCCTGGCTCCCGCAGCCCAGACCCGCTCGCAGGGCCTGGCCCCCGCAGCCCTGACCCGCTCGCAGGGCCTGGCCCCCGCAGCCCTGACCCGCTCGCAGGGCCTGGCCCCCGCAGCCCTGACCCGCTCTCAGGGCCTGGCCCCCGCAGCCCTGACCCGCTCACAGGGACTGGCCCCCCGCAGCCCTGACCCGCTCACAGGGACTGGCCCCCGCAGCCCTGACCCGCTCACAGGGACTGGCCCCCACAGCCCTGACCCGCTCACAGGGAATGGCCCCCGCAGCCCTGACCCGCTCACAGGGACTGGCCCCCGCAGCCCTGACCCGCTCACAGGGACTGGCCCCCGCAGCCCTGCCCGCTCGCAGGTCCTGGCCCCCGCAGCCCTGACCCGCTCGCAGGGCCTGGCCCCCGCAGCCCTGACCCACTCGCAGGGCCTGGCCCCCGCAGCCCTGACCCGCTCGCAGGGCCTGGCCCCCGCAGCCCTGACCCGCTCTCAGGGCCTGGCCCCCGCAGCCCTGACCCGCTCACAGGGACTGGCCCCCCGCAGCCCTGACCCGCTCACAGGGACTGGCCCCCGCAGCCCTGACCCGCTCACAGGGACTGGCCCCCACAGCCCTGACCCGCTCACAGGGAATGGCCCCCGCAGCCATGACCCGATCACAGGCACTGTACCCCGCAGCCCTGTCCCCCTGACAGCTATTTGCCACCGCAGCCCTGACCCGCTCACAGGGACTGGCCCCCCGCAGCCCTGACCCGCTCACAGGGACTGGCCCCCGCAGCCCTGTCCCGCTGACATGGACTGGCCCCCGCAGCGCTGACAACCTGACAGCTATTTGCCACCGCAGCCCTCGCCCGCTCACAGGGACTGGGCCCGCAGCCCTGGCCCGCCCACAGGGACTGGCCCCCGCAGCCCTGGCCCGCTCACAGGGACTGGCCCCCGCAGCCCTGGCCCGCTCACAGGGACTGGCCCCCGCAGCCCTGGCCCGCTCACAGGGACTGGCCCCCGCAGCCCTGGCCCGCTCACAGGGACTGGCCCCCGCAGCCCTGGCCCGCTCGCAGGGACTGGCCCCCGCAGCCCTGCCCGCTCGCAGGTCCTGGCCCCCGCAGCCCTGACCCGCTCGCAGGGCCTGGCCCCCGCAGCCCTGACCCGCTCGCAGGGCCTGGCTCCCGCAGCCCAGACCCGCTCGCAGGGCCTGGCCCCCGCAGCCCTGACCCGCTCGCAGGGCCTGGCCCCCGCAGCCCTGACCCGCTCGCAGGGCCTGGCCCCCGCAGCCCTGACCCGCTCTCAGGGCCTGGCCCCCGCAGCCCTGACCCGCTCACAGGGACTGGCCCCCCGCAGCCCTGACCCGCTCACAGGGACTGGCCCCCGCAGCCCTGACCCGCTCACAGGGACTGGCCCCCACAGCCCTGACCCGCTCACAGGGAATGGCCCCCGCAGCCCTGACCCGCTCACAGGGACTGGCCCCCGCAGCCCTGACCCGCTCACAGGGACTGGCCCCCGCAGCCCTGCCCGCTCGCAGGTCCTGGCCCCCGCAGCCCTGACCCGCTCGCAGGGCCTGGCCCCCGCAGCCCTGACCCGCTCGCAGGGCCTGGCTCCCGCATCCCAGACCCGCTCGCAGGGCCTGGCCCCCGCAGCCCTGACCCGCTCGCAGGGCCTGGCCCCCGCAGCCCTGACCCGCTCGCAGGGCCTGGCCCCCGCAGCCCTGACCCGCTCTCAGGGCCTGGCCCCCGCAGCCCTGACCCGCTCACAGGGACTGGCCCCCCGCAGCCCTGACCCGCTCACAGGGACTGGCCCCCGCAGCCCTGACCCGCTCACAGGGACTGGCCCCCACAGCCCTGACCCGCTCACAGGGAATGGCCCCCGCAGCCCTGACCCGCTCACAGGGACTGGCCCCCGCAGCCCTGACCCGCTCACAGGGACTGGCCCCCGCAGCCCTGACCCGCTCACAGGGACTGGCCCCCGCAGCCCTGACCCGCTCTCAGGGCCTGGTCCCCGCAGCCCTGAACCGCTATCAGTGCCTGGCCTCCGCAGCCCTGACCCGCTCTCAGGGCCTGGCCCCCGCAGCCCTGACCCGCTCACAGGGCCTGGCCCCCGCAGCCCTGACCCGCTCACTGGGCCTGGCCCCCGCAGCCCTGACCCGCTCACAGGGCCTGGGCCCCGCAGCCCTGACCCGCTCACAGGGCCTGGCCCCCGCAGCCCTCACCCGCTCACAAGGACTGGCCCCCGCAGCCCTGACCCGCTCACAGGGACTGGCCCCCGCAGCCCTGACCCGCTCACAGGGACTGGCCCCCGCAGCCCTGACCCGCTCACAGGGACTGGCCCCCGCAGCCCTGACCCGCTCACAGGGACTGGCCCCCGCAGCCCTGACCCGCTCACAGGGACTGGCCCCCGCAGCCCTGACCCGCTCACAGGGACTGGCCCCCGCAGCCCTCACACGCTCACAGGGACTGGCCCCAGCAGCCCTGACCCGCTCACAGCTATTTTCCACCGCAGCCATGACCCGATCACAAGCACTGTCCCACGCAGCCCTGTCCCGCTGACATGGACTGGCCCCCGCAGCCCTGACCACCTGACAGCTATTTGCCACCGCAGCCCTCGCCCGCTCACAGGGACTGTCCCCCGCAGCCCTGACCCGCTCACAGGGCCTGGCCCCCGCAGCCCTCACCCGCTCACAAGGACTGGCCCCCGCAGCCCTGACCCGCTCACAGGGACTGGCCCCCTCAGCCATGACCCGATCACAGGCACTGTACCCCGCAGCCCTGTCCCCCTGACAGCTATTTGCCACCGCAGCCATGACCCGATCACAGGGACTGGCCCCCGCAGCCCTGGCCCGCTCACAGGGACTGGCCCCCGCAGCCCTGGCCCGCTCACAGGGACTGGCCCCCGCAGCCCTGGCCCGCTCACAGGGACTGGCCCCCGCAGCCCTGGCCCGCTCACAGGTACTGGCCCCCGCAGCCCTGGCCCGCTCGCAGGGACTGGCCCCCGCAGCCCTGGCCCGCTCGCAGGGACTGGCCCCCGCAGCCCTGCCCGCTCGCAGGTCCTGGCCCCCGCAGCCCTGACCCGCTCGCAGGGCCTGGTCCCCGCAGCCCTGACCCGCTCGCAGGGCCTGGCTCCCGCAGCCCTGACCCGCTCGCAGGGCCTGGCCCCCGCAGCCCTGACCCGCTCACAGGGACTGGCCCCCCGCAGCCCTGACCCGCTCACAGGGACTGGCCCCCGCAGCCCTGACCCGCTCGCAGGGACTGGCCCCCGCAGCCCTGACCCGCTCACAGGGAATGGCCCCCGCAGCCATTACCCGCTCTCAGGGCCTGTCCCCCGCAGCCCTGACCCGCTCACTGGGACTGGACCCCGCAGCCCTGACCCGCTCACAGGGACTGGCCCCCGCAGCCCTGACCCGCTCTATGGACCTGGCCCCCGCAGCCCTGACCCGCTGTCACGGCCTGGCCCCCGCAGCCCTGACCCGCTCTCAGGGCCTGGCCCCCGCAGCCCTGACCCTCTCACAGGGCCTGGCCCCCGCAGCCCTGACCTGCTCACTGGGCCTGGCCCCCGCAGCCCTGACCCGCTCACAGGGCCTGGCCCCCGCATCCCTGACCCGCTCACAGGGCCTGTCCCCCGCAGCCCTGACCCGCTCACAGGGACTGGCCCCCGCAGCCCTGACCCGCTCACAGGGACTGGCCCCCGCAGCCCTGACCCGCTCACAGGGACTGGCCCCCGCAGCCCTGACCCGCTCACAGGGACTGGCCCCCGCAGCCCTGACCCGCTCACAGGGACTGGCCCCCGCAGCCATGACCCGCTCACAGGGACTGGCCCCCGCAGCCCTGACCCGCTCGCAGGGCCTGGCCCCCGCAGCCCTGACCCGCTCGCAGGGCCTGGCCCCCGCAGCCCTGACCCGCTCTCAGGGCCTGGCCCCCGCAGCCCTGACCCGCTCACAGGGACTGGCCCCCCGCAGCCCTGACCCGCTCACAGGGACTGGCCCCCGCAGCCCTGACCCGCTCACAGGGACTGGCCCCCACAGCCCTGACCCGCTCACAGGGAATGGCCCCCGCAGCCCTGACCCGCTCACAGGGACTGGCCCCCGCAGCCCTGACCCGCTCACAGGGACTGGCCCCCGCAGCCCTGCCCGCTCGCAGGTCCTGGCCCCCGCAGCCCTGACCCGCTCGCAGGGCCTGGCCCCCGCAGCCCTGACCCGCTCGCAGGGCCTGGCTCCCGCATCCCAGACCCGCTCGCAGGGCCTGGCCCCCGCAGCCCTGACCCGCTCGCAGGGCCTGGCCCCCGCAGCCCTGACCCGCTCGCAGGGCCTGGCCCCCGCAGCCCTGACCCGCTCTCAGGGCCTGGCCCCCGCAGCCCTGACCCGCTCACAGGGACTGGCCCCCCGCAGCCCTGACCCGCTCACAGGGACTGGCCCCCGCAGCCCTGACCCGCTCACAGGGACTGGCCCCCACAGCCCTGACCCGCTCACAGGGAATGGCCCCCGCAGCCCTGACCCGCTCACAGGGACTGGCCCCCGCAGCCCTGACCCGCTCACAGGGACTGGCCCCCGCAGCCCTGACCCGCTCACAGGGACTGGCCCCCGCAGCCCTGACCCGCTCTCAGGGCCTGGTCCCCGCAGCCCTGAACCGCTATCAGTGCCTGGCCTCCGCAGCCCTGACCCGCTCTCAGGGCCTGGCCCCCGCAGCCCTGACCCGCTCACAGGGCCTGGCCCCCGCAGCCCTGACCCGCTCACTGGGCCTGGCCCCCGCAGCCCTGACCCGCTCACAGGGCCTGGGCCCCGCAGCCCTGACCCGCTCACAGGGCCTGGCCCCCGCAGCCCTCACCCGCTCACAAGGACTGGCCCCCGCAGCCCTGACCCGCTCACAGGGACTGGCCCCCGCAGCCCTGACCCGCTCACAGGGACTGGCCCCCGCAGCCCTGACCCGCTCACAGGGACTGGCCCCCGCAGCCCTGACCCGCTCACAGGGACTGGCCCCCGCAGCCCTGACCCGCTCACAGGGACTGGCCCCCGCAGCCCTCACACGCTCACAGGGACTGGCCCCAGCAGCCCTGACCCGCTCACAGCTATTTTCCACCGCAGCCATGACCCGATCACAAGCACTGTCCCACGCAGCCCTGTCCCGCTGACATGGACTGGCCCCCGCAGCCCTGACCACCTGACAGCTATTTGCCACCGCAGCCCTCGCCCGCTCACAGGGACTGTCCCCCGCAGCCCTGACCCGCTCACAGGGCCTGGCCCCCGCAGCCCTCACCCGCTCACAAGGACTGGCCCCCGCAGCCCTGACCCGCTCACAGGGACTGGCCCCCTCAGCCATGACCCGATCACAGGCACTGTACCCCGCAGCCCTGTCCCCCTGACAGCTATTTGCCACCGCAGCCATGACCCGATCACAGGGACTGGCCCCCGCAGCCCTGGCCCGCTCACAGGGACTGGCCCCCGCAGCCCTGGCCCGCTCACAGGGACTGGCCCCCGCAGCCCTGGCCCGCTCACAGGGACTGGCCCCCGCAGCCCTGGCCCGCTCACAGGGACTGGCCCCCGCAGCCCTGCCCGCTCGCAGGTCCTGGCCCCCGCAGCCCTGACCCGCTCGCAGGGCCTGGTCCCCGCAGCCCTGACCCGCTCGCAGGGCCTGGCTCCCGCAGCCCTGACCCGCTCGCAGGGCCTGGCCCCCGCAGCCCTGACCCGCTCACAGGGACTGGCCCCCCGCAGCCCTGACCCGCTCACAGGGACTGGCCCCCGCAGCCCTGACCCGCTCGCAGGGACTGGCCCCCGCAGCCCTGACCCGCTCACAGGGAATGGCCCCCGCAGCCATTACCCGCTCTCAGGGCCTGTCCCCCGCAGCCCTGACCCGCTCACTGGGACTGGACCCCGCAGCCCTGACCCGCTCACAGGGACTGGCCCCCGCAGCCCTGACCCGCTCTATGGACCTGGCCCCCGCAGCCCTGACCCGCTGTCACGGCCTGGCCCCCGCAGCCCTGACCCGCTCTCAGGGCCTGGCCCCCGCAGCCCTGACCCTCTCACAGGGCCTGGCCCCCGCAGCCCTGACCTGCTCACTGGGCCTGGCCCCCGCAGCCCTGACCCGCTCACAGGGCCTGGCCCCCGCATCCCTGACCCGCTCACAGGGCCTGTCCCCCGCAGCCCTGACCCGCTCACAGGGACTGGCCCCCGCAGCCCTGACCCGCTCACAGGGACTGGCCCCCGCAGCCCTGACCCGCTCACAGGGACTGGCCCCCGCAGCCCTGACCCGCTCACAGGGACTGGCCCCCGCAGCCATGACCCGCTCACAGGGACTGGCCCCCGCAGCCCTGACCCGCTCACAGGGACTGGCCCCCGCAGCCCTGACCCGCTCACAGGGACTGGCCCCCGCAACCCTGACCCGCTCACAGGGACTGGCCCCCGCAGCCCTGACCCGCTCACAGGGACTGGCCCCCGCAGCCCTGACCCGCTCACAGGGACTGGCCCCCGCTGCCCTGACCCGCTCACAGGGACTGGCCCCCGCAGCCCTGACCCGCTCACAGGGACTGGCCCCCGCAGCCCTGACCCGCTCACAGGGACTGGCCCCCGCAGCCCTCACACGCTCACAGGGACTGGCCCCCGCAGCCCTGACCCGCTCACAGCTATTTGCCACCGCAGCCATGACCCGATCACAGGCACTGTCCAACGCAGCCCTGTCCCGCTGACATGGACTGGCCCCCGCAGCCCTGACCACCTGACAGCTATTTGCCACCGCAGCCCTCGCCCGCTCACAGGGACTGGCCCCCGCAGCCCTGACCCGCTCACAGGGACTGGCCCCCGTAGCCCTGACCTGCTCACAGCTCTTTGCCACCGCAGCCCTGACCCGCTCACAGGGACTGGCCCCCTCAGCCATGACCCGATCACAGGCACTGTACCCCGCAGCCCTGTCCCCCTGACAGCTATTTGCCACCGCAGCCATGACCCGATCACAGGGACTGGCCCCCGCAGCCCTGGCCCGCTCACAGGGCCTGGCCCCCGCAGCCCTGACCCGCTCTCAGGGCCTGGCCCCCGCAGCCCTGACCCGCTCACAGGGCCTGGCCCCGCAGCCCTGACCCGCTCACTGGGCCTGGCCCCCGCAGCCCTGACCCGCTCTCAGGGCCTGGCCCCCGCAGCCCTGACCCGCTCGCAGGGCCTGGCTCCCGCAGCCCAGACCCGCTCGCAGGGCCTGGCCCCCGCAGCCCTGACCCGCTCGCAGGGCCTGGCCCCCGCAGCCCTGACCCGCTCGCAGGGCCTGGCCCCCGCAGCCCTGACCCGCTCTCAGGGCCTGGCCCCCGCAGCCCTGACCCGCTCACAGGGACTGGCCCCCCGCAGCCCTGACCCGCTCACAGGGACTGGCCCCCGCAGCCCTGACCCGCTCACAGGGACTGGCCCCCACAGCCCTGACCCGCTCACAGGGAATGGCCCCCGCAGCCCTGACCCGCTCACAGCGACTGGCCCCCGCAGCCCTGACCCGCTCACAGGGACTGGCCCCCGCAGCCCTGCCCGCTCGCAGGTCCTGGCCCCCGCAGCCCTGACCCGCTCGCAGGGCCTGGCCCCCGCAGCCCTGACCCACTCGCAGGGCCTGGCCCCCGCAGCCCTGACCCGCTCGCAGGGCCTGGCCCCCGCAGCCCTGACCCGCTCTCAGGGCCTGGCCCCCGCAGCCCTGACCCGCTCACAGGGACTGGCCCCCCGCAGCCCTGACCCGCTCACAGGGACTGGCCCCCGCAGCCCTGACCCGCTCACAGGGACTGGCCCCCGCAGCCCTGACCCGCTCACAGGGAATGGCCCCCGCAGCCATGACCCGATCACAGGCACTGTACCCCGCAGCCCTGTCCCCCTGACAGCTATTTGCCACCGCAGCCCTGACCCGCTCACAGGGACTGGCCCCCCGCAGCCCTGACCCGCTCACAGGGACTGGCCCCCGCAGCCCTGTCCCGCTGACATGGACTGGCCCCCGCAGCGCTGACAACCTGACAGCTATTTGCCACCGCAGCCCTCGCCCGCTCACAGGGACTGGGCCCGCAGCCCTGGCCCGCCCACAGGGACTGGCCCCCGCAGCCCTGGCCCGCTCACAGGGACTGGCCCCCGCAGCCCTGGCCCGCTCACAGGGACTGGCCCCCGCAGCCCTGGCCCGCTCACAGGGACTGGCCCCCGCAGCCCTGGCCCGCTCACAGGGACTGGCCCCCGCAGCCCTGGCCCGCTCGCAGGGACTGGCCCCCGCAGCCCTGCCCGCTCGCAGGTCCTGGCTCCCGCAGCCCTGACCCGCTCGCAGGGCCTGGCCCCCGCAGCCCTGACCCGCTCGCAGGGCCTGGCCCCCGCAGCCCTGACCCGCTCGCAGGGCCTGGCCCCCGCAGCCCTGACCCGCTCTCAGGGCCTGGCCCCCGCAGCCCTGACCCGCTCACAGGGACTGGCCCCCCGCAGCCCTGACCCGCTCACAGGGACTGGCCCCCGCAGCCCTGACCCGCTCACAGGGACTGGCCCCCGCAGCCCTGACCCGCTCACAGGGAATGGCCCCCGCAGCCCTGACCCGCTCACAGGGACTGGCCCCCGCAGCCCTGACCCGCTCACAGGGACTGGCCCCCGCAGCCCTGCCCGCTCGCAGGTCCTGGCCCCCGCAGCCCTGACCCGCTCGCAGGGCCTGGCCCCCGCAGCCCTGACCCGCTCGCAGGGCCTGGCTCCCGCATCCCAGACCCGCTCGCAGGGCCTGGCCCCCGCAGCCCTGACCCGCTCGCAGGGCCTGGCCCCCGCAGCCCTGACCCGCTCGCAGGGCCTGGCCCCCGCAGCCCTGACCCGCTCTCAGGGCCTGGCCCCCGCAGCCCTGACCCGCTCACAGGGACTGGCCCCCCGCAGCCCTGACCCGCTCACAGGGACTGGCCCCCGCAGCCCTGACCCGCTCACAGGGACTGGCCCCCACAGCCCTGACCCGCTCACAGGGAATGGCCCCCGCAGCCCTGACCCGCTCACAGGGACTGGCCCCCGCAGCCCTGACCCGCTCACAGGGACTGGCCCCCGCAGCCCTGACCCGCTCACAGGGACTGGCCCCCGCAGCCCTGACCCGCTCTCAGGGCCTGGTCCCCGCAGCCCTGAACCGCTATCAGTGCCTGGCCCCCGCAGCCCTGACCCGCTCTCAGGGCCTGGCCCCCGCAGCCCTGACCCGCTCACAGGGCCTGGCCCCCGCAGCCCTGACCCGCTCACTGGGCCTGGCCCCCGCAGCCCTGACCCGCTCACAGGGCCTGGGCCCCGCAGCCCTGACCCGCTCACAGGGCCTGGCCCCCGCAGCCCTCACCCGCTCACAAGGACTGGCCCCCGCAGCCCTGACCCGCTCACAGGGACTGGCCCCCGCAGCCCTGACCCGCTCACAGGGACTGGCCCCCGCAGCCCTGACCCGCTCGCAGGGACTGGCCCCCGCAGCCCTTACCCGCTCACAGGGAATGGCCCCCGCAGCCATTACCCGCTCTCAGGGCCTGTCCCCCGCAGCCCTGACCCGCTCACTGGGACTGGACCCCGCAGCCCTGACCCGCTCACAGGGACTGGCCCCCGCAGCCCTGACCCGCTCTATGGACCTGGCCCCCGCAGCCCTGACCCGCTGTCACGGCCTGGCCCCCGCAGCCCTGACCCGCTCTCAGGGCCTGGCCCCCGCAGCCCTGACCCTCTCACAGGGCCTGGCCCCCGCAGCCCTGACCTGCTCACTGGGCCTGGCCCCCGCAGCCCTGACCCGCTCACAGGGCCTGGCCCCCGCATCCCTGACCCGCTCACAGGGCCTGTCCCCCGCAGCCCTGACCCGCTCACAGGGACTGGCCCCCGCAGCCCTGACCCGCTCACAGGGACTGGCCCCCGCAGCCCTGACCCGCTCACAGGGACTGGCCCCCGCAGCCCTGACCCGCTCACAGGGACTGGCCCCCGCAGCCCTGACCCGCTCACAGGGACTGGCCCCCGCAGCCATGACCCGCTCACAGGGACTGGCCCCCGCAGCCCTGACCCGCTCACAGGGACTGGCCCCCGCAGCCCTGACCCGCTCACAGGGACTGGCCCCCGCAACCCTGACCCGCTCACAGGGACTGGCCCCCGCAGCCCTGACCCGCTCACAGGGACTGGCCCCCGCAGCCCTGACCCGCTCACAGGGCCTGGGCCCCGCAGCCCTGACCCGCTCACAGGGCCTGGCCCCCGCAGCCCTCACCCGCTCACAAGGACTGGCCCCCGCAGCCCTGACCCGCTCACAGGGACTGGCCCCCGCAGCCCTGACCCGCTCACAGGGACTGGCCCCCGCAGCCCTGACCCGCTCACAGGGACTGGCCCCCGCAGCCCTGACCCGTCACAGGGACTGGCCCCCGCAGCCCTGACCCGCTCACAGGGACTGGCCCCCGCAGCCCTGACCCGCTCACAGGGACTGGCCCCCGCAGCCCTGACCCGCTCACAGGGACTGGCCCCCGCAGCCCTCACACGCTCACAGGGACTGGCCCCAGCAGCCCTGACCCGCTCACAGCTATTTTCCACCGCAGCCATGACCCGATCACAAGCACTGTCCCACGCAGCCCTGTCCCGCTGACATGGACTGGCCCCCGCAGCCCTGACCACCTGACAGCTATTTGCCACCGCAGCCCTCGCCCGCTCACAGGGACTGTCCCCCGCAGCCCTGACCCGCTCACAGGGCCTGGCCCCCGCAGACCTCACCCGCTCACAAGGACTGGCCCCCGCAGCCCTGACCCGCTCACAGGGACTGGCCCCCTCAGCCATGTCCCGATCACAGGCACTGTACCCCGCAGCCCTGTCCCCCTGACAGCTATTTGCCACCGCAGCCATGACCCGATCACAGGGACTGGCCCCCGCAGCCCTGGCCCGCTCACAGGGACTGGCCCCCGCAGCCCTGGCCCGCTCACAGGGACTGGCCCCCGCAGCCCTGGCCCGCTCACAGGGACTGGCCCCCGCAGCCCTGGCCCGCTCACAGGGACTGGCCCCCGCAGCCCTGGCCCGCTCGCAGGGACTGGCCCCCGCAGCCCTGGCCCGCTCGCAGGGACTGGCCCCCGCAGCCCTGACCCGCTCTCAGGGCCTGGCCCCCGCAGCCCTGACCCGCTCACAGGGCCTGGCCCCCGCAGCCCTGACCCGCTCACAGGGCCTGGCCCCCGCAGCCCTGACCCGCTCACAGGGCCTGGCCCCCGCAGCCCTGACCCGCTCACAGGGCCTGGCCCCCGCAGCCCTGACCCGCTGACAGGGACAGGCCCCCGCAGCCCTGACCCCCTCACAGGGACTGGCCCCCGCAGCCCTGACCCGCTCACAGGGAGTGGCCCCCGCAGCCCTGACCCGCTCACAGGGACTGGCCCCCGCAGCCCTGACCCGCTCACAGGGACTGGCCCCCGCAGCCCTGACCCGCTCACAGGGACTGGCCCCCGCAGCCCTCACACGCTCACAGGGATTGGCCCCCGCTGCCCTGACCCGCTCACAGCTATTTGCCACCGCAGCCATGACCCGCTCACAGGGACTGGCCCCCTCAGCCATGACCCGATCACAGGCACTGTACCCCGCAGCCCTGTCCCGCTGACATGGACAGGCCCCCGCAGCCCTGACCCGCTCACAGGGACTGGCCCCCGCAGCCCTGACCCGCTCACAGGGACTGGCCCCCGCTGCCCTGACCCGCTCACAGGGACTGGCCCCCGCAGCCCTGACCCGCTCACAGGGACTGGCCCCCGCAGCCCTGACCCGCTCACAGGGACTGGCCCCCGCAGCCCTCACACGCTCACAGGGACTGGCCCCCGCAGCCCTGACCCGCTCACAGCTATTTGCCACCGCAGCCATGACCCGATCACAGGCACTGTCCAACGCAGCCCTGTCCCGCTGACATGGACTGGCCCCCGCAGCCCTGACCACCTGACAGCTATTTGCCACCGCAGCCCTCGCCCGCTCACAGGGACTGGCCCCCGCAGCCCTGACCCGCTCACAGGGACTGGCCCCCGTAGCCCTGACCTGCTCACAGCTCTTTGCCACCGCAGCCCTGACCCGCTCACAGGGACTGGCCCCCTCAGCCATGACCCGATCACAGGCACTGTACCCCGCAGCCCTGTCCCCCTGACAGCTATTTGCCACCGCAGCCATGACCCGATCACAGGGACTGGCCCCCGCAGCCCTGGCCCGCTCACAGGGCCTGGCCCCCGCAGCCCTGACCCGCTCTCAGGGCCTGGCCCCCGCAGCCCTGACCCGCTCACAGGGCCTGGCCCCGCAGCCCTGACCCGCTCACTGGGCCTGGCCCCCGCAGCCCTGACCCGCTCTCAGGGCCTGGCCCCCGCAGCCCTGACCCGCTCGCAGGGCCTGGCTCCCGCAGCCCAGACCCGCTCGCAGGGCCTGGCCCCTGCAGCCCTGACCCGCTCGCAGGGCCTGGCCCCCGCAGCCCTGACCCGCTCGCAGGGCCTGGCCCCCGCAGCCCTGACCCGCTCTCAGGGCCTGGCCCCCGCAGCCCTGACCCGCTCACAGGGACTGGCCCCCCGCAGCCCTGACCCGCTCACAGGGACTGGCCCCCGCAGCCCTGACCCGCTCACAGGGACTGGCCCCCACAGCCCTGACCCGCTCACAGGGAATGGCCCCCGCAGCCCTGACCCGCTCACAGGGACTGGCCCCCGCAGCCCTGACCCGCTCACAGGGACTGGCCCCCGCAGCCCTGCCCGCTCGCAGGTCCTGGCCCCCGCAGCCCTGACCCGCTCGCAGGGCCTGGCCCCCGCAGCCCTGACCCACTCGCAGGGCCTGGCCCCCGCAGCCCTGACCCGCTCGCAGGGCCTGGCCCCCGCAGCCCTGACCCGCTCTCAGGGCCTGGCCCCCGCAGCCCTGACCCGCTCACAGGGACTGGCCCCCCGCAGCCCTGACCCGCTCACAGGGACTGGCCCCCGCAGCCCTGACCCGCTCACAGGGACTGGCCCCCGCAGCCCTGACCCGCTCACAGGGAATGGCCCCCGCAGCCATGACCCGATCACAGGCACTGTACCCCGCAGCCCTGTCCCCCTGACAGCTATTTGCCACCGCAGCCCTGACCCGCTCACAGGGACTGGCCCCCCGCAGCCCTGACCCGCTCACAGGGACTGGCCCCCGCAGCCCTGTCCCGCTGACATGGACTGGCCCCCGCAGCGCTGACAACCTGACAGCTATTTGCCACCGCAGCCCTCGCCCGCTCACAGGGACTGGGCCCGCAGCCCTGGCCCGCCCACAGGGACTGGCCCCCGCAGCCCTGGCCCGCTCACAGGGACTGGCCCCCGCAGCCCTGGCCCGCTCACAGGGACTGGCCCCCGCAGCCCTGGCCCGCTCACAGGGACTGGCCCCCGCAGCCCTGGCCCGCTCACAGGGACTGGCCCCCGCAGCCCTGGCCCGCTCGCAGGGACTGGCCCCCGCAGCCCTGCCCGCTCGCAGGTCCTGGCCCCCGCAGCCCTGACCCGCTCGCAGGGCCTGGCCCCCGCAGCCCTGACCCGCTCGCAGGGCCTGGCTCCCGCAGCCCAGACCCGCTCGCAGGGCCTGGCCCCCGCAGCCCTGACCCGCTCGCAGGGCCTGGCCCCCGCAGCCCTGACCCGCTCGCAGGGCCTGGCCCCCGCAGCCCTGACCCGCTCTCAGGGCCTGGCCCCCGCAGCCCTGACCCGCTCACAGGGACTGGCCCCCCGCAGCCCTGACCCGCTCACAGGGACTGGCCCCCGCAGCCCTGACCCGCTCACAGGGACTGGCCCCCACAGCCCTGACCCGCTCACAGGGAATGGCCCCCGCAGCCCTGACCCGCTCACAGGGACTGGCCCCCGCAGCCCTGACCCGCTCACAGAGACTGGCCCCCGCAGCCCTGCCCGCTCGCAGGTCCTGGCCCCCGCAGCCCTGACCCGCTCGCAGGGCCTGGCCCCCGCAGCCCTGACCCGCTCGCAGGGCCTGGCTCCCGCATCCCAGACCCGCTCGCAGGGCCTGGCCCCCGCAGCCCTGACCCGCTCGCAGGGCCTGGCCCCCGCAGCCCTGACCCGCTCGCAGGGCCTGGCCCCCGCAGCCCTGACCCGCTCTCAGGGCCTGGCCCCCGCAGCCCTGACCCGCTCACAGGGACTGGCCCCCCGCAGCCCTGACCCGCTCACAGGGACTGGCCCCCGCAGCCCTGACCCGCTCACAGGGACTGGCCCCCACAGCCCTGACCCGCTCACAGGGAATGGCCCCCGCAGCCCTGACCCGCTCACAGGGACTGGCCCCCGCAGCCCTGACCCGCTCACAGGGACTGGCCCCCGCAGCCCTGACCCGCTCACAGGGACTGGCCCCCGCAGCCCTGACCCGCTCTCAGGGCCTGGTCCCCGCAGCCCTGAACCGCTATCAGTGCCTGGCCCCCGCAGCCCTGACCCGCTCTCAGGGCCTGGCCCCCGCAGCCCTGTCCTGCTCACAGGGCCTGGCCCCCGCAGCCCTGACCCGCTCACTGGGCCTGGCCCCCGCAGCCCTGACCCGCTCACAGGGCCTGGGCCCCGCAGCCCTGACCCGCTCACAGGGCCTGGCCCCCGCAGCCCTCACCCGCTCACAAGGACTGGCCCCCGCAGCCCTGACCCGCTCACAGGGACTGGCCCCCGCAGCCCTGACCCGCTCACAGGGACTGGCCCCCGCAGCCCTGACCCGCTCACAGGGACTGGCCCCCGCAGCCCTGACCCGCTCACAGGGACTGGCCCCCGCAGCCCTGACCCGCTCACAGGGACTGGCCCCCGCAGCCCTGACCCGCTCACAGGGACTGGCCCCCGCAGCCCTCACACGCTCACAGGGACTGGCCCCAGCAGCCCTGACCCGCTCACAGCTATTTTCCACCGCAGCCATGACCCGATCACAAGCACTGTCCCACGCAGCCCTGTCCCGCTGACATGGACTGGCCCCCGCAGCCCTGACCACCTGACAGCTATTTGCCACCGCAGCCCTCGCCCGCTCACAGGGACTGTCCCCCGCAGCCCTGACCCGCTCACAGGGCCTGGCCCCCGCAGCCCTCACCCGCTCACAAGGACTGGCCCCCGCAGCCCTGACCCGCTCACAGGGACTGGCCCCCTCAGCCATGACCCGATCACAGGCACTGTACCCCGCAGCCCTGTCCCCCTGACAGCTATTTGCCACCGCAGCCATGACCCGATCACAGGGACTGGCCCCCGCAGCCCTGGCCCGCTCACAGGGACTGGCCCCCGCAGCCCTGGCCCGCTCACAGGGACTGGCCCCCGCAGCCCTGGCCCGCTCACAGGGACTGGCCCCCGCAGCCCTGGCCCGCTCACAGGTACTGGCCCCCGCAGCCCTGGCCCGCTCGCAGGGACTGGCCCCCGCAGCCCTGGCCCGCTCGCAGGGACTGGCCCCCGCAGCCCTGCCCGCTCGCAGGTCCTGGCCCCCGCAGCCCTGACCCGCTCGCAGGGCCTGGTCCCCGCAGCCCTGACCCGCTCGCAGGGCCTGGCTCCCGCAGCCCTGACCCGCTCGCAGGGCCTGGCCCCCGCAGCCCTGACCCGCTCACAGGGACTGGCCCCCCGCAGCCCTGACCCGCTCACAGGGACTGGCCCCCGCAGCCCTGACCCGCTCGCAGGGACTGGCCCCCGCAGCCCTGACCCGCTCACAGGGAATGGCCCCCGCAGCCATTACCCGCTCTCAGGGCCTGTCCCCCGCAGCCCTGACCCGCTCACTGGGACTGGACCCCGCAGCCCTGACCCGCTCACAGGGACTGGCCCCCGCAGCCCTGACCCGCTCTATGGACCTGGCCCCCGCAGCCCTGACCCGCTGTCACGGCCTGGCCCCCGCAGCCCTGACCCGCTCTCAGGGCCTGGCCCCCGCAGCCCTGACCCTCTCACAGGGCCTGGCCCCCGCAGCCCTGACCTGCTCACTGGGCCTGGCCCCCGCAGCCCTGACCCGCTCACAGGGCCTGGCCCCCGCATCCCTGACCCGCTCACAGGGCCTGTCCCCCGCAGCCCTGACCCGCTCACAGGGACTGGCCCCCGCAGCCCTGACCCGCTCACAGGGACTGGCCCCCGCAGCCCTGACCCGCTCACAGGGACTGGCCCCCGCAGCCCTGACCCGCTCACAGGGACTGGCCCCCGCAGCCCTGACCCGCTCACAGGGACTGGCCCCCGCAGCCATGACCCGCTCACAGGGACTGGCCCCCGCAGCCCTGACCCGCTCACAGGGACTGGCCCCCGCAGCCCTGACCCGCTCACAGGGACTGGCCCCCGCAACCCTGACCCGCTCACAGGGACTGGCCCCCGCAGCCCTGACCCGCTCACAGGGACTGGCCCCCGCAGCCCTGACCCGCTCACAGGGACTGGCCCCCGCTGCCCTGACCCGCTCACAGGGACTGGCCCCCGCAGCCCTGACCCGCTCACAGGGACTGGCCCCCGCAGCCCTGACCCGCTCACAGGGACTGGCCCCCGCAGCCCTCACACGCTCACAGGGACTGGCCCCCGCAGCCCTGACCCGCTCACAGCTATTTGCCACCGCAGCCATGACCCGATCACAGGCACTGTCCAACGCAGCCCTGTCCCGCTGACATGGACTGGCCCCCGCAGCCCTGACCACCTGACAGCTATTTGCCACCGCAGCCCTCGCCCGCTCACAGGGACTGGCCCCCGCAGCCCTGACCCGCTCACAGGGACTGGCCCCCGTAGCCCTGACCTGCTCACAGCTCTTTGCCACCGCAGCCCTGACCCGCTCACAGGGACTGGCCCCCTCAGCCATGACCCGATCACAGGCACTGTACCCCGCAGCCCTGTCCCCCTGACAGCTATTTGCCACCGCAGCCATGACCCGATCACAGGGACTGGCCCCCGCAGCCCTGGCCCGCTCACAGGGCCTGGCCCCCGCAGCCCTGACCCGCTCTCAGGGCCTGGCCCCCGCAGCCCTGACCCGCTCACAGGGCCTGGCCCCGCAGCCCTGACCCGCTCACTGGGCCTGGCCCCCGCAGCCCTGACCCGCTCTCAGGGCCTGGCCCCCGCAGCCCTGACCCGCTCGCAGGGCCTGGCTCCCGCAGCCCAGACCCGCTCGCAGGGCCTGGCCCCCGCAGCCCTGACCCGCTCGCAGGGCCTGGCCCCCGCAGCCCTGACCCGCTCGCAGGGCCTGGCCCCCGCAGCCCTGACCCGCTCTCAGGGCCTGGCCCCCGCAGCCCTGACCCGCTCACAGGGACTGGCCCCCCGCAGCCCTGACCCGCTCACAGGGACTGGCCCCCGCAGCCCTGACCCGCTCACAGGGACTGGCCCCCACAGCCCTGACCCGCTCACAGGGAATGGCCCCCGCAGCCCTGACCCGCTCACAGCGACTGGCCCCCGCAGCCCTGACCCGCTCACAGGGACTGGCCCCCGCAGCCCTGCCCGCTCGCAGGTCCTGGCCCCCGCAGCCCTGACCCGCTCGCAGGGCCTGGCCCCCGCAGCCCTGACCCACTCGCAGGGCCTGGCCCCCGCAGCCCTGACCCGCTCGCAGGGCCTGGCCCCCGCAGCCCTGACCCGCTCTCAGGGCCTGGCCCCCGCAGCCCTGACCCGCTCACAGGGACTGGCCCCCCGCAGCCCTGACCCGCTCACAGGGACTGGCCCCCGCAGCCCTGACCCGCTCACAGGGACTGGCCCCCGCAGCCCTGACCCACTCACAGGGAATGGCCCCCGCAGCCATGACCCGATCACAGGCACTGTACCCCGCAGCCCTGTCCCCCTGACAGCTATTTGCCACCGCAGCCCTGACCCGCTCACAGGGACTGGCCCCCCGCAGCCCTGACCCGCTCACAGGGACTGGCCCCCGCAGCCCTGTCCCGCTGACATGGACTGGCCCCCGCAGCGCTGACAACCTGACAGCTATTTGCCACCGCAGCCCTCGCCCGCTCACAGGGACTGGGCCCGCAGCCCTGGCCCGCCCACAGGGACTGGCCCCCGCAGCCCTGGCCCGCTCACAGGGACTGGCCCCCGCAGCCCTGGCCCGCTCACAGGGACTGGCCCCCGCAGCCCTGGCCCGCTCACAGGGACTGGCCCCCGCAGCCCTGGCCCGCTCACAGGGACTGGCCCCCGCAGCCCTGGCCCGCTCGCAGGGACTGGCCCCCGCAGCCCTGCCCGCTCGCAGGTCCTGGCTCCCGCAGCCCTGACCCGCTCGCAGGGCCTGGCCCCCGCAGCCCTGACCCGCTCGCAGGGCCTGGCCCCCGCAGCCCTGACCCGCTCGCAGGGCCTGGCCCCCGCAGCCCTGACCCGCTCTCAGGGCCTGGCCCCCGCAGCCCTGACCCGCTCACAGGGACTGGCCCCCCGCAGCCCTGACCCGCTCACAGGGACTGGCCCCCGCAGCCCTGACCCGCTCACAGGGACTGGCCCCCACAGCCCTGACCCGCTCACAGGGAATGGCCCCCGCAGCCCTGACCCGCTCACAGGGACTGGCCCCCGCAGCCCTGACCCGCTCACAGGGACTGGCCCCCGCAGCCCTGCCCGCTCGCAGGTCCTGGCCCCCGCAGCCCTGACCCGCTCGCAGGGCCTGGCCCCCGCAGCCCTGACCCGCTCGCAGGGCCTGGCTCCCGCATCCCAGACCCGCTCGCAGGGCCTGGCCCCCGCAGCCCTGACCCGCTCGCAGGGCCTGGCCCCCGCAGCCCTGACCCGCTCGCAGGGCCTGGCCCCCGCAGCCCTGACCCGCTCTCAGGGCCTGGCCCCCGCAGCCCTGACCCGCTCACAGGGACTGGCCCCCCGCAGCCCTGACCCGCTCACAGGGACTGGCCCCCGCAGCCCTGACCCGCTCACAGGGACTGGCCCCCACAGCCCTGACCCGCTCACAGGGAATGGCCCCCGCAGCCCTGACCCGCTCACAGGGACTGGCCCCCGCAGCCCTGACCCGCTCACAGGGACTGGCCCCCGCAGCCCTGACCCGCTCACAGGGACTGGCCCCCGCAGCCCTGACCCGCTCTCAGGGCCTGGTCCCCGCAGCCCTGAACCGCTATCAGTGCCTGGCCCCCGCAGCCCTGACCCGCTCTCAGGGCCTGGCCCCCGCAGCCCTGACCCGCTCACAGGGCCTGGCCCCCGCAGCCCTGACCCGCTCACTGGGCCTGGCCCCCGCAGCCCTGACCCGCTCACAGGGCCTGGGCCCCGCAGCCCTGACCCGCTCACAGGGCCTGGCCCCCGCAGCCCTCACCCGCTCACAAGGACTGGCCCCCGCAGCCCTGACCCGCTCACAGGGACTGGCCCCCGCAGCCCTGACCCGCTCACAGGGACTGGCCCCCGCAGCCCTGACCCGCTCACAGGGACTGGCCCCCGCAGCCCTGACCCGCTCACAGGGACTGGCCCCCGCAGCCCTGACCCGCTCACAGGGACTGGCCCCCGCAGCCCTGACCCGCTCACAGGGACTGGCCCCCGCAGCCCTGACCCGCTCACAGGGACTGGCCCCCGCAGCCCTCACACGCTCACAGGGACTGGCCCCAGCAGCCCTGACCCGCTCACAGCTATTTTCCACCGCAGCCATGACCCGATCACAAGCACTGTCCCACGCAGCCCTGTCCCGCTGACATGGACTGGCCCCCGCAGCCCTGACCACCTGACAGCTATTTGCCACCGCAGCCCTCGCCCGCTCACAGGGACTGTCCCCCGCAGCCCTGACCCGCTCACAGGGCCTGGCCCCCGCAGCCCTCACCCGCTCACAAGGACTGGCCCCCGCAGCCCTGACCCGCTCACAGGGACTGGCCCCCTCAGCCATGACCCGATCACAGGCACTGTACCCCGCAGCCCTGTCCCCCTGACAGCTATTTGCCACCGCAGCCATGACCCGATCACAGGGACTGGCCCCCGCAGCCCTGGCCCGCTCACAGGGACTGGCCCCCGCAGCCCTGGCCCGCTCACAGGGACTGGCCCCCGCAGCCCTGGCCCGCTCACAGGGACTGGCCCCCGCAGCCCTGGCCCGCTCACAGGGACTGGCCCCCGCAGCCCTGGCCCGCTCGCAGGGACTGGCCCCCGCAGCCCTGGCCCGCTCGCAGGGACTGGCCCCCGCAGCCCTGCCCGCTCGCAGGTCCTGGCCCCCGCAGCCCTGACCCGCTCGCAGGGCCTGGTCCCCGCAGCCCTGACCCGCTCGCAGGGCCTGGCTCCCGCAGCCCTGACCCGCTCGCAGGGCCTGGCCCCCGCAGCCCTGACCCGCTCACAGGGACTGGCCCCCCGCAGCCCTGACCCGCTCACAGGGACTGGCCCCCGCAGCCCTGACCCGCTCGCAGGGACTGGCCCCCGCAGCCCTGACCCGCTCACAGGGAATGGCCCCCGCAGCCATTACCCGCTCTCAGGGCCTGTCCCCCGCAGCCCTGACCCGCTCACTGGGACTGGACCCCGCAGCCCTGACCCGCTCACAGTGACTGGCCCCCGCAGCCCTGACCCGCTCTATGGACCTGGCCCCCGCAGCCCTGACCCGCTGTCACGGCCTGGCCCCCGCAGCCCTGACCCGCTCTCAGGGCCTGGCCCCCGCAGCCCTGACCCTCTCACAGGGCCTGGCCCCCGCAGCCCTGACCTGCTCACTGGGCCTGGCCCCCGCAGCCCTGACCCGCTCACAGGGCCTGGCCCCCGCATCCCTGACCCGCTCACAGGGCCTGTCCCCCGCAGCCCTGACCCGCTCACAGGGACTGGCCCCCGCAGCCCTGACCCGCTCACAGGGACTGGCCCCCACAGCCCTGACCCGCTCACAGGGACTGGCCCCCGCAGCCCTGACCCGCTCACAGGGACTGGCCCCCGCAGCCCTGACCCGCTCACAGGGACTGGCCCCCGCAGCCATGACCCGCTCACAGGGACTGGCCCCCGCAGCCCTGACCCGCTCACAGGGACTGGCCCCCGCAGCCCTCACACGCTCACAGGGACTGGCCCCCGCAGCCCTGACCCGCTCACAGCTATTTGCCACCGCAGCCATGACCCGATCACAGGCACTGTCCCACGCAGCCCTGTCCCGCTGACATGGACTGGCCCCCGCAGCCCTGACCACCTGACAGCTATTTGCCATCGCAGCCCTCGCCCGCTCGCAGGGCCTGGCCCCCGCAGCCCTGACCCGCTCGCAGGGCCTGGCTCCCGCAGCCCTGACCCGCTCGCTGGGCCTGGCTCCCGCAGCCCTGACCCGCTCACAGGGCCTGGCCCCCGCAGCCCTGACCCGCTCTCAGGGCCTGGCCCCCGCAGCCCTGACCCGCTCACAGGGCCTGGCCCCTCAGCCCTGACCCGCTCACAGGGCCTGGCCCCCGCAGCCCTGACCCGCTCACAGGGCCTGGCCCCCGCAGCCCTGACCCGCTCACAGGGCCTGGCCCCCGCAGCCCTGACCCGCTGACAGGTACAGGCCCCCTCAGCCCTGACCCGCTCACAGGTACTGCCCCCCGCAGCCCTGACCCGCTCACAGGGACTGACCCCCGCACCCCTGACCCGCTCACAGGGACTGGCCCCCGCAGCCCTGACCCGCTCACAGGGACTGGCCCCCGCAGCCCTGACCCGCTCTCAGGGACTGGCCCCCGCAGCCCTGGCCCGCTCACAGGGACTGGCCCCCGCAGCCCTGGCCCGCTCACAGGGTCTGGCCCCCGCAGCCCTGGCCCGCTCGCAGGGACTGGCCCCCGCAGCCCTGGCCCGATCGCAGGGACTGGCCCCCGCAGCCCTGCCCGCTCGCAGGTCCTGGCCCTCGCAGCCCTGACCCGCTCGCAGGGCCTGGCCCCCGCAGCCCTGACCCGCTCGCAGGGCCTGGCTCCCGCAGCCCTGACCCGCTCGCAGGGACTGGCCCCCGCAGCCCTGACCCGCTCGCAGGGACTGGCCCCCGCAGCCCTGACCCGCTCACAGGGAATGGCCCCCGCAGCCCTGACCCGCTCTCAGGGCCTGGCCCCCGCAGCCCTGACCCGCTCACTGGGACTGGACCCCGCAGCCCTGACCCGCTCACAGGGATTGGCCCCCGCAGCCCTGACCCGCTCTCAGGGCCTGGCCCCCGCAGCCCTGACCCGCTGTCACGGCCTGGCCCCCGCAGCCCTGACCCGCTCTCAGGGCCTGGCCCCCGCAGCCCTGACCCGCTCACAGGGCCTGGCCCCCGCAGCCCTGACCCGCTCACTGGGCCTGGCCCCCGCAGCCCTGACCCGCTCACAGGGCCTGGCCCCCGCATCCCTGACCCGCTCACAGGGCCTGTCCCCCGCAGCCCTGACCCGCTGTCACGGCCTGGCCCCCGCAGCCCTGACCCGCTCACAGGGACTGGCCCCCGCAGCCCTGACCCGCTCACAGGGACTGGGCCCCGCAGCCCTGACCCGCTCACAGGGCCTGGCCCCCGCAGCCCTGGCCCGCTCGCAGGGACTGGCCCCCGCAGCCCTGCCCGCTCGCAGGTCCTGGCCCCCGCAGCCCTGACCCGCTCTCTGGCCCCGCAGCCCTGACCCGCTCACAGGGACTGGCCCCCCGCAGCCCTGACCCGCTCGCAGGGCCTGGCCCCCGCAGCCCTGACCCGCTCGCAGGGCCTGGCTCCCGCAGCCCTGACCCGCTCGCAGGGCCTGGCCCCCGCAGCCCTGACCCGCTCGCAGGGCCTGGCCCCCGCAGCCCTGACCCGCTCTCAGGGCCTGGCCCCCGCAGCCCTGACCCGCTCACAGGGCCTGGCCCCCGCAGCCCTGACCCGCTCACTGGGCCTGGCCCCCGCAGCCCTGACCCGCTCACAGGGCCTGGGCCCCGCAGCCCTGACCCGCTCACAGGGCCTGGCCCCCGCAGCCCTCACCCGCTCACAGGGACTGGCCCCCGCAGCTCTGACCCGCTCTCAGGGCCGGGCCCCCGCAGCCCTGACCCGCTCACAGGGCCTGGCCCCCGCAGCCCTGACCCGCTCACAGGGCCTGGCCCCCGCAGCCCTGACCCGCTCACAGGGACTGGCCCCCGCAGCCCTGACCCGCTCACAGGGACTGGCCCCCGCAGCCCTCACACGCTCACAGGGACTGGCCCCCGCAGCCCTGACCCTCACAGCTATTTGCCACCGCAGCCATGACCCGATCACAGGCACTGTCCAACGCAGCCCTGTCCCGCTGACATGGACTGGCCCCCGCAGCCCTGACCACCTGACAGCTATTTGCCACCGCAGCCCTCGCCCGCTCACAGGGACTGGCCCCCGCAGCCCTGACCCGCTCACAGGGACTGGCCCCCGCAGCCCTGACCTGCTCACAGCTCTTTGCCACCGCAGCCCTGACCCGCTCACAGGGACTGGCCCTCTCAGCCATGACCCGATCACAGGCACTATACCCCGCAGCCCTGTCCCCCTGACAGCTATTTGCCACCGCAGCCATGACCCGATCACAGGGACTGGCCCCCGCAGCCCTGGCCCGCTCACAGGGCCTGGCCCCCGCAGCCCTGACCCGCTCTCAGGGCCTGGCCCCTGCAGCCCTGACCCGCTCACAGGGCCTGGCCCCGCAGCCCTGACCCGCTCACTGGGCCTAGCCCCCGCAGCCCTGACCCGCTCTCAGGGCCTGGCCCGCGCAGCCATGGCCCGCTCTCAGGGCCTGGCCCCCGCAGCCCTGACCCGCTCTCAGGGCCTGGCCCCCGCAGCCCTGACCCGCTCACAGGGCCTGGCCCCGCAGCCCTGACCCGCTCACTGGGCCTGGCCCCCGCAGCCCTGACCCGATCACTGGGCCCGGCCCCCGCAGCCCTGACCCGCTCACAGGGCCCGGCCCCCGCAGCCCTGACCCGCTCACAGGGACCGGCCCCCGCAGCCCTGACCCGCTCACAGGGACTGGCCCCCGCAGCCCTGACCCGCTCACAGGGACTGGCCCCCGTGCCCTGACCCGCTCACAGGGACTGGCCCCCGCAGCCCTGACCCGCTCTCAGGGCCTGGCCCCCGCAGCCCTGACCCGCTCACAGGGCCTGGCCCCCGCAGCCCTGACCCGCTCACTGGGCCTGACCCCCGCAGCCCTGACCCGCTCACAGGGCCTGGCCCCCGCAGCCCTGACCCGCTCACAGGGACTGGCCCCCGCAGCCCTGACCTGCTCACAGGGACTGGCCCCCGCAGCCCTGACCCGCTCACAGGGACTGGCCCCCGCAGCCCTCACATGCTCACAGGGACTGGCCCCCGCAGCCCTGACCCGCTCACAGCTATTTGCCACCGCAGCCATGACCCGATCACAGGGACTGGGCCCCGCAGCCCTGACCCGCTCACAGGGCCTGGCCCCCGCAGCCCTCACCCGCTCACAGGGACTGGCCCCCGCTGCTCTGACCCGCTCTCAGGGCCTGGCCCCCGCAGCCCTGACCCGCTCACAGGGCCTGGCCCCCGCTGCCCTGACCCGCTCACAGGGCCTGGGCCCCGCAGCCCTGACCCGCTCACAGGGCCTGGCCCCCGCAGCCCTCACCCGCTCACAGGGACTGGCCCCCGCAGGTCTGACCCGCTCTCAGGGCCTGGCCCCCGCAGCCCTGACCCGCTCACAGGGCCTGGCCCCCGCAGCCCTGACCCGCTCACAGGGCCTGGCCCCCGCAGCCCTGACCCGCTCACAGGGCCTGGCCCCCGCAGCCCTGACCCGCTCACAGGGACTGGCCCCCGCAGCCCTGACCCGCTCACAGGGACTGGCCCCCGCAGCCCTGACCCGCTCACAGGGACTGGCCCCCGCAGCCCTCACACGCTCACAGGGACTGGCCCCCGCAGCCCTGACCCGCTCACAGCTATTTGCCACCGCAGCCATGACCCGATCACAGGCACTGTCCAACGCAGCCCTGTCCCGCTGACATGGACTGGCCCCCGCAGCCCTGACCACCTGACAGCTATTTGCCACCGCAGCCCTCGCCCGCTCACAGGGACTGGCCCCCGCAGCCCTGACCCGCTCACAGGGACTGGCCCCCGTAGCCCTGACCTGCTCACAGCTCTTTGCCACCGCAGCCCTGACCCGCTCACAGGGACTGGCCCCCTCAGCCATGACCCGATCACAGGCACTGTACCCCGCAGCCCTGTCCCCCTGACAGCTATTTGCCACCGCAGCCATGACCCGATCACAGGGACTGGCCCCCGCAGCCCTTGCCCGCTCACAGGGCCTGGCCCCCGCAGCCCTGACCCGCTCTCAGGGCCTGGCCCCCGCAGCCCTGACCCGCTCACAGGGCCTGGCCCCGCAGCTTTGACCCGCTCACTGGGCCTGGCCCCCGCAGCCCTGACCCGCTCTCAGGGCCTGGCCCCCGCAGCCCTGGCCCGCTCTCAGGGCCTGGCCCCCGCAGCCCTGACCCGCTCTCAGGGCCTGGCCCCCGCAGCCCTGACCCGCTCACAGGGCCTGGCCCCGCAGCCCTGACCCGCTCACTGGGCCTGGCCCCCGCAGCCCTGACCCGCTCACTGGGCCTGGCCCCCGCAGCCCTGACCCGCTCACAGGGCCTGGCCCCCGCAGCCCTGACCCGCTCACAGGGACTGGCCCCCGCAGCCCTGACCCGCTCACAGGGACTGGCCCCCGCAGCCCTGACCCGCTCACAGGGACTGGCCCCCGCAGCCCTGACCCGCTCACAGGGACTGGCCCCCGCAGCCCTGACCCGCTCTCAGGGCCTGGCCCCCGCAGCCCTGACCCGCTCACAGGGACTGGACCCCGCAGCCCTGACCCGCTCACTGGGCCTGGCCCCCGCAGCCCTGACCCGCTCACAGGGCCTGGCCCCCGCAGCCCTGACCCGCTCACAGGGACTCGCCCCCGCAGCCCTGACCCGCTCACAGGGACTGGCCCCCGCAGCCCTCACACGCTCACAGGGACTGGCCCCCGCAGCCCTGACCCGCTCACAGCTATTTGCCACCGCAGCCATGACCCGATCACAGGCACTGTCCCACGCAGCTCTGTCCCGCTGACATGGACTGGCCCCCGCAGCCCTGACCACCTGACAGCTATTTGCCACCGCAGCCCTCGCCCGCTCACAGGGACTGGCCCCCGCAGCCCTGACCCGCTCACAGGGACTGGCCCCCGCAGCCCTGACCTGCTCACAGCTCTTTGCCACCGCAGCCCTGACCCGCTCACAGGGACTGGCCCCCTCAGCCATGACCCGATCACAGGCACTGTACCCCGCAGCCCTGTCCCCCTGACAGCTATTTGCCACCGCAGCCATGACCCGATCACAGGCACTGTCCCCCGCAGCCCTGTCCCGCTGACATGGACTGGCCCCCGCAGCGCTGACAACCTGACAGCTATTTGCCACCGCAGCCCTCTCCCGCTCACAGGGACTGGCCCCCGCAGCCCTGGCCCGCTCACAGGGACTGGCCCCCGCAGCCCTGGCCCGCTCACAGGGACTGGCCCCCGCAGCCCTGGCCCGCTCACAGGGACTGGCCCCCGCAGCCCTGGCCCGCTCACAGGGACTGGCCCCCGCAGCCCTGGCCCGCTCACAGGGACTGGCCCCCGCAGCCCTGGCCCGCTCGCAGGGACTGGCCCCCGCAGCCCTACCCGCTCGCAGGTCCTGGCCCCCGCAGCCCTGACCCGCTCACAGGGACTGGCCCCCGCAGCCCTGACCCGCTCACAGGGACTGGCCCCCGCAGCCCTGACCCGCTCACAGGGACTGGCCCCCGCAGCCCTGACCCGCTCACAGGGAATGGCCCCCTCAGCCCTGACCCGCTCACAGGGACTGGCCCCCGCAGCCCTGACCCGCTCACAGGGACTGGCCCCCGCAGCCCTGACCCGCTCACAGGGACTGGCCCCCGCAGCCCTGACCCGCTCACAGGGACTGGCCCCCGCAGCCCTGACCCGCTCACAGGGACTGGCCCCCGCAGCCCTGACCCGCTCTCAGGGCCTGGTCCCCGCAGCCCTGAACCGCTATCAGTGCCTGGCCCCCGCAGCCCTGACCCGCTCTCAGGGCCTGGCCCCCGCAGCCCTGACCCGCTCACAGGGCCTGGCCCCCGCAGCCCTGACCCGCTCACTGGGCCTGGCCCCCGCAGCCCTGACCCGCTCACAGGGCCTGGGCCCCGCAGCCCTGACCCGCTCACAGGGCCTGGCCCCCGCAGCCCTCACCCGCTCACAAGGACTGGCCCCCGCAGCCCTGACCCGCTCACAGGGACTGGCCCCCGCAGCCCTGACCCGCTCACAGGGACTGGCCCCCGCAGCCCTGACCCGCTCACAGGGACTGGCCCCCGCAGCCCTGACCCGCTCACAGGGACTGGCCCCCGCAGCCCTGACCCGCTCACAGGGACTGGCCCCCGCAGCCCTGACCCGCTCACAGGGACTGGCCCCCGCAGCCCTGACCCGCTCACAGGGACTGGCCCCCGCAGCCCTCACACGCTCACAGGGACTGGCCCCAGCAGCCCTGACCCGCTCACAGCTATTTTCCACCGCAGCCATGACCCGATCACAAGCACTGTCCCACGCAGCCCTGTCCCGCTGACATGGACTGGCCCCCGCAGCCCTGACCACCTGACAGCTATTTGCCACCGCAGCCCTCGCCCGCTCACAGGGACTGTCCCCCGCAGCCCTGACCCGCTCACAGGGACTGGCCCCCGCAGCCCTGACCCGCTCACAGCTCTTTGCCACCGCAGCCCTGACCCGCTGACAGGGACTGGCCCCCTCAGCCATGACCCGATCACAGGCACTGTACCCCGCAGCCCTGTCCCCCTGACAGCTATTTGCCACCGCAGCCATGACCCGATCACAGGGACTGGCCCCCGCAGCCCTGGCCCGCTCACAGGGACTGGCCCCCGCAGCCCTGGCCCGCTCACAGGGACTGGCCCCCGCAGCCCTGGCCCGCTCACAGGGACTGGCCCCCGCAGCCCTGGCCCGCTCACAGGGACTGGCCCCCGCAGCCCTGGCCCGCTCGCAGGGACTGGCCCCCGCAGCCCTGGCCCGCTCGCAGGGACTGGCCCCCGCAGCCCTGCCCGCTCGCAGGTCCTGGCCCCCGCAGCCCTGACCCGCTCGCAGGGCCTGGTCCCCGCAGCCCTGACCCGCTCGCAGGGCCTGGCTCCCGCAGCCCTGACCCGCTCGCAGGGCCTGGCCCCCGCAGCCCTGACCCGCTCACAGGGACTGGCCCCCCGCACCCCTGACCCGCTCACAGGGACTGGCCCCCGCAGCCCTGACCCGCTCGCAGGGACTGGCCCCAGCAGCCCTGACCCGCTCACAGGGAATGGCCCCCGCAGCCCTTACCCGCTCTCAGGGCCTGTCCCCCGCAGCCCTGACCCGCTCACTGGGACTGGACCCCGCAGCCCTGACCCGCTCACAGGGACTGGCCCCCGCAGCCCTGACCCGCTCTCAGGACCTGGCCCCCGCAGCCCTGACCCGCTGTCACGGCCTGGCCCCCGCAGCCCTGACCCGCTCTCAGGGCCTGGCCCCCGCAGCCCTGACCCGCTCACAGGGCCTGGCCCCCGCAGCCCTGACCCGCACACAGGGCCTGGCCCCCGCAGCCCTGACCCGCTCACAGGGCCTGGCCCCCGCATCCCTGACCCGCTCACAGGGCCTGTCCCCCGCAGCCCTGACCCGCTCACAGGGACTGGCCCCCGCAGCCCTGACCCGCTCACAGGGACTGGCCCCCGCAGCCCTGACCCGCTCACAGGGACTGGCCCCCGCAGCCCTGACCCGCTCACAGGGACTGGCCCCCGCAACCCTGACCCGCTCACAGGGACTGGCCCCCGCAGCCATGACCCGCTCACAGGGACTGGCCCCCGCAGCCCTGACCCGCTCACAGGGACTGGCCCCCGCAGCCCTCACACGCTCACAGGGACTGGCCCCCGCAGCCCTGACCCGCTCACAGCTATTTGCCACCGCAGCCATGACCCGATCACAGGCACTGTCCCACGCAGCCCTGTCCCGCTGACATGGACTGGCCCCCGCAGCCCTGACCACCTGACAGCTATTTGCCACCGCAGCCCTCGCCCGCTCGCAGGGCCTGGCCCCCGCAGCCCTGACCCGCTCGCAGGGCCTGGCTCCCGCAGCCCTGACCCGCTCGCTGGGCCTGGCTCCCGCAGCCCTGACCCGCTCTCAGGGCCTGGCCCCCGCAGCCCTGACCCGCTCTCAGGGCCTGGCCCCCGCAGCCCTGACCCGCTCACAGGGCCTGGCCCCCGCAGCCCTGACCCGCTCACAGGGCCTGGCCCCCGCAGACCTGACCCGCTCACAGGGCCTGGCCCCCGCAGCCCTGACCCGCTCACAGGGCCTGGCCCCCGCAGCCCTGACCCGCTGACAGGGACAGGCCCCCGCAGCCCTGACCCGCTCACAGGGACTGCCCCCCGCAGCCCTGACCCGCTCACAGGGACTGACCCCCGCACCCCTGACCCGCTCACAGGGACTGGCCCCCGCAGCCCTGACCCGCTCACAGGGACTGGCCCCCGCAGCCCTGACCCGCTCTCAGGGACTGGCCCCCGCAGCCCTGGCCCGCTCACAGGGACTGGCCCCCGCAGCCCTGGCCCGCTCACAGGGACTGGCCCCCGCAGCCCTGGCCCGCTCGCAGGGACTGGCCCCCGCAGCCCTGGCCCGATCGCAGGGACTGGCCCCCGCAGCCCTGCCCGCTCGCAGGTCCTGGCCCCCGCAGCCCTGACCCGCTCGCAGGGCCTGGCCCCCGCAGCCCTGACCCGCTCGCAGGGCCTGGCTCCCGCAGCCCTGACCCGCTCGCAGGGACTGGCCCCCGCAGCCCTGACCCGCTCGCAGGGACTGGCCCCCGCAACCCTGACCCGCTCACAGGGAATGGCCCCCGCAGCCCTGACCCGCTCTCAGGGCCTGGCCCCCGCAGCCCTGACCCGCTCACTGGGACTGGACCCCGCAGCCCTGACCCGCTCACAGGGATTGGCCCCCGCAGCCCTGACCCGCTCTCAGGGCCTGGCCCCCGCAGCCCTGACCCGCTGTCACGGCCTGGCCCCCGCAGCCCTGACCCGCTCTCAGGGCCTGGCCCCCGCAGCCCTGACCCGCTCACAGGGCCTGGCCCCCGCAGCCCTGACCGGCTCACTGGGCCTGGCCCCCGCAGCCCTGACCCGCTCACAGGGCCTGGCCCCCGCATCCCTGACCCGCTCACAGGGCCTGTCCCCCGCAGCCCTGACCCGCTCACAGGGACTGGCCCCCGCAGCCCTGACCCGCTCACCGGGACTGGCCCCCGCAGCCCTGACCCGCTCACAGGTACTGGGCCCCGCAGCCCTGACACGCTCACAGGGCCTGGCCCCCGCAGCCCTGGCCCGCTCGCAGGGACTGGCCCCCGCAGCCCTGCCCGCTCGCAGGTCCTGGCCCCCGCAGCCCTGACCCGCTCTCTGGCCCCGCAGCCCTGACCCGCTCACAGGGACTGGCCCCCCGCAGCCCTGACCCGCTCGCAGGGCCTGGCCCCCGCAGCCCTGACCCGCTCGCAGGGCCTGGCTCCCGCAGCCCTGACCCGCTCGCAGGGCCTGGCCACCGCAGCCCTGACCCGCTCGCAGGGCCTGGCCCCCGCAGCCCTGACCCGCTCACAGGGCCTGGCCCCCGCAGCCCTCACCCGCTCACAGGGACTGGCCCCCGCAGCTCTGACCCGCTCTCAGGGCCGGGCCCCCGCAGCCCTGACCCGCTCACAGGGCCTGGCCCCCGCAGCCCTGACCCGCTCACAGGGACTGGCCCCCGCAGCCCTGACCCGCTCACAGGGACTGGCCCCCGCAGCCCTGACCCGCTCTCAGGGCCTGGTCCCCGCAGCCCTGAACCGCTATCAGTGCCTGGCCCCCGCAGCCCTGACCCGCTCTCAGGGCCTGGCCCCCGCAGCCCTGACCCGCTAACAGGGCCTGGCCCCCGCAGCCCTGACCCGCTCACAGGGACTGGCCCCCGCAGCCCTGACCCGCTCACAGGGACTGGCCCCCGCAGCCCTGACCCGCTCACAGGGACTGGCCCCCGCAGCCCTGACCCGCTCACAGGGACTGGCCCCCGCAGCCCTGACCCGCTCACAGGGACTGGCCCCCGCAGCCCTGACCCGCTCACAGGGACTGGCCCCCGCAGCCCTGACCCGCTCACTGGGACTGGCCCCCGCAGCCCTCACACGCTCACAGGGACTGGCCCCAGCAGCCCTGACCCGCTCACAGCTATTTTCCACCGCAGCCATGACCCGATCACAAGCACTGTCCCACGCAGCCCTGTCCCGCTGACATGGACTGGCCCCCGCAGCCCTGACCACCTGACAGCTATTTGCCACCGCAGCCCTCGCCCGCTCACAGGGACTGTCCCCCGCAGCCCTGACCCGCTCACAGGGACTGGCCCCCGCAGCCCTGACCCGCTCACAGCTCTTTGCCACCGCAGCCCTGACCCGCTCACAGGGACTGGCCCCCTCAGCCATGACCCGATCACAGGCACTGTACCCCGCAGCCCTGTCCCCCTGACAGCTATTTGCCACCGCAGCCATGACCCGATCACAGGGACTGGCCCCCGCAGCCCTGGCCCGCTCACAGGGACTGGCCCCCGCAGCCCTGGCCCGCTCACAGGGACTGGCCCCCGCAGCCCTGGCCCGCTCACAGGGACTGGCCCCCGCAGCCCTGGCCCGCTCGCAGGGACTGGCCCCCGCAGCCCTGGCCCGCTCGCAGGGACTGGCCCCCGCAGCCCTGGCCCGCTCGCAGGGACTGGCCCCCGCAGCCCTGCCCGCTCGCAGGTCCTGGCCCCCGCAGCCCTGACCCGCTCGCAGGGCCTGGTCCCCGCAGCCCTGACCCGCTCGCAGGGCCTGGCTCCCGCAGCCCTGACCCGCTCGCAGGGCCTGGCCCCCGCAGCCCTGACCCGCTCACAGGGACTGGCCCCCCGCAGCCCTGACCCGCTCACAGGGACTGGCCCCCGCAGCCCTGACCCGCTCGCAGAGACTGGCCCCAGCAGCCCTGACCCGCTCACAGGGAATGGCCCCCGCAGCCCTTACCCACTCTCAGGGCCTGTCCCCTGCAGCCCTGACCCGCTCACTGGGACTGGTCCCCGCAGCCCTGACCCGCTCACAGGGACTGGCCCCCGCAGCCCTGACCCGCTCTCAGGACCTGGCCCCCGCAGCCCTGACCCGCTGTCACGGCCTGGCCCCCGCAGCCCTGACCCGCTCTCAGGGCCTGGCCCCCGCAGCCCTGACCCGCTCACAGGGCCTGGCCCCCGCAGCCCTGACCCGCTCACTGGGCCTGGCCCCCGCAGCCCTGACCCACTCACAGGGCCTGGCCCCCGCAGCCCTGACCCGCTCACAGGGCCTGGCCCCCGCATCCCTGACCCGCTCACAGGGCCTGTCCCCCGCAGCCCTGACCCGCTCACAGGGACTGGCCCCCGCAGCCCTGACCCGCTCACAGGGACTGGCCCCCGCAGCCCTGACCCGCTCACAGGGACTGGCCCCCGCAGCCCTGACCCGCTCACAGGGACTGGCCCCCGCAGCCCTGACCCGCTCACAGGGACTGGCCCCCGCAGCCATGACCCGCTCACAGGGACTGGCCCCCGCAGCCCTGACCCGCTCACAGGGACTGTCCCCCGCAGCCCTCACACGCTCACAGGGACTGGCCCCCGCAGCCCTGACCCGCTCACAGCTATTTGCCACCGCAGCCATGACCCGATCACAGGCACTGTCCCACGCAGCCCTGTCCCGCTGACATGGACTGGCCCCCGCAGCCCTGACCACCTGACAGCTATTTGCCACCGCAGCCCTCGCCCGCTCTCAGGGCCTGGCCCCCGCAGCCCTGACCCGCTCACAGGGCCTGGCCCCCGCAGCCCTGACCCGCTCACAGGGCCTGGCCCCCGCAGCCCTGACCCGCTCACAGGGCCTGGCCCCCGCAGCCCTGACCCGCTCACAGGGCCTGGCCCCCGCAGCCCTGACCCGCTGACAGGGACAGGCCCCCGCAGCCCTGACCCGCTCACAGGGACTGCCCCCCGCAGCCCTGACCCGCTCACAGGGACTGACCCCCGCACCCCTGACCCGCTCACAGGGACTGGCCCCCGCAGCCCTGACCCGCTCACAGGGACTGGCCCCCGCAGCCCTGACCCGCTCTCAGGGACTGGCCCCCGCAGCCCTGGCCCGCTCACAGGGACTGGCCCCCGCAGCCCTGGCCCGCTCACAGGGTCTGGCCCCCGCAGCCCTGGCCCGCTCGCAGCGACTGGCCCCCGCAGCCCTGGCCCGATCGCAGGGACTGGCCCCCGCAGCCCTGCCCGCTCGCAGGTCCTGGCCCCCGCAGCCCTGACCCGCTCGCAGGGCCTGGCCCCCGCAGCCCTGACCCGCTCGCAGGGCCTGGCTCCCGCAGCCCTGACCCGCTCGCAGGGACTGGCCCCCGCAGCCCTGACCCGCTCACAGGGAATGGCCCCCGCAGCCCTGACCCGCTCTCAGGGCCTGGCCCCCGCAGCCCTGACCCGCTCACTGGGACTGGACCCCGCAGCCCTGACCCGCTCACAGGGATTGGCCCCCGCAGCCCTGACCCGCTCTCAGGGCCTGGCCCCCGCAGCCCTGACCCGCTGTCACGGCCTGGCCCCCGCAGCCCTGACCCCCGCAGCCCTGACCCGCTCACAGGGCCTGGCCCCCGCAGCCCTGACCCGCTCACTGGGCCTGGCCCCCGCAGCCCTGACCCGCTCACAGGGCCTGGCCCCCGCATCCCTGACCCGCTCACAGGGCCTGTCCCCCGCAGCCCTGACCCGCTCACAGGGACTGGCCCCCGCAGCCCTGACCCGCTCACAGGGACTGGCCCCCGCAGCCCTGACCCGCTCACAGGGACTGGGCCCCGCAGCCCTGACCCGCTCACAGGGCCTGGCCCCCGCAGCCCTGGCCCGCTCGCAGGGACTGGCCCCCGCAGCCCTGCCCGCTCGCAGGTCCTGGCCCCCGCAGCCCTGACCCGCTCTATGGCCCCGCAGCCCTGACCCGCTCACAGGGACTGGCCCCCCGCAGCCCTGACCCGCTCGCAGGGCCTTGCCCCCGCAGCCCTGACCCGCTCGCAGGGCCTGGCTCCCGCAGCCCTGACCCGCTCGCAGGGCCTGGCCCCCGCAGCCCTGACCCGCTCGCAGGGCCTGGCCCCCGCAGCCCTGACCCGCTCTCAGGGCCTGGCCCCCGCAGCCCTGACCTGCTCACAGGGCCTGGCCCCCGCAGCCCTGACCCGCTCACTGGGCCTGGCCCCCGCAGCCCTGACCCGCTCACAGTGCCTGGGCCCCGCAGCCCTGACCCGCTCACAGGGCCTGGCCCCCGCAGCCCTCACCCATTCACAGGGACTGGCCCCCGCAGCTCTGACCCGCTCTCAGGGCCGGGCCCCCGCAGCCCTGACCCGCTCACAGGGCCTGGCCCCCGCAGCCCTGACCCGCTCACAGGGCCTGGCCCCCGCAGCCCTGACCCGCTCACAGGGCCTGGCCCCCGCAGCCCTGACCCGCTCACAGGGACTGGCCCCCGCAGCCCTGACCCGCTCACAGGGACTGGCCCCCGCAGCCCTGACCCGCTCACAGGGACTGGCCCCCGCAGCCCTCACACGCTCTCAGGGACTGGCCCCCGCAGCCCTGACCCGCTCACAGCTATTTGCCACCGCAGCCCTGACCCGATCACAGGCACTGTCCCACGCAGCCCTGTCCCGCTGACATGGACTGGCCTCCGCAGCCCTGACCACCTGACAGCTATTTGCCACCGCAGCCCTCGCCCGCTCACAGGGACTGTCCCCCGCAGCCCTGACCCGCTCACAGGGACTGGCCCCCGCAGCCCTGACCTGCTCACAGCTCTTTGCCACCGCAGCCCTGACCCGCTCACAGGGACTGGCCCTCTCAGCCATGACCCGATCACAGGCACTGTACCCCGCAGCCCTGTCCCCCTGACAGCTATTTGCCACCGCAGCCATGACCCGATGACAGGGACTGGCCCCCGCAGCCCTGGCCCGCTCACAGGGCCTGGCCCCCGCAGCCCTGACCAGCTCTCAGGGCCTGGCCCCCGCAGCCCTGACCCGCTCACAGGGCCTGGCCCCGCAGCCCTGACCCGCTCACTGGGCCTGGCCCCCGCAGCCCTGACCCGCTCTCAGGGCCTGGCCCCCGCAGCCCTGGCCCGCTCTCAGGGCCTGGCCCCCGCAGCCCTGACCCGCTCTCAGGGCCTGGCCCCCGCAGCCCTGACCCGCTCACAGGGCCTGGCCCCGCAGCCCTGACCCGCTCACTGGGCCTGGCCCCCGCAGCCCTGACCCGCTCACTGGGCTTGGCCCCCGCAGCCCTGACCCGCTCACAGGGCCCGGCCCCCGCAGCCCTGACCCGCTCACAGGGACCGGCCCCCGCAGCCCTGACCCGCTCACAGGGACTGGCCCCCGCAGCCCTGACCCGCTCACAGGGACTGGCCCCCGCAGCCCTGACCCGCTCACAGGGACTGGCCCCCGCAGCCCTGACCCGCTCTCAGGGCCTGGCCCCCGCAGCCCTGACCCGCTCACAGGGCCTGGCCCCCGCAGCCCTGACCCGCTCACTGGGCCTGGCCCCCGCAGCCCATACCCGCTCACAGGGCCTGGCCCCCGCAGCCCTGACCCGCTCACAGGGACTGGCCCCCGCAGCCCTGACCCGCTCACAGGGACTGGCCCCCGCAGCCCTGACCCGCTCACAGGGACTGGCCCCCGCAGCCCTGACCCGCTCACAGGGACTGGCCCCCGCAGCCCTCACACGCTCACAGGGACTGGCCCCCGCAGCCCTGACCCGCTCACAGCTATTTGCCACCGCAGCCATGACCCGATCACAGGCACTGTCCAACGCAGCCCTGTCCCGCTGACATGGACTGGCCCCCGCAGCCCTGACCACCTGACAGCTATTTGCCACCGCAGCCCTCGCCCGCTCACAGGGACTGGCCCCCGCAGCCCTGACCCGCTCACAGGGACTGGCCCCCGCAGCCCTGACCTGCTCACAGCTCTTTGCCACCGCAGCCCTGACCCGCTCACAGGGACTGGCCCTCTCAGCCATGACCCGATCACAGGCACTGTACCCCGCAGCCCTGTCCCCCTGACAGCTATTTGCCACCGCAGCCATGACCCGATGACAGGGACTGGCCCCCGCAGCCCTGGCCCGCTCACAGGGCCTGGCCCCCGCAGCCCTGACCCGCTCTCAGGGCCTGGCCCCCGCAGCCCTGACCCGCTCACAGGGCCTGGCCCCGCAGCCCTGACCCGCTCACTGGGCCTGGACCCCGCAGCCCTGACCCGCTCTCAGGGCCTGGCCCCCGCAGCCCTGGCCCGCTCTCAGGGCCTGGCCCCCGCAGCCCTGACCCGCTCTCAGGGCCTGGCCCCCGCAGCCCTGACCCGCTCACAGGGCCTGGCCCCGCAGCCCTGACCCGCTCACTGGGCCTGGCCCCCGCAGCCCTGACCCGCTCACTGGGCCTGGCCCCCGCAGCCCTGACCCGCTCACAGGGCCCGGCCCCCGCAGCCCTGACCCGCTCACAGGGACCGGCCCCCGCAGCCCTGACCCGCTCACAGGGACTGGCCCCCGCAGCCCTGACCCGCTCTCAGGGCCTGGCCCCCGCAGCCCTGACCCGCTCACAGGGCCTGGCCCCCGCAGCCCTGACCCGCTCACTGGGCCTGGCCCCCGCAGCCCTGACCCGCTCACAGGGCCTGGCCCCCGCAGCCCTGACCCGCTCACAGGGCCTGGCCCCCGCAGCCCTGACCCGCTCACAGGGACTGGCCCCCGCAGCCCTGACCCGCTCACAGGGACTGGCCCCCGCAGCCCTGACCCGCTCACAGGGACTGGCCCCCGCAGCCCTCACATGCTCACAGTGACTGGCCCCCGCAGCCCTGACCCGCTCACAGCTATTTGCCACCGCAGCCATGACCCGATCACAGGGACTGGGCCCCGCAGCCCTGACCCGCTCGCAGGGCCTGGCCCCCGCAGCCCTGACCCGCTAGCAGGCCCTGGCTCCCGCAGCCCTGACCCGCTCGCAGGGCCTGGCCCCCGCAGCCCTGACCCGCTCTCAGGGCCTGGCCCCCGCAGCCCTGACCCGCTCGCAGGGACTGGCCCCCCGCAGCCCTGACCCGCTCACAGGGACTGGCCCCCGCAGCCCTGACCCGCTCACAGGGACTGGCCCCCGCAGCCCTGACCCGCTCACAGGGAATGGCCCCCGCAGCCCTGACCCGCTCACCGGGACTGGCCCCCGCAGCCCTGACCCGCTCACAGGGACTGGCCCCCGCAGCCCTGACCCGCTCACAGGGCCTGGTCCCCGCAGCCCTGACTCGCTCTCAGGGCCTGGCCCCCGCAGCCCTGACCCGCTCTCAGGGCCTGGCCCCCGCAGCCCTGACCCGCTCACAGGGCCTGGCCCCCGCAGCCGTGACCCGCTCACTGGGCCTTGCCCCCGCAGCCCTGACCCGCTCACAGGGCCTGGGCCCCGCAGCCCTGACCCGCTCACAGGGCCTGGCCCCCGCAGCCCTCACCCGCTCACAGGGACTGGCCCCCGCAGCCCTGACCCGCTCACAGGGACTGGCCCCCGCAGCCCTGACCCGCTCACAGGGACTGGCCCCCGCAGCCCTGACCCGCTCACAGAGACTGGCGCCCGCAGCCCTGAACCGCTCACAGGGACTGGCCCCCGCAGCCCTGACCCGCTCACAGGGACTGGCCCCCGCAGCCCTGACCCGCTCACAGGGACTGGCCCCCGCAGCACTGACCCGCTCACAGGGACTGGCCCCCGCAGCACTCACACGCTCACAGGGACTGGCCCCAGCAGCCCTGACCCGCTCACAGCTATTTGCCACCGCTGCCATGACCCGATCACAGGCACTGTCCCACGCAGCCCTGTCCCGCTGACATGGACTGGCCCCCGCAGCCCTGACCCGCTCACAGGGACTGGCCCCCGCAGCCATGACCCGCTCACAGGGACTGGCCCCCGCAGCCCTGACCCGCTCACAGGGACTGTCCCCCGCAGCCCTCACACGCTCACAGGGACTGGCCCCCGCAGCCCTGACCCGCTCACAGCTATTTGCCACCGCAGCCATGACCCGATCACAGGCACTGTCCCACGCAGCCCTGTCCCGCTGACATGGACTGGCCCCCGCAGCCCTGACCACCTGACAGCTATTTGCCACCGCAGCCCTCGCCCGCTCTCAGGGCCTGGCCCCCGCAGCCCTGACCCGCTCACAGGGCCTGGCCCCCGCAGCCCTGACCCGCTCACAGGGCCTGGCCCCCGCAGCCCTGACCCGCTCACAGGGCCTGGCCCCCGCAGCCCTGACCCGCTCACAGGGCCTGGCCCCCGCAGCCCTGACCCGCTGACAGGGACAGGCCCCCGCAGCCCTGACCCGCTCACAGGGACTGCCCCCCGCAGCCCTGACCCGCTCACAGGGACTGACCCCCGCACCCCTGACCCGCTCACAGGGACTGGCCCCCGCAGCCCTGACCCGCTCACAGGGACTGGCCCCCGCAGCCCTGACCCGCTCTCAGGGACTGGCCCCCGCAGCCCTGGCCCGCTCACAGGGACTGGCCCCCGCAGCCCTGGCCCGCTCACAGGGACTGGCCCCCGCAGCCCTGGCCCGCTCGCAGGGACTGGCCCCCGCAGCCCTGGCCCGATCGCAGGGACTGGCCCCCGCAGCCCTGCCCGCTCGCAGGTCCTGGCCCCCGCAGCCCTGACCCGCTCGCAGGGCCTGGCCCCCGCAGCCCTGACCCGCTCGCAGGGCCTGGCTCCCGCAGCCCTGACCCGCTCGCAGGGACTGGCCCCCGCAGCCCTGACCCGCTCGCAGGGACTGGCCCCCGCAGCCCTGACCCGCTCGCAGGGATTGGCCCCCGCAGCCCTGACCCGCTCTCAGGGCCTGGCCCCCGCAGCCCTGACCCGCTGTCACGGCCTGGCCCCCGCAGCCCTGACCCCCGCAGCCCTGACCCGCTCACAGGGCCTGGCCCCCGCAGCCCTGACCCGCTCACTGGGCCTGGCCCCCGCAGCCCTGACCCGCTCACAGGGCCTGGCCCCCGCATCCCTGACCCGCTCACAGGGCCTGTCCCCCGCAGCCCTGACCCGCTCACAGGGACTGGCCCCCGCAGCCCTGACCCGCTCACAGGGACTGGCCCCCGCAGCCCTGACCCGCTCACAGGGACTGGGCCCCGCAGCCCTGACCCGCTCACAGGGCCTGGCCCCCGCAGCCCTGGCCCGCTCGCAGGGACTGGCCCCCGCAGCCCTGCCCGCTCGCAGGTCCTGGCCCCCGCAGCCCTGACCCGCTCTATGGCCCCGCAGCCCTGACCCGCTCACAGGGACTGGCCCCCCGCAGCCCTGACCCGCTCGCAGGGCCTTGCCCCCGCAGCCCTGACCCGCTCGCAGGGCCTGGCTCCCGCAGCCCTGACCCGCTCGCAGGGCCTGGCCCCCGCAGCCCTGACCCGCTCGCAGGGCCTGGCCCCCGCAGCCCTGACCCGCTCTCAGGGCCTGGCCCCCGCAGCCCTGACCTGCTCACAGGGCCTGGCCCCCGCAGCCCTGACCCGCTCACTGGGCCTGGCCCCCGCAGCCCTGACCCGCTCACAGTGCCTGGGCCCCGCAGCCCTGACCCGCTCACAGGGCCTGGCCCCCGCAGCCCTCACCCATTCACAGGGACTGGCCCCCGCAGCTCTGACCCGCTCTCAGGGCCGGGCCCCCGCAGCCCTGACCCGCTCACAGGGCCTGGCCCCCGCATCCCTGACCCGCTCACAGGGCCTGGCCCCCGCAGCCCTGACCCGCTCACAGGGCCTGGCCCCCGCAGCCCTGACCCGCTCACAGGGACTGGCCCCCGCAGCCCTGACCCGCTCACAGGGACTGGCCCCCGCAGCCCTGACCCGCTCACAGGGACTGGCCCCCGCAGCCCTCACACGCTCACAGGGACTGGCCCCCGCAGCCCTGACCCGCTCACAGCTATTTGCCACCGCAGCCCTGACCCGATCACAGGCACTGTCCCACGCAGCCCTGTCCCGCTGACATGGACTGGCCCCCGCAGCCCTGACCACCTGACAGCTATTTGCCACCGCAGCCCTCGCCCGCTCACAGGGACTGTCCCCCGCAGCCCTGACCCGCTCACAGGGACTGGCCCCCGCAGCCCTGACCTGCTCACAGCTCTTTGCCACCGCAGCCCTGACCCGCTCACAGGGACTGGCCCTCTCAGCCATGACCCGATCACAGGCACTGTACCCCGCAGCCCTGTCCCCCTGACAGCTATTTGCCACCGCAGCCATGACCCGATGACAGGGACTGGCCCCCGCAGCCCTGGCCCGCTCACAGGGCCTGGCCCCCGCAGCCCTGACCAGCTCTCAGGGCCTGGCCCCCGCAGCCCTGACCCGCTCACAGGGCCTGGCCCCGCAGCCCTGACCCGCTCACTGGGCCTGGCCCCCGCAGCCCTGACCCGCTCTCAGGGCCTGGCCCCCGCAGCCCTGGCCCGCTCTCAGGGCCTGGCCCCCGCAGCCCTGACCCGCTCTCAGGGCCTGGCCCCCGCAGCCCTGACCCGCTCACAGGGCCTGGCCCCGCAGCCCTGACCCGCTCACTGGGCCTGGCCCCCGCAGCCCTGACCCGCTCACTGGGCTTGGCCCCCGCAGCCCTGACCCGCTCACAGGGCCCGGCCCCCGCAGCCCTGACCCGCTCACAGGGACCGGCCCCCGCAGCCCTGACCCGCTCACAGGGACTGGCCCCCGCAGCCCTGACCCGCTCACAGGGACTGGCCCCCGCAGCCCTGACCCGCTCACAGGGACTGGCCCCCGCAGCCCTGACCCGCTCTCAGGGCCTGGCCCCCGCAGCCCTGACCCGCTCACAGGGCCTGGCCCCCGCAGCCCTGACCCGCTCACTGGGCCTGGCCCCCGCAGCCCATACCCGCTCACAGGGCCTGGCCCCCGCAGCCCTGACCCGCTCACAGGGACTGGCCCCCGCAGCCCTGACCCGCTCACAGGGACTGGCCCCCGCAGCCCTGACCCGCTCACAGGGACTGGCCCCCGCAGCCCTGACCCGCTCACAGGGACTGGCCCCCGCAGCCCTCACACGCTCACAGGGACTGGCCCCCGCAGCCCTGACCCGCTCACAGCTATTTGCCACCGCAGCCATGACCCGATCACAGGCACTGTCCAACGCAGCCCTGTCCCGCTGACATGGACTGGCCCCCGCAGCCCTGACCACCTGACAGCTATTTGCCACCGCAGCCCTCGCCCGCTCACAGGGACTGGCCCCCGCAGCCCTGACCCGCTCACAGGGACTGGCCCCCGCAGCCCTGACCTGCTCACAGCTCTTTGCCACCGCAGCCCTGACCCGCTCACAGGGACTGGCCCTCTCAGCCATGACCCGATCACAGGCACTGTACCCCGCAGCCCTGTCCCCCTGACAGCTATTTGCCACCGCAGCCATGACCCGATGACAGGGACTGGCCCCCGCAGCCCTGGCCCGCTCACAGGGCCTGGCCCCCGCAGCCCTGACCCGCTCTCAGGGCCTGGCCCCCGCAGCCCTGACCCGCTCACAGGGCCTGGCCCCGCAGCCCTGACCCGCTCACTGGGCCTGGACCCCGCAGCCCTGACCCGCTCTCAGGGCCTGGCCCCCGCAGCCCTGGCCCGCTCTCAGGGCCTGGCCCCCGCAGCCCTGACCCGCTCACAGGGACTGGCCCCCGCAGCCCTGACCCGCTCACAGGGACTGGCCCCCGCAGCCCTGACCCGCTCACAGGGACTGGCCCCCGCAGCCCTGACCCGCTCTCAGGGCCTGGCCCCCGCAGCCCTGACCCGCTCTCAGGGCCTGGCCCCCGCAGCCCTGACCCGCTCTCAGGGCCTGGCCCCCGCAGCCCTGACCCGCTCACAGGGCCTGGCCCCGCAGCCCTGACCCGCTCACTGGGCCTGGCCCCCGCAGCCCTGACCCGCTCACTGGGCCTGGCCCCCGCAGCCCTGACCCGCTCACAGGGCCCGGCCCCCGCAGCCCTGACCCGCTCACAGGGACCGGCCCCCGCAGCCCTGACCCGCTCACAGGGACTGGCCCCCGCAGCCCTGACCCGCTCTCAGGGCCTGGCCCCCGCAGCCCTGACCCGCTCACAGGGCCTGGCCCCCGCAGCCCTGACCCGCTCACTGGGCCTGGCCCCCGCAGCCCTGACCCGCTCACAGGGCCTGGCCCCCGCAGCCCTGACCCGCTCACAGGGCCTGGCCCCCGCAGCCCTGACCCGCTCACAGGGACTGGCCCCCGCAGCCCTGACCCGCTCACAGGGACTGGCCCCCGCAGCCCTGACCCGCTCACAGGGACTGGCCCCCGCAGCCCTCACATGCTCACAGGGACTGGCCCCCGCAGCCCTGACCCGCTCACAGCTATTTGCCACCGCAGCCATGACCCGATCACAGGGACTGGGCCCCGCAGCCCTGACCCGCTCACAGGGCCTGGCCCCCGCAGCCCTCACCCGCTCACAGGGACTGGCCCCCGCAGCCCTGACCTGCTCACAGCTCTTTGCCACCGCAGCCCTGTCCCGCTCACAGGGACTGGCCCCCTCAGCCATGACCCGATCACAGGCACTGTACCCCGCAGCCCTGTCCCCCTGACAGCTATTTGCCACCGCAGCCATGACCCGATCACAGGCACTGTCCCCCGCAGCCCTGTCCCGCTGACATGGACTGGCCCCCGCAGCGCTGACAACCTGACAGCTATTTGCCACCGCAGCCCTCGCCCGCTCACAGGGACTGGCCCCCGCAGCCCTGGCCCGCTCACAGGGACTGGCCCCCGCAGCCCTGGCCCGCTCACAGGGACTGGCCCCCGCAGACCTGGCCCGCTCACAGGGACTGGCCCCCGCAGCCCTGGCCCGCTCACAGGGACTGGCCCCCGCAGCCCTGGCCCGCTCACAGGGACTGGCCCCCGCAGCCCTGGCCCGCTCACAGGGACTGGCCCCCGCAGCCCTGGCCCACTCACAGGGACTGGCCCCCGCAGCCCTGGCCGGCTCGCAGGGACTGGCCCCCGCAGCCCTGCCCGCTCGCAGGTCCTGGCCCCCGCAGCCCTGCCCGCTCGCAGGTCCTGGCCCCCCAGCCCTGACCCGCTCGCAGGGCCTGGCCCCCGCAGCCCTGACCCGCTCGCAGGGCCTGGCTCCCGCAGCCCTGACCCGCTCGCAGGGCCTGGCCCCCGCAGCCCTGACCCGCTCACAGGGACTGGCCCCCCGCAGCCCTGACCCGCTCGCAGGGCCTGGCCCCCGCAGCCCTGACCCGCTCGCAGGGCCTGGCTCCCGCAGCCCTGACCCGCTCGCAGGGCCTGGCCCCCGCAGCCCTGACCCGCTCTCAGGGCCTGGCCCCCGCAGCCCTGACCCGCTCGCAGGGACTGGCCCCCCGCAGCCCTGACCCGCTCACAGGGACTGGCCCCCGCAGCCCTGACCCGCTCACAGGGACTGGCCCCCGCAGCCCTGACCCGCTCACAGGGAATGGCCCCCGCAGCCCTGACCCGCTCACCGGGACTGGCCCCCGCAGCCCTGACCCGCTCACAGGGACTGGCCCCCGCAGCCCTGACCCGCTCACAGGGCCTGGTCCCCGCAGCCCTGACTCGCTCTCAGGGCCTGGCCCCCGCAGCCCTGACCCGCTCTCAGGGCCTGACCCCCGCAGCCCTGACCCGCTCACAGGGCCTGGCCCCCGCAGCCGTGACCCGCTCACTGGGCCTGGCCCCCGCAGCCCTGACCCGCTCACAGGGCCTGGGCCCCGCAGCCCTGACCCGCTCACAGGGCCTGGCCCCCGCAGCCCTCACCCGCTCACAGGGACTGGCCCCCGCAGCCCTGACCCGCTCACAGGGACTGGCCCCCGCAGCCCTGACCCGCTCACAGGGACTGGCCCCCGCAGCCCTGACCCGCTCACAGGGACTGGCCCCCGCAGCCCTGACCCGCTCACCGGGACTGGCCCCCGCAGCCCTGACCCGCTCACAGGGACTGGCCCCCGCAGCCCTGACCCGCTCACAGGGCCTGGTCCCCGCAGCCCTGACTCGCTCTCAGGGCCTGGCCCCCGCAGCCCTGACCCGCTCTCAGGGCCTGACCCCCGCAGCCCTGACCCGCTCACAGGGCCTGGCCCCCGCAGCCGTGACCCGCTCACTGGGCCTGGCCCCCGCAGCCCTGACCCGCTCACAGGGCCTGGGCCCCGCAGCCCTGACCCGCTCACAGGGCCTGGCCCCCGCAGCCCTCACCCGCTCACAGGGACTGGCCCCCGCAGCCCTGACCCGCTCACAGGGACTGGCCCCCGCAGCCCTGACCCGCTCACAGGGACTGGCCCCCGCAGCCCTGACCCGCTCACACAGACTGGCGCCCGCAGCCCTGAACCGCTCACAGGGACTGGCCCCCGCAGCCCTGACCCGCTCACAGGGACTGGCCCCCGCAGCCCTGACCCGCTCACAGGGACTGGCCCCCGCAGCACTGACCCGCTCACAGGGACTGGCCCCCGCAGCACTCACACGCTCACAGGGACTGGCCCCAGCAGCCCTGACCCGCTCACAGCTATTTGCCACCGCAGCCATGACCCGATCACAGGCACTGTCCCACGCAGCCCTGTCCCGCTGACATGGACTGGCCCCCGCAGCCCTGACCACCTGACAGCTATTTGCCACCGCAGCCCTCGCCCGCTCACAGGGACTGTCCCCCGCAGCCCTGACCCGCTCACAGGGACTGGCCCCCGCCGCCCTGACCTGCTCACAGCTCTTTGCCACCGCAGCCCTGACCCGCTCACAGGGACTGGCCCCCTCAGCCATGACCCGATCACAGGCACTGTACCCCGCAGCCCTGTCCCCCTGACAGCTATTTGCCACCGCAGCCATGACCCGATCACAGGGACTGGCCCCCGCAGCCCTGGCCCGCTCACAGGGACTGGCCCCCGCAGCCCTGGCCCGCTCACAGGGACTGGCCCCCGCAGCCCTGGCCCCCTCACAGGGACTGGCCCCCGCAGCCCTGGCCCGCTCACAGGGACTGGCCCCCGCAGCCCTGGCCCGCTCACAGGGACTGGCCCCCACAGCCCTGGCCCGCTCGCAGGGACTGGCCCCCGCAGCCCTGCCCGCTCGCAGGTCCTGGCCCCCGCAGCCCTGACACGCTCGCAGGGCCTGGCCCCCGCAGCCCTGACCCGCTCGCAGGGCCAGGCACCCGCAGCCCTGACCCGCTCGCAGGGCCTGGCTCCCGGAGCCCTGACCCGCTCTCAGGGCCTGGCCCCCGCAGCCCTGACCCGCTCACAGCTATTTGCCACCGCAGCCATGACCCGATCACAGGCACTGTCCCACGCAGCCCTGTCCCGCTGACATGGACTGGCCCCCGCAGCCCTGACCACCTGACAGCTATTTGCCACCGCAGCCCTCGCCCGCTCGCAGGGCCTTTCCCCCGCAGCCCTGACCCGCTCGCAGGGCCAGGCACCCGCAGCCCTGACCCGCTCGCAGGGCCTGGCTCCCGCAGCCCTGACCCGCTCTCAGGGCCTGGCCCCCGCAGCCCTGACCCGCTCTCAGGGCCTGGCCCCCGCAGCCCTGACCCGCTCTCAGGGCCTGGCCCCCGCAGCCCTGACCCGCTCACAGGGCCTGGCCCCCGCAGCCCTGACCCGCTCACAGGGCCTGGCCCCCGCAGCCCTGACCCGCTCACAGGGCCTGGCCCCCGCAGCCCTGACCCGCTCACAGGGCCTGGCCCCCTCAGCCATGACCCGATCACAGGGACTGGCCCCCGCAGCCCTGACCCGCTCGCAGGGACTGGCCCCCGCAGCCCTCACACGCTCACAGGGACTGGCCCCCGCAGCCCTGACCACCTGACAGCTATTTGCCACCGCAGCCCTCGCCCGCTCGCAGGGCCTGTCCCCCGCAGCCCTGACCCGCTCGCAGGGCCTGGCCCCCGCAGCCCTGACCCGCTCACAGGGACTGGCCCCCGCAGCCCTGACCCGCTCACAGGGACTGGCGCCCGCAGCCCTGACCACCTGACAGCTATTTGCCACCGCAGCCCTCGCCCGCTCGCAGGGCCTGTCCCCCGCAGCCCTGACCCGCTCGCAGGGCCTGGCCCCCGCAGCCCTGACCCGCTCACAGGGACTGGCCCCCGCAGCCCTGACCCGCTCACAGGGACTGGCCCCCGCAGCCCTGACCCGCTCACAGGGACTGGCCCCCGCAGCCCTGACCCGCTCACAGGGACTGGCCCCCGCAGCCCTCACACGCTCACAGGGACTGGCCCCAGCAGCCCTGACCCGCTCACAGCTATTTGCCACCGCAGCCATGACCCGATCACAGGCACTGTCCCACGCAGCCCTGTCCCGCTGACATGGACTGGCCCCCGCAGCCCTGACCACCTGACAGCTATTTGCCACCGCAGCCCTCGCCCGCTCACAGGGACTGTCCCCCGCAGCCCTGACCCACTCACAGGGACTGGCCCCCGCAGCCCTGACCTGCTCACAGCTCTTTGCCACCGCAGCCCTGACCCGCTCGCAGGGCCTGGCCCCCGCAGCCCTGACCCGCTCACAGGGACTGGCCCCCGCAGCCCTGACCCGCTCACAGGGACTGGCCCCCGCAGCCCTGACCCGCTCACAGGGACTGGCCCCCGCAGCCCTGACCCGCTCACAGGGACTGGCCCCCGCAGCCCTCACACGCTCACAGGGACTGGGCCCAGCAGCCCTGACCCGCTCACACCTATTTGCCACCGCAGCCATGACCCGATCACAGGCACTGTCCCACGCAGCCCTGTCCCGCTGACATGGACTGGCCCCCGCAGCCCTGACCACCTGACAGCTATTTGCCACCGCAGCCCTCGCCCGCTCACAGGGACTGGCCCCCGCAGCCCTGACCCGCTCACAGGGACTGGCCCCCGCAGCCCTGGCCCGCTCACAGGGACTGGCCCCCGCAGCCCTGGCCCGCTCACAGGGACTGGCCCCCGCAGCCCTTGCCCGCTCGCAGGGACTGGCCCCCGCAGCCCTGCCCGCTCGCAGGTCCTGGCCCCCGCAGCCCTGACCCGCTCGCAGGGCCTGGCCCCCGCAGCCCTGACCCGCTCGCAGGGCCTGGCTCCCGCAGCCCTGACCCGCTCGCAGGGCCTGGCCCCCGCAGCCCTGACCCGCTCGCAGGGACTGCCCCCCCGCAGCCCTGACCCGCTCACAGGGACTGGCCCCCGCAGCCCTGACCCGCTCGCAGGGACTGGCCCCCGCAGCCCTGACCCGCTCTCAGGGCCTCCCCCCGCAGCACTGACCCGCTCACTGGGACTGGACCCCGCAGCCCTGACCCGCTCACAGGGACTGGCCCCCGCAGCCCTGACCCTCTCTCAGGGCCTGGCCCCCGCAGCCCTGACCCGCTCTCACGGCCTGGCCCCCGCAGCCCTGACCCGCTCTCAGGGCCTGGCCCCCGCAGCCCTGACCCGCTCACAGGGCCTGGCCCCCGCAGCCCTGACCCGCTCACTGGGCCTGGCCCCCGCAGCCCTGACCCGCTCACAGGGCCTGGCCCCCGCATCCCTGACCCGCACACAGGGCCTGTCCCCCGCAGCCCTGACCCGCTCACAGGGACTGGCCCCCGCAGCCCTGACCCGCTCACAGGGACTGGCCCCCGCAGCCCTGACCCGCTCACAGGGACTGGCCCCCGCAGCCCTGACCCGCTCACAGGGACTGGCCCCCGCAGCCCTGACCCGCTCACAGGGACTGGCCCCCGCAGCCATGACCCGCTCACAGGGACTGTCCCCCGCAGCCCTGACCCGCTCACAGGGACTGGCCCCCGCAGCCCTCACACGCTCACAGCTCTTTGCCACCGCAGCCCTGACCCGCTCACAGGGACTGGCCCCCTCAGCCATGACCCGATCACAGGCACTGTACCCCGCAGCCCTGTCCCCCTGACAGCTATTTGCCTCCGCAGCCATGACCCGATCACAGGGACTGGCCCCCGCAGCCCTGGCCCGCTCACAGGGACTGGCCCCCGCAGCCCTGGCCCGCTCACAGGTACTGGCCCCCGCAGCCCTGGCCCGCTCACAGAGACTGGCCCCCGCAGCCCTGGCCCGCTCACAGGGACTGGCCCCCGCAGCCCTGGCCCGCTCACAGGGACTGGCCCCCGCAGCCCTGGCCCGCTCGCAGGGACTGGCCCCCGCAGCCCTGCCCGCTCGCAGGACCTGGCCCCCGCAGCCCTGACCCGCTCTCAGGGCCTGGCCCCCGCAGCCCATACCCGCTCGCAGGGACTGGCCCCCGCAGCCCTGCCCGCTCGCAGGTCCTGGCCCCCGCAGCCCTGACCCGCTCGCCGGGCCTGGCCCCCGCAGCCCTGACCCGCTCACAGGGCCTGGCCCCCGCAGCCCTGACCCGCTCACTGGGCCTGTCCCCCGCAGCCCTGACCCGCTCACAGGGACTGGCCCCCGCAGCCCTGACCCGCTCACAGGGACTGGCCCCCGCAGCCCTGACCCGCTCACAGGGACTGGCCCCCGCAGCCCTCACACGCTCACAGGGACTGGCCCCCGCAGCCCTGACCCGCTCACAGCTATTTGCCACCGCAGCCATGACCCGATCACAGGCACTGTCCCACGCAGCCCTGTCCCGCTGACATGGACTGGCCCCCGCAGCCCTGACCACCTGACAGCTATTTGCCACCGCAGCCCTCGCCCGCTCACAGGGACTGTCCCCCGCAGCCCTGACCCGCTCACAGGGACTGGCCCCCGCAGCCCTGACCTGCTCACAGCTCTTTGCCACCGCAGCCCTGACCCGCTCACAGGGACTGGCCCCCTCAGCCATGACCCGATCACAGGCACTGTACCCCGCAGCCCTGTCCCCCTGACAGCTATTTGCCACCGCAGCCATGACCCGATCACAGGTACTGGCCCCCGCACCCCTGGCCCGCTCACAGGGACTGGCCCCCGCTGCCCTGGCCCGCTCACAGGGACTGGCCCCCGCAGCCCTGGCCCGCTCAAAGGGACTGGCCCCCGCAGACCTGGCCCGCTCACAGGGACTGGCCCCCGCAGCCCTGGCCCGATCGCAGGGACTGGCCCCCGCAGCCCTGCCCGCTCGCAGGTCCTGGCCCCCGCAGCCCTGACCCGCTCGCAGGTCCTGGCCCCCGCAGCCCTGACCCGCTCGCAGGGCCTGGCTCCCGCAGCCCTGACCCGCTCGCAGGGCCTGGCCCCCGCAACCCTGACCCGCTCACAGGGACTGGCCCCCGCAGCCCTGGCCCGCTCACAGGTACTGGCCCCCGCAGCCCTGGCCCGCTCACAGAGACTGGCCCCCGCAGCCCTGGCCCGCTCACAGGGACTGGCCCCCGCAGCCCTGGCCCGCTCACAGGGACTGGCCCCCGCAGCCCTGGCCCGCTCGCAGGGACTGGCCCCCGCAGCCCTGCCCGCTCGCAGGACCTGGCCCCCGCAGCCCTGACCCGCTCTCAGGGCCTGGCCCCCGCAGCCCATACCCGCTCGCAGGGACTGGCCCCCGCAGCCCTGACCCGCTCACAGGGACTGGCCCCCGCAGCCCTGACCCGCTCACAGGGACTGGCCCCCGCAGCCCTGACCCGCTCACAGGGACTGGCCCCCGCAGCCCTCACACGCTCACAGGGACTGGCCCCCGCAGCCCTGACCCGCTCACAGCTATTTGCCACCGCAGCCATGACCCGATCACAGGCACTGTCCCACGCAGCCCTGTCCCGCTGACATGGACTGGCCCCCGCAGCCCTGACCACCTGACAGCTATTTGCCACCGCAGCCCTCGCCCGCTCACAGGGACTGTCCCCCGCAGCCCTGACCCGCTCACAGGGACTGGCCCCCGCAGCCCTGACCTGCTCACAGCTCTTTGCCACCGCAGCCCTGACCCGCTCACAGGGACTGGCCCCCTCAGCCATGACCCGATCACAGGCACTGTACCCCGCAGCCCTGTCCCCCTGACAGCTATTTGCCACCGCAGCCATGACCCGATCACAGGTACTGGCCCCCGCACCCCTGGCCCGCTCACAGGGACTGGCCCCCGCTGCCCTGGCCCGCTCACAGGGACTGGCCCCCGCAGCCCTGGCCCGCTCAAAGGGACTGGCCCCCGCAGACCTGGCCCGCTCACAGGGACTGGCCCCCGCAGCCCTGGCCCGCTCGCAGGGACTGGCCCCCGCAGCCCTGCCCGCTCGCAGGTCCTGGCCCCCGCAGCCCTGACCCGCTCGCAGGTCCTGGCCCCCGCAGCCCTGACCCGCTCGCAGGGCCTGGCTCCCGCAGCCCTGACCCGCTCGCAGGGCCTGGCCCCCGCAACCCTGACCCGCTCGCAGGGACTGGCCCCCCGCAGCCCTGACCCGCTCACAGGGACTGGCCCCCGCAGCCCTGACCCGCTCGCAGGGACTGGCCCCCGCAGCCCTGACCCGCTCGCAGGGAATGGTCCCCGCAGCCCTGACCCGCTCTCAGGGCCTGGCCCCCGCAGCCCATACCCGCTCACAGGGACTGGACCCCGCAGCCCTGACCCGCTCACAGGTACTGGCCCCCGCAGCCCTGACCCGCTCTCAGGGCCTGGCCCCCGCAGCCCTGACCCGCTCACAGGGCCTGGCCCCCGGAGCCCTGACCCGCTCACTGGGCCTGGCCCCCGCAGCCCTGACCCGCTCACAGGGCCTGGCCCCCGCATCCCTGACCCGCTCACAGGGCCTGTCCCCCGCAGCCCTCACCCGCTCACAGGGACTGGCCCCCGCAGCACTGACCCGCTCACAGGGACTGGCCCCCGCAGCCCTGACCCGCTCACAGGGACTGGCCCCCGCAGCCCTGACCCGCTCACAGGGACTGGCCCCCGCAGCCCTGACCCGCTCACAGGGACTGGCCCCCGCAGCCCTGACCCGCTCTCAGGGCCTGGCCCCCGCAGCCCTGGCCCGCTCTCAGGGCCTGGCCCCCGCAGCCCTGACCCGCTCTCAGGGCTTGGCCCCCGCAGCCCTGACCCGCTCACAGGGCCTGGCCCCTGCAGCCCTGACCCGCTCACTGGGCCTGGCCCCCGCAGCCCTGACCCGCTCACAGGGCCTGGCCCCCGCAGCCCTGACCCGCTCACAGGGACTGGCCCCCGCAGCCCTGACCCGCTCACAGGGACTGGCCCCCGCAGCCCTGACCCGCTAACAGGGACTGGCCCCCGCAGCCCTGACCCGCTCACAGGTACTGGCCCCCGCAGCCCTCACACGCTCACAGGGACTGGCCCCCGCAGCCCTGACCCGCTCACAGCTATTTGCCACCGCAGCCATGACCCGATCACAGGCACTGTCCCACGCAGCCCTGTCCCGCTGACATGGACTGGCCCCCGCTGCCCTGATCACCTGACAGCTATTTGCCACCGCAGCCCTCGCCCGCTCACAGGGACTGGCCCCCGCAGACCTGACCCGCTCACAGGGACTGGCCCCCGCAGCCCTGACCCGCTCACAGCTCTTTGCCACCGCATCCCTGACCCGCTCACAGGGACTGGCCCCCTCAGCCATGACCCGATCACAGGCACTGTACCCCGCAGCCCTGTCCCGCTGACATGGACTGGCCCCCGCAGCCCTGACCACCTGACAGCTATTTGCCACCGCAGCCCTCGCCCGCTCGCAGGGCCTGTCCCCCGCAGCCCTGACCCGCTCGCAGGGCCTGGCCCCCGCAGCCCTGACCACCTGACAGCTATTTGCCACCGCAGCCCTCGCCCGCTCGCAGGGCCTGTCCCCCGCAGCCCTGACCCGCTCGCAGGGACTGGCCCCCGCAGCCCTGACCCGCTCACAGGGACTGGCCCCCGCAGCCCTGACCCGCTCACAGGGACTGGCCCCCGCAGCCCTGACACGCTCTCAGGGCCTGGCCCCCGCAGCCCTGGCCCGCTCTCAGGGCCTGGCCCCCGCAGCCCTGACCCGCTCTCAGGGCTTGGCCCCCGCAGCCCTGACCCGCTCACAGGGCCTGGCCCCTGCAGCCCTGACCCGCTCACTGGGCCTGGCCCCCGCAGCCCTGACCCGCTCACAGGGCCTGGCCCCCGCAGCCCTGACCCGCTCACAGGGACTGGCCCCCGCAGCCCTGACCCGCTCACAGGGACTGGCCCCCGCAGCCCTGACCCGCTAACAGGGACTGGCCCCCGCAGCCCTGACCCGCTCACAGGGACTGGCCCCCGCAGCCCTCACACGCTCACAGGGACTGGCCCCCGCAGCCCTGACCCGCTCACAGCTATTTGCCACCGCAGCCATGACCCGATCACAGGCACTGTCCCACGCAGCCCTGTCCCGCTGACATGGACTGGCCCCTGCAGCCCTGATCACCTGACAGCTATTTGCCACCGCAGCCCTCGCCCGCTCACAGGGACTGGCCCCCGCAGCCCTGACCCGCTCACAGGGACTCGCCCCCGCAGCCCTGACCCGCTCACAGCTCTTTGCCACCGCATCCCTGACCCGCTCACAGGGACTGGCCCCCGCAGTCCTGACCCGCTCACAGCTCTTTGCCACCGCAGCCCTGTCCCGCTGACATGGACTGGCCCCCGCAGCCCTGACCACCTGACAGCTATTTGCCACCGCAGCCCTCGCCCGCTCACAGGGACTGGCCCCCGCAGCCCTGACCCGCTCACAGGGACTGGCCCCCGCAGCCCTCACCCGCTCACAGCTCTTTGCCACCGCATCCCTGACCCGCTCACAGGGACTGGCCCCCTCAGCCATGACCCGATCACAGGCACTGTACCCCGCAGCCCTGTCCCGCTGACATGGACTGGCCCCCGCAGCCCTGTCCACCTGACAGCTATTTGACACCGCAGCCCTGGCCCGCTCGCAAGGCCTGGCCCCCGCAGCCCTGACCCGCTCGCAGGGCCTGGCTCCCGCAGCCCTGACCACCTGACAGCTATTTGCCACCGCAGCCCTCGCCCGCTCACAGGGACTGGCCCCCGCAGCCCTGGCCCGCTCACAGGGACTGGCCCCCGCAGCCCTGGCCCGCTCACAGGGACTGGCCCCCGCAGCCCTGGCCCGCTCACAGGGACTGGCCCCCGCAGCCCTGGCCCGCTCGCAGGGCCTGGCCCCCGCAGCCCTGACCCGCTCGCAGGGCCTGGCTCCCGCAGCCCTGACCCGCTCGCAGGGCCTGGCCCTCGCAGCCCTGACCCGCTCACTGGGCCTGGCCCCCGCAGCCCTGTCCCGCTCACAGGGCCTGGCCCCCGCAGCCCTGACCCGCTCACAGGGACTGGCCCCCGCAGCCCTGACCCGCTCACAGGGACTGGCCCCCGCAGCCCTGACCCGCTCACAGGGACTGGCCCCTGCAGCCCTGACCCGCTCACAGGGACTGGCCCCCGCAGCCCTGACCCGCTCACAGGGCCTGGCCCCCGCAGCCCTGACCCGCTCACAGGGCCTGGCCCCCGCAGCCCTGACCCGCTCAAAGGGACTGGCCCCCGCAGCCCTGACCCGCTCACAGGGACTGGCCCCCGCAGCCCTGACCCGCTCACAGGGACTGGCCCCCGCAGCCCTCACACGCTCACAGGGACTGGTCCCCGCAGCCCTGAACCGCTCACAGCTATTTCCCACCGCAGCCATGACCCGATCACAGGCACTGTCCCACGCAGCCCTCGCCCGCTCACAGGGACTGGCCCCCGCAGCCCTGACCCGCTCACAGGGACTGGCCCCCGCAGCCATGACCCGATCACAGGCACTGTACCCCGCAGCCCTGTCCCCCTGACAGCAATTTGCCACCGCAGCCATGACCCGATCACAGGCTCCGACCCCCGCAGCCCTGTCCCGCTGACATGGACTGGCCCCCGCAGCCCTGACAACCTGACAGGTATTTGCCACCGCAGCCCTCGCCCGCTCACAGGGACTGGCCCCCGCAGCCCTGGCCCGCTCACAGGGACTGGCCCCCGCAGCCCTGACCCGCTCACAGCTCTTTGCCACCGCAGCCCTGACCCGCTCACAGGGACTGGCCCCCTCAGCCATGACCCGATCACAGGCACTGGCCCCCGCATTCCTGTCCCGCTGACAGCTATTTGCCACCGCAGCCATGGCCCGCTCACATGGACTGGCCCCCGCAGCCCTGGCCCGCTCACAGGGACTGGCCCCCGCAGCCCTGGCCCGCTCACAGGGACTGGCCCCCGCAGCCCTGGCCCGCTCACAGGGACTGGCCCCCGCAGCCCTGGCCCGCTCCCAGGGACTCGCCCCCGCAGCCCTGGGCCGCTCACAGGGACTGGCCCCCGCAGCCCTGCCCAGCTCACAGGGACTGGCCCCCGCAGCCCTGGCCCGCTCGCAGGGACTGGCCCCCGCAGCCCTGACCCGCTCACAGGGACTGGCCCCCGCAGCCCTGACCCGCTCACACGGACTGGCCCCCACAGCCCTGACCCGCTCACAGGGACTGGCCCCCGCAGCCCTCACACGCTCACAGGGACTGGCGCCCGCAGCCCTGACCCGCTCACAGCTATTTGCCACCGCAGCCATGACCCGATCACAGGCACTGTCCCACGCAGCCCTGTCCCGCTGACATGGACTGGCCCCCGCAGCCCTGACCACCTGACAGCTATTTGCCACCGCAGCCCTCGCCCGCTCACAGGGACTGGCCCCCGCAGCCCTGACCCGCTCGCAGGGCCTGGCTCCCGCAGCCCTGACCCGCTCGCAGGGCCTGGCCCCCGCAGCCCTGACCCGCTCGCAGGGCCTGGCTCCCGCAGCCCTGACCCGCTCGCAGGGCCTGGCCCCCGCAGCCCTGACCCGCTGACAGGGACTGGCCCCCCGCAGCCCTGACCCGCTCGCAGGGCCTGGCCCCCGCAGCCCTGACCCGCTCGCAGGGCCTGGCTCCCGCAGCCCTGACCCGCTCGCAGGGCCTGGCCCCCCCAGCCCTGACCCGCTCTCAGGGCCTGGCCCCCGCAGCCCTGACCCGCTCACAGGGACTGGCCCCCCGCAGCCCTAACCCGCTCACAGGGACTGGCCCCCGCAGCCCTGACCCGCTCACAGGGACTGGCCCCCGCAGCCCTGACCCGCTCACAGGGACTGGCCCCCGCAGCCCTGACCCGCTCTCAGGGCCTGGCCCCCGCAGCCCTGACACGCTCTCAGGGCCTGGCCCCCGCAGCCCTGACCCGCTCTCAGGGCCTGGCCCCCGCAGCCCTGACCCGCTCACAGGGCCTGGCCCCCGCAGCCCTGACCCGCTCACTGGGCCTGGCCCCCGCAGCCCTGACCCGCTCACAGGGCCTGGGCCCCGCAGCCCTGTCCCGCTCACAGGGCCTGGCCCCCGCAGCCCTCACCCGCTCACAGGGACTGGCCCCCGCAGCTCTGACCCGCTCTCAGGGCCTGGCCCCCGCAGCCCTGACCCGCTCACTGGGCCTGGCCCCCGCAGCCCTGACCCGCTCACAGGGACTGGCCCCCGCAGCCCTGACCCGCTCACAGGGACTGGCCCCCGCAGCCCTCACACGCTCACAGGGACTGGCCCCCGCAGCCCTGACCCGCTCACAGCTATTTGCCACCGCAGCCATGACCCGATCACAGGCACTGTCCCACGCAGCCCTGTCCCGCTGACATGGACTGGCCCCCGCAGCCCTGACCACCTGACAGCTATTTGACACCGCAGCCCTCGCCCGCTCACAGGGACTGGCCCCCGCAGCCCTGACCCGCTCACAGGGACTGGCCCCCGCAGCCCTGACCCGCTCACTGGGCCTGGCCCCCGCAGCCCTGACCCGCTCACAGGGCCTGGGCCCCGCAGCCCTGACCCGCTCACAGGGCCTGGCCCCCGCAGCCCTCACCCGCTCACAGGGACTGGCCCCCGCAGCTCTGACCCGCTCTCAGGACCTGGCCCCCGCAGCCCTGACCCGCTCACAGGGCCTGGCCCCCGCAGCCCTGACCCGCTCACTGGGCCTGGCCCCCGCAGCCCTGACCCGCTCACAGGGACTGGCCCCCGCAGCCCTGACCCGCTCACAGGGACTGGCCCCCGCAGCCCTGACCCGCTCACAGGGACTGGCCCCCGCAGCCCTCACACGCTCACAGGGACTGGCCCCCGCAGCCCTGACCCGCTCACAGCTATTTGCCACCGCAGCCATGACCCGATCACAGGCACTGTCCCACGCAGCCCTGTCCCGCTGACATGGACTGGCCCCCGCAGCCCTGACCACCTGACAGCTATTTGCCACCGCAGCCCTCGCCCGCTCACAGGGACTGGCCCCCGCAGCCCTGACCCGCTCACAGGGACTGGCCCCCGCAGCCCTGACCTGCTCACAGCTCTTTGCCACCGCAGCCCTGACCCGCTCACAGGGACTGGCCCCCTCAGCCATGACCCGATCACAGGCACTGTGCCCCGCAGCCCTGTCCCCCTGACAGCTATTTGCCACCGCAGCCATGACCCGATCACAGGCACTGTCCCCCGCAGCCCTGTCCCGCTGACATGGACTGGCCCCCGCAGCGCTGACAACCTGACAGCTATTTGCCACCGCAGCCCTCGCCCGCTCACAGGGACTGGCCCCCGCAGCCCTGGCCCGCTCACAGGGACTGGCCCCCGCAGCCCTGGCCCGCTCACAGGGACTGGCCCCCTCAGACCTGGCCCGCTCACAGGGACTGGCCCCCGCAGCCCTGGCCCGCTCACAGGGACTGGCCCCCGCAGCCCAGGCCCGCTCACAGGGACTGGCCCCCGCAGCCCTGGCCCGCTGACAGGGACTGGCCCCCGCAGCCCTGGCCCGCTCACAGGGACTGGCCCCCGCAGCCCTGCCCGCTCGCAGGTCCTGGCCCCCCAGCCCTGACCCGCTCGCAGGGCCTGGCCCCCGCAGCCCTGACCCGCTCGCAGGGCCTGGCTCCCGCAGCCCTGACCCGCTCGCAGGCCCTGGCCCCCGCAGCCCTGACCCGCTCACAGGGACTGGCCCCCCGCAGCCCTGACCCGCTCGCAGGGCCTGGCCCCCGCAGCCCTGACCCGCTCGCAGGGCCTGGCTCCCGCAGCCCTGACCCGCTCGCAGGGCCTGGCCCCCGCAGCCCTGACCCGCTCTCAGGGCCTGGCCCCCGCAGCCCTGACCCGCTCGCAGGGACTGGCCCCCCGCAGCCCTGACCCGCTCACAGGGACTGGCCCCCGCAGCCCTGACCCGCTCACAGGGACTGGCCCCCGCAGCCCTGACCCGCTCACAGGGAATGGCCCCCGCAGCCCTGACCCGCTCACCGGGACTGGCCCCCGCAGCCCTGACCCGCTCACAGGGACTGGCCCCCGCATCCCTGACCCGCTCTCAGGGCCTGGTCCCCGCAGCCCTGACCCGCTCTCAGGGCCTGGCCCCCGCAGCCCTGACCCGCTCTCAGGGCCTGGCCCCCGCAGCCCAGACCCGCTCGCAGGGCCTGGCCCCCGCAGCCGTGACCCGCTCACTGGGCCTGGCCCCCGCAGCCCTGACCCGCTCACAGGGCCTGGGCCCCGCAGCCCTGACCCGCTCACAGGGCCTGGCCCCCGCAGCCCTCACCCGCTCACAGGGACTGGCCCCCGCAGCCCTGACCCGCTCACAGGGACTGGCCCCCGCAGCCCTGACCCGCTCACAGGGTCTGGCCCCCGCAGCCCTGACCCGCTCACAGGGACTGGCGCCCGCAGCCCTGACCCGCTCACAGCTATTTGCCACCGCAGCCATGACCCGATCACAGGCACTGTCCCACGCAGCCCTGTCCCGCTGACATGGACTGGCCCCCGCCGCCCTGACCACCTGACAGCTATTTGCCACCGCAGCCCTCGCCCGCTCACAGGGACTGTCCCCCGCAGCCCTGACCCGCTCACAGGGACTGGCCCCCGCCGCCCTGACCTGCTCACAGCTCTTTGCCACCGCAGCCCTGACCCGCTCACAGGGACTGGCCCCCTCAGCCATGACCCGATCACAGGCACTGTACCCCGCAGCCCTGTCCCCCTGACAGCTATTTGCCACCGCAGCCATGACCCGATCACAGGGACTGGCCCCTTCAGCCCTGGCCCGCTCACAGGGACTGGCCCCCGCAGCCCTGGCCTTCTCACAGGGACTGGCCCCCGCAGCCCTGGCCCCCTCACAGGGACTGGCCCCCGCAGCCCTGGCCCGCTCACAGGGACTGGCCCCCGCAGCCCTGGCCCGCTCACAGGGACTGGCCCCCGCAGCCCTGGCCCGCTCGCAGGGACTAGCCCCCGCAGCCCTGCCCGCTCGCAGGTCCTGGCCCCCGCAGCCCTGACCCGCTCGCAGGGCCTGGCCCCCGCAGCCCTGACCCGCTCGCAGGGCCTGGCTCCCGCAGCCCTGACCCGCTCGCAGGGCCTGGCCCCCGCAGCCCTGACCCGCTCGCAGGGACTGGCCCCCCGCAGCCCAGACCCGATCACAGGGACTGGCCCCCGCAGCCCTGACCCGCTCGCAGGGACTGGCCCCCGCAGCCCTGACCCGCTCTCAGGGCCTGGCCCCCGCAGCCCTGACCCGCTCACTGGGACTGGACCCCGCAGCCCTGACCCGCTCACAGGGACTGGCCCCCGCAGCCCTGACCCTCTCTCAGGGCGTGGTCCCCGCAGCCCTGACCCGCTCTCACGGCCTGGCCCCCGCAGCCCTGACCCGCTCTCAGGGCCTGGCCCCCGCAGCCCTGACCCGCTCACAGGGACTGGCCCCCGCAGCCCTGACCCGCTCTCAGGGCCTGGCCCCCGCAGCCCTGACACGCTCTCAGGGCCTGGCCCCCGCAGCCCTGACCCGCTCTCAGGGCCTGGCCCCCGCAGCCCTGACCCGCTCACAGGGCCTGGCCCCCGCAGCCCTGACCCGCTCACTGGGCCTGGCCCCCGCAGCCCTGACCCGCTCACAGGGTCTGGGCCCCGCAGCCCTGTCCCGCTCACAGGGCCTGGCCCCCGCAGCCCTCACCCGCTCACAGGGACTGGCCCCCGCAGCTCTGACCCGCTCTCAGGGCCTGGCCCCCGCAGCCCTGACCCGCTCACAGGGCCTGGCCCCCGCAGCCCTGACCCGCTCACTGGGCCTGGCCCCCGCAGCCCTGACCCGCTCACAGGGACTGGCCCCCGCAGCCCTGACCCGCTGACAGGGACTGGCCCCCCGCAGCCCTGACCCGCTCGCAAGGCCTGGCCCCCGCAGCCCTGACCCGCTCGCAGGGCCTGGCTCCCGCAGCCCTGACCCGCTCGCAGGGCCTGGCCCCCCCAGCCCTGACCCGCTCTCAGGGCCTGGCCCCCGCAGCCCTGACCCGCTCACAGGGACTGGCCCCCGCAGCCCTGACCCGCTCACAGGGACTGGCCCCCGCAGCCCTGACCCGCTCAGAGGGAATGGCCCCCGCTGCCCTGACCCGCTCACAGGGACTGGCCCCCGCAGCCCTGACCCGCTCACAGGGACTGGCCCCCGCAGCCCTGACCCGCTCTCAGGGCCTGGCCCCCGCAGCCCTGACACGCTCTCAGGGCCTGGCCCCCGCAGCCCTGACCCGCTCTCAGGGCCTGGCCCCCGCAGCCCTGACCCGCTCACAGGGCCTGGCCCCCGCAGCCCTGACCCGCTCACTGGGCCTGGCCCCCGCAGCCCTGACCCGCTCACAGGGCCTGGGCCCCGCAGCCCTGTCCCGCTCACAGGGCCTGGCCCCCGCAGCCCTCACCCGCTCACAGGGACTGGCCCCCGCAGCTCTGACCCGCTCTCAGGGCCTGGCCCCCGCAGCCCTGACCCGCTCACTGGGCCTGGCCCCCGCAGCCCTGACCCGCTCACAGGGACTGGCCCCCGCAGCCCTGACCCGCTCACAGGGACTGGCCCCCGCAGCCCTGACCCGCTCACAGGGACTGGCCCCCGCAGCCCTCACACGCTCACAGGGACTGGCCCCCGCAGCCCTGACCCGCTCACAGCTATTTGCCACCGCAGCCATGACCCGATCACAGGCACTGTCCCACGCAGCCCTGTCCCGCTGACATGGACTGGCCCCCGCAGCCCTGACCACCTGACAGCTATTTGACACCGCAGCCCTCGCCCGCTCACAGGGACTGGCCCCCGCAGCCCTGACCCGCTCACAGGGACTGGCCCCCGCAGCCCTGACCCGCTCACTGGGCCTGGCCCCCGCAGCCCTGACCCGCTCACAGGGCCTGGGCCCCGCAGCCCTGACCCGCTCACAGGGCCTGGCCCCCGCAGCCCTCACCCGCTCACAGGGACTGGCCCCCGCAGCTCTGACCCGCTCTCAGGACCTGGCCCCCGCAGCCCTGACCCGCTCACAGGGCCTGGCCCCCGCAGCCCTGACCCGCTCACTGGGCCTGGCCCCCGCAGCCCTGACCCGCTCACAGGTACTGGCCCCCGCAGCCCTGACCCGCTCACAGGGACTGGCCCCCGCAGCCCTGACCCGCTCACAGGGACTGGCCCCCGCAGCCCTCACACGCTCACAGGGACTGGCCCCCGCAGCCCTGACCCGCTCACAGCTATTTGCCACCGCAGCCATGACCCGATCACAGGCACTGTCCCACGCAGCCCTGTCCCGCTGACATGGACTGGCCCCCGCAGCCCTGACCACCTGACAGCTATTTGCCACCGCAGCCCTCGCCCGCTCACAGGGACTGGCCCCCGCAGCCCTGACCCGCTCACAGGGACTGGCCCCCGCAGCCCTGACCTGCTCACAGCTCTTTGCCACCGCAGCCCTGACCCGCTCACAGGGACTGGCCCCCTCAGCCATGACCCGATCACAGGCACTGTGCTCCGCAGCCCTGTCCCCCTGACAGCTATTTGCCACCGCAGCCATGACCCGATCACAGGCACTGTCCCCCGCAGCCCTGTCCCGCTGACATGGACTGGCCCCCGCAGCGCTGACAACCTGACAGCTATTTGCCACCGCAGCCCTCGCCCGCTCACAGGGACTGGCCCCCGCAGCCCTGGCCCGCTCACAGGGACTGGCCCCCGCAGCCCTGGCCCGCTCACAGGGACTGGCCCCCTCAGACCTGGCCCGCTCACAGGGACTGGCCCCCGCAGCCCTGGCCCGCTCACAGGGACTGGCCCCCGCAGCCCAGGCCCGCTCACAGGGACTGGCCCCCGCAGCCCTGGCCCGCTGACAGGGACTGGCCCCCGCAGCCCTGGCCCGCTCACAGGGACTGGCCCCCGCAGCCCTGCCCGCTCGCAGGTCCTGGCCCCCCAGCCCTGACCCGCTCGCAGGGCCTGGCCCCCGCAGCCCTGACCCGCTCGCAGGGCCTGGCTCCCGCAGCCCTGACCCGCTCGCAGGCCCTGGCCCCCGCAGCCCTGACCCGCTCACAGGGACTGGCCCCCCGCAGCCCTGACCCGCTCGCAGGGCCTGGCCCCCGCAGCCCTGACCCGCTCGCAGGGCCTGGCTCCCGCAGCCCTGACCCGCTCGCAGGGCCTGGCCCCCGCAGCCCTGACCCGCTCTCAGGGCCTGGCCCCCGCAGCCCTGACCCGCTCGCACGGACTGGCCCCCCGCAGCCCTGACCCGCTCACAGGGACTGGCCCCCGCAGCCCTGACCCGCTCACAGGGACTGGCCCCCGCAGCCCTGACCCGCTCACAGGGAATGGCCCCCGCAGCCCTGACCCGCTCACCGGGACTGGCCCCCGCAGCCCTGACCCGCTCACAGGGACTGGCCCCCGCATCCCTGACCCGCTCTCAGGGCCTGGTCCCCGCAGCCCTGACCCGCTCTCAGGGCCTGGCCCCCGCAGCCCTGACCCGCTCTCAGGGCCTGGCCCCCGCAGCCCAGACCCGCTCACAGGGCCTGGCCCCCGCAGCCGTGACCCGCTCACTGGGCCTGGCCCCCGCAGCCCTGACCCGCTCACAGGGCCTGGGCCCCGCAGCCCTGACCCGCTCACAGGGCCTGGCCCCCGCAGCCCTCACCCGCTCACAGGGACTGGCCCCCGCAGCCCTGACCCGCTCACAGGGACTGGCCCCCGCAGCCCTGACCCGCTCACAGGGTCTGGCCCCCGCAGCCCTGACCCGCTCACAGGGACTGGCGCCCGCAGCCCTGACCCGCTCACAGGGACTGGCCCCCGCAGCCCTGACCCGCTCACAGGGACTGGCCCCCGCAGCCCTGACCCGCTCACAGGGACTGGCCCCCGCAGCACTGACCCGCTCACAGGGACTGGCCCCCGCAGCACTCACACGCTCACAGGGACTGGCGCCAGCAGCCCTGACCCGCTCACAGCTATTTGCCACCGCAGCCATGACCCGATCACAGGCACTGTCCCACGCAGCCCTGTCCCGCTGACATGGACTGGCCCCCGCAGCCCTGACCACCTGACAGCTATTTGCCACCGCAGCCCTCGCCCGCTCACAGGGACTGTTCCCCGCAGCCCTGACCCGCTCACAGGGACTGGCCCCCGCCGCCCTGACCTGCTCACAGCTCTTTGCCACCGCAGCCCTGACCCGCTCACAGGGACTGGCCCCCTCAGCCATGACCCGATCACAGGCACTGTACCCCGCAGCCCTGTCCCCCTGACAGCTATTTGCCACCGCAGCCATGACCCGATCACAGGGACTGGCCCCCGCAGCCCTGGCCCGCTCACAGGGACTGGCCCCCGCAGCGCTGGCCTTCTCACAGGGACTGGCCCCCGCAGCCCTGGCCCCCTCACAGGGACTGGCCCCCGCAGCCCTGGCCCGCTCACAGGGACTGGCCCCCGCAGCCCTGGCCCGCTCACAGGGACTGGCCCCCGCAGCCCTGGCCCGCTCGCAGGGACTGGCCCCCGCAGCCCTGCCCGCTCGCAGGTCCTGGCCCCCGCAGCCCTGACCCGCTCGCAGGGCCTGGCCCCCGCAGCCCTGACCCGCTCGCAGGGCCTGGCTCCCGCAGCCCTGACCCGCTCGCAGGGCCTGGCCCCCGCAGCCCTGACCCGCTCGCAGGGACTGGCCCCCCGCAGCCCAGACCCGATCACAGGGACTGGCCCCCGCAGCCCTGACCCGCTCGCAGGGACTGGCCCCCGCAGCCCTGACCCGCTCTCAGGGCCTGGCCCCCGCAGCCCTGACCCGCTCACTGGGACTGGACCCCGCAGCCCTGACCCGCTCACAGGGACTGGCCCCCGCAGCCCTGACCCTCTCTCAGGGCGTGGTCCCCGCAGCCCTGACCCGCTCTCACGGCCTGGCCCCCGCAGCCCTGACCCGCTCTCAGGGCCTGGCCCCCGCAGCCCTGACCCGCTCACAGGGACTGGCCCCCGCAGCCCTGACCCGCTCTCAGGGCCTGGCCCCCGCAGCCCTGACACGCTCTCAGGGCCTGGCCCCCGCAGCCCTGACCCGCTCTCAGGGCCTGGCCCCCGCAGCCCTGACCCGCTCACAGGGCCTGGCCCCCGCAGCCCTGACCCGCTCACTGGGCCTGGCCCCCGCAGCCCTGACCCGCTCACAGGGTCTGGGCCCCGCAGCCCTGTCCCGCTCACAGGGCCTGGCCCCCGCAGCCCTCACCCGCTCACAGGGACTGGCCCCCGCAGCTCTGACCCGCTCTCAGGGCCTGGCCCCCGCAGCCCTGACCCGCTCACAGGGCCTGGCCCCCGCAGCCCTGACCCGCTCACTGGGCCTGGCCCCCGCAGCCCTGACCCGCTCACAGGGACTGGCCCCCGCAGCCCTGACCCGCTCACAGGGACTGGCCCCCGCAGCCCTGACCCGCTCACAGGGACTGGCCCCCGCAGCCCTCACACGCTCACAGGGACTGGCCCCCGCAGCCCTGACCCGCTCACAGCTATTTGCCACCGCAGCCATGACCCGATCACAGGCACTGTCCCACGCAGCCCTGTCCCGCTGACATGGACTGGCCCCCGCAGCCCTGACCACCTGACAGCTATTTGCCACCGCAGCCCTCGCCCGCTCACAGGGACTGGCCCCCTCAGCCCTGACCCGCTCACAGGGACTGGCCCCCGCAGCCCTGACCTGCTCACAGCTCTTTGCCACCGCAGCCCTGACCCGCTCACAGGGACTGGCCCCCTCAGCCATGACCCGATCACAGGCACTGTGCCCCGCAGCCCTGTCCCCCTGACAGCTATTTGCCACCGCAGCCATGACCCGATCACAGGCACTGTCCCCCGCAGCCCTGTCCCGCTGACATGGACTGGCCCCCGCAGCGCTGACAACCTGACAGCTATTTGCCACCGCAGCCCTCGCCCGCTCACAGGGACTGGCCCCCGCAGCCCTGGCCCGCTCACAGGGACTGGCCCCCGCAGCCCTGGCCCGCTCACAGGGACTGGCCCCCGCAGACCTGGCCCGCCAACAGGGACTGGCCCCCGCAGCCCTGGCCCGCTCACAGGGACTGGCCCCCGCAGCCCAGGCCCGCTCACAGGGACTGGCCCCCGCAGCCCTGGCCCGCTGACAGGGACTGGCCCCCGCAGCCCTGGCCCGCTCACAGGGACTGGCCCCCGCAGCCCTGCCCGCTCGCAGGTCCTGGCCCCCCAGCCCTGACCCGCTCGCAGGGCCTGGCCCCCGCAGCCCTGACCCGCTCGCAGGGCCTGGCTCCCGCAGCCCTGACCCGCTCGCAGGCCCTGGCCCCCGCAGCCCTGACCCGCTCACAGGGACTGGCCCCCCGCAGCCCTGACCCGCTCGCAGGGCCTGGCCCCCGCAGCCCTGACCCGCTCGCAGGGCCTGGCTCCCGCAGCCCTGACCCGCTCGCAGGGCCTGGCCCCCGCAGCCCTGACCGCTCTCAGGGCCTGGCCCCCGCAGCCCTGACCCGCTCGCAGGGACTGGCCCCCCGCAGCCCTGACCCGCTCACAGGGACTGGCCCCCGCAGCCCTGACCCGCTCACAGGGACTGGCCCCCGCAGCCCTGACCCGCTCACAGGGAATGGCCCCCGCAGCCCTGACCCGCTCACCGGGACTGGCCCCCGCAGCCCTGACCCGCTCACAGGGACTGGCCCCCGCAGCCCTGACCCGCTCTCAGGGCCTGGTCCCCGCAGCCCTGACCCGCTCTCAGGGCCTGGCCCCCGCAGCCCTGACCCGCTCTCAGGGCCTGGCCCCCGCAGCCCAGACCCGCTCACAGGGCCTGGCCCCCGCAGCCGTGACCCGCTCACTGGGCCTGGCCCCCGCAGCCCTGACCCGCTCACAGGGCCTGGGCCCCGCAGCCCTGACCCGCTCACAGGGCCTGGCCCCCGCAGCCCTCACCCGCTCACAGGGACTGGCCCCCGCAGCCCTGACCCGCTCACAGGGACTGGCCCCCGCAGCCCTGACCCGCTCACAGGGACTGGCCCCCGCAGCCCTGACCCGCTCACAGGGACTGGCGCCCGCAGCCCTGACCCGCTCACAGGGACTGGCCCCCGCAGCCCTGACCCGCTCACAGGGACTGGCCCCCGCAGCCCTGACCCGCTCACAGGGACTGGCCCCCGCAGCACTGACCCGCTCACAGGGACTGGCCCCCGCAGCACTCACACGCTCACAGGGACTGGCCCCAGCAGCCCTGACCCGCTCACAGCTATTTGCCACCGCAGCCATGACCCGATCACAGGCACTGTCCCACGCAGCCCTGTCCCGCTGACATGGACTGGCCCCCGCAGCCCTGACCACCTGACAGCTATTTGCCACCGCAGCCCTCGCCCGCTCACAGGGACTGTCCCCCGCAGCCCTGACCCGCTCACAGGGACTGGCCCCCGCCGCCCTGACCTGCTCACAGCTCTTTGCCACCGCAGCCCTGACCCGCTCACAGGGACTGGCCCCCTCAGCCATGACCCGATCACAGGCACTGTACCCCGCAGCCCTGTCCCCCTGACAGCTATTTGCCACCGCAGCCATGACCCGATCACAGGGGCTGGCCCCCGCAGCCCTGGCCCGCTCACAGGGACTGGCCCCCGCAGCCCTGGCCTTCTCACAGGGACTGGCCCCCGCAGCCCTGGCCCCCTCACAGGGACTGGCCCCCGCAGCCCTTGCCCGCTCACAGGGACTGGCCCCCGCAGCCCTGGCCCGCTCACAGGGACTGGCCCCCGCAGCCCTGGCCCGCTCGCAGGGACTGGCCCCCGCAGCCCTGCCCGCTCGCAGGTCCTGGCCCCCCGCAGCCCAGACCCGCTCACAGGGACTGGCCCCCGCAGCCCTGACCCGCTCGCAGGGACTGGCCCCCGCAGCCCTGACCCGCTCTCAGGGCCTGGCCCCCGCAGCCCTGACCCGCTCACTGGGACTGGACCCCGCAGCCCTGACCCGCTCACAGGGACTGGCCCCCGCAGCCCTGACCCTCTCTCAGGGCCTGGCCCCCGCAGCCCTGACCCGCTCTCACGGCCTGGCCCCCGCAGCCCTGACCCGCTCTCAGGGCCTGGCCCCCGCAGCCCTGACCCGCTCACAGGGCCTGGCCCCCGCAGCCCTGACCCGCTCACTGGGCCTGGCCCCCGCAGCCCTGACCCGCTCACAGGGCCTGGCCCCCGCAGCCCTGACCCGCTCACAGGGACTGGCCCCCGCAGCCCTGACCCGCTCACAGGGACTGGCCCCCGCAGCCCTGACCCGCTCACAGGGACTGGCCCCCGCAGCCCTGACCCGCTCCCAGGGACTGGCCCCCGCAGCCCTGACCCGCTCACAGGGACTGGCCCCCGCAGCCATGACCCGCTCACACGGACTGGCCCCCGCAGCCCTGACCCGCTCACAGGGACTGGCCCCCGCAGCCCTCACACGCTCACAGGGACTGGCCCCCGCAGCCCTGCCCCGCTCACAGCTATTTGCCACCGCAGCCACGACCCGATCACAGGCACTGTCCCACGCAGCCCTGTCCCGCTGACATGGACTGGCCCCCGCAGCCCTGACCACCTGACAGCTATTTGCCACCGCAGCCCTCGCCCGCTCGCAGGGCCTGGCCCCCGCAGCCCTGACCCGCTCGCAGGGCCTGGCTCCCGCAGCCCTGACCCGCTCGCAGGGCCTGGCTCCCGCAGCCCTGACCCGCTCACAGGGCCTGGCCCCCGCAGCCCTGACCCGCTCACAGGGCCTGGCCCCCGCAGCCCTGACCCGCTCACAGGTCCTGGCCCCCGCAGCCCTGACCCGCTCACAGGGCCTGGCCCCCTCAGCCATGACCCGATCACAGGGACTGGCCACCGCAGCCCTGACCCGCTCACAGGGACTGGCCCCCGCAGCCCTCACACGCTCACAGGGACTGGCCCCCGCAGCCCTGACCACCTGACAGCTATTTGCCACCGCAGCCCTCGCCCGCTCGCAGGGCCTGTCCCCCGCAGCCCTGACCCGCTCGCAGGGCCTGGCCCCCGCAGCCCTGACCCGCTCACAGGGACTGGCCCCCGCAGCACTGACCCGCTCATAGGGACTGTCCCCCGCAGCCCTGACCCGCTCACAGGGACTGGCCCCCGCAGCCCTGACCCGCTCACAGGGACTGCCCCCCGCAGCCCTGACCCGCTCACAGGGACTGGCCCCCGCAGCCCTCACACGCTCACAGGGACTGGCCCCAGCAGCCCTGACCCGCTCACAGCTATTTGCCACCGCAGCCATGACCCGATCACAGGCACTGTCCCACGCAGCCCTGTCCCGCTGACATGGACTGGCCCCCGCAGCCCTGACCACCTGACAGCTATTTGCCACCGCAGCCCTCGCCCGCTCACAGGGACTGTCCCCCGCAGCCCTGACCCGCTCACAGGGACTGGCCCCCGCAGCCCTGACCTGCTCACAGCTCTTTGCCACCGCAGCCCTGACCCGCTCACAGGGACTGGCCCCCTCAGCCATGACCCGATCACAGGCACTGTATCCCGCAGCCCTGTCCCCCTGACAGCTATTTGCCACCGCAGCCATGACCCGATCACAGGGACTGGCCCCCGCAGCCATGACCCGATCACAGGTACTGGCCCCCGCAGCCCTGACCCGCTCACAGGGACTGGCCCCCCGCAGCCCTGACCCGCTCGCAGGGCCTGGCCCCCGCAGCCCTGACCCGCTCGCAGGGCCTGGCTCCCGCAGCCCTGACCCGCTCGCAGGGCCTGGCCCCCGCAGCCCTGACCGCTCTCAGGGCCTGGCCCCCGCAGCCCTGACCCGCTCGCAGGGACTGGCCCCCCGCAGCCCTGACCCGCTCACAGGGACTGGCCCCCGCAGCCCTGACCCGCTCACAGGGACTGGCCCCCGCAGCCCTGACCCGCTCACAGGGAATGGCCCCCGCAGCCCTGACCCGCTCACCGGGACTGGCCCCCGCAGCCCTGACCCGCTCACAGGGACTGGCCCCCGCAGCCCTGACCCGCTCTCAGGGCCTGGTCCCCGCAGCCCTGACCCGCTCACAGGGACTGGCCCCCGCAGCCCTGACCCGCTCACAGGGACTGGCCCCCGCAGCACTGACCCGCTCACAGGGACTGGCCCCCGCAGCACTCACACGCTCACAGGGACTGGCCCCAGCAGCCCTGACCCGCTCACAGCTATTTGCCACCGCAGCCATGACCCGATCACAGGCACTGTCCCACGCAGCCCTGTCCCGCTGACATGGACTGGCCCCCGCAGCCCTGACCACCTGACAGCTATTTGCCACCGCAGCCCTCGCCCGCTCACAGGGACTGTCCCCCGCAGCCCTGACCCGCTCACAGGGACTGGCCCCCGCCGCCCTGACCTGCTCACAGCTCTTTGCCACCGCAGCCCTGACCCGCTCACAGGGACTGGCCCCCTCAGCCATGACCCGATCACAGGGACTGGCCCCCGCAGCCCTGGCCCGCTCACAGGGACTGGCCCCCGCAGCCCTGGCCCGCTCACAGGGACTGGCCCCCGCAGCCCTGGCCCGCTCGCAGGGACTGGCCCCCGCAGCCCTGACCCGCTCACAGGGCCTGGCTCCCGCAGCCATGACCCGCTCACAGGGCCTGGCTCCCGCAGCCCTGACCCGCTCGCAGGGCCTGGCCCCCGCAGCCCTGACCCGCTCACAGGGACTGGCCCCCCGCAGCCCTGACCCGCTCACAGGGACTGGCCCCCGCAGCCCTGACCCGCTCGCAGGGACTGGCCCCCGCAGCCCTGACCCGCTCACAGGGAATGGCCCCGCAGCCCTGACCCGCTCTCAGGGCCTGGCCCCCGCAGCCCTTACCCGCTCACAGGGACTGGACCCCGCAGCCCTGACCCGCTCACAGGGACTGGCCCCCGCAGCCCTGACCCGCTCTCAGGGCCTGGCCCCCGCAGCCCTGACCCGCTCTCAGGGCCTGGCCCCCGCAGCCCTGACCCGCTCTCAGGGCCTGGCCCCCGCAGCCCTGACCCGCTCACAGGGCCTGGCCCCCGCAGCCCTGACCCGCTCACTGGGCCTGGCCCCCGCAGCCCTGACCCGCTCACAGGGCCTGGCCCCCGCATCCCTGACCCGCTCACAGGGCCTGTCCCCCGCAGCCCTGACCCGCTCACAGGGACTGGCCCCCGCAGCCCTGACCCGCTCTCAGGGCCTGGTCCCCGCAGCCCTGACCCGCTCTCAGGGCCTGGCCCCCGCAGCCCTGACCCGCTCTCAAGGCCTGGCCCCCGCAGCCCAGACCCGCTCACAGGGCCTGGCCCCCGCAGCCGTGACCCGCTCACTGGGCCTGGCCCCCGCAGCCCTGACCCGCTCACAGGGCCTGGGCCCCGCAGCCCTGACCCGCTCACAGGGCCTGGCCCCCGCAGCCCTCACCCGCTCACAGGGACTGGCCCCCGCAGCCCTGACCCGCTCACAGGGACTGGCCCCCGCAGCCCTGACCCGCTCACAGGGACTGGCCCCCGCAGCCCTGACCCGCTCACAGGGACTGGCGCCCGCAGCCCTGACCCGCTCACAGGGACTGGCCCCCGCAGCCCTGACCCGCTCACAGGGCCTGGCCCCCGCAGCCCTGACCCGCTCACAGGGACTGGCCCCCGCAGCACTGACCCGCTCACAGGGACTGGCCCCCGCAGCACTCACACGCTCACAGGGACTGGCCCCAGCAGCCCTGACCCGCTCACAGCTATTTGCCACCGCAGCCATGACCCGATCACAGGCACTGTCCCACGCAGCCCTGTCCCGCTGACATGGACTGGCCCCCGCAGCCCTGACCACCTGACAGCTATTTGCCACCGCAGCCCTCGCCCGCTCACAGGGACTGTCCACCGCAGCCCTGACCCGCTCACAGGGACTGGCCCCCGCCGCCCTGACCTGCTCACAGCTCTTTGCCACCGCAGCCCTGACCCGCTCACAGGGACTGGCCCCCTCAGCCATGACCCGATCACAGGCACTGTACCCCGCAGCCCTGTCCCCCTGACAGCTATTTGCCACCGCAGCCATGACCCGATCACAGGGACTGGCCCCCGCAGCCCTGGCCCGCTCACAGGGACTGGCCCCCGCAGCCCTGGCCTTCTCACAGGGACTGGCCCCCGCAGCCCTGGCCCCCTCACAGGGAATGGCCCCTCAGCCCTGACCCACTCTCAGGGCCTGGCCCCCGCAGCCCTTACCCGCTCACAGGGACTGGACCCCGCAGCCCTGACCCGCTCACAGGGACTGGCCCCCGCAGCCCTGACCCGCTCTCAGGGCCTGGCCCCCGCAGCCCTGACCCGCTCTCAGGGCCTGGCCCCCGCAGCCCTGACCCGCTCTCAGGGCCTGGCCCCCGCAGCCCTGACCCGCTCACAGGGCCTGGCCCCCGCAGCCCTGACCCGCTCACTGGGCCTGGCCCCCGCAGCCCTGACCCGCTCACAGGGCCTGGCCCCCGCATCCCTGACCCGCTCACAGGGCCTGTCCCCCGCAGCCCTGACCCGCTCACAGGGACTGGCCCCCGCAGCCCTGACCCGCTCTCAGGGCCTTGTCCCCGCAGCCCTGACCCGCTCTCAGGGCCTGGCCCCCGCAGCCCTGACCCGCTCTCAAGGCCTGGCCCCCGCAGCCCAGACCCGCTCACAGGGCCTGGCCCCCGCAGCCGTGACCCGCTCACTGGGCCTGGCCCCCGCAGCCCTGACCCGCTCACAGGGCCTGGGCCCCGCAGCCCTGACCCGCTCACAGGGCCTGGCCCCCGCAGCCCTCACCCGCTCACAGGGACTGGCCCCCGCAGCCCTGACCCGCTCACAGGGACTGGCCCCCGCAGCCCTGACCCGCTCACAGGGACTGGCCCCCGCAGCCCTGACCCGCTCACAGGGACTGGCGCCCGCAGCCCTGACCCGCTCACAGGGACTGGCCCCCGCAGCCCTGACCCGCTCACAGGGCCTGGCCCCCGCAGCCCTGACCCGCTCACAGGGACTGGCCCCCGCAGCACTGACCCGCTCACAGGGACTGGCCCCCGCAGCACTCACACGCTCACAGGGACTGGCCCCAGCAGCCCTGACCCGCTCACAGCTATTTGCCACCGCAGCCATGACCCGATCACAGGCACTGTCCCACGCAGCCCTGTCCCGCTGACATGGACTGGCCCCCGCAGCCCTGACCACCTGACAGCTATTTGCCACCGCAGCCATGACCCGATCACAGGCACTGTCCCACGCAGCCCTGACCCGCTCACAGGGACTGGCCCCCTCAGCCATGACCCGATCACAGGCACTGTACCCCGCAGCCCTGTCCCCCTGACAGCTATTTGCCACCGCAGCCATGACCCGATCACAGGGACTGGCCCCCGCAGCCCTGGCCCGCTCACAGGGACTGGCCCCCGCAGCCCTGGCCTTCTCACAGGGACTGGCCCCCGCAGCCCTGGCCCGCTCACAGGGACTGGCCCCCGCAGCCCTGGCCTTCTCACAGGGACTGGCCCCCGCAGCCCTGGCCCCCTCACAGGGACTGGCCCCCGCAGCCCTGGCCCGCTCACAGGGACTGGCCCCCGCAGCCCTGGCCCGCTCACAGGGACTGGCCCCCGCAGCCCTGGCCCGCTCGCAGGGACTGGCCCCCGCAGCCCTGCCCGCTCGCAGGTCCTGGCCCCCGCAGCCCTGACCCGCTCGCAGGGCCTGGCCCCCGCAGCCCTGACCCGCTCGCAGGGCCTGGCTCCCGCAGCCCTGACCCGCTCGCAGGGCCTGGCCCCCGCAGCCCTGACCCGCTCGCAGGGACTGGCCCCCCGCAGCCCAGACCCGCTCACAGGGACTGGCCCCCGCAGCCCTGACCCGCTCGCAGGGACTGGCCCCCGCAGCCCTGACCCGCTCTCAGGGCCTGGCCCCCGCAGCCCTGACCCGCTCACTGGGACTGGACCCCGCAGCCCTGACCCGCTCACAGGGACTGGTCCCCGCAGCCCTGACCCTCTCTCAGGGCCTGGCCCCCGCAGCCCTGACCCGCTCTCACGGCCTGGCCCCCGCAGCCCTGACCCGCTCTCAGGGCCTGGCTCCCGCAGCCCTGACCCGCTCACAGGGCCTGGCCCCCGCAGCCCTGACCCGCTCACTGGGCCTGGCCCCCGCAGCCCTGACCCGCTCACAGGGCCTGGCCCCCGCAGCCCTGACCCGCTCACAGGGACTGGCCCCCGCAGCGCTGACAACCTGACAGCTATTTGCCACCGCAGCCCTCGCCCGCTCACAGGGACTGGCCCCCGCAGCCCTGGCCCGCTCACAGGGACTGGCCCCCGCAGCCCTGGCCCGCTCACAGGGACTGGCCCCCGCAGACCTGGCCCGCTCACAGGGACTGGCCCCCGCAGCCCTGGCCCGCTCACAGGGACTGGCCCCCGCAGCCCTGGCCCGCTCACAGGGACTGGCCCCCGCAGCCCTGGCCCGCTCACAGGGACTGGCCCCCGCAGCCCTGGCCCGCTCACTGGGACTGGCCCCCGCAGCCCTGGCCGGCTCGCAGGGACTGGCCCCCGCAGCCCTGCCCGCTCGCAGGTCCTGGCCCCCGCAGCCCTGACCCGCTCGCAGGGCCTGGCCCCCGCAGCCCTGACCCGCTAGCAGGGCCTGGCTCCCGCAGCCCTGACCCGCTCGCAGGGCCTGGCCCCCGAAGCCCTGACCCGCTCGCAGGGACTGGCCCCCCGCAGCCCTGACCCGCTCGCAGGGCCTGGCCCCCGCAGCCCTGACCCGCTCGCAGGGCCTGGCTCCCGCAGCCCTGACCCGCTCGCAGGGCCTGGCCCCCGCAGCCCTGACCCGCTCGCAGGGCCTGGCCCCCGCAGCCCTGACCCGCTCGCAGGGACTGGCCCCCCGCAGCCCTGACCCGCTCACAGGGACTGGCCCCCGCAGCCCTGACCCGCTCACAGGGACTGGCCCCCGCAGCCCTGACCCGCTCACAGGGAATGGCCCCCGCAGCCCTGACCCGCTCCCAGGGACTGGCCCCCGCAGCCCTGACCCGCTCACAGGGACTAGCCCCCGCAGCCCTGACCCGCTCTCAGGGCCTGGTCCCCGCAGCCCTGACCCGCTCTCAGGGCCTGGCCCCCGCAGCCCTGACCCGCTCTCAGAGCCTGGCCCCCGCAGCCCTGACCTGCTCACAGGGCCTGGCCCCCGCAGCCGTGACCCGCTCACTGGGCCTGGCCCCCGCAGCCCTGACCCGCTCGCAGGGCCTGGCTCCCGCAGCCCTGACCCGCTCGCAGGGCCTGGCCCCCGCAGCCCTGACCCGCTCGCAGGGACTGGCCCCCCGCAGCCCTGACCCGCTCTCAGGGACTGGCCCCCGCAGCCCTGACCCGCTCGCAGGGACTGGCCCCCGCAGCCCTGACCCGCTCACAGGGAATGGCCCCCGCAGCCCTGACCCGCTCTCAGGGCCTGGCCCCCGCAGCCCTGACCCGCTCACAGGGCCTGGCCCCCGCAGCCCTGACCCGCTCACTGGGCCTGGCCCCCGCAGCCCTGACCCGCTCACAGGGCCTGTCCCCCGCAGCCCTGACCCGCTCACAGGGACTGGCCCCCGCAGCCCTGACCCGCTCACAGGGACTGGCCCCCGCAGCCCTGACCCGCTCACAGGGTCTGGCCCCCGCAGCCCTGACCCGCTCACAGGGTCTGGCCCCCGCAGCCCTGACCCGCTCACAGGGACTGGCCCCCGCAGCCCTGACCCGCTCACAGGCTCTGGCCCCCGCAGCCCTGACCCGCTCACAGGGACTGGCCCCCGCAGCCATGACCCGATCACAGGCACTGTCCCACGCAGCCCTGTCCCGCTGACATGGACTGGCCCCCGCAGCCCTGACCACCTGGCAGCTATTTGCCACCGCAGCCCTCGCCCGCTCGCAGGGCCTGGCCCCCGCAGCCCTGACCCGCTCGCAGGGCCTGGCTCCCGCAGCCCTGACCCGCTCACAGGGACTGGCCCCCGCAGCCCTGACCCGCTCACAGGGAATGGCCCCCGCAGCCCTGACCCGCTCACAGGGACTGGCCCCCGCAGCCCTGACCCGCTCACAGGGACTGGCCCCCGCAGCCCTGACCCGCTCTCAGGGCCTGGCCCCCGCAGCCCTGACCCGCTCTCAGGGCCTGGCCCCCGCAGCCCTGACCCGCTCTCAGGGCCTGGCCCCCGCAGCCCTGACCCGCTCACAGGGCCTGGCCCCCGCAGCCCTGACCCGCTCACTGGGCCTGGCCCCCGCAGCCCTGACCCGCTCACAGGGCCTGGGCCCCGCAGCCCTGACCCGCTCACAGGGCCTGGCCCCCGCAGCCCTCACCCGCTCACAGGGACTGGCCCCCGCAGCCCTGACCCGCTCTCAGGGCCTGGCCCCCGCAGCCCTGACCCGCTCACAGGGCCTGGCCCCCGCAGCCCTGACCCGCTCACAGGGACTGGCCCCCGCAGCCCTGACCCGCTCACAGGGACTGGCCCCCGCAGCCCTGACCCGCTCACAGGGACTGGCCCCCGCAGCCCTCACACGCTCACAGGGACTGGCCCCCGCAGCCCTGACCCGCTCACAGCTATTTGCCACCGCAGCCATGACCCGATCACAGGCACTGTCCCACGCAGCCCTGTCCCGCTGACATGGACTGGCCCCCGCAGCCCTGACCACCTGACAGCTATTTGACACCGCAGCCCTCGCCCGCTCACAGGGACTGGCCCCCGCAGCCCTGACCCGCTCACAGGGACTGGCCCCTGCAGCCCTGACCCGCTCACTGGGCCTGGCCCCCGCAGCCCTGACCCGCTCACAGGGCCTGGGCCCCGCAGCCCTGACCCGCTCACAGGGCCTGGCCCCCGCAGCGCTCACCCGCTCACAGGGACTGGCCCCCGCAGCTCTGACCCGCTCTCAGGGCCTGGCCCCCGCAGCCCTGACCCGCTCACAGGGACTGGCCCCCTCAGCCATGACCCGATCACAGGCACTGTCCCCCGCAGCCCTGTCCCGCTGACATGGACTGGCCCCCGCAGCGCTGACAACCTGACAGCTATTTGGCATCGCAGCCCTCGCCCGCTCACAGGGACTGGCCCCCGCAGCCCTGACCCGCTCACAGGGACTGGCCCCCGCAGCCCTGGCCCGCTCACAGGGACTGGCCCCCGCAGACCTGGCCCGCTCACAGGGACTGGCCCCCGCAGCCCTGGCCCGCTCACAGGGACTGGCCCCCGCAGCCCTGGCCCGCTCACAGGGACTGGCCCCCGCAGCCCTGGCCGGCTCGCAGGGACTGGCCCCCGCAGCCCTGCCCGCTCGCAGGTCCTGGCCCCCGCAGCCCTGACCCGCTCGCAGGGCCTGGACCCCGCAGCCCTGACCCGCTCGCAGGGCCTGGCTCCCGCAGCCCTGACCCGCTCGCAGGGCCTGGCCCCCGCAGCCCTGACCCGCTCACAGGGACTGGCCCCCCGCAGCCCTGACCCGCTCGCAGGGCCTGGCCCCCGCAGCCCTGACCCGCTCGCAGGGCCTGGCTCCCGCAGCCCTGACCCGCTCGCAGGGCCTGGCCCCCGCAGCCCTGACCCGCTCTCAGGGCCTGGCCCCCGCAGCCCTGACCCGCTCACAGGGACTGGCCCCCCGCAGCCCTGACCCGCTCACAGGGACTGGCCCCCGCAGCCCTGACCCGCTCACAGGGACTGGCCCCCGCAGCCCTGACCCGCTCACAGGGACTGGCCCCCGCAGCCCTGACCCGCTCACAGGGACTGGCCCCCGCAGCCCTGACCCGCTCACAGGGACTGGCCCCCGCAGCCCTGACCCGCTCTCAGGGCCTGGTCCCCGCATCCCTGACCCGCTCTCAGGGCCTGGCCCCCGCAGCCCTGACCCGCTCTCAGGGCCTGGCCCCCGCAGCCCTGACCCGCTCACAGGGCCTGGCCCCCGCAGCCGTGACCCGCTCACTGGGCCTGGCCCCCGCAGCCCTGACCCGCTCACAGGGCCTGGGCCCCGCAGCCCTGACCCGCTGACAGGGCCTGGCCCCCGCAGCCCTCACCCGCTCACAGGGACTGGCCCCCGCAGCCCTGACCCGCTCACAGGGACTGGCCCCCGCAGCCCTGACCCCCTCACAGGGACTGGCCCCCGCAGCCCTGACCCGCTCACAGGGACTGGCGCCCGCAGCCCTGACCCGCTCACAGGGACTGGCCCCCGCAGCCCTGACCCGCTCACAGGGACTGGCCCCCGCAGCCCTGACCCGCTCACAGGGACTGGCCCCCGCAGCCCTGACCCGCTCACAGGGACTGGCCCCCGCAGCCCTCACACGCTCACAGGGACTGGCCCCAGCAGCCCTGACCCGCTCACAGCTATTTGCCACCGCAGCCATGACCCGATCACAGGCACTGTCCCACGCAGCCCTGTCCCGCTGACATGGACTGGCCCCCGCAGCCCTGACCACCTGACAGCTATTTGCCACCGCAGCCCTCGCCCGCTCACAGGGACTGTCCCCCGCAGCCCTGACCCGCTCACAGGGACTGGCCCCCGCAGCCCTGACCTGCTCACAGCTCTTTGCCACCGCAGCCGTGACCCGCTCACAGGGACTGGCCTCCTCAGCCATGACCCGATCACAGGGACTGGCCTCCTCAGCCATGACCCGATCACAGGCACTGGCCCCCGCAGCCCTGACCAGCTCACAGGGACTGGCCCCCGCAGCCCTGACCCGCTCTCAGGGCCTGGCCCCCGCAGCCCTGACCCGCTCTCAGGGCCTGGCCCCCGCAGCCCTGACCCGCTCTCAGGGCCTGGCCCCCGCAGCCCTGACCCGCTTACAGGGCCTGGCCCCCGCAGCCCTCACCCGCTCACAGGGACTGGCCCCCCGCAGCCCTGACCCGCTCGCAGGGCCTGGCCCCCGCAGCCCTGACCCGCTCGCAGGGCCTGGCTCCCGCAGCCCTGACCCGCTCGCAGGGCCTGGCCCCCGCAGCCCTGACCCGCTCTCAGGGCCTGGCCCCCGCAGCCCTGACCCGCTCACAGGGACTGGCCCCCCGCAGCCCTGACCCGCTCACAGGGACTGGCCCCCGCAGCCCTGACCCGCTCACAGGGACTGGCCCCCGCAGCCCTGACCCGCTCACAGGGACTGGCCCCCGCAGCCCTGACCCGCTCACAGGGACTGGCCCCCGCAGCCCTGACCCGCTCACAGGGACTGGCCCCCGCAGCCCTGACCCGCTCTCAGGGCCTGGTCCCCGCATCCCTGACCCGCTCTCAGGGCCTGGCCCCCGCAGCCCTGACCCGCTCTCAGGGCCTGGCCCCCGCAGCCCTGACCCGCTCACAGGGCCTGGCCCCCGCAGCCGTGACCCGCTCACTGGGCCTGGCCCCCGCAGCCCTGACCCGCTCCCAGGGCCTGGGCCCCGCAGCCCTGACCCGCTGACAGGGCCTGGCCCCCGCAGCCCTCACCCGCTCACAGGGACTGGCCCCCGCAGCCCTGACCCGCTCACAGGGACTGGCCCCCGCAGCCCTGACCCCCTCACAGGGACTGGCCCCCGCAGCCCTGACCCGCTCACAGGGACTGGCGCCCGCAGCCCTGACCCGCTCACAGGGACTGGCCCCCGCAGCCCTGACCCGCTCACAGGGACTGGCCCCCGCAGCCCTGACCCGCTCACAGGGACTGGCCCCCGCAGCCCTGACCCGCTCACAGGGACTGGCCCCCGCAGCCCTCACACGCTCACAGGGACTGGCCCCAGCAGCCCTGACCCGCTCACAGCTATTTGCCACCGCAGCCATGACCCGATCACAGGCACTGTCCCACGCAGCCCTGTCCCGCTGACATGGACTGGCCCCCGCAGCCCTGACCACCTGACAGCTATTTGCCACCGCAGCCCTCGCCCGCTCACAGGGACTGTCCCCCGCAGCCCTGACCCGCTCACAGGGACTGGCCCCCGCAGCCCTGACCTGCTCACAGCTCTTTGCCACCGCAGCCGTGACCCGCTCACAGGGACTGGCCTCCTCAGCCATGACCCGATCACAGGCACTGGCCCCCGCAGCCCTGACCCGCTCACAGGGACTGGCCCCCGCAGCCCTGACCCGCTCTCAGGGCCTGGCCCCCGCAGCCCTGACCCGCTCTCAGGGCCTGGCCCCCGCAGCCCTGACCCGCTCTCAGGGCCTGGCCCCCGCAGCCCTGACCCGCTTGCAGGGCCTGGCCCCCGCAGCCCTCACCCGCTCACAGGGACTGGCCCCCGCAGCCCTGACCCGCTCACAGGGACTGGCCCCCGCAGCCCTGACCCCCTCACAGGGACTGGCCCCCGCAGCCCTGACCCGCTCACAGGGACTGGCGCCCGCAGCCCTGACCCGCTCACAGGGACTGGCCCCCGCAGCCCTGACCCGCTCACAGGGACTGGCCCCCGCAGCCCTGACCCGCTCACAGGGACTGGCCCCCGCAGCCCTCACACGCTCACAGGGACTGGCCCCAGCAGCCCTGACCCGCTCACAGCTATTTGCCACCGCAGCCATGACCCGATCACAGGCACTGTCCCACGCAACCCTGTCCCGCTGACATGGACTGGCCCCCGCAGCCCTGACCACCTGACAGCTATTTGCCACCGCAGCCCTCGCCCGCTCACAGGGACTGTCCCCCGCAGCCCTGACCCGCTCACAGGGACTGGCCCCCGCAGCCCTGACCTGCTCACAGCTCTTTGCCACCGCAGCCCTGACCCGCTCACAGGGACTGGCCCCCTCAGCCATGACCCGATCACAGGCACTGGCCCCCGCAGCCCTGACCCGCTCACAGGGACTGGCCCCCGCAGCCCTGACCCGCTCTCAGGGCCTGGCCCCCGCAGCCCTGACCCGCTCTCAGGGCCTGGCCCCCGCAGCCCTGACCCGCTCTCAGGGCCTGGCCCCCGCAGCCCTCACCCGCTCACAGGGCCTGGCCCCCGCAGCCCTGACCCGCTCACTGGGCCTGGCCCCCGCAGCCCTGACCCGCTCACAGGGCCTGGGCCCCGCAGCCCTGACCCGCTCACAGGGCCTGGCCCCCGCAGCCCTCACCCGCTCACAGGGACTGGCCCCCGCAGCCCTGACCCGCTCTCAGGGCCTGGCCCCCGCAGCCCTGACCCGCTCACAGGGCCTGGCCCCCGCAGCCCTGACCCGATCACTGGGCCTGGCCCCCGCAGCCCTGACCCGCTCACAGGGACTGGCCCCCGCAGCCCTGACCCGCTCACAGGGACTGGCCCCCGCAGCCCTGACCCGCTCACAGGGACTGGCCCCCGCAGCCCTCACACGCTCACAGGGACTGGCCCCCGCAGCCCTGACCCGCTCACAGCTATTTGCCACCGCAGCCATGACCCGATCACAGGCACTGTCCCACGCAGCCCTGTCCCGCTGACATGGACTGGCCCCCGCAGCCCTGACCACCTGACAGCTATTTGACACCGCAGCCCTCGCCCGCTCACAGGGACTGGCCCCCGCAGCCCTGACCCGCTCACAGGGACTGGCCCCCGCAGCCCTGACCCGCTCACTGGGCCTGGCCCCCGCAGCCCTGACCCGCTCTCAGGGCCTGGCCCCCGCAGCCCTGACCCGCTCACAGGGCCTGGCCCCCGCAGCCCTGACCCGCTCACTGGGCCTGGCCCCCGCAGCCCTGACCCGCTCACAGGGCCTGTCCCCCGCAGCCCTGACCCGCTCACAGGGACTGGCCCCCGCAGCCCTGACCCGCTCACAGGGACTGGCCCCCGCAGCCCTGACCCGCTCACAGGGTCTGGCCCCCGCAGCCCTGACCCGCTCACAGGGTCTGGCCCCCGCAGCCCTGACCCGCTCACAGGGACTGGCCCCCGCAGCCCTGACCCGCTCACAGGCTCTGGCCCCCGCAGCCCTGACCCGCTCACAGGGACTGGCCCCCGCAGCCATGACCCGATCACAGGCACTGTCCCACGCAGCCCTGTCCCGCTGACATGGACTGGCCCCCGCAGCCCTGACCACCTGGCAGCTATTTGCCACCGCAGCCCTCGCCCGCTCGCAGGGCCTGGCCCCCGCAGCCCTGACCCGCTCGCAGGGCCTGGCTCCCGCAGCCCTGACCCGCTCACAGGGACTGGCCCCCGCAGCCCTGACCCGCTCACAGGGAATGGCCCCCGCAGCCCTGACCCGCTCACAGGGACTGGCCCCCGCAGCCCTGACCCGCTCACAGGGACTGGCCCCCGCAGCCCTGACCCGCTCTCAGGGCCTGGCCCCCGCAGCCCTGACCCGCTCTCAGGGCCTGGCCCCCGCAGCCCTGACCCGCTCTCAGGGCCTGGCCCCCGCAGCCCTGACCCGCTCACAGGGCCTGGCCCCCGCAGCCCTGACCCGCTCACTGGGCCTGGCCCCCGCAGCCCTGACCCGCTCACAGGGCCTGGGCCCCGCAGCCCTGACCCGCTCACAGGGCCTGGCCCCCGCAGCCCTCACCCGCTCACAGGGACTGGCCCCCGCAGCCCTGACCCGCTCTCAGGGCCTGGCCCCCGCAGCCCTGACCCGCTCACAGGGCCTGGCCCCCGCAGCCCTGACCCGCTCACAGGGACTGGCCCCCGCAGCCCTGACCCGCTCACAGGGACTGGCCCCCGCAGCCCTCACACGCTCACAGGGACTGGCCCCCGCAGCCCTGACCCGCTCACAGCTATTTGCCACCGCAGCCATGACCCGATCACAGGCACTGTCCCACGCAGCCCTGTCCCGCTGACATGGACTGGCCCCCGCAGCCCTGACCACCTGACAGCTATTTGACACCGCAGCCCTCGCCCGCTCACAGGGACTGGCCCCCGCAGCCCTGACCCGCTCACAGGGACTGGCCCCTGCAGCCCTGACCCGCTCACTGGGCCTGGCCCCCGCAGCCCTGACCCGCTCACAGGGCCTGGGCCCCGCAGCCCTGACCCGCTCACAGGGCCTGGCCCCCGCAGCGCTCACCCGCTCACAGGGACTGGCCCCCGCAGCTCTGACCCGCTCTCAGGGCCTGGCCCCCGCAGCCCTGACCCGCTCACAGGGACTGGCCCCCTCAGCCATGACCCGATCACAGGCACTGTACCCCGCAGCCCTGTCCCCCTGACAGCTATTTGCCACCGCAGCCATGACCCGATCACAGGCACTGTCCCCCGCAGCCCTGTCCCGCTGACATGGACTGGCCCCCGCAGCGCTGACAACCTGACAGCTATTTGCCACCGCAGCCCTCGCCCGCTCACAGGGACTGGCCCCCGCAGCCCTGACCCGCTCACAGGGACTGGCCCCCGCAGCCCTGGCCCGCTCACAGGGACTGGCCCCCGCAGACCTGGCCCGCTCACAGGGACTGGCCCCCGCAGCCCTGGCCCGCTCACAGGGACTGGCCCCCGCAGCCCTGGCCCGCTCACAGGGACTGGCCCCCGCAGACCTGGCCGGCTCGCAGGGACTGGCCCCCGCAGCCCTGCCCGCTCGCAGGTCCTGGCCCCCGCAGCCCTGACCCGCTCGCAGGGCCTGGCCCCCGCAGCCCTGACCCGCTCGCAGGGCCTGGCTCCCGCAGCCCTGACCCGCTCGCAGGGCCTGGCCCCCGCAGCCCTGACCCGCTCGCAGGGCCTGGCTCCCGCAGCCCTGACCCGCTCGCAGGGCCTGGCCCCCGCAGCCCTGACCCGCTCTCAGGGCCTGGCCCCCGCAGCCCTGACCCGCTCACAGGGACTGGCCCCCCGCAGCCCTGACCCGCTCACAGGGACTGGCCCCCGCAGCCCTGACCCGCTCACAGGGACTGGCCCCCGCAGCCCTGACCCGCTCACAGGGACTGGCCCCCGCAGCCCTGACCCGCTCACAGGGACTGGCCCCCGCAGCCCTGACCCGCTCACAGGGACTGGCCCCCGCAGCCCTGACCCGCTCTCAGGGCCTGGTCCCCGCATCCCTGACCCGCTCTCAGGGCCTGGCCCCCGCAGCCCTGACCCGCTCTCAGGGCCTGGCCCCCGCAGCCCTGACCCGCTCACAGGGCCTGGCCCCCGCAGCCGTGACCCGCTCACTGGGCCTGGCCCCCGCAGCCCTGACCCGCTCACAGGGCCTGGGCCCCGCAGCCCTGACCCGCTGACAGGGCCTGGCCCCCGCAGCCCTCACCCGCTCACAGGGACTGGCCCCCGCAGCCCTGACCCGCTCACAGGGACTGGCCCCCGCAGCCCTGACCCCCTCACAGGGACTGGCCCCCGCAGCCCTGACCCGCTCACAGGGACTGGCGCCCGCAGCCCTGACCCGCTCACAGGGACTGGCCCCCGCAGCCCTGACCCGCTCACAGGGACTGGCCCCCGCAGCCCTGACCCGCTCACAGGGACTGGCCCCCGCAGCCCTGACCCGCTCACAGGGACTGGCCCCCGCAGCCCTCACACGCTCACAGGGACTGGCCCCAGCAGCCCTGACCCGCTCACAGCTATTTGCCACCGCAGCCATGACCCGATCACAGGCACTGTCCCACGCAGCCCTGTCCCGCTGACATGGACTGGCCCCCGCAGCCCTGACCACCTGACAGCTATTTGCCACCGCAGCCCTCGCCCGCTCACAGGGACTGTCCCCCGCAGCCCTGACCCGCTCACAGGGACTGGCCCCCGCAGCCCTGACCTGCTCACAGCTCTTTGCCACCGCAGCCGTGACTCGCTCACAGGGACTGGCCTCCTCAGCCATGACCCGATCACAGGCACTGGCCCCCGCAGCCCTGACCCGCTCACAGGGACTGGCCCCCGCAGCCCTGACCCGCTCTCAGGGCCTGGCCCCCGCAGCCCTGACCCGCTCTCAGGGCCTGGCCCCCGCAGCCCTGACCCGCTCTCAGGGCCTGGCCCCCGCAGCCCTGACCCGCTTACAGGGCCTGGCCCCCGCAGCCCTCACCCGCTCACAGGGACTGGCCCCCGCAGCCCTGACCCGCTCACAGGGACTGGCCCCCGCAGCCCTGACCCCCTCACAGGGACTGGCCCCCGCAGCCCTGACCCGCTCACAGGGACTGGCGCCCGCAGCCCTGACCCGCTCACAGGGACTGGCCCCCGCAGCCCTGACCCGCTCACAGGGACTGGCCCCCGCAGCCCTGACCCGCTCACAGGGACTGGCCCCCGCAGCCCTCACACGCTCACAGGGACTGGCCCCAGCAGCCCTGACCCGCTCACAGCTATTTGCCACCGCAGCCATGACCCGATCACAGGCACTGTCCCACGCAACCCTGTCCCGCTGACATGGACTGGCCCCCGCAGCCCTGACCACCTGACAGCTATTTGCCACCGCAGCCCTCGCCCGCTCACAGGGACTGTCCCCCGCAGCCCTGACCCGCTCACAGGGACTGGCCCCCGCAGCCCTGACCTGCTCACAGCTCTTTGCCACCGCAGCCCTGACCCGCTCACAGGGACTGGCCCCCTCAGCCATGACCCGATCACAGGCACTGGCCCCCGCAGCCCTGACCCGCTCACAGGGACTGGCCCCCGCAGCCCTGACCCGCTCTCAGGGCCTGGCCCCCGCAGCCCTGACCCGCTCTCAGGGCCTGGCCCCCGCAGCCCTGACCCGCTCTCAGGGCCTGGCCCCCGCAGCCCTGACCCGCTCACAGGGCCTGGCCCCCGCAGCCCTGACCCGCTCACTGGGCCTGGCCCCCGCAGCCCTGACCCGCTCACAGGGCCTGGGCCCCGCAGCCCTGACCCGCTCACAGGGCCTGGCCCCCGCAGCCCTCACCCGCTCACAGGGACTGGCCCCCGCAGCCCTGACCCGCTCTCAGGGCCTGGCCCCCGCAGCCCTGACCCGCTCACAGGGCCTGGCCCCCGCAGCCCTGACCCGATCACTGGGCCTGGCCCCCGCAGCCCTGACCCGCTCACAGGGACTGGCCCCCGCAGCCCTGACCCGCTCACAGGGACTGGCCCCCGCAGCCCTGACCCGCTCACAGGGACTGGCCCCCGCAGCCCTCACACGCTCACAGGGACTGGCCCCCGCAGCCCTGACCCGCTCACAGCTATTTGCCACCGCAGCCATGACCCGATCACAGGCACTGTCCCACGCAGCCCTGTCCCGCTGACATGGACTGGCCCCCGCAGCCCTGACCACCTGACAGCTATTTGACACCGCAGCCCTCGCCCGCTCACAGGGACTGGCCCCCGCAGCCCTGACCCGCTCACAGGGACTGGCCCCCGCAGCCCTGACCCGCTCACTGGGCCTGGCCCCCGCAGCCCTGACCCGCTCACAGGGCCTGGGCCCCGCAGCCCTGACCCGCTCACAGGGCCTGGCCCCCGCAGCGCTCACCCGCTCACAGGGACTGGCCCCCGCAGCTCTGACCCGCTCACAGGGACTGGCCCCCTCAGCCATGACCCGATCACAGGCACTGTACCCCGCAGCCCTGTCCCCCTGACAGCTATTTGCCACCGCAGCCATGACCCGATCACAGGCACTGTCCCCCGCAGCCCTGTCCCGCTGTCATGGACTGGCCCCCGCAGCGCTGACAACCTGACAGCTATTTGCCACCGCAGCCCTCGCCCGCTCACAGGAACTGGCCCCCGCAGCCCTGGCCCGCTCACAGGGACTGGCCCCCGCAGCCCTGGCCCGCTCACAGGGACTGGCCCCCGCAGACCTGGCCCGCTCACAGGGACTGGCCACCGCAGCCCTGGCCCGCTCACAGGGACTGGCCCCCGCAGCCCTGGCCCGCTCACAGGGACTGGCCCCCGCAGCCCTGGCCCGCTCACAGGGACTGGCCCCCGCAGCCCTGGTTGGCTCGCAGGGACTGGCCCCCGCAGCCCTGCCCGCTCGCAGGTCCTGGCCCCCGCAGCCCTGACCCGCTCGCAGGGCCTGGCCCCCGCAGCCCTGACCCGCTCGCAGGGCCTGGCTCCCGCAGCCCTGACCCGTTCGCAGGGCCTGGCCCCCGCAGCCCTGACCCGCTCACAGGGACTGGCCCCCCGCAGCCGTGACCCGCTCGCAGGGCCTGGCCCCCGCAGCCCTGACCCGCTCGCAGGGCCTGGCTCCCGCAGCCCTGACCCGCTCGCAGGGCCTGGCCCCCGCTGCCCTGACCCGCTCTCAGGGCCTGGCCCCCGCAGCCCTGACCCGCTCACAGGGACTGGCCCCCCGCAGCCCTGACCCGCTCACAGGGACTGGCCCCCGCAGCCCTGACCCGCTCACAGGGACTGGCCCCCGCAGCCCTGACCCGCTCACAGGGAATGGCCCCCGCAGCCCTGACCCGCTCACAGGGACTGGCCCCCGCAGCCCTGACCCGCTCACAGGGACTGGCCCCCGCAGCCCTGACCCGCTCTCAGGGCCTGGTCCCCGCAGCCCTGACCCGCTCTCAGGGCCTTGCCCCCGCAGCCCTGACCCGCTCTCAGGGCCTGGCCCCCGCAGCCCTGACCCGCTCACAGTGCCTGGCCCCCGCAGCCGTGACCCGCTCACTGGGCCTGGCCCCCGCAGCCCTGACCCGCTCACAGGGCCTGGGCCCCGCAGCCCTGACCCGCTCACAGGGCCTGGCCCCCGCAGCCCTCACCCGCTCACAGGGACTGGCCCCCGCAGCCCTGACCCGCTCACAGGGACTGGCCCCCGCAGCCCTGACCCGCTCACAGGGACTGGCCCCCGCAGCCCTGATCCGCTCACAGGGACTGGCCCCCGCAGCCCTGACCCGCTCACAGGGACTGGCTCCCGCAGCACTCACACGCTCACAGGGACTGGCCCCAGCAGCCCTGACCCGCTCACAGCTATTTGCCACCGCAGCCATGACCCGATCACAGGCACTGTCCCACGCAGCCCTGTCCCGCTGACATGGACTGGCCCCCGCAGCCCTGACCACCTGACAGCTATTTGCCACCGCAGCCCTCGCCCGCTCACAGGGACTGTCCCCCGCAGCCCTGACCCGCTCACAGGGACTGGCCCCCGCAGCCCTGACCTGCTCACAGCTCTTTGCCACCGCAGCCCTGACCCGCTCACAGGGACTGGCCCCCTCAGCCATGACCCGATTACAGGCTCTGTACCCCGCAGCCCTTTCCCCCTGACAGCTATTTGCCACCGCAGCCATGACCCGATCACAGGGACTGGCCCCCGCAGCCCTGGCCCGCTCACAGGGACTGGCCCCCGCAGCCCTGGCCCGCTCACAGGTACTGGCCCCCGCAGCCCTGGCCCGCTCACAGGGACTGGCCCCCGCAGCCCTGGCCCGCTCACAGGGACTGGCCCCCGCAGCCCTGGCCCGCTCACAGGGACTGGCCCCCGCAGCCCTGGCCCGCTCGCAGGGACTGGCCCCCGCAGCCCTGCCCGCTCGCAGGTCCTGGCCCCCGCAGCCCTGACCCGCTCGCCGGGCCTGGCCCCCGCAGCCCTGACCCGCTCACAGGGACTGGCCCCCGCAGCCCTGACCCGCTCACTGGGCCTGGCCCCCGCAGCCCTGACCCGCTCACAGGGACTGGCCCCCGCAGCCCTGACCCGCTCACAGGGACTGGCCCCCGCAGCCCTGACCCGCTCACAGGGACTGGCCCCCGCAGCCCTCACACGCTCACAGGGACTGGCCCCCGCAGCCCTGACCCGCTCACAGCTATTTGCCACCGCAGCCATGACCCGATCACAGGCACTGTCCCACGCAGCCCTGTCCCGCTGACATGGACTGGCCCCCGCAGCCCTGACCACCTGACAGCTATTTGCCACCGCAGCCCTCGCCCGCTCACAGGGACTGTCCCCCGCAGCCCTGACCCGCTCACAGGGACTGGCCCCCGCAGCCCTGACCTGCTCACAGCTCTTTGCCACCGCAGCCCTGACCCGCTCACAGGGACTGGCCCCCTCAGCCATGACCCGATCACAGGCACTGTACCCCGCAGCCCTGTCCCCCTGACAGCTATTTGCCACCGCAGCCATGACCCGATCACAGGTACTGGCCCCCGCACCCCTGGCCCGCTCACAGGGACTGGCCCCCGCAGCCCTGGCCCGCTCACAGGGACTGGCCCCCGCAGCCCTGGCCCGCTCACAGGGACTGGCCCCCGCAGCCCTGGCCCGCTCACAGGGACTGGCCCCCGCAGCCCTGGCCCGCTCGCAGGGACTGGCACCCGCAGCCCTGCCCGCTCGCAGGTCCTGGGCCCCGCAGCCCTGACCCGCTCGCAGGTCCTGGCCCCCGCAGCCCTGACCCGCTCGCAGGGCCTGGCTCCCGCAGCCCTGACCCGCTCGCAGGGCCTGGCCCCCGCAGCCCTGACCCGCTCGCAGGGACTGGCCCCCCGCAGCCCTGACCCGCTCGCAGGGACTGGCCCCCGCAGCCCTGACCCGCTCGCAGGGACTGGCCCCCGCAGCCCTGACCCGCTCGCAGGGAATGGCCCCCGCAGCCCTGACCCGCTCTCAGGGCCTGGCCCCCGCAGCCCATACCCGCTCACAGGGACTGGACCCCGCAGCCCTGACCCGCTCACAGGTACTGGCCCCCGCAGCCCTGACCCGCTCTCAGGGCCTGGCCCCCGCAGCCCTGACCCGCTCTCAGGGCCTGGCCCCCGCAGCCCTGACCCGCTCTCAGGGCCTGGCCCCCGCAGCCCTGACCCGCTCTCAGGGCCTGGCCCCCGCAGCCCTGACCCGCTCACAGGGCCTGGCCCCCGCAGCCCTGACCCGCTCACTGGGCCTGGCCCCCGCAGCCCTGACCCGCTCACAGGGCCTGGCCCCCGCATCCCTGACCCGCTCACAGGGCCTGTCCCCCGCAGCCCTGACCCGCTCACAGGGACTGGCCCCCGCAGCCCTGACCCTCTCACAGGGACTGGCCCCCGCAGCCCTGACCCGCTCACAGGGACTGGCCCCCGCAGCCCTGACCCGCTCACAGGGACTGGCCCCCGCAGCCTTGACCCGCTCACAGGGACTGGCCCCCGCAGCCATGACCCGCTCACAGGGACTGGCCCCCGCAGCCCTGACCCGCTCACAGGGACTGGCCCCCGCAGCCCTCACACGCTCACAGGGACTGGCCCCCGCAGCCCTGACCCGCTCACAGCTATTTGCCACCGCAGCCATGACCCGTTCACAGGCACTGTCCCACGCAGCCCTGTCCCGCTGACATGGACTGGCCCCCGCAGCCCTGACCACCTGACAGCTATTTGCCACCGCAGCCCTCGCCCGCTCGCAGGGCCTGGCCCCCGCAGCCCTGACCCGCTCGCAGGGCCTGGCTCCCGCAGCCCTGACCCGCTCGCAGGGCCTGGCCCCCGCAGCCCTGACCCGCTCTCAGGGCCTGGCCCCCGCAGCCCTGACCCGCTCTCAGGGCCTGGCCCCCGCAGCCCTGACCCGCTCACAGGGACTGGCCCCCGCAGCCCTGACCTGCTCACAGCTCTTTGCCACCGCAGCCCTGACCCGCTCACAGGGACTGGCCCCCTCAGCCATGACCCGATCACAGGCACTGTACCCCGCAGCCCTGTCCCCCTGACAGCTATTTGCCACCGCAGCCATGACCCGATCACAGGTACTGGCCCCCGCACCCCTGGCCCGCTCACAGGGACTGGCCCCCGCAGCCCTGGCCCGCTCACAGGGACTGGCCCCCGCAGCCCTGGCCCGCTCACAGGGACTGGCCCCCGCAGCCCTGGCCCGCTCACAGGGACTGGCCCCCGCAGCCCTGGCCCGCTCGCAGGGACTGGCACCCGCAGCCCTGCCCGCTCGCAGGTCCTGGGCCCCGCAGCCCTGACCCGCTCGCAGGTCCTGGCCCTCGCAGCCCTGACCCGCTCGCAGGGCCTGGCTCCCGCAGCCCTGACCCGCTCGCAGGGCCTGGCCCCCGCAGCCCTGACCCGCTCGCAGGGCCTGGCCCCCGCAGCCCTGACCCGCTCGCAGGGCCTGGCCCCCGCAGCCCTGACCCGCTCGCAGGGACTGGCCCCCCGCAGCCCTGACCCGCTCGCAGGGACTGGCCCCCGCAGCCCTGACCCGCTCACAGGGACTGGCCCCCGCAGCCCTGACCCGCTCACAGGGAATGGCCCCCGCAGCCCTGACCCGCTCCCAGGGACTGGCCCCCGCAGCCCTGACCCGCTCACAGGGACTAGCCCCCGCAGCCCTGACCCGCTCTCAGGGCCTGGTCCCCGCAGCCCTGACCCGCTCTCAGAGCCTGGCCCCCGCAGCCCTGACCTGCTCACAGGGCCTGGCCCCCGCAGCCGTGACCCGCTCACTGGGCCTGGCCCCCGCAGCCCTGACCCGCTCGCAGGGCCTGGCTCCCGCAGCCCTGACCCGCTCGCAGGGCCTGGCCCCCGCAGCCCTGACCCGCTCGCAGGGACTGGCCCCCCGCAGCCCTGACCCGCTCTCAGGGACTGGCCCCCGCAGCCCTGACCCGCTCGCAGGGACTGGCCCCCGCAGCCCTGACCCGCTCACAGGGAATGGCCCCCGCAGCCCTGACCCGCTCTCAGGGCCTGGCCCCCGCAGCCCTGACCCGCTCACAGGGCCTGGCTCCCGCAGCCCTGACCCGCTCACTGGGCCTGGCCCCCGCAGCCCTGACCCGCTCACAGGGCCTGTCCCCCGCAGCCCTGACCCGCTCACAGGGACTGGCCCCCGCAGCCCTGACCCGCTCACAGGGACTGGCCCCCGCAGCCCTGACCCGCTCACAGGGTCTGGCCCCCGCAGCCCTGACCCGCTCACAGGGTCTGGCCCCCGCAGCCCTGACCCGCTCACAGGGACTGGCCCCCGCAGCCCTGACCCGCTCACAGGGTCTGGCCCCCGCAGCCCTGACCCGCTCACAGGGACTGGCCCCCGCAGCCATGACCCGATCACAGGCACTGTCCCACGCAGCCCTGTCCCGCTGACATGGACTGGCCCCCGCAGCCCTGACCACCTGGCAGCTATTTGCCACCGCAGCCCTCGCCCGCTCGCAGGGCCTGGCCCCCGCAGCCCTGACCCGCTCGCAGGGCCTGGCTCCCGCAGCCCTGACCCGCTCACAGGGACTGGCCCCCGCAGCCCTGACCCGCTCACAGGGAATGGCCCCCGCAGCCCTGACCCGCTCACAGGGACTGGCCCCCGCAGCCCTGACCCGCTCACAGGGACTGGCCCCCGCAGCCCTGACCGCTCTCAGGGCCTGGCCCCCGCAGCCCTGACCCGCTCTCAGGGCCTGGCCCCCGCAGCCCTGACCCGCTCTCAGGGCCTGGCCCCCGCAGCCCTGACCCGCTCACAGGGCCTGGCCCCCGCAGCCCTGACCCGCTCACTGGGCCTGGCCCCCGCAGCCCTGACCCGCTCACAGGGCCTGGGCCCCGCAGCCCTGACCCGCTCACAGGGCCTGGCCCCCGCAGCCCTCACCCGCTCACAGGGACTGGCCCCCGCAGCCCTGACCCGCACTCAGGGCCTGGCCCCCGCAGCCCTGACCCGCTCACAGGGCCTGGCCCCCGCAGCCCTGACCCGCTCACAGGGACTGGCCCCCGCAGCCCTGACCCGCTCACAGGGACTGGCCCCCGCAGCCCTGACCCGCTCACAGGGACTGGCCCCCGCAGCCCTCACACGCTCACAGGGACTGGCCCCCGCAGCCCTGACCCGCTCACAGCTATTTGCCACCGCAGCCATGACCCGATCACAGGCACTGTCCCACGCAGCCCTGTCCCGCTGACATGGACTGGCCCCCGCAGCCCTGACCACCTGACAGCTATTTGACACCGCAGCCCTCGCCCGCTCACAGGGACTGGCCCCCGCAGCCCTGACCCGCTCACAGGGACTGGCCCCTGCAGCCCTGACCCGCTCACTGGGCCTGGCCCCCGCAGCCCTGACCCGCTCACAGGGCCTGGGCCCCGCAGCCCTGACCCGCTCACAGGGCCTGGCCCCCGCAGCGCTCACCCGCTCACAGGGACTGGCCCCCGCAGCTCTGACCCGCTCTCAGGGCCTGGCCCCCGCAGCCCTGACCCGCTCACAGGGACTGGCCCCCTCAGCCATGACCCGATCACAGGCACTGTACCCCGCAGCCCTGTCCCCCTGACAGCTATTTGCCACCGCAGCCATGACCCGATCACAGGCACTGTCCCCCGCAGCCCTGTCCCGCTGACATGGACTGGCCCCCGCAGCGCTGACAACCTGACAGCTATTTGCCACCGCAGCCCTCGCCCGCTCACAGGGACTGGCCCCCGCAGCCCTGACCCGCTCACAGGGACTGGCCCCCGCAGCCCTGGCCCGCTCACAGGGACTGGCCCCCGCAGACCTGGCCCGCTCACAGGGACTGGCCCCCGCAGCCCTGGCCCGCTCACAGGGACTGGCCCCCGCAGCCCTGGCCCGCTCACAGGGACTGGCCCCCGCAGCCCTGGCCGGCTCGCAGGGACTGGCCCCCGCAGCCCTGCCCGCTCGCAGGTCCTGGCCCCCGCAGCCCTGACCCGCTCGCAGGGCCTGGCCCCCGCAGCCCTGACCCGCTCGCAGGGCCTGGCTCCCGCAGCCCTGACCCGCTCGCAGGGCCTGGCCCCCGCAGCCCTGACCCGCTCACAGGGACTGGCCCCCCGCAGCCCTGACCCGCTCGCAGGGCCTGGCCCCCGCAGCCCTGACCCGCTCGCAGGGCCTGGCTCCCGCAGCCCTGACCCGCTCGCAGGGCCTTGCCCCCGCAGCCCTGACCCGCTCTCAGGGCCTGGCCCCCGCAGCCCTGACCCGCTCACAGGGACTGGCCCCCCGCAGCCCTGACCCGCTCACAGGGACTGGCCCCCGCAGCCCTGACCCGCTCACAGGGACTGGCCCCCGCAGCCCTGACCCGCTCACAGGGACTGGCCCCCGCAGCCCTGACCCGCTCACAGGGACTGGCCCCCGCAGCCCTGACCCGCTCACAGGGACTGGCCCCCGCAGCCCTGACCCGCTCTCAGGGCCTGGTCCCCGCATCCCTGACCCGCTCTCAGGGCCTGGCCCCCGCAGCCCTGACCCGCTCTCAGGGCCTGGCCCCCGCAGCCCTGACCCGCTCACAGGGCCTGGCCCCCGCAGCCGTGACCCGCTCACTGGGCCTGGCCCCCGCAGCCCTGACCCGCTCACAGGGCCTGGGCCCCGCAGCCCTGACCCGCTCACAGGGCCTGGCCCCCGCAGCCCTCACCCGCTCACAGGGACTGGCCCCCGCAGCCCTGACCCGCTCACAGGGACTGGCCCCCGCAGCCCTGACCCCCTCACAGGGACTGGCCCCCGCAGCCCTGACCCGCTCACAGGGACTGGCGCCCGCAGCCCTGACCCGCTCACAGGGACTGGCCCCCGCAGCCCTGACCCGCTCACAGCGACTGGCCCCCGCAGCCCTGACCCGCTCACAGGGACTGGCCCCCGCAGCCCTGACCCGCTCACAGGGACTGGCCCCCGCAGCCCTCACACGCTCACAGGGACTGGCCCCAGCAGCCCTGACCCGCTCACAGCTATTTGCCACCGCAGCCATGACCCGATCACAGGCACTGTCCCACGCAGCCCTGTCCCGCTGACATGGACTGGCCCCCGCAGCCCTGACCACCTGACAGCTATTTGCCACCGCAGCCCTCGCCCGCTCACAGGGACTGTCCCCCGCAGCCCTGACCCGCTCACAGGGACTGGCCCCCGCAGCCCTGACCTGCTCACAGCTCTTTGCCACCGCAGCCGTGACCCGCTCACAGGGACTGGCCTCCTCAGCCATGACCCGATCACAGGCACTGGCCCCCGCAGCCCTGACCCGCTCACAGGGACTGGCCCCCGCAGCCCTGACCCGCTCTCAGGGCCTGGCCCCCGCAGCCCTGACCCGCTCTCAGGGCCTGGCCCCCGCAGCCCTGACCCGCTCTCAGGGCCTGGCCCCCGCAGCCCTGACCCGCTTACAGGGCCTGGCCCCCGCAGCCCTCACCCGCTCACAGGGACTGGCCCCCGCAGCCCTGACCCGCTCACAGGGACTGGCCCCCGCAGCCCTGACCCCCTCACAGGGACTGGCCCCCGCAGCCCTGACCCGCTCACAGGGACTGGCGCCCGCAGCCCTGACCCGCTCACAGGGACTGGCCCCCGCAGCCCTGACCCGCTCACAGGGACTGGCCCCCGCAGCCCTGACCCGCTCACAGGGACTGGCCCCCGCAGCCCTCACACGCTCACAGGGACTGGCCCCAGCAGCCCTGACCCGCTCACAGCTATTTGCCACCGCAGCCATGACCCGATCACAGGCACTGTCCCACGCAACCCTGTCCCGCTGACATGGACTGGCCCCCGCAGCCCTGACCACCTGACAGCTATTTGCCACCGCAGCCCTCGCCCGCTCACAGGGACTGTCCCCCGCAGCCCTGACCCGCTCACAGGGACTGGCCCCCGCAGCCCTGACCTGCTCACAGCTCTTTGCCACCGCAGCCCTGACCCGCTCACAGGGACTGGCCCCCTCAGCCATGACCCGATCACAGGCACTGGCCCCCGCAGCCCTGACCCGCTCACAGGGACTGGCCCCCGCAGCCCTGACCCGCTCTCAGGGCCTGGCCCCCGCAGCCCTGACCCGCTCTCAGGGCCTGGCCCCCGCAGCCCTGACCCGCTCTCAGGGCCTGGCCCCCGCAGCCCTGACCCGCTCACAGGGCCTGGCCCCCGCAGCCCTGACCCGCTCACTGGGCCTGGCCCCCGCAGCCCTGACCCGCTCACAGGGCCTGGGCCCCGCAGCCCTGACCCGCTCACAGGGCCTGGCCCCCGCAGCCCTCACCCGCTCACAGGGACTGGCCCCCGCAGCCCTGACCCGCTCTCAGGGCCTGGCCCCCGCAGCCCTGACCCGCTCACAGGGCCTGGCCCCCGCAGCCCTGACCCGATCACTGGGCCTGGCCCCCGCAGCCCTGACCCGCTCACAGGGACTGGCCCCCGCAGCCCTGACCCGCTCACAGGGACTGGCCCCCGCAGCCCTGACCCGCTCACAGGGACTGGCCCCCGCAGCCCTCACACGCTCACAGGGACTGGCCCCCGCAGCCCTGACCCGCTCACAGCTATTTGCCACCGCAGCCATGACCCGATCACAGGCACTGTCCCACGCAGCCCTGTCCCGCTGACATGGACTGGCCCCCGCAGCCCTGACCACCTGACAGCTATTTGACACCGCAGCCCTCGCCCGCTCACAGGGACTGGCCCCCGCAGCCCTGACCCGCTCACAGGGACTGGCCCCCGCAGCCCTGACCCGCTCACTGGGCCTGGCCCCCGCAGCCCTGACCCGCTCACAGGGCCTGGGCCCCGCAGCCCTGACCCGCTCACAGGGCCTGGCCCCCGCAGCGCTCACCCGCTCACAGGGACTGGCCCCCGCAGCTCTGACCCGCTCACAGGGACTGGCCCCCTCAGCCATGACCCGATCACAGGCACTGTACCCCGCAGCCCTGTCCCCCTGACAGCTATTTGCCACCGCAGCCATGACCCGATCACAGGCACTGTCCCCCGCAGCCCTGTCCCGCTGTCATGGACTGGCCCCCGCAGCGCTGACAACCTGACAGCTATTTGCCACCGCAGCCCTCGCCCGCTCACAGGAACTGGCCCCCGCAGCCCTGGCCCGCTCACAGGGACTGGCCCCCGCAGCCCTGGCCCGCTCACAGGGACTGGCCCCCGCAGACCTGGCCCGCTCACAGGGACTGGCCACCGCAGCCCTGGCCCGCTCACAGGGACTGGCCCCCGCAGCCCTGGCCCGCTCACAGGGACTGGCCCCCGCAGCCCTGGCCCGCTCACAGGGACTGGCCCCCGCAGCCCTGGTTGGCTCGCAGGGACTGGCCCCCGCAGCCCTGCCCGCTCGCAGGTCCTGGCCCCCGCAGCCCTGACCCGCTCGCAGGGCCTGGCCCCCGCAGCCCTGACCCGCTCGCAGGGCCTGGCTCCCGCAGCCCTGACCCGCTCGCAGGGCCTGGCCCCCGCAGCCCTGACCCGCTCACAGGGACTGGCCCCCCGCAGCCGTGACCCGCTCGCAGGGCCTGGCCCCCGCAGCCCTGACCCGCTCGCAGGGCCTGGCTCCCGCAGCCCTGACCCGCTCGCAGGGCCTGGCCCCCGCTGCCCTGACCCGCTCTCAGGGCCTGGCCCCCGCAGCCCTGACCCGCTCACAGGGACTGGCCCCCCGCAGCCCTGACCCGCTCACAGGGACTGGCCCCCGCAGCCCTGACCCGCTCACAGGGACTGGCCCCCGCAGCCCTGACCCGCTCACAGGGAATGGCCCCCGCAGCCCTGACCCGCTCACAGGGACTGGCCCCCGCAGCCCTGACCCGCTCACAGGGACTGGCCCCCGCAGCCCTGACCCGCTCTCAGGGCCTGGTCCCCGCAGCCCTGACCCGCTCTCAGGGCCTTGCCCCCGCAGCCCTGACCCGCTCTCAGGGCCTGGCCCCCGCAGCCCTGACCCGCTCACAGTGCCTGGCCCCCGCAGCCGTGACCCGCTCACTGGGCCTGGCCCCCGCAGCCCTGACCCGCTCACAGGGCCTGGGCCCCGCAGCCCTGACCCGCTCACAGGGCCTGGCCCCCGCAGCCCTCACCCGCTCACAGGGACTGGCCCCCGCAGCCCTGACCCGCTCACAGGGACTGGCCCCCGCAGCCCTGACCCGCTCACAGGGACTGGCCCCCGCAGCCCTGATCCGCTCACAGGGACTGGCCCCCGCAGCCCTGACCCGCTCACAGGGACTGGCTCCCGCAGCACTCACACGCTCACAGGGACTGGCCCCAGCAGCCCTGACCCGCTCACAGCTATTTGCCACCGCAGCCATGACCCGATCACAGGCACTCTCCCACGCAGCCCTGTCCAGCTGACATGGACTGGCCCCCGCAGCCCTGACCACCTGACAGCTATTTGCCACCGCAGCCCTCGCCCGCTCACAGGGACTGTCCCCCGCAGCCCTGACCCGCTCACAGGGACTGGCCCCCGCAGCCCTGACCTGCTCACAGCTCTTTGCCACCGCAGCCCTGACCCGCTCACAGGGACTGGCCCCCTCAGCCATGACCCGATTACAGGCTCTGTACCCCGCAGCCCTTTCCCCCTGACAGCTATTTGCCACCGCAGCCATGACCCGATCACAGGGACTGGCCCCCGCAGCCCTGGCCCGCTCACAGGGACTGGCCCCCGCAGCCCTGGCCCGCTCACAGGTACTGGCCCCCGCAGCCCTGGCCCGCTCACAGGGACTGGCCCCCGCAGCTCTGGCCCGCTCACAGGGACTGGCCCCCGCAGCCCTGGCCCGCTCACAGGGACTGGCCCCCGCAGCCCTGGCCCGCTCGCAGGGACTGGCCCCCGCAGCCCTGCCCGCTCGCAGGTCCTGGCCCCCGCAGCCCTGACCCGCTCGCCGGGCCTGGCCCCCGCAGCCCTGACCCGCTCACTGGGCCTGGCCCCCGCAGCCCTGACCCGCTCACTGGGCCTGGCCCCCGCAGCCCTGACCCGCTCACAGGGACTGGCCCCCGCAGCCCTGACCCGCTCACAGGGACTGGCCCCCGCAGCCCTGACCCGCTCACAGGGACTGGCCCCCGCAGCCCTCTCACGCTCACAGGGACTGGCCCCCGCAGCCCTGACCCGCTCACAGCTATTTGCCACCGCAGCCATGACCCGATCACAGGCACTGTCCCACGCAGCCCTGTCCCGCTGACATGGACTGGCCCCCGCAGCCCTGACCACCTGACAGCTATTTGCCACCGCAGCCCTCGCCCGCTCACAGGGACTGTCCCCCGCAGCCCTGACCCGCTCACAGGGACTGGCCCCCGCAGCCCTGACCTGCTCACAGCTCTTTGCCACCGCAGCCCTGACCCGCTCACAGGGACTGGCCCCCTCAGCCATGACCCGATCACAGGCACTGTACCCCGCAGCCCTGTCCCCCTGACAGCTATTTGCCACCGCAGCCATGACCCGATCACAGGTACTGGCCCCCGCACCCCTGGCCCGCTCACAGGGACTGGCCCCCGCAGCCCTGGCCCGCTCACAGGGACTGGCCCCCGCAGCCCTGGCCCGCTCACAGGGACTGGCCCCCGCAGCCCTGGCCCGCTCACAGGGACTGGCCCCCGCAGCCCTGGCCCGCTCGCAGGGACTGGCACCCGCAGCCCTGCCCGCTCGCAGGTCCTGGGCCCCGCAGCCCTGACCCGCTCGCAGGTCCTGGCCCCCGCAGCCCTGACCCGCTCGCAGGGCCTGGCTCCCGCAGCCCTGACCCGCTCGCAGGGCCTGGCCCCCGCAGCCCTGACCCGCTCGCAGGGACTGGCCCCCCGCAGCCCTGACCCGCTCGCAGGGACTGGCCCCCGCAGCCCTGACCCGCTCGCAGGGACTGGCCCCCGCAGCCCTGACCCGCTCGCAGGGAATGGCCCCCGCAGCCCTGACCCGCTCTCAGGGCCTGGCCCCCGCAGCCCATACCCGCTCACAGGGACTGGACCCCGCAGCCCTGACCCGCTCACAGGTACTGGCCCCCGCAGCCCTGACCCGCTCTCAGGGCCTGGCCCCCGCAGCCCTGACCCGCTCTCAGGGCCTGGCCCCCGCAGCCCTGACCCGCTCTCAGGGCCTGGCCCCCGCAGCCCTGACCCGCTCACAGGGCCTGGCCCCCGCAGCCCTGACCCGCTCACTGGGCCTGGCCCCCGCAGCCCTGACCCGCTCACAGGGCCTGGCCCCCGCATCCCTGACCCGCTCACAGGGCCTGTCCCCCGCAGCCCTGACCCGCTCACAGGGACTGGCCCCCGCAGCCCTGACCCGCTCACAGGGACTGGCCCCCGCAGCCCTGACCCGCTCACAGGGACTGGCCCCCGCAGCCCTGACCCGCTCACAGGGACTGGCCCCCGCAGCCTTGACCCGCTCACAGGGACTGGCCCCCGCAGCCATGACCCGCTCACAGGGACTGGCCCCCGCAGCCCTGACCCGCTCACAGGGACTGGCCCCCGCAGCCCTCACACGCTCACAGGGACTGGCCCCCGCAGCCCTGACCCGCTCACAGCTATTTGCCACCGCAGCCATGACCCGTTCACAGGCACTGTCCCACGCAGCCCTGTCCCGCTGACATGGACTGGCCCCCGCAGCCCTGACCACCTGACAGCTATTTGCCACCGCAGCCCTCGCCCGCTCGCAGGGCCTGGCCCCCGCAGCCCTGACCCGCTCGCAGGGCCTGGCTCCCGCAGCCCTGACCCGCTCGCAGGGCCTGGCCCCCGCAGCCCTGACCCGCTCTCAGGGCCTGGCCCCCGCAGCCCTGACCCGCTCTCAGGGCCTGGCCCCCGCAGCCCTGACCCGCTCACAGGGACTGGCCCCCGCAGCCCTGACCTGCTCACAGCTCTTTGCCACCGCAGCCCTGACCCGCTCACAGGGACTGGCCCCCTCAGCCATGACCCGATCACAGGCACTGTACCCCGCAGCCCTGTCCCCCTGACAGCTATTTGCCACCGCAGCCATGACCCGATCACAGGTACTGGCCCCCGCACCCCTGGCCCGCTCACAGGGACTGGCCCCCGCAGCCCTGGCCCGCTCACAGGGACTGGCCCCCGCAGCCCTGGCCCGCTCACAGGGACTGACCCCGCAGCCCTGGCCCGCTCACAGGGACTGGCCCCCGCAGCCCTGGCCCGCTCGCAGGGACTGGCACCCGCAGCCCTGCCCGCTCGCAGGTCCTGGGCCCCGCAGCCCTGACCCGCTCGCAGGTCCTGGCCCCCGCAGCCCTGACCCGCTCGCAGGGCCTGGCTCCCGCAGCCCTGACCCGCTCGCAGGGCCTGGCCCCCGCAGCCCTGACCCGCTCGCAGGGACTGGCCCCCCGCAGCCCTGACCCGCTCGCAGGGACTGGCCCCCGCAGCCCTGACCCGCTCGCAGGGACTGGCCCCCGCAGCCCTGACCCGCTCGCAGGGAATGGCCCCCGCAGCCCTGACCCGCTCTCAGGGCCTGGCCCCCGCAGCCCATACCCGCTCACAGGGACTGGACCCCGCAGCCCTGACCCGCTCACAGGTACTGGCCCCCGCAGCCCTGACCCGCTCTCAGGGCCTGGCCCCCGCAGCCCTGACCCGCTCTCAGGGCCTGGCCCCCGCAGCCCTGACCCGCTCTCAGGGCCTGGCCCCCGCAGCCCTGACCCGCTCACTGGGCCTGGCCCCCGCAGCCCTGACCCGCTCACTGGGCCTGGCCCCCGCAGCCCTGACCCGCTCACAGGGCCTGGCCCCCGCATCCCTGACCCGCTCACAGGGCCTGTCCCCCGCAGCCCTGACCCGCTCACAGGGACTGGCCCCCGCAGCCCTGACCCGCTCACTGGGATTGGCCCCCGCAGCCCTGACCCGCTCACAGGGACTGGCCCCCGCAGCCCTGACCCGCTCACAGGGACTGGCCCCCGCAGCCTTGACCCGCTCACAGGGACTGGCCCCCGCAGCCATGACCCGCTCACAGGGACTGGCCCCCGCAGCCCTGGCCCGCTCTCAGGGCCTGGCCCCCGCAGCCCTGACCCGCTCACAGGGCCTGGCCCCCGCAGCCGTGACCCGCTCACTGGGCCTGGCCCCCGCAGCCCTGACCCGCTCACAGGGCCTGGGCCCCGCAGCCCTGACCCGTTCACAGGGCATGGCCCCCGCAGCCATCACCCGCTCACAGGGACTGGCCCCCGCAGCCCTGACCCGCTCACAGGGACTGGCCCCCGCGGCCCTGACCCGCTCACAGGGACTGGCCCCCGCAGCCCTGACCCGCTCACAGGGACTGGCTCCCGCAGCCCTGACCCGCTCACAGGGACTGGCCCCCGCAGCCCTGACCCGCTCACAGGGACTGGCCCCCGCAGCCCTGATCCGCTCACAGGGACTGGCCCCCGCAGCCCTGACCCGCTCACAGGGACTGGCCCCCGCAGCCCTCACACGCTCACAGGGACTGGCCCCAGCAGCCCTGACCCGCTCACAGCTATTTGCCACCGCAGCCATGACCCGATCACAGGCACTGTCCCACGCAGCCCTGTCCCGCTGACATGGACTGGCCCCCGCAGCCCTGACCACCTGACAGCTATTTGCCACCGCAGCCCTCGCCCGCTCACAGGGACTGTCCCCCGCAGCCCTGACCCGCTCACAGGGACTGGCCCCCGCAGCCCTGACCTGCTCACAGCTCTTTGCCACCGCAGCCCTGACCCGCTCACAGGGACTGGCCCCCTCAGCCATGACCCGATCACAGGCACTGTACCCCGCAGCCCTGTCCCCCTGACAGCTATTTGCCACCGCAGCCATGACCCGATCACAGGGACTGGCCCCCGCAGCCCTGGCCCGCTCACAGGGACTGGCCCCCGCAGCCCTGGCCCGCTCACAGGTACTGGCCCCCGCAGCCCTGGCCCGCTCACAGGGACTGGCCCCTGCAGCCCTGGCCCGCTCACAGGGACTGGCCCCCGCAGCCCTGGCCCGCTCACAGGGACTGGCCCCCGCAGCCCTGGCCCGCTCGCAGGGACTGGCCCCCGCAGCCCTGCCCGCTCGCAGGTCCTGGCCCCCGCAGCCCTGACCCGCTCGCCGGGCCTGGCCCCCGCAGCCCTGACCCGCTCACAGGGCCTGGCCCCCGCAGCCCTGACCCGCTCACTGGGCCTGGCGCCCGCAGCCCTGACCCGCTCACAGGGACTGACCCCGCAGCCCTGACCCGCTCACAGGGACTGGCCCCCGCAGCCCTCACACGCTCACAGGGACTGGCCCCCGCAGCCCTGACCCGCTCACAGCTATTTGCCACCGCAGCCATGACCCGATCACAGGCACTGTCCCACGCAGCCCTGTCCCGCTGACATGGACTGGCCCCCGCAGCCCTGACCACTTGACAGCTATTTGCCACCGCAGCCCTCGCCCGCTCACAGGGACTGTCCCCCGCAGCCCTGACCCGCTCACAGGGACTGGCCCCCGCAGCCCTGACCTGCTCACAGCTCTTTGCCACCGCAGCCCTGACCCGCTCACAGGGACTGGCCCCCTCAGCCATGACCCGATCACAGGCACTGTACCCCGCAGCCCTGTCCCCCTGACAGCTATTTGCCACCGCAGCCATGACCCGATCACAGGTACTGGCCCCCGCACCCCTGGCCCGCTCACAGGGACTGGCCCCCGCAGCCCTGGCCCGCTCACAGGGACTGGCCCCCGCAGCCCTGGCCCGCTCACAGGGACTGGCCCCCGCAGCCCTGGCCCGCTCACAGGGACTGGCCCCCGCAGCCCTGGCCCGCTCGCAGGGCCTGGCTCCCGCAGCCCTGACCCGCTCGCAGGGCCTGGCCCCCGCAGCCCTGACCCGCTCGCAGGGACTGGCCCCCCGCAGCCCTGACCCGCTCACAGGGACTGGCCCCCGCAGCCATGACCCGCTCGCAGGGACTGGCCCCCGCAGCCCTGACCCGCTCGCAGGGAATGGCCCCCGCAGCCCTGACCCGCTCTCAGGGCCTGGCCCCCGCAGCCCATACCCGCTCACAGGGACTGGACCCCGCAGCCCTGACCCGCTCACAGGTACTGGCCCCCGCAGCCCTGACCCGCTCTCAGGGCCTGGCCCCCGCAGCCCTGACCCGCTCTCAGGGCCTGGCCCCCGCAGCCCTGACCCGCTCACAGGGCCTGGCCCCCGCAGCCCTGACCCGCTCACTGGGCCTGGCCCCCGCAGTCCTGACCCGCTCACAGGGCCTGGCCCCCGCATCCCTGACCCGCTCACAGGGCCTGTCCCCCGCAGCCCTGACCCGCTCACAGGGACTGGCCCCCGCAGCCCTGACCCGCTCACAGGGACTGGCCCCCGCAGCCCTGACCCGCTCACAGGGACTGGCCCCCGCAGCCCTGACCCGCTCACAGGGACTGGCCCCCGCAGCCTTGACCCGCTCACAGGGACTGGCCCCCGCAGCCATGACCTGCTCACAGGGACTGGCCCCCGCAGCCCTGACCCGCTCACAGGGACTGGCCCCCGCAGCCCTCACACGCTCACAGGGACTGGCCCCCGCAGCCCTGACCCGCTCACAGCTATTTGCCACCGCAGCCATGACCCGTTCACAGGCACTGTCCCACGCAGCCCTGTCCCGCTGACATGGACTGGCCCCCGCAGCCCTGACCACCTGACAGCTATTTGCCACCGCAGCCCTCGCCCGCTCGCAGGGCCTGGCCCCCGCAGCCCTGACCCGCTCGCAGGGCCTGGCTCCCGCAGCCCTGACCCGCTCGCAGGGCCTGGCCCCCGCAGCCCTGACCCGCTCTCAGGGCCTGGCCCCCGCAGCCCTGACCCGCTCTCAGGGCCTGGCCCCCGCAGCCCTGACCCGCTCACAGTGCCTGGCCCCCGCAGCCCTGACCCGCTCACAGGGCCTGGCCCCCGCAGCCCTGACCCGCTCACAGGGCCTGGCCCCCGCAGCCCTGACCCGCTCTCAGGGCCTGGCCCCCGCAGCCCATACCCGCTCACAGGGACTGGACCCCGCAGCCCTGACCCGCTCACAGGTACTGGCCCCCGCAGCCCTGACCCGCTCTCAGGGCCTGGCCCCCGCAGCCCTGACCCGCTCTCAGGGCCTGGCCCCCGCAGCCCTGACCCGCTCACAGGGCCTGGCCCCCGCAGCCCTGATCCGCTCACTGGGCCTGGCCCCCGCAGTCCTGACCCGCTCACAGGGCCTGGCCCCCGCATCCCTGACCCGCTCACAGGGCCTGTCCCCCGCAGCCCTGACCCGCTCACAGGGACTGGCCCCCGCAGCCCTGACCCGCTCACAGGGACTGGCCCCCGCAGCCCTGACCCGCTCACAGGGACTGGCCCCCGCAGCCCTCACACGCTCACAGGGACTGGCCCCCGCAGCCCTGACCCGCTCACAGCTATTTGCCACCGCAGCCATGACCCGCTCACAGGGACTGGCCCCCTCAGCCATGACCCGATCACAGGCACTGTACCCCGCAGCCCTGTCCCGCTGACATGGACTGGCCCCCGCAGCCCTGACCACCTGACAGCTATTTGCCACCGCAGCCCTCGCCCGCTCGCAGGGCCTGTCCCCCGCAGCCCTGACCCGCTCGCAGGGCCTGGCTCCCGCAGCCCTGACCACCTGACAGCTATTTGCCACCGCAGCCCTCGCCCGCTCACATGGACTGGCCCCCGCAGCCCTGGCCCGCTCACAGGGACTGGCCCCCGCAGCCCTGGCCCACTCACAGGGACTGGCCCCCGCAGCCCTGGCCCGCTGACAGGGACTGGCCCCCGCAGCCCTGGCCCGCTCGCAGGGACTGGCCCCCGCAGCCCTGCCCGCTCGCAGGGCCTGGCCCCCGCAGCCCTGACCCGCTCGCAGGGCCTGGCCCAAGCAGCCCTGACCCGCTCGCAGGGCCTGGCTCCCGCAGCCCTTACCCGCTCGCAGGGCCTGGCCCTCGCAGCCCTGACCCGCTCGCAGGGACTGGCCCCCCGCAGCCCTGACCCGCTCACAGGGACTGGCCCCCGCAGCCCTGACCCGCTCACAGGGACTGGCCCCCGCAGCCCTGACCCGCTCACAGGGACTGGCCCCCGCAGCCCTGACCCGCTCACAGGGACTGGCCCCCGCAGCCCTGACCCGCTCTCAGGGCCTGGCCCCCGCAGCCCTGGCCCGCTCTCAGGGCCTGGCCCCCGCAGCCCTGACCCGCTCTCAGGGCTTGGCCCCCGCAGCCCTGACCCGCTCACAGGGCCTGGCCCCTGCATCCCTGACCCGCTCACTGGGCCTGGCCCCCGCAGCCCTGACCCGCTCACAGGGCCAGGCCCCCGCAGCCCTGACCCGCTCACAGGGACTGTCCCCCGCAGCCCTGACCCGCTCACAGGGACTGGCCCCCGCAGCCCTGACCCGCTAACAGGGACTGGCCCCCTCAGCCCTCACCCGCTCACATGGACTGGCCCCCGCAGCCCTCACACGCTCACAGGGACTGGCCCCCGCAGCCCTGACCCGCTCACAGCTATTTGCCACCGCAGCCATGACCCGATCACAGGCACTGTCCCACGCAGCCCTGTCCCGCTGACATGGACTGGCCCCCGCAGCCCTGATCACCTGACAGCTATTTGCCACCGCAGCCCTCGCCTGCTCACAGGGACTGGCCCCCGCAGCCCTGACCCGCTCACAGGGACTGGCCCCCGCAGCCCTGACCCGCTCACAGCTCTTTGCCACCGCATCCCTGACCCGCTCACAGGGACTGGCCCCCTCAGCCATGACCCGATCACAGGCACTGTACCCCGCAGCCCTGTCCCGCTGACATGGACTGGCCCCCGCAGCCCTGACCACCTGACAGCTATTTGCCACCGCAGCCCTCGCCCGCTCGCAGGGCCTGGCCCCCGCAGCCCTGACCCGCTCGCAGGGCCTGGCTCCCGCAGCCCTGACCACCTGACAGCTATTTGCCACCGCAGCCCTCGCCCGCTCACAGGGACTGGCCCCCGCAGCCCTGACCCGCTCGCAGAGCCTGGCCCCCGCAGCCCTGACCCGCTCACAGGGACTGGCCCCCCGCAGCCCTGACCCGCTCACAGGGACTGGCCCCCGCAGCCCTGACCCGCTCGCAGGGCCTGGCCCCCGCAGCCCTGACCCGCTCTCAGGGCCTGGCCCCCGCAGCCCTGACCCGCTCTCAGGGCCTGGCCCCCGCAGCCCTGACCCGCTCACAGGGCCTGGCCCCGCAGCCCTGACCCGCTCACAGGGCCTGGCCCCCGCAGCCCTGACCCGCTCACAGGGCCTGGCCCCCGCAGCCCTGACCCGCTGACAGGGCCTGGCCCCCGCAGCCCTGACCCGCTGACAGGGACAGGCCCCCGCAGCCCTGACCCGCTCACAGGGACTGGCCCCCGCAGCCCTGACCCGCTCACAGGGACTGGCCCCCGCAGCCCTGACCCGCTCACAGGGACTGGCCCCCGCAGCCCTGACCCGCTCACAGGGACTGGCCCCCGCAGCCCTGACCCGCTCACAGGGACTGGCCCCCGCAGCCCTCACACGCTCACAGGGACTGGCCCCCGCAGCCCTGACCCGCTCACAGCTATTTGCCACCGCAGCCATGACCCGCTCACAGGGACTGGCCCCCTCAGCCATGACCCGATCACAGGCACTGTACCCCGCAGCCCTGTCCCGCTGACATGGACTGGCCCCCGCAGCCCTGACCACCTGACAGCTATTTGCCACCGCAGCCCTCGCCCGCTCGCAGGGCCTGTCCCCCGCAGCCCTGACCCGCTCGCAGGGCCTGGCTCCCGCAGCCCTGACCACCTGACAGCTATTTGCCACCGCAGCCCTCGCCCGCTCACAGGGACTGGCCCCCGCAGCCCTGGCCCGCTCACAGGGACTGGCCCCCGCAGCCCTGGCCCACTCACAGGGACTGGCCCCCGCAGCCCTGGCCCGCTGACAGGGACTGGCCCCCGCAGCCCTGGCCCGCTCGCAGGGACTGGCCCCCGCAGCCCTGCCCGCTCGCAGGGCCTGGCCCCCGCAGCCCTGACCCGCTCGCAGGGCCTGGCCCAAGCAGCCCTGACCCGCTCGCAGGGCCTGGCTCCCGCAGCCCTGACCCGCTCGCAGGGCCTGGCCCTCGCAGCCCTGACCCGCTCGCAGGGACTGGCCCCCCGCAGCCCTGACCCGCTCACAGGGACTGGCCCCCGCAGCCCTGACCCGCTCGCAGGGACTGGCCCCCGCAGCCCTGACCCGCTCACAGGGACTGGCCCCCGCAGCCCTGACCCGCTCTCAGGGCCTGGCCCCCGCAGCCCTGGCCCGCTCTCAGGGCCTGGCCCCCGCAGCCCTGACCCGATCTCAGGGCTTGGCCCCCGCAGCCCTGACCCGCTCACAGGGCCTGGCCCCCGCATCCCTGACCGCTCACTGGGCCTGGCCCCCGCAGCCCTGACCCGCTCACAGGGCCTGGCCCCCGCAGCCCTGACCCGCTCACAGGTACTGGCCCCCGCAGCCCTGACCCGCTCACAGGGACTGGCCCCCGCAGCCCTGACCCGCTAACAGGGACTGGCCCCCGCAGCCCTGACCCGCTCACAGGGACTGGCCCCCGCAGCCCTCACACGCTCACAGGGACTGGCCCCCGCAGCCCTGACCCGCTCACAGCTATTTGCCACCGCAGCCATGACCCGATCACAGGCACTGTCCCACGCAGCCCTGTCCCGCTGACATGGACTGGCCCCCGCAGCCCTGATCACCTGACAGCTATTTGCCACCGCAGCCCTCGCCCGCTCACAGGGACTGGCCCCCGCAGCCCTGACCCGCTCACAGGGACTGGCCCCCGCAGCCCTGACCCGCTCACAGCTCTTTGCCACCGCATCCCTGACCCGCTCACAGGGACTGGCCCCCTCAGCCATGACCCGATCACAGGCACTGTACCCCGCAGCCCTGTCCCGCTGACATGGACTGGCCCCCGCAGCCCTGACCACCTGTCAGCTATTTGCCACCGCAGCCCTCGCCCGCTCGCAGGGCCTGGCCCCCGCAGCCCTGACCCGCTCGCAGGGCCTGGCTCCCGCAGCCCTGACCACCTGACAGCTATTTGCCACCGCAGCCCTCGCCCGCTCACAGGGACTGGCCCCCGCAGCCCTGACCCGCTCGCAGGGCCTGGCCCCCGCAGCCCTGACCCGCTCACAGGGACTGGCCCCCCGCAGCCCTGACCCGCTCACAGGGACTGGCCCCCGCAGCCCTGACCCGCTCACAGGGACTGGCCCCCCGCAGCCCTGACCCGCTCACAGGGACTGGCCCCCGCAGCCCTGACCCGCTCGCAGGGACTGGCCCCCGCAGCCCAGACCCGCTCACAGGGAATGGCCCCCGCAGCCCTGACCCGCTCACAGGGACTGGCCCCCGCAGCCCTCACACGCTCACAGGGACTGGCCCCCGCAGCCCTGACCCGCTCACAGGGACTGGCCCCCGCAGCCCTGACCTGCTCACAGCTCTTTGCCACCGCAGCCCTGACCCGCTCACAGGGACTGGCCCCCGCAGCCCTGACCTGCTCACAGCTCTTTGCCACCGCAGCCCTGACCCGCTCACAGGGACTGGCCCCCGCAGCCCTGACCCGCTCACAGGGACTGGCTCCCGCAGCCCTGACCCGCTCACAGGGACTGGTCCCCGCAGCCCTGACCCGCTCACAGGGACTGGCCCCCGCAGCCCTGATCCGCTCACAGGGACTGGCCCCCGCAGCCCTGACCCGCTCACAGGGACTGGCCCCCGCAGCCCTCACACGCTCACAGGGACTGGCCCCAGCAGCCCTGACCCGCTCACAGCTATTTGCCACCGCAGCCATGACCCGATCACAGGCACTGTCCCACGCAGCCCTGTCCCGCTGACATGGACTGGCCCCCGCAGCCCTGACCACCTGACAGCTATTTGCCACCGCAGCCCTCGCCCGCTCACAGGGACTGTCCCCCGCAGCCCTGACCCGCTCACAGGGACTGGCCCCCGCAGCCCTGACCTGCTCACAGCTCTTTGCCACCGCAGCCCTGACCCTCTCACAGGGACTGGCCCCCTCAGCCATGACCCGATCACAGGCACTGTACCCCGCAGCCCTGTCCCCCTGACAGCTATTTGCCACCGCAGCCATGACCCGATCACAGGGACTGGCCCCCGCAGCCCTGGCCCGCTCACAGGGACTGGCCCCCGCAGCCCTGGCCCGCTCACAGGTACTGGCCCCCGCAGCCCTGGCCCGCTCACAGGGACTGGCCCCCGCAGCCCTGGCCCGCTCACAGGGACTGGCCCCCGCAGCCCTGGCCCGCTCACAGGGACTGGCCCCCGCAGCCCTGGCCCGCTCACAGGGACTGGCCCCCGCAGCCCTGACCCGCTCACAGGGCCTGGCCCCCGCAGCCCTGACCCGCTCACTGGGCCTGGCGCCCGCAGCCCTGACCCGCTCACAGGGACTGACCCCGCAGCCCTGACCCGCTCACAGGGACTGGCCCCCGCAGCCCTCACACGCTCACAGGGACTGGCCCCCGCAGCCCTGACCCGCTCACAGCTATTTGCCACCGCAGCCATGACCCGATCACAGGCACTGTCCCACGCAGCCCTGTCCCGCTGACATGGACTGGCCCCCGCAGCCCTGACCACCTGACAGCTATTTGCCACCGCAGCCCTCGCCCGCTCACAGGGACTGGCCCCCGCAGCCCTGACCCGCTCACAGGGTCTGGCCCCCGCAGCCCTGACCCGCTCACAGGGACTGGCCCCCGCAGCCACGACCCGATCACAGGCACTGTCCCACGCAGCCCTGTCCCGCTGACATGGACTGGCCCCCGCAGCCCTGACCACCTGGCAGCTATTTGCCACCGCAGCCCTCGCCCGCTCGCAGGGCCTGGCCCCCGCAGCCCTGACCCGCTCGCAGGGCCTGGCTCCCGCAGCCCTGACCCGCTCACAGGGACTGGCCCCCGCAGCCCTGACCCGCTCACAGGGAATGGCCCCCGCAGCCCTGACCCGCTCACAGGGACTGGCCCCCGCAGCCCTGACCCGCTCACAGGGACTGGCCCCCGCAGCCCTGACCCGCTCTCAGGGCCTGGCCCCCGCAGCCCTGACCCGCTCTCAGGGCCTGGCCCCCGCAGCCCTGACCCGCTCTCAGGGCCTGGCCCCCGCAGCCCTGACCCGCTCACAGGGCCTGGCCCCCGCAGCCCTGACCCGCTCACTGGGCCTGGCCCCCGCAGCCCTGACCCGCTCACAGGGCCTGGGCCCCGCAGCCCTGACCCGCTCACAGGGCCTGGCCCCCGCAGCCCTGACCCGCTCACAGGGACTGGCCCCCGCAGCCCTGACCCGCTCTCAGGGCCTGGCCCCCGCAGCCCTGACCCGCTCACAGGGCCTGGCCCCCGCAGCCCTGACCCGCTCACAGGGACTGGCCCCCGCAGCCCTGACCCGCTCACAGGGACTGGCCCCCGCAGCCCTGACCCGCTCACAGGGACTGGCCCCCGCAGCCCTCACACGCTCACAGGGACTGGCCCCCGCAGCCCTGACCCGCTCACAGCTATTTGCCACCGCAGCCATGACCCGATCACAGGCACTGTCCCACGCAGCCCTGTCCCGCTGACATGGACTGGCCCCCGCAGCCCTGACCACCTGACAGCTATTTGACACCGCAGCCCTCGCCCGCTCACAGGGACTGGCCCCCGCAGCCCTGACCCGCTCACAGGGACTGGCCCCTGCAGCCCTGACCCGCTCACTGGGCCTGGCCCCCGCAGCCCTGACCCGCTCACAGGGCCTGGGCCCCGCAGCCCTGACCCGCTCACAGGGCCTGGCCCCCGCAGCGCTCACCCGCTCACAGGGACTGGCCCCCGCAGCTCTGACCCGCTCTCAGGGCCTGGCCCCCGCAGCCCTGACCCGCTCACAGGGACTGGCCCCCTCAGCCATGACCCGATCACAGGCACTGTACCCCGCAGCCCTGTCCCCCTGACAGCTATTTGCCACCGCAGCCATGACCCGATCACAGGCACTGTCCCCCGCAGCCCTGTCCCGCTGACATGGACTGGCCCCCGCAGCGCTGACAACCTGACAGCTATTTGCCACCGCAGCCCTCGCCCGCTCACAGGGACTGGCCCCCGCAGCCCTGGCCGGCTCACAGGGACTGGCCCCCGCAGCCCTGGCCCGCTCACAGGGACTGGCCCCCGCAGACCTGGCCCGCTCACAGGGACTGGCCCCCGCAGCCCTGGCCCGCTCACAGGGACTGGCCCCCGCAGCCCTGGCCCGCTCACAGGGACTGGCCCCCGCAGCCCTGGCCGGCTCGCAGGGACTGGCCCCCGCAGCCCTGCCCGCTCGCAGGTCCTGGCCCCCGCAGCCCTGACCCGCTCGCAGGGCCTGGCCCCCGCAGCCCTGACCCGCTCGCATGGCCTGGCTCCCGCAGCCCTGACCCGCTCGCAGGGCCTGGCCCCCGCAGCCCTGACCCGCTCACAGGGACTGGCCCCCCGCAGCCCTGACCCGCTCGCAGGGCCTGGCCCCCGCAGCCCTGACCCGCTCGCAGGGCCTGGCTCCCGCAGCCCTGACCCGCTCGCAGGGCCTGGCCCCCGCAGCCCTGACCCGCTCGCAGGGCCTGGCCCCCGCAGCCCTGACCCGCTCACAGGGACTGGCCCCCGCAGCCCTGACCCGCTCACAGGGACTGGCCCCCGCAGCCCTCACACGCTCACAGGGACTGGCCCCCGCAACCCTGACCCGCTCACAGCTATTTGCCACCGCAGCCATGACCCGCTCACAGGGACTGGCCCCCTCAGCCATGACCCGATCACAGGCACTGTACCCCGCAGCCCTGTCCCGCTGACATGGACTGGCCCCCGCAGCCCTGACCACCTGACAGCTATTTGCCACCGCAGCCCTCGCCCGCTCGCAGGGCCTGTCCCCCGCAGCCCTGACCCGCTCGCAGGGCCTGGCTCCCGCAGCCCTGACCACCTGACAGCTATTTGCCACCGCAGCCCTCGCCCGCTCACAGGGACTGGCCCCCGCAGACCTGGCCCGCTCACAGGGACTGGCCCCCGCAGCCCTGGCCCACTCACAGGGACTGGCCCCCGCAGCCCTGGCCCGCTGACAGGGACTGGCCCCCGCAGCCCTGGCCCGCTCGCAGGGACTGGCCCCCGCAGCCCTGCCCGCTCGCAGGGCCTGGCCCCCGCAGCCCTGACCCGCTCGCAGGGCCTGGCCCAAGCAGCCCTGACCCGCTCGCAGGGCCTGGCTCCCGCAGCCCTGACCCGCTCGCAGGGCCTGGCCCTCGCAGCCCTGACCCGCTCGCAGGGACTGGCCCCCCGCAGCCCTGACCCGCTCACAGGGACTGGCCCCCGCAGCCCTGACCCGCTCGCAGGGACTGGCCCCCGCAGCCCTGACCCGCTCACAGGGACTGGCCCCCGCAGCCCTGACCCGCTCTCAGGGCCTGGCCCCCGCAGCCCTGGCCCGCTCTCAGGGCCTGGCCGCCGCAGCCCTGACCCGATCTCAGGGCTTGGCCCCCGCAGCCCTGACCCGCTCACAGGGCCTGGCCCCCGCATCCCTGACCCGCTCACTGGGCCTGGCCCCCGCAGCCCTGACCCGCTCACAGGGCCTGGCCCCCGCAGCCCTGACCCGCTCACAGGTACTGGCCCCCGCAGCCCTGACCCGCTCACAGGGACTGGCCCCCGCAGCCCTGACCCGCTAACAGGGACTGGCCCCCGCAGCCCTGACCCGCTCACAGGGACTGGCCCCCGCAGCCCTCACACGCACACAGGGACTGGCCCCCGCAGCCCTGACCCGCTCACAGCTATTTGCCACCGCAGCCATGACCCGATCACAGGCACTGTCCCACGCAGCCCTGTCCCGCTGACATGGACTGGCCCCCGCAGCCCTGATCACCTGACAGCTATTTGCCACCGCAGCCCTCGCCCGCTCACAGGGACTGGCCCCCGCAGCCCTGACCCGCTCACAGGGACTGGCCCCCGCAGCCCTGACCCGCTCACAGCTCTTTGCCACCGCATCCCTGACCCGCTCACAGGGACTGGCCCCCTCAGCCATGACCCGATCACAGGCACTGTACCCCGCAGCCCTGTCCCGCTGACATGGACTGGCCCCCGCAGCCCTGACCACCTGTCAGCTATTTGCCACCGCAGCCCTCGCCCGCTCGCAGGGCCTGGCCCCCGCAGCCCTGACCCGCTCGCAGGGCCTGGCTCCCGCAGCCCTGACCACCTGACAGCTATTTGCCACCGCAGCCCTCGCCCGCTCACAGGGACTGGCCCCCGCAGCCCTGACCCGCTCGCAGGGCCTGGCCCCCGCAGCCCTGACCCGCTCACAGGGACTGGCCCCCCGCAGCCCTGACCCGCTCACAGGGACTGGCCCCCGCAGCCCTGACCCGCTCACAGGGACTGGCCCCCCGCAGCCCTGACCCGCTCACAGGGACTGGCCCCCGCAGCCCTGACCCGCTCGCAGGGACTGGCCCCCGCAGCCCAGACCCGCTCACAGGGAAAGGCCCCCGCAGCCCTGACCCGCTCACAGGGACTGGCCCCCGCAGCCCTCACACGCTCACAGGGACTGGCCCCCGCAGCCCTGACCCGCTCACAGGGACTGGCCCCCGCAGCCCTGACCTGCTCACAGCTCTTTGCCACCGCAGCCCTGACCCGCTCACAGGGACTGGCCCCCGCAGCCCTGACCTGCTCACAGCTCTTTGCCACCGCAGCCCTGACCCGCTCACAGGGACTGGCCCCCGCAGCCCTGACCCGCTCACAGGGACTGGCTCCCGCAGCCCTGACCCGCTCACAGGGACTGGTCCCCGCAGCCCTGACCCGCTCACAGGGACTGGCCCCCGCAGCCCTGATCCGCTCACAGGGACTGGCCCCCGCAGCCCTGACCCGCTCACAGGGACTGGCCCCCGCAGCCCTCACACGCTCACAGGGACTGGCCCCAGCAGCCCTGACCCGCTCACAGCTATTTGCCACCGCAGCCATGACCCGATCACAGGCACTGTCCCACGCAGCCCTGTCCCGCTGACATGGACTGGCCCCCGCAGCCCTGACCACCTGACAGCTATTTGCCACCGCAGCCCTCGCCCGCTCACAGGGACTGTCCCCCGCAGCCCTGACCCGCTCACAGGGACTGGCCCCCGCAGCCCTGACCTGCTCACAGCTCTTTGCCACCGCAGCCCTGACCCTCTCACAGGGACTGGCCCCCTCAGCCATGACCCGATCACAGGCACTGTACCCCGCAGCCCTGTCCCCCTGACAGCTATTTGCCACCGCAGCCATGACCCGATCACAGGGACTGGCCCCCGCAGCCCTGGCCCGCTCACAGGGACTGGCCCCCGCAGCCCTGGCCCGCTCACAGGTACTGGCCCCCGCAGCCCTGGCCCGCTCACAGGGACTGGCCCCCGCAGCACTGGCCCGCTCACAGGGACTGGCCCCCGCAGCCCTGGCCCGCTCACAGGGACTGGCCCCCGCAGCCCTGGCCCGCTCACAGGGACTGGCCCCCGCAGCCCTGACCCGCTCACAGGGCCTGGCCCCCGCAGCCCTGACCCGCTCACTGGGCCTGGCGCCCGCAGCCCTGACCCGCTCACAGGGACTGACCCCGCAGCCCTGACCCGCTCACAGGGACTGGCCCCCGCAGCCCTCACACGCTCACAGGGACTGGCCCCCGCAGCCCTGACCCGCTCACAGCTATTTGCCACCGCAGCCATGACCCGATCACAGGCACTGTCCCACGCAGCCCTGTCCCGCTGACATGGACTGGCCCCCGCAGCCCTGACCACCTGACAGCTATTTGCCACCGCAGCCCTCGCCCGCTCACAGGGACTGGCCCCCGCAGCCCTGACCCGCTCACAGGGTCTGGCCCCCGCAGCCCTGACCCGCTCACAGGGACTGGCCCCCGCAGCCATGACCCGATCACAGGCACTGTCCCACGCAGCCCTGTCCCGCTGACATGGACTGGCCCCCGCAGCCCTGACCACCTGGCAGCTATTTGCCACCGCAGCCCTCGCCCGCTCGCAGGGCCTGGCCCCCGCAGCCCTGACCCGCTCGCAGGGCCTGGCTCCCGCAGCCCTGACCCGCTCACAGGGACTGGCCCCCGCAGCCCTGACCCGCTCACAGGGAATGGCCCCCGCAGCCCTGACCCGCTCACAGGGACTGGCCCCCGCAGCCCTGACCCGCTCACAGGGACTGGCCCCCGCAGCCCTGACCCGCTCTCAGGGCCTGGCCCCCGCAGCCCTGACCCGCTCTCAGGGCCTGGCCCCCGCAGCCCTGACCCGCTCTCAGGGCCTGGGCCCCGCAGCCCTGACCCGCTCACAGGGCCTGGCCCCCGCAGCCCTCACCCGCTCACAGGGACTGGCCCCCGCAGCCCTGACCCGCTCTCAGGGCCTGGCCCCCGCAGCCCTGACCCGCTCACAGGGCCTGGCCCCCGCAGCCCTGACCCGCTCACAGGGACTGGCCCCCGCAGCCCTGACCCGCTCACAGGGACTGGCCCCCGCAGCCCTCACACGCTCACAGGGACTGGCCCCCGCAGCCCTGACCCGCTCACAGCTATTTGCCACCGCAGCCATGACCCGATCACAGGCACTGTCCCACGCAGCCCTGTCCCGCTGACATGGACTGGCCCCCGCAGCCCTGACCACCTGACAGCTATTTGACACCGCAGCCCTCGCCCGCTCACAGGGACTGGCCCCCGCAGCCCTGACCCGCTCACAGGGACTGGCCCCTGCAGCCCTGACCCGCTCACTGGGCCTGGCCCCCGCAGCCCTGACCCGCTCACAGGGCCTGGGCCCCGCAGCCCTGACCCGCTCACAGGGCCTGGCCCCCGCAGCCCTCACACGCACACAGGGACTGGCCCCCGCAGCCCTGACCCGCTCACAGCTATTTGCCACCGCAGCCATGACCCGATCACAGGCACTGTCCCACGCAGCCCTGTCCCGCTGACATGGACTGGCCCCCGCAGCCCTGATCACCTGACAGCTATTTGCCACCGCAGCCCTCGCCCGCTCACAGGGACTGGCCCCCGCAGCCCTGACCCGCTCACAGGGACTGGCCCCCGCAGCCCTGACCCGCTCACAGCTCTTTGCCACCGCATCCCTGACCCGCTCACAGGGACTGGCCCCCTCAGCCATGACCCGATCACAGGCACTGTACCCCGCAGCCCTGTCCCGCTGACATGGACTGGCCCCCGCAGCCCTGACCACCTGTCAGCTATTTGCCACCGCAGCCCTCGCCCGCTCGCAGGGCCTGGCCCCCGCAGCCCTGACCCGCTCGCAGGGCCTGGCTCCCGCAGCCCTGACCACCTGACAGCTATTTGCCACCGCAGCCCTCGCCCGCTCACAGGGACTGGCCCCCGCAGCCCTGACCCGCTCGCAGGGCCTGGCCCCCGCAGCCCTGACCCGCTCACAGGGACTGGCCCCCCGCAGCCCTGACCCGCTCACAGGGACTGGCCCCCGCAGCCCTGACCCGCTCACAGGGACTGGCCCCCCGCAGCCCTGACCCGCTCACAGGGACTGGCCCCCGCAGCCCTGACCCGCTCGCAGGGACTGGCCCCCGCAGCCCAGACCCGCTCACAGGGAAAGGCCCCCGCAGCCCTGACCCGCTCACAGGGACTGGCCCCCGCAGCCCTCACACGCTCACAGGGACTGGCCCCCGCAGCCCTGACCCGCTCACAGGGCCTGGCCCCCGCAGCCCTGACCCGCTCGCAGGGCCTGGCCCAAGCAGCCCTGACCCGCTCGCAGGGCCTTACTCCCGCAGCCCTGACCCGCTCGCAGGGCCTGGCCCTCGCAGCCCTGACCCGCTCGCAGGGACTGGCCCCCCGCAGCCCTGACCCGCTCACAGGGACTGGCCCCCGCAGCCCTGACCCGCTCGCAGGGACTGGCCCCCGCAGCCCTGACCCGCTCACAGGGACTGGCCCCCGCAGCCCTGACCCGCTCTCAGGGCCTGGCCCCCGCAGCCCTGGCCCGCTCTCAGGGCCTGGCCGCCGCAGCCCTGACCCGATCTCAGGGCTTGGCCCCCGCAGCCCTGACCCGCTCACAGGGCCTGGCCCCCGCATCCCTGACCCGCTCACTGGGCCTGGCCCCCGCAGCCCTGACCCGCTCACAGGGCCTGGCCCCCGCAGCCCTGACCCGCTCACAGGTACTGGCCCCCGCAGCCCTGACCCGCTCACAGGGACTGGCCCCCGCAGCCCTGACCCGCTAACAGGGACTGGCCCCCGCAGCCCTGACCCGCTCACAGGGACTGGCCCCCGCAGCCCTCACACGCACACAGGGACTGGCCCCCGCAGCCCTGACCCGCTCACAGCTATTTGCCACCGCAGCCATGACCCGATCACAGGCACTGTCCCACGCAGCCCTGTCCCGCTGACATGGACTGGCCCCCGCAGCCCTGATCACCTGACAGCTATTTGCCACCGCAGCCCTCGCCCGCTCACAGGGACTGGCCCCCGCAGCCCTGACCCGCTCACAGGGACTGGCCCCCGCAGCCCTGACCCGCTCACAGCTCTTTGCCACCGCATCCCTGACCCGCTCACAGGGACTGGCCCCCTCAGCCATGACCCGATCACAGGCACTGTACCCCGCAGCCCTGTCCCGCTGACATGGACTGGCCCCCGCAGCCCTGACCACCTGTCAGCTATTTGCCACCGCAGCCCTCGCCCGCTCGCAGGGCCTGGCCCCCGCAGCCCTGACCCGCTCGCAGGGCCTGGCTCCCGCAGCCCTGACCACCTGACAGCTATTTGCCACCGCAGCCCTCGCCCGCTCACAGGGACTGGCCCCCGCAGCCCTGACCCGCTCGCAGGGCCTGGCCCCCGCAGCCCTGACCCGCTCACAGGGACTGGCCCCCCGCAGCCCTGACCCGCTCACAGGGACTGGCCCCCGCAGCCCTGACCCGCTCACAGGGACTGGCCCCCCGCAGCCCTGACCCGCTCACAGGGACTGGCCCCCGCAGCCCTGACCCGCTCGCAGGGACTGGCCCCCGCAGCCCAGACCCGCTCACAGGGAAAGGCCCCCGCAGCCCTGACCCGCTCACAGGGACTGGCCCCCGCAGCCCTCACACGCTCACAGGGACTGGCCCCCGCAGCCCTGACCCGCTCACAGGGACTGGCCCCCGCAGCCCTGACCTGCTCACAGCTCTTTGCCACCGCAGCCCTGACCCGCTCACAGGGACTGGCCCCCGCAGCCCTGACCTGCTCACAGCTCTTTGCCACCGCAGCCCTGACCCGCTCACAGGGACTGGCCCCCGCAGCCCTGACCCGCTCACAGGGACTGGCTCCCGCAGCCCTGACCCGCTCACAGGGACTGGTCCCCGCAGCCCTGACCCGCTCACAGGGACTGGCCCCCGCAGCCCTGATCCGCTCACAGGGACTGGCCCCCGCAGCCCTGACCCGCTCACAGGGACTGGCCCCCGCAGCCCTCACACGCTCACAGGGACTGGCCCCAGCAGCCCTGACCCGCTCACAGCTATTTGCCACCGCAGCCATGACCCGATCACAGGCACTGTCCCACGCAGCCCTGTCCCGCTGACATGGACTGGCCCCCGCAGCCCTGACCACCTGACAGCTATTTGCCACCGCAGCCCTCGCCCGCTCACAGGGACTGTCCCCCGCAGCCCTGACCCGCTCACAGGGACTGGCCCCCGCAGCCCTGACCTGCTCACAGCTCTTTGCCACCGCAGCCCTGACCCTCTCACAGGGACTGGCCCCCTCAGCCATGACCCGATCACAGGCACTGTACCCCGCAGCCCTGTCCCCCTGACAGCTATTTGCCACCGCAGCCATGACCCGATCACAGGGACTGGCCCCCGCAGCCCTGGCCCGCTCACAGGGACTGGCCCCCGCAGCCCTGGCCCGCTCACAGGTACTGGCCCCCGCAGCCCTGGCCCGCTCACAGGGACTGGCCCCCGCAGCACTGGCCCGCTCACAGGGACTGGCCCCCGCAGCCCTGGCCCGCTCACAGGGACTGGCCCCCGCAGCCCTGGCCCGCTCACAGGGACTGGCCCCCGCAGCCCTGACCCGCTCACAGGGCCTGGCCCCCGCAGCCCTGACCCGCTCACTGGGCCTGGCGCCCGCAGCCCTGACCCGCTCACAGGGACTGACCCCGCAGCCCTGACCCGCTCACAGGGACTGGCCCCCGCAGCCCTCACACGCTCACAGGGACTGGCCCCCGCAGCCCTGACCCGCTCACAGCTATTTGCCACCGCAGCCATGACCCGATCACAGGCACTGTCCCACGCAGCCCTGTCCCGCTGACATGGACTGGCCCCCGCAGCCCTGACCACCTGACAGCTATTTGCCACCGCAGCCCTCGCCCGCTCACAGGGACTGGCCCCCGCAGCCCTGACCCGCTCACAGGGTCTGGCCCCCGCAGCCCTGACCCGCTCACAGGGACTGGCCCCCGCAGCCATGACCCGATCACAGGCACTGTCCCACGCAGCCCTGTCCCGCTGACATGGACTGGCCCCCGCAGCCCTGACCACCTGGCAGCTATTTGCCACCGCAGCCCTCGCCCGCTCGCAGGGCCTGGCCCCCGCAGCCCTGACCCGCTCGCAGGGCCTGGCTCCCGCAGCCCTGACCCGCTCACAGGGACTGGCCCCCGCAGCCCTGACCCGCTCACAGGGAATGGCCCCCGCAGCCCTGACCCGCTCACAGGGACTGGCCCCCGCAGCCCTGACCCGCTCACAGGGACTGGCCCCCGCAGCCCTGACCCGCTCTCAGGGCCTGGCCCCCGCAGCCCTGACCCGCTCTCAGGGCCTGGCCCCCGCAGCCCTGACCCGCTCTCAGGGCCTGGGCCCCGCAGCCCTGACCCGCTCACAGGGCCTGGCCCCCGCAGCCCTCACCCGCTCACAGGGACTGGCCCCCGCAGCCCTGACCCGCTCTCAGGGCCTGGCCCCCGCAGCCCTGACCCGCTCACAGGGCCTGGCCCCCGCAGCCCTGACCCGCTCACAGGGACTGGCCCCCGCAGCCCTGACCCGCTCACAGGGACTGGCCCCCGCAGCCCTCACACGCTCACAGGGACTGGCCCCCGCAGCCCTGACCCGCTCACAGCTATTTGCCACCGCAGCCATGACCCGATCACAGGCACTGTCCCACGCAGCCCTGTCCCGCTGACATGGACTGGCCCCCGCAGCCCTGACCACCTGACAGCTATTTGACACCGCAGCCCTCGCCCGCTCACAGGGACTGGCCCCCGCAGCCCTGACCCGCTCACAGGGACTGGCCCCTGCAGCCCTGACCCGCTCACTGGGCCTGGCCCCCGCAGCCCTGACCCGCTCACAGGGCCTGGGCCCCGCAGCCCTGACCCGCTCACAGGGCCTGGCCCCCGCAGCCCTCACACGCACACAGGGACTGGCCCCCGCAGCCCTGACCCGCTCACAGCTATTTGCCACCGCAGCCATGACCCGATCACAGGCACTGTCCCACGCAGCCCTGTCCCGCTGACATGGACTGGCCCCCGCAGCCCTGATCACCTGACAGCTATTTGCCACCGCAGCCCTCGCCCGCTCACAGGGACTGGCCCCCGCAGCCCTGACCCGCTCACAGGGACTGGCCCCCGCAGCCCTGACCCGCTCACAGCTCTTTGCCACCGCATCCCTGACCCGCTCACAGGGACTGGCCCCCTCAGCCATGACCCGATCACAGGCACTGTACCCCGCAGCCCTGTCCCGCTGACATGGACTGGCCCCCGCAGCCCTGACCACCTGTCAGCTATTTGCCACCGCAGCCCTCGCCCGCTCGCAGGGCCTGGCCCCCGCAGCCCTGACCCGCTCGCAGGGCCTGGCTCCCGCAGCCCTGACCACCTGACAGCTATTTGCCACCGCAGCCCTCGCCCGCTCACAGGGACTGGCCCCCGCAGCCCTGACCCGCTCGCAGGGCCTGGCCCCCGCAGCCCTGACCCGCTCACAGGGACTGGCCCCCCGCAGCCCTGACCCGCTCACAGGGACTGGCCCCCGCAGCCCTGACCCGCTCACAGGGACTGGCCCCCCGCAGCCCTGACCCGCTCACAGGGACTGGCCCCCGCAGCCCTGACCCGCTCGCAGGGACTGGCCCCCGCAGCCCAGACCCGCTCACAGGGAAAGGCCCCCGCAGCCCTGACCCGCTCACAGGGACTGGCCCCCGCAGCCCTCACACGCTCACAGGGACTGGCCCCCGCAGCCCTGACCCGCTCACAGGGACTGGCCCCCGCAGCCCTGACCTGCTCACAGCTCTTTGCCACCGCAGCCCTGACCCGCTCACAGGGACTGGCCCCCGCAGCCCTGACCTGCTCACAGCTCTTTGCCACCGCAGCCCTGACCCGCTCACAGGGACTGGCCCCCGCAGCCCTGACCCGCTCACAGGGACTGGCTCCCGCAGCCCTGACCCGCTCACAGGCACTGTACCCCGCAGCCCTGTCCCCCTGACAGCTATTTGCCACCGCAGCCATGACCCGATCACAGGGACTGGCCCCCGCAGCCCTGGCCCGCTCACAGGGACTGGCCCCCGCAGCCCTGGCCCGCTCACAGGTACTGGCCCCCGCAGCCCTGGCCCGCTCACAGGGACTGGCCCCCGCAGCACTGGCCCGCTCACAGGGACTGGCCCCCGCAGCCCTGGCCCGCTCACAGGGACTGGCCCCCGCAGCCCTGGCCCGCTCACAGGGACTGGCCCCCGCAGCCCTGACCCGCTCACAGGGCCTGGCCCCCGCAGCCCTGACCCGCTCACTGGGCCTGGCGCCCGCAGCCCTGACCCGCTCACAGGGACTGACCCCGCAGCCCTGACCCGCTCACAGGGACTGGCCCCCGCAGCCCTCACACGCTCACAGGGACTGGCCCCCGCAGCCCTGACCCGCTCACAGCTATTTGCCACCGCAGCCATGACCCGATCACAGGCACTGTCCCACGCAGCCCTGTCCCGCTGACATGGACTGGCCCCCGCAGCCCTGACCACCTGACAGCTATTTGCCACCGCAGCCCTCGCCCGCTCACAGGGACTGGCCCCCGCAGCCCTGACCCGCTCACAGGGTCTGGCCCCCGCAGCCCTGACCCGCTCACAGGGACTGGCCCCCGCAGCCATGACCCGATCACAGGCACTGTCCCACGCAGCCCTGTCCCGCTGACATGGACTGGCCCCCGCAGCCCTGACCACCTGGCAGCTATTTGCCACCGCAGCCCTCGCCCGCTCGCAGGGCCTGGCCCCCGCAGCCCTGACCCGCTCGCAGGGCCTGGCTCCCGCAGCCCTGACCCGCTCACAGGGACTGGCCCCCGCAGCCCTGACCCGCTCACAGGGAATGGCCCCCGCAGCCCTGACCCGCTCACAGGGACTGGCCCCCGCAGCCCTGACCCGCTCACAGGGACTGGCCCCCGCAGCCCTGACCCGCTCTCAGGGCCTGGCCCCCGCAGCCCTGACCCGCTCTCAGGGCCTGGCCCCCGCAGCCCTGACCCGCTCTCAGGGCCTGGGCCCCGCAGCCCTGACCCGCTCACAGGGCCTGGCCCCCGCAGCCCTCACCCGCTCACAGGGACTGGCCCCCGCAGCCCTGACCCGCTCTCAGGGCCTGGCCCCCGCAGCCCTGACCCGCTCACAGGGCCTGGCCCCCGCAGCCCTGACCCGCTCACAGGGACTGGCCCCCGCAGCCCTGACCCGCTCACAGGGACTGGCCCCCGCAGCCCTGACCCGCTCACAGGGACTGGCCCCCGCAGCCCTCACACGCTCACAGGGACTGGCCCCCGCAGCCCTGACCCGCTCACAGCTATTTGCCACCGCAGCCATGACCCGATCACAGGCACTGTCCCACGCAGCCCTGTCCCGCTGACATGGACTGGCCCCCGCAGCCCTGACCACCTGACAGCTATTTGACACCGCAGCCCTCGCCCGCTCACAGGGACTGGCCCCCGCAGCCCTGACCCGCTCACAGGGACTGGCCCCTGCAGCCCTGACCCGCTCACTGGGCCTGGCCCCCGCAGCCCTGACCCGCTCACAGGGCCTGGGCCCCGCAGCCCTGACCCGCTCACAGGGCCTGGCCCCCGCAGCGCTCACCCGCTCACAGGGACTGGCCCCCGCAGCTCTGACCCGCTCTCAGGGCCTGGCCCCCGCAGCCCTGACCCGCTCACAGGGACTGGCCCCCTCAGCCATGACCCGATCACAGGCACTGTACCCCGCAGCCCTGTCCCCCTGACAGGTATTTGCCACCGCAGCCATGACCCGATCACAGGCACTGTCCCCCGCAGCCCTGTCCCGCTGACATGGACTGGCCCCCGCAGCGCTGACAACCTGACAGCTATTTGCCACCGCAGCCCTCGCCCGCTCACAGGGACTGGCCCCCGCAGCCCTGGCCGGCTCACAGGGACTGGCCCCCGCAGCCCTGGCCCGCTCACAGGGACTGGCCCCCGCAGACCTGGCCCGCTCACAGGGACTGGCCCCCGCAGCCCTGGCCCGCTCACAGGGACTGGCCCCCGCAGCCCTGGCCCGCTCACAGGGACTGGCCCCCGCAGCCCTGGCCGGCTCGCAGGGACTGGCCCCCGCAGCCCTGCCCGCTCGCAGGTCCTGGCCCCCGCAGCCCTGACCCGCTCGCAGGGCCTGGCCCCCGCAGCCCTGACCCGCTCGCAGGGCCTGGCTCCCGCAGCCCTGACCCGCTCGCAGGGCCTGGCCCCCGCAGCCCTGACCCGCTCACAGGGACTGGCCCCCCGCAGCCCTGACCCGCTCGCAGGGCCTGGCCCCCGCAGCCCTGACCCGCTCGCAGGGCCTGGCTCCCGCAGCCCTGACCCGCTCGCAGGGCCTGGCCCCCGCAGCCCTGACCCGCTCACAGGGCCTGGCCCCCGCAGCCATGACCCGCTCACAGGGACTGGCCCCCCGCAGCCCTGACCCGCTCACAGGGACTGGCCCCCGCAGCCCTGACCCGCTCACAGGGACTGGCCCCCGCAGCCCTGACCCGCTCACAGGGACTGGCCCCCGCAGCCCTCACACGCTCACAGGGACTGGCCCCCGCAGCCCTGACCCGCTCACAGGGACTGGCCCCCGCAGCCCTCACACGCTCACAGGGACTGGCCCCCGCAGCCCTGACCCGCTCACAGCTATTTGCCACCGCAGCCATGACCCGATCACAGGCACTGTCCCACGCAGCCCTGTCCCGCTGACATGGACTGGCCCCCGCAGCCCTGACCACCTGACAGCTATTTGCCACCGCAGCCCTCGCCCGCTCACAGGGACTGTCCCCCGCAGCCCTGACCCGCTCACAGGGACTGGCCCCCGCAGCCCTGACCTGCTCACAGCTCTTTGCCCCCGCAGCCCTGACCCGCTCACAGGGACTGGCCCCCTCAGCCATGACCCGATCACAGGCACTGTACCCCGCAGCCCTGTCCCCCTGACAGCTATTTGCCACCGCAGCCATGACCCGATCACAGGTACTGGCCCCCGCACCCCTGGCCCGCTCACAGGGACTGGCCCCCGCAGCCCTGGCCCGCTCACAGGGACTGGCCCCCGCAGCCCTGGCCCGCTCACAGGGACTGGCCCCCGCAGCCCTGGCCCGCTCACAGGGACTGGCCCCCGCAGCCCTGGCCCGCTCGCAGGGACTGGCACCCGCAGCCCTGCCCGCTCGCAGGTCCTGGGCCCCGCAGCCCTGACCCGCTCGCAGGTCCTGGCCCCCGCAGCCCTGACCCGCTCGCAGGGCCTGGCTCCCGCAGCCCTGACCCGCTCGCAGGGCCTGGCCCCCGCAGCCCTGACCCGCTCGCAGGGACTGGCCCCCCGCAGCCCTGACCCGCTCACAGGGACTGGCCCCCGCAGCCCTGACCCGCTCGCAGGGACTGGCCCCCGCAGCCCTGACCCGCTCGCAGGGAATGGCCCCCGCAGCCCTGACCCGCTCTCAGGGCCTGGCCCCCGCAGCCCATACCCGCTCACAGGGACTGGACCCCGCAGCCCTGACCCGCTCACAGGTACTGGCCCCCGCAGCCCTGACCCGCTCTCAGGGCCTGGCCCCCGCAGCCCTGACCCGCTCTCAGGGCCTGGCCCCCGCAGCCCTGACCCGCTCTCAGGGCCTGGCCCCCGCAGCCCTGACCCGCTCACAGGGCCTGGCCCCCGCAGCCCTGACCCGCTCACTGGGCCTGGCCCCCGCAGCCCTGACCCGCTCACAGGGCCTGGCCCCCGCATCCCTGACCCGCTCACAGGGCCTGTCCCCCGCAGCCCTGACCCGCTCACAGGGACTGGCCCCCGCAGCCCTGACCCGCTCACAGGGACTGGCCCCCGCAGCCCTGACCCGCTCACAGGGACTGGCCCCCGCAGCCCTGACCCGCTCACAGGGACTGGCCCCCGCAGCCTTGACCCGCTCACAGGGACTGGCCCCCGCAGCCATGACCCGCTCACAGGGACTGGCCCCCGCAGCCCTGACCCGCTCACAGGGACTGGCCCCCGCAGCCCTCACACGCTCACAGGGACTGGCCCCAGCAGCCCTGACCCGCTCACAGCTATTTGCCACCGCAGCCATGACCCGTTCACAGGCACTGTCCCACGCAGCCCTGTCCCGCTGACATGGACTGGCCCCCGCAGCCCTGACCACCTGACAGCTATTTGCCACCGCAGCCCTCGCCCGCTCGCAGGGCCTGGCCCCCGCAGCCCTGACCCGCTCGCAGGGCCTGGCTCGCGCAGCCCTGACCCGCTCGCAGGGCCTGGCCCCCGCAGCCCTGACCCGCTCACAGGGCCTGGCCCCCGCAGCCCTGACCCGCTCTCAGGGCCTGGCCCCCGCAGCCCTGACCCGCTCACAGGGCCTGGCCCCCGCAGCCCTGACCCGCTCACAGGGCCTGGCCCCCGCAGCCCTGACCCGCTCACAGGGCCTGGCCCCCGCAGCCCTGACCCGCTCACAGGGCCTGGCCCCCGCAGCCCTGACCCGCTGACAGGGACAGGCCCCCGCAGCCCTGACCCGCTCACAGGGACTGGCCGCCGCAGCCCTGACCCGCTCACAGGGACTGGCCCCCGCAGCCCTGACCCGCTCACAGGGACTGGCCCCCGCAGCCCTGACCCGCTCACAGGGACTGGCCCCCGCAGCCCTGACCCGCTCACAGGGACTGGCCCCCGCAGCCCTGACCCGCTCACAGGGACTGGCCCCCGCAGCCCTCACACGCTCACAGGGACTGGCCCCCGCAGCCCTGACCCGCTCACAGCTATTTGCCACCGCAGCCATGACCCGCTCACAGGGACTGGCCCCCTCAGCCATGACCCGATCACAGGCACTGTACCCCGCAGCCCTGTCCCGCTGACATGGACTGGCCCCCGCAGCCCTGACCACCTGACAGCTATTTGCCACCGCAGCCCTCGCCCGCTCGCAGGGCCTGTCCCCCGCAGCCCTGACCCGCTCGCAGGGCCTGGCTCCCGCAGCCCTGACCACCTGACAGCTATTTGCCTCCGCAGCCCTCGCCCGCTCACAGGGACTGGCCCCCGCAGCCCTGGCCCGCTCACAGGGACTGGCCCCCGCAGCCCTGGCCCACTCACAGGGACTGGCCCCCGCAGCCCTGGCCCGCTGACAGGGACTGGCCCCCGCAGCCCTGGCCCGTTCGCAGGGACTGGCCCCCGCTGCCCTGCCCGCTCGCAGGGCCTGGCCCCCGCAGCCCTGACCCGCTCGCAGGGCCTGGCCCAAGCAGCCCTGACCCGCTCGCAGGGACTGGCCCCCCGCAGCCCTGACCCGCTCACAGGGACTGGCCCCCGCAGCCCTGACCCGCTCACAGGGACTGGCCCCCGCAGCCCTGACCCGCTCACAGGGACTGGCCCCCGCAGCCCTGACCCGCTCACAGGGCCTGGCCCCCGCAGCCCTGGCCCGCTCACTGGGCCTGGCCCCCGCAGCCCTGACCCGCTCACAGGGCCTGGGCCCCGCAGCCCTGACCCGTTCACAGGGCATGGCCCCCGCAGCCATCACCCGCTCACAGCGACTGGCCCCCGCAGCCCTGACCCGCTCACAGGGACTGGCCCCCGCAGCCCTGACCCGCTCACAGGGACTGGCCCCCGCAGCCCTGACCCGCTCACAGGGACTGGCTCCCGCAGCCCTGACCCGCTCACAGGGACTGGCCCCCGCAGCCCTGACCCGCTCACAGGGACTGGCCCCCGCAGCCCTGATCCGCTCACAGGGACTGGCTCCCGCAGCCCTGACCCGCTCACAGGGACTGGCCCCCGCAGCCCTCACACGCTCACAGGGACTGGCCCCAGCAGCCCTGACCCGCTCACAGCTATTTGCCACCGCAGCCATGACCCGATCACAGGCACTGTCCCACGCAGCCCTGTCCCGCTGACATGGACTGGCCCCCGCAGCCCTGACCACCTGACAGCTATTTGCCACCGCAGCCCTCGCCCGCTCACAGGGACTGTCCCCCGCAGCCCTGACCCGCTCACAGGGACTGGCCCCCGCAGCCCTGACCTGCTCACAGCTCTTTGCCACCGCAGCCCTGACCCGCTCACAGGGACTGGCCCCCTCAGCCATGACCCGATCACAGGCACTGTACCCCGCAGCCCTGTCCCCCTGACAGCTATTTGCCACCGCAGCCATGACCCGATCACAGGGACTGGCCCCCGCAGCCCTGGCCCGCTCACAGGGACTGGCCCCCGCAGCCCTGGCCCGCTCACAGGTACTGGCCCCCGCAGCCCTGGCCCGCTCACAGGGACTGGCCCCCGCAGCCTTGGCCCGCTCACAGGGACTGGCCCCCGCAGCCCTGGCCCGCTCACAGGGACTGGCCCCCGCAGCCCTGGCCCGCTCGCAGGGACTGGCCCCCTCAGCCCTGCCCGCTCGCAGGTCCTGGCCCCCGCAGCCCTGACCCGCTCGCCGGGCCTGGCCCCCGCAGCCCTGACCCGCTCACAGGGCCTGGCCCCCGCAGCCCTGACCCGCTCACTGGGCCTGGCGCCCGCAGCCCTGACCCGCTCACAGGGACTGACCCCGCAGCCCTGACCCGCTCACAGGGACTGGCCCCCGCAGCCCTCACACGCTCACAGGGACTGGCCCCCGCAGCCCTGACCCGCTCACAGCTATTTGCCACCGCAGCCATGACCCGCTCACAGGGACTGGCCCCCTCAGCCATGACCCGATCACAGGCACTGTACCCCGCAGCCCTGTCCCGCTGACATGGACTGGCCCCCGCAGCCCTGACCACCTGACAGCTATTTGCCACCGCAGCCCTCGCCCGCTCGCAGGGCCTGTCCCCCGCAGCCCTGACCCGCTCGCAGGGCCTGGCTCCCGCAGCCCTGACCACCTGACAGCTATTTGCCACCGCAGCCCTCGCCCGCTCACAGGGACTGGCCCCCGCAGCCCTGGCCCGCTCACAGGGACTGGCCCCCGCAGCCCTGGCCCACTCACAGGGACTGGCCCCCGCAGCCCTGGCCCGCTGACAGGGACTGGCCCCCGCAGCCCTGGCCCGCTCGCAGGGACTGGCCCCCGCAGCCCTGCCCGCTCGCAGGGCCTGGCCCCCGCAGCCCTGACCCGCTCGCAGGGCCTTGCCCAAGCAGCCCTGACCCGCTCGCAGGGCCTGGCTCCCGCAGCCCTGACCCGCTCGCAGGGCCTGGCCCTCGCAGCCCTGACCCGCTCGCAGGGACTGGCCCCCCGCAGCCCTGACCCGCTCACAGGGACTGGCCCCCGCAGCACTGACCCGCTCACAGGGACTGGCCCCCGCAGCCCTGACCCGCTCACAGGGACTGGCCCCCGCAGCCCTGACCCGCTCTCAGGGCCTGGCCCCCGCAGCCCTGGCCCGCTCTCAGGGCCTGGCCCCCGCAGCCCTGACCCGCTCTCAGGGCTTGGCCCCCGCAGCCCTGACCCGCTCACAGGGCCTGGCCCCTGCATCCCTGACCCGCTCACTGGGCCTGGCCCCCGCAGCCCTGACCCGCTCACAGGGCCAGGCCCCCGCAGCCCTGACCCGCTCACAGGGACTGGCCCCCGCAGCCCTGACCCGCTCACAGGGACTGGCCCCCGCAGCCCTGACCCGCTAACAGGGACTGGCCCCCTCAGCCCTCACCCGCTCACAGGGACTGGCCCCCGCAGCCCTCACACGCTCACAGGGACTGGCCCCCGCATCCCTGACCCGCTCACAGCTATTTGCCACCGCAGCCATGACCCGATCACAGGCACTGTCCCACGCAGCCCTGTCCCGCTGACATGGACTGGCCCCCGCAGCCCTGATCACCTGACAGCTATTTGCCACCGCAGCCCTCGCCTGCTCACAGGACTGGCCCCCGCAGCCCTGACCCGCTCACAGGGACTGGCCCCCGCAGCCCTGACCCGCTCACAGCTCTTTGCCACCGCATCCCTGACCCGCTCACAGGGACTGGCCCCCTCAGCCATGACCCGATCACAGGCACTGTACCCCGCAGCCCTGTCCCGCTGACATGGACTGGCCCCCGCAGCCCTGACCACCTGACAGCTATTTGCCACCGCAGCCCTCGCCCGCTCGCAGGGCCTGGCCCCCGCAGCCCTGACCCGCTCGCAGGGCCTGGCTCCCGCAGCCCTGACCACCTGACAGCTATTTGCCACCGCAGCCCTCGCCCGCTCACAGGGACTGGCCCCCGCAGCCCTGACCCGCTCGCAGAGCCTGGCCCCCGCAGCCCTGACCCGCTCACAGGGACTGGCCCCCCGCAGCCCTGACCCGCTCACAGGGACTGGCCCCCGCAGCCCTGACCCGCTCGCAGGGCCTGGCCCCCGCAGCCCTGACCCGCTCTCAGGGCCTGGCCCCCGCAGCCCTGACCCGCTCTCAGGGCCTGGCCCCCGCAGCCCTGACCCGCTCACAGGGCCTGGCCCCCGCAGCCCTGACCCGCTCACAGGGCCTGGCCCCCGCAGCCCTGACCCGCTCACAGGGCCTGGCCCCCGCAGCCCTGACCCGCTCACAGGACCTGGCCCCCGCAGCCCTGACCCGCTGACAGGGACAGGCCCCCGCAGCCCTGACCCGCTCACAGGGACTGGCCCCCGCAGCCCTGACCCGCTCACAGGGACTGGCCCCCGCAGCCCTGACCCGCTCACAGGGACTGGCCCCCGCAGCCCTCACACGCTCACAGGGACTGGCCCCCGCAGCCCTGACCCGCTCACAGCTATTTGCCACCGCAGCCATGACCCGCTCACAGGGACTGGCCCCCTCAGCCATGACCCGATCACAGGCACTGTACCCCGCAGCCCTGTCCCGCTGACATGGACTGGCCCCCGCAGCCCTGACCACCTGACAGCTATTTGCCACCGCAGCCCTCGCCCGCTCGCAGGGCCTGTCCCCCGCAGCCCTGACCCGCTCGCAGGGCCTGGCTCCCGCAGCCCTGACCACCTGACAGCTATTTGCCACCGCAGCCCTCGCCCGCTCACAGGGACTGGCCCCCGCAGCCCTGGCCCGCTCACAGGGACTGGCCCCCGCAGCCCTGGCCCACTCACAGGGACTGGCCCCCGCAGCCCTGGCCCGCTGACAGGGACTGGCCCCCGCAGCCCTGGCCCGCTCGCAGGGACTGGCCCCCGCAGCCCTGCCCGCTCGCAGGGCCTGGCCCCCGCAGCCCTGACCCGCTCGCAGGGCCTGGCCCAAGCAGCCCTGACCCGCTCGCAGGGCCTGGCTCCCGCAGCCCTGACCCGCTCGCAGGGCCTGGCCCTCGCAGCCCTGACCCGCTCGCAGGGACTGGCCCCCCGCAGCCCTGACCCGCTCACAGGGACTGGCCCCCGCAGCCCTGACCCGCTCACAGGGACTGGCCCCCGCAGCCCTGACCCGCTCACAGGGACTGGCCCCCGCAGCCCTGACCCGCTCACAGGGACTGGCCCCCGCAGCCCTGACCCGCTGTCAGGGCCTGGCCCCCGCAGCCCTGGCCCGCTCTCAGGGCCTGGCCCCCGCAGCCCTGACCCGATCTCAGGGCTTGGCCCCCGCAGCCCTGACCCGCTCACAGGGCCTGGCCCCTGCATCCCTGACCCGCTCACTGGGCCTGGCCCCCGCAGCCCTGACCCGCTCACAGGGCCTGGCCCCCGCAGCCCTGACCCGCTCACAGGTACTGGCCCCCGCAGCCCTGACCCGCTCACAGGGACTGGCCCCCGCAGCCCTGACCCGCTAACAGGGACTGGCCCCCGCAGCCCTGACCCGCTCACAGGGACTGGCCCCCGCAGCCCTCACACGCTCACAGGGACTGGCCCCCGCAGCCCTGACCCGCTCACAGCTATTTGCCACCGCAGCCATGACCCGATCACAGGCACTGTCCCACGCAGCCCTGTCCCGCTGACATGGACTGTCCCCCGCAGCCCTGATCACCTGACAGCTATTTGCCACCGCAGCCCTCGCCCGCTCACAGGGACTGGCCCCCGCAGCCCTGACCCGCTCACAGGGACTGGCCCCCGCAGCCCTGACCCGCTCACAGCTCTTTGCCACCGCATCCCTGACCCGCTCACAGGGACTGGCCCCCTCAGCCATGACCCGATCACAGGCACTGTACCCCGCAGCCCTGTCCCGCTGACATGGACTGGCCCCCGCAGCCCTGACCACCTGTCAGCTATTTGCCACCGCAGCCCTCGCCCGCTCGCAGGGCCTGGCCCCCGCAGCCCTGACCCGCTCGCAGGGCCTGGCTCCCGCAGCCCTGACCACCTGACAGCTATTTGCCACCGCAGCCCTCGCCCGCTCACAGGGACTGGCCCCCGCAGCCCTGACCCGCTCGCAGGGCCTGGCCCCCGCAGCCCTGACCCGCTCACAGGGACTGGACCCCGCAGCCCTGACCCGCTCACAGGGACTGGCCCCCGCAGCCCTGACCCGCTCACAGGGACTGGCCCCCCGCAGCCCTGACCCGCTCACAGGGACTGGCCCCCGCAGCCCTGACCCGCTCGCAGGGACTGGCCCCCGCAGCCCAGACCCGCTCACAGGGAATGGCCCCCGCAGCCCTGACCCGCTCACAGGGACTGGCCCCCGCAGCCCTCACACGCTCACAGGGACTGGCCCCCGCAGCCCTGACCCGCTCACAGGGACTGGCCCCCGCAGCCCTGACCTGCTCACAGCTCTTTGCCACCGCAGCCCTGACCCGCTCACAGGGACTGGCCCCCGCAGCCCTGACCTGCTCACAGCTCTTTGCCACCGCAGCCCTGACCCGCTCACAGGGACTGGCCCCCGCAGCCCTGACCTGCTCACAGCTCTTTGCCACCGCAGCCCTGACCCGCTCACAGGGACTGGCCCCCGCAGCCCTGACCCGCTCACAGGGACTGGCTCCCGCAGCCCTGACCCGGTCACAGGGACTGGTCCCCGCAGCCCTGACCCGCTCACAGGGACTGGCCCCCGCAGCCCTGATCCGCTCACAGGGACTGGCCCCCGCAGCCCTGACCCGCTCACAGGGACTGGCCCCCGCAGCCCTCACACGCTCACAGGGACTGGCCCCAGCAGCCCTGACCCGCTCACAGCTATTTGCCACCGCAGCCATGACCCGATCACAGGCACTGTCCCACGCAGCCCTGTCCCGCTGACATGGACTGGCCCCCGCAGCCCTGACCACCTGACAGCTATTTGCCACCGCAGCCCTCGCCCGCTCACAGGGACTGTCCCCCGCAGCCCTGACCCGCTCACAGGGACTGGCCCCCGCAGCCCTGACCTGCTCACAGCTCTTTGCCACCGCAGCCCTGACCCTCTCACAGGGACTGGCCCCCTCAGCCATGACCCGATCACAGGCACTGTACCCCGCAGCCCTGTCCCCCTGACAGCTATTTGCCACCGCAGCCATGACCCGATCACAGGGACTGGCCCCCGCAGCCCTGGCCCGCTCACAGGGACTGGCCCCCGCAGCCCTGGCCCGCTCACAGGTACTGGCCCCCGCAGCCCTGGCCCGCTCACAGGGACTGGCCCCCGCAGCCCTGGCCCGCTCACAGGGACTGGCCCCCGCAGCCCTGGCCCGCTCACAGGGACTGGCCCCCGCAGCCCTGGCCCGCTCACAGGGACTGGCCCCCGCAGCCCTGACCCGCTCACAGGGCCTGGCCCCCGCAGCCCTGACCCGCTCACAGGGACTGGCCCCCGCAGCCCTCACACGCTCACAGGGACTGGCCCCCGCAGCCCTGACCCGCTCACAGGGACTGGCCCCCGCAGCCCTCACACGCTCACAGGGACTGGCCCCCGCAGCCCTGACCCGCTCACAGCTATTTGCCACCGCAGCCATGACCCGATCACAGGCACTGTCCCACGCAGCCCTGTCCCGCTGACATGGACTGGCCCCCGCAGCCCTGACCACCTGACAGCTATTTGCCACCGCAGCCCTCGCCCGCTCACAGGGACTGTCCCCCGCAGCCCTGACCCGCTCACAGGGACTGGCCCCCGCAGCCCTGACCTGCTCACAGCTCTTTGCCCCCGCAGCCCTGACCCGCTCACAGGGACTGGCCCCCTCAGCCATGACCCGATCACAGGCACTGTACCCCGCAGCCCTGTCCCCCTGACAGCTATTTGCCACCGCAGCCATGACCCGATCACAGGTACTGGCCCCCGCACCCCTGGCCCGCTCACAGGGACTGGCCCCCGCAGCCCTGGCCCGCTCACAGGGACTGGCCCCCGCAGCCCTGGCCCGCTCACAGGGACTGGCCCCCGCAGCCCTGGCCCGCTCACAGGGACTGGCCCCCGCAGCCCTGGCCCGCTCGCAGGGACTGGCACCCGCAGCCCTGCCCGCTCGCAGGTCCTGGGCCCCGCAGCCCTGACCCGCTCGCAGGTCCTGGCCCCCGCAGCCCTGACCCGCTCGCAGGGCCTGGCTCCCGCAGCCCTGACCCGCTCGCAGGGCCTGGCCCCCGCAGCCCTGACCCGCTCGCAGGGACTGGCCCCCCGCAGCCCTGACCCGCTCACAGGGACTGGCCCCCGCAGCCCTGACCCGCTCGCAGGGACTGGCCCCCGCAGCCCTGACCCGCTCGCAGGGAATGGCCCCCGCAGCCCTGACCCGCTCTCAGGGCCTGGCCCCCGCAGCCCATACCCGCTCACAGGGACTGGACCCCGCAGCCCTGACCCGCTCACAGGTACTGGCCCCCGCAGCCCTGACCCGCTCTCAGGGCCTGGCCCCCGCAGCCCTGACCCGCTCTCAGGGCCTGGCCCCCGCAGCCCTGACCCGCTCACAGGGCCTGGCCCCCGCAGCCCTGACCCGCTCACAGGGACTGGCCCCCGCAGCCCTCACACGCTCACAGGGACTGGCCCCCGCAGCCCTGACCCGCTCACAGCTATTTGCCACCGCAGCCATGACCCGATCACAGGCACTGTCCCACGCAGCCCTGTCCCGCTGACATGGACTGTCCCCCGCAGCCCTGATCACCTGACAGCTATTTGCCACCGCAGCCCTCGCCCGCTCACAGGGACTGGCCCCCGCAGCCCTGACCCGCTCACAGGGACTGGCCCCCGCAGCCCTGACCCGCTCACAGCTCTTTGCCACCGCATCCCTGACCCGCTCACAGGGACTGGCCCCCTCAGCCATGACCCGATCACAGGCACTGTACCCCGCAGCCCTGTCCCGCTGACATGGACTGGCCCCCGCAGCCCTGACCACCTGTCAGCTATTTGCCACCGCAGCCCTCGCCCGCTCGCAGGGCCTGGCCCCCGCAGCCCTGACCCGCTCGCAGGGCCTGGCTCCCGCAGCCCTGACCACCTGACAGCTATTTGCCACCGCAGCCCTCGCCCGCTCACAGGGACTGGCCCCCGCAGCCCTGACCCGCTCGCAGGGCCTGGCCCCCGCAGCCCTGACCCGCTCACAGGGACTGGACCCCGCAGCCCTGACCCGCTCACAGGGACTGGCCCCCGCAGCCCTGACCCGCTCACAGGGACTGGCCCCCCGCAGCCCTGACCCGCTCACAGGGACTGGCCCCCGCAGCCCTGACCCGCTCGCAGGGACTGGCCCCCGCAGCCCAGACCCGCTCACAGGGAATGGCCCCCGCAGCCCTGACCCGCTCACAGGGACTGGCCCCCGCAGCCCTCACACGCTCACAGGGACTGGCCCCCGCAGCCCTGACCCGCTCACAGGGACTGGCCCCCGCAGCCCTGACCTGCTCACAGCTCTTTGCCACCGCAGCCCTGACCCGCTCACAGGGACTGGCCCCCGCAGCCCTGACCTGCTCACAGCTCTTTGCCACCGCAGCCCTGACCCGCTCACAGGGACTGGCCCCCGCAGCCCTGACCCGCTCACAGGGACTGGCTCCCGCAGCCCTGACCCGGTCACAGGGACTGGTCCCCGCAGCCCTGACCCGCTCACAGGGACTGGCCCCCGCAGCCCTGATCCGCTCACAGGGACTGGCCCCCGCAGCCCTGACCCGCTCACAGGGACTGGCCCCCGCAGCCCTCACACGCTCACAGGGACTGGCCCCAGCAGCCCTGACCCGCTCACAGCTATTTGCCACCGCAGCCATGACCCGATCACAGGCACTGTCCCACGCAGCCCTGTCCCGCTGACATGGACTGGCCCCCGCAGCCCTGACCACCTGACAGCTATTTGCCACCGCAGCCCTCGCCCGCTCACAGGGACTGTCCCCCGCAGCCCTGACCCGCTCACAGGGACTGGCCCCCGCAGCCCTGACCTGCTCACAGCTCTTTGCCACCGCAGCCCTGACCCTCTCACAGGGACTGGCCCCCTCAGCCATGACCCGATCACAGGCACTGTACCCCGCAGCCCTGTCCCCCTGACAGCTATTTGCCACCGCAGCCATGACCCGATCACAGGGACTGGCCCCCGCAGCCCTGGCCCGCTCACAGGGACTGGCCCCCGCAGCCCTGGCCCGCTCACAGGTACTGGCCCCCGCAGCCCTGGCCCGCTCACAGGGACTGGCCCCCGCAGCCCTGGCCCGCTCACAGGGACTGGCCCCCGCAGCCCTGGCCCGCTCACAGGGACTGGCCCCCGCAGCCCTGGCCCGCTCACAGGGACTGGCCCCCGCAGCCCTGACCCGCTCACAGGGCCTGGCCCCCGCAGCCCTGACCCGCTCACAGGGACTGGCCCCCGCAGCCCTCACACGCTCACAGGGACTGGCCCCCGCAGCCCTGACCCGCTCACAGGGACTGGCCCCCGCAGCCCTCACACGCTCACAGGGACTGGCCCCCGCAGCCCTGACCCGCTCACAGCTATTTGCCACCGCAGCCATGACCCGATCACAGGCACTGTCCCACGCAGCCCTGTCCCGCTGACATGGACTGGCCCCCGCAGCCCTGACCACCTGACAGCTATTTGCCACCGCAGCCCTCGCCCGCTCACAGGGACTGTCCCCCGCAGCCCTGACCCGCTCACAGGGACTGGCCCCCGCAGCCCTGACCTGCTCACAGCTCTTTGCCCCCGCAGCCCTGACCCGCTCACAGGGACTGGCCCCCTCAGCCATGACCCGATCACAGGCACTGTACCCCGCAGCCCTGTCCCCCTGACAGCTATTTGCCACCGCAGCCATGACCCGATCACAGGTACTGGCCCCCGCACCCCTGGCCCGCTCACAGGGACTGGCCCCCGCAGCCCTGGCCCGCTCACAGGGACTGGCCCCCGCAGCCCTGGCCCGCTCACAGGGACTGGCCCCCGCAGCCCTGGCCCGCTCACAGGGACTGGCCCCCGCAGCCCTGGCCCGCTCGCAGGGACTGGCACCCGCAGCCCTGCCCGCTCGCAGGTCCTGGGCCCCGCAGCCCTGACCCGCTCGCAGGTCCTGGCCCCCGCAGCCCTGACCCGCTCGCAGGGCCTGGCTCCCGCAGCCCTGACCCGCTCGCAGGGCCTGGCCCCCGCAGCCCTGACCCGCTCGCAGGGACTGGCCCCCCGCAGCCCTGACCCGCTCACAGGGACTGGCCCCCGCAGCCCTGACCCGCTCGCAGGGACTGGCCCCCGCAGCCCTGACCCGCTCGCAGGGAATGGCCCCCGCAGCCCTGACCCGCTCTCAGGGCCTGGCCCCCGCAGCCCATACCCGCTCACAGGGACTGGACCCCGCAGCCCTGACCCGCTCACAGGTACTGGCCCCCGCAGCCCTGACCCGCTCTCAGGGCCTGGCCCCCGCAGCCCTGACCCGCTCTCAGGGCCTGGCCCCCGCAGCCCTGACCCGCTCTCAGGGCCTGGCCCCCGCAGCCCTGACCCGCTCACAGGGCCTGGCCCCCGCAGCCCTGACCCGCTCACTGGGCCTGGCCCCCGCAGCCCTGACCCGCTCACAGGGCCTGGCCCCCGCATCCCTGACCCGCTCACAGGGCCTGTCCCCCGCAGCCCTGACCCGCTCACAGGGACTGGCCCCCGCAGCCCTGACCCGCTCACAGGGACTGGCCCCCGCAGCCCTGACCCGCTCACAGGGACTGGCCCCCGCAGCCCTGACCCGCTCACAGGGACTGGCCCCCGCAGCCTTGACCCGCTCACAGGGACTGGCCCCCGCAGCCATGACCCGCTCACAGGGACTGGCCCCCGCAGCCCTGACCCGCTCACAGGGACTGGCCCCCGCAGCCCTCACACGCTCACAGGGACTGGCCCCAGCAGCCCTGACCCGCTCACAGCTATTTGCCACCGCAGCCATGACCCGTTCACAGGCACTGTCCCACGCAGCCCTGTCCCGCTGACATGGACTGGCCCCCGCAGCCCTGACCACCTGACAGCTATTTGCCACCGCAGCCCTCGCCCGCTCGCAGGGCCTGGCCCCCGCAGCCCTGACCCGCTCGCAGGGCCTGGCTCGCGCAGCCCTGACCCGCTCGCAGGGCCTGGCCCCCGCAGCCCTGACCCGCTCTCAGGGCCTGGCCCCCGCAGCCCTGACCCGCTCTCAGGGCCTGGCCCCCGCAGCCCTGACCCGCTCACAGGGCCTGGCCCCCGCAGCCCTGACCCGCTCACAGGGCCTGGCCCCCGCAGCCCTGACCCGCTCACAGGGCCTGGCCCCCGCAGCCCTGACCCGCTCACAGGGCCTGGCCCCCGCAGCCCTGACCCGCTGACAGGGACAGGCCCCCGCAGCCCTGACCCGCTCACAGGGACTGGCCGCCGCAGCCCTGACCCGCTCACAGGGACTGGCCCCCGCAGCCCTGACCCGCTCACAGGGACTGGCCCCCGCAGCCCTGACCCGCTCACAGGGACTGGCCCCCGCAGCCCTGACCCGCTCACAGGGACTGGCCCCCGCAGCCCTGACCCGCTCACAGGGACTGGCCCCCGCAGCCCTCACACGCTCACAGGGACTGGCCCCCGCAGCCCTGACCCGCTCACAGCTATTTGCCACCGCAGCCATGACCCGCTCACAGGGACTGGCCCCCTCAGCCATGACCCGATCACAGGCACTGTACCCCGCAGCCCTGTCCCGCTGACATGGACTGGCCCCCGCAGCCCTGACCACCTGACAGCTATTTGCCACCGCAGCCCTCGCCCGCTCGCAGGGCCTGTCCCCCGCAGCCCTGACCCGCTCGCAGGGCCTGGCTCCCGCAGCCCTGACCACCTGACAGCTATTTGCCTCCGCAGCCCTGGCCCGCTCACAGGGACTGGCCCCCGCAGCCCTGGCCCGCTCGCAGGGACTGGCACCCGCAGCCCTGCCCGCTCGCAGGTCCTGGGCCCCGCAGCCCTGACCCGCTCGCAGGTCCTGGCCCCCGCAGCCCTGACCCGCTCGCAGGGCCTGGCTCCCGCAGCCCTGACCCGCTCGCAGGGCCTGGCCCCCGCAGCCCTGACCCGCTCGCAGGGACTGGCCCCCCGCAGCCCTGACCCGCTCACAGGGACTGGCCCCCGCAGCCCTGACCCGCTCGCAGGGACTGGCCCCCGCAGCCCTGACCCGCTCGCAGGGAATGGCCCCCGCAGCCCTGACCCGCTCTCAGGGCCTGGCCCCCGCAGCCCATACCCGCTCACAGGGACTGGACCCCGCAGCCCTGACCCGCTCACAGGTACTGGCCCCCGCAGCCCTGACCCGCTCTCAGGGCCTGGCCCCCGCAGCCCTGACCCGCTCTCAGGGCCTGGCCCCCGCAGCCCTGACCCGCTCACAGGGCCTGGCCCCCGCAGCCCTGACCCGCTCACAGGGACTGGCCCCCGCAGCCCTCACACGCTCACAGGGACTGGCCCCCGCAGCCCTGACCCGCTCACAGCTATTTGCCACCGCAGCCATGACCCGATCACAGGCACTGTCCCACGCAGCCCTGTCCCACTGACATGGACTGTCCCCCGCAGCCCTGATCACCTGACAGCTATTTGCCACCGCAGCCCTCGCCCGCTCACAGGGACTGGCCCCCGCAGCCCTGACCCGCTCACAGGGACTGGCCCCCGCAGCCCTGACCCGCTCACAGCTCTTTGCCACCGCATCCCTGACCCGCTCACAGGGACTGGCCCCCTCAGCCATGACCCGATCACAGGCACTGTACCCCGCAGCCCTGTCCCGCTGACATGGACTGGCCCCCGCAGCCCTGACCACCTGTCAGCTATTTGCCACCGCAGCCCTCGCCCGCTCGCAGGGCCTGGCCCCCGCAGCCCTGACCCGCTCGCAGGGCCTGGCTCCCGCAGCCCTGACCACCTGACAGCTATTTGCCACCGCAGCCCTCGCCCGCTCACAGGGACTGGCCCCCGCAGCCCTGACCCGCTCGCAGGGCCTGGCCCCCGCAGCCCTGACCCGCTCACAGGGACTGGACCCCGCAGCCCTGACCCGCTCACAGGGACTGGCCCCCGCAGCCCTGACCCGCTCACAGGGACTGGCCCCCCGCAGCCCTGACCCGCTCACAGGGACTGGCCCCCGCAGCCCTGACCCGCTCGCAGGGACTGGCCCCCGCAGCCCAGACCCGCTCACAGGGAATGGCCCCCGCAGCCCTGACCCGCTCACAGGGACTGGCCCCCGCAGCCCTCACACGCTCACAGGGACTGGCCCCCGCAGCCCTGACCCGCTCACAGGGACTGGCCCCCGCAGCCCTGACCTGCTCACAGCTCTTTGCCACCGCAGCCCTGACCCGCTCACAGGGACTGGCCCCCGCAGCCCTGACCTGCTCACAGCTCTTTGCCACCGCAGCCCTGACCCGCTCACAGGGACTGGCCCCCGCAGCCCTGACCCGCTCACAGGGACTGGCTCCCGCAGCCCTGACCCGGTCACAGGGACTGGTCCCCGCAGCCCTGACCCGCTCACAGGGACTGGCCCCCGCAGCCCTGATCCGCTCACAGGGACTGGCCCCCGCAGCCCTGACCCGCTCACAGGGACTGGCCCCCGCAGCCCTCACACGCTCACAGGGACTGGCCCCAGCAGCCCTGACCCGCTCACAGCTATTTGCCACCGCAGCCATGACCCGATCACAGGCACTGTCCCACGCAGCCCTGTCCCGCTGACATGGACTGGCCCCCGCAGCCCTGACCACCTGACAGCTATTTGCCACCGCAGCCCTCGCCCGCTCACAGGGACTGTCCCCCGCAGCCCTGACCCGCTCACAGGGACTGGCCCCCGCAGCCCTGACCTGCTCACAGCTCTTTGCCACCGCAGCCCTGACCCTCTCACAGGGACTGGCCCCCTCAGCCATGACCCGATCACAGGCACTGTACCCCGCAGCCCTGTCCCCCTGACAGCTATTTGCCACCGCAGCCATGACCCGATCACAGGGACTGGCCCCCGCAGCCCTGGCCCGCTCACAGGGACTGGCCCCCGCAGCCCTGGCCCGCTCACAGGTACTGGCCCCCGCAGCCCTGGCCCGCTCACAGGGACTGGCCCCCGCAGCCCTGGCCCGCTCACAGGGACTGGCCCCCGCAGCCCTGGCCCGCTCACAGGGACTGGCCCCCGCAGCCCTGGCCCGCTCACAGGGACTGGCCCCCGCAGCCCTGACCCGCTCACAGGGCCTGGCCCCCGCAGCCCTGACCCGCTCACAGGGACTGGCCCCCGCAGCCCTCACACGCTCACAGGGACTGGCCCCCGCAGCCCTGACCCGCTCACAGGGACTGGCCCCCGCAGCCCTCACACGCTCACAGGGACTGGCCCCCGCAGCCCTGACCCGCTCACAGCTATTTGCCACCGCAGCCATGACCCGATCACAGGCACTGTCCCACGCAGCCCTGTCCCGCTGACATGGACTGGCCCCCGCAGCCCTGACCACCTGACAGCTATTTGCCACCGCAGCCCTCGCCCGCTCACAGGGACTGTCCCCCGCAGCCCTGACCCGCTCACAGGGACTGGCCCCCGCAGCCCTGACCTGCTCACAGCTCTTTGCCCCCGCAGCCCTGACCCGCTCACAGGGACTGGCCCCCTCAGCCATGACCCGATCACAGGCACTGTACCCCGCAGCCCTGTCCCCCTGACAGCTATTTGCCACCGCAGCCATGACCCGATCACAGGTACTGGCCCCCGCACCCCTGGCCCGCTCACAGGGACTGGCCCCCGCAGCCCTGGCCCGCTCACAGGGACTGGCCCCCGCAGCCCTGGCCCGCTCACAGGGACTGGCCCCCGCAGCCCTGGCCCGCTCACAGGGACTGGCCCCCGCAGCCCTGGCCCGCTCGCAGGGACTGGCACCCGCAGCCCTGCCCGCTCGCAGGTCCTGGGCCCCGCAGCCCTGACCCGCTCGCAGGTCCTGGCCCCCGCAGCCCTGACCCGCTCGCAGGGCCTGGCTCCCGCAGCCCTGACCCGCTCGCAGGGCCTGGCCCCCGCAGCCCTGACCCGCTCGCAGGGACTGGCCCCCCGCAGCCCTGACCCGCTCACAGGGACTGGCCCCCGCAGCCCTGACCCGCTCGCAGGGACTGGCCCCCGCAGCCCTGACCCGCTCGCAGGGAATGGCCCCCGCAGCCCTGACCCGCTCTCAGGGCCTGGCCCCCGCAGCCCATACCCGCTCACAGGGACTGGACCCCGCAGCCCTGACCCGCTCACAGGTACTGGCCCCCGCAGCCCTGACCCGCTCTCAGGGCCTGGCCCCCGCAGCCCTGACCCGCTCTCAGGGCCTGGCCCCCGCAGCCCTGACCCGCTCTCAGGGCCTGGCCCCCGCAGCCCTGACCCGCTCACAGGGCCTGGCCCCCGCAGCCCTGACCCGCTCACTGGGCCTGGCCCCCGCAGCCCTGACCCGCTCACAGGGCCTGGCCCCCGCATCCCTGACCCGCTCACAGGGCCTGTCCCCCGCAGCCCTGACCCGCTCACAGGGACTGGCCCCCGCAGCCCTGACCCGCTCACAGGGACTGGCCCCCGCAGCCCTGACCCGCTCACAGGGACTGGCCCCCGCAGCCCTGACCCGCTCACAGGGACTGGCCCCCGCAGCCTTGACCCGCTCACAGGGACTGGCCCCCGCAGCCATGACCCGCTCACAGGGACTGGCCCCCGCAGCCCTGACCCGCTCACAGGGACTGGCCCCCGCAGCCCTCACACGCTCACAGGGACTGGCCCCAGCAGCCCTGACCCGCTCACAGCTATTTGCCACCGCAGCCATGACCCGTTCACAGGCACTGTCCCACGCAGCCCTGTCCCGCTGACATGGACTGGCCCCCGCAGCCCTGACCACCTGACAGCTATTTGCCACCGCAGCCCTCGCCCGCTCGCAGGGCCTGGCCCCCGCAGCCCTGACCCGCTCGCAGGGCCTGGCTCGCGCAGCCCTGACCCGCTCGCAGGGCCTGGCCCCCGCAGCCCTGACCCGCTCTCAGGGCCTGGCCCCCGCAGCCCTGACCCGCTCTCAGGGCCTGGCCCCCGCAGCCCTGACCCGCTCACAGGGCCTGGCCCCCGCAGCCCTGACCCGCTCACAGGGCCTGGCCCCCGCAGCCCTGACCCGCTCACAGGGCCTGGCCCCCGCAGCCCTGACCCGCTCACAGGGCCTGGCCCCCGCAGCCCTGACCCGCTGACAGGGACAGGCCCCCGCAGCCCTGACCCGCTCACAGGGACTGGCCGCCGCAGCCCTGACCCGCTCACAGGGACTGGCCCCCGCAGCCCTGACCCGCTCACAGGGACTGGCCCCCGCAGCCCTGACCCGCTCACAGGGACTGGCCCCCGCAGCCCTGACCCGCTCACAGGGACTGGCCCCCGCAGCCCTGACCCGCTCACAGGGACTGGCCCCCGCAGCCCTCACACGCTCACAGGGACTGGCCCCCGCAGCCCTGACCCGCTCACAGCTATTTGCCACCGCAGCCATGACCCGCTCACAGGGACTGGCCCCCTCAGCCATGACCCGATCACAGGCACTGTACCCCGCAGCCCTGTCCCGCTGACATGGACTGGCCCCCGCAGCCCTGACCACCTGACAGCTATTTGCCACCGCAGCCCTCGCCCGCTCGCAGGGCCTGTCCCCCGCAGCCCTGACCCGCTCGCAGGGCCTGGCTCCCGCAGCCCTGACCACCTGACAGCTATTTGCCTCCGCAGCCCTCGCCCGCTCACAGGGACTGGCCCCCGCAGCCCTGGCCCGCTCACAGGGACTGGCCCCCGCAGCCCTGGCCCACTCACAGGGACTGGCCCCCGCAGCCCTGGCCCGCTGACAGGGACTGGCCCCCGCAGCCCTGGCCCGTTCGCAGGGACTGGCCCCCGCTGCCCTGCCCGCTCGCAGGGCCTGGCCCCCGCAGCCCTGACCCGCTCGCAGGGCCTGGCCCAAGCAGCCCTGACCCGCTCGCAGGGACTGGCCCCCCGCAGCCCTGACCCGCTCACAGGGACTGGCCCCCGCAGCCCTGACCCGCTCACAGGGACTGGCCCCCGCAGCCCTGACCCGCTCACAGGGACTGGCCCCCGCAGCCCTGACCCGCTCTCAGGGCCTGGCCCCCGCAGCCCTGGCCCGCTCTCAGGGCCTGGCCCCCGCAGCCCTGACCCGCTCACAGGGCCTGGCCCCCGCAGCCGTGACCCGCTCACTGGGCCTGGCCCCCGCAGCCCTGACCAGCTCACAGGGCCTGGGCCCCGCAGCCCTGACCCGTTCACAGGGCATGGCCCCCGCAGCCATCACCCGCTCACAGCGACTGGCCCCCGCAGCCCTGACCCGCTCACAGGGACTGGCCCCCGCAGCCCTGACCCGCTCACAGGGACTGGCCCCCGCAGCCCTGACCCGCTCACAGGGACTGGCTCCCGCAGCCCTGACCCGCTCACAGGGACTGGCCCCCGCAGCCCTGACCCGCTCACAGGGACTGGCCCCCGCAGCCCTGATCCGCTCACAGGGACTGGCTCCCGCAGCCCTGACCCGCTCACAGGGACTGGCCCCCGCAGCCCTCACACGCTCACAGGGACTGGCCCCAGCAGCCCTGACCCGCTCACAGCTATTTGCCACCGCAGCCATGACCCGATCACAGGCACTGTCCCACGCAGCCCTGTCCCGCTGACATGGACTGGCCCCCGCAGCCCTGACCACCTGACAGCTATTTGCCACCGCAGCCCTCGCCCGCTCACAGGGACTGTCCCCCGCAGCCCTGACCCGCTCACAGGGACTGGCCCCCGCAGCCCTGACCTGCTCACAGCTCTTTGCCACCGCAGCCCTGACCCGCTCACAGGGACTGGCCCCCTCAGCCATGACCCGATCACAGGCACTGTACCCCGCAGCCCTGTCCCCCTGACAGCTATTTGCCACCGCAGCCATGACCCGATCACAGGGACTGGCCCCCGCAGCCCTGGCCCGCTCACAGGGACTGGCCCCCGCAGCCCTGGCCCGCTCACAGGTACTGGCCCCCGCAGCCCTGGCCCGCTCACAGGGACTGGCCCCCGCAGCCTTGGCCCGCTCACAGGGACTGGCCCCCGCAGCCCTGGCCCGCTCACAGGGACTGGCCCCCGCAGCCCTGGCCCGCTCGCAGGGACTGGCCCCCTCAGCCCTGCCCGCTCGCAGGTCCTGGCCCCCGCAGCCCTGACCCGCTCGCCGGGCCTGGCCCCCGCAGCCCTGACCCGCTCACAGGGCCTGGCCCCCGCAGCCCTGACCCGCTCACTGGGCCTGGCGCCCGCAGCCCTGACCCGCTCACAGGGACTGACCCCGCAGCCCTGACCCGCTCACAGGGACTGGCCCCCGCAGCCCTCACACGCTCACAGGGACTGGCCCCCGCAGCCCTGACCCGCTCACAGCTATTTGCCACCGCAGCCATGACCCGCTCACAGGGACTGGCCCCCTCAGCCATGACCCGATCACAGGCACTGTACCCCGCAGCCCTGTCCCGCTGACATGGACTGGCCCCCGCAGCCCTGACCACCTGACAGCTATTTGCCACCGCAGCCCTCGCCCGCTCGCAGGGCCTGTCCCCCGCAGCCCTGACCCGCTCGCAGGGCCTGGCTCCCGCAGCCCTGACCACCTGACAGCTATTTGCCACCGCAGCCCTCGCCCGCTCACAGGGACTGGCCCCCGCAGCCCTGGCCCGCTCACAGGGACTGGCCCCCGCAGCCCTGGCCCACTCACAGGGACTGGCCCCCGCAGCCCTGGCCCGCTGACAGGGACTGGCCCCCGCAGCCCTGGCCCGCTCGCAGGGACTGGCCCCCGCAGCCCTGCCCGCTCGCAGGGCCTGGCCCCCGCAGCCCTGACCCGCTCGCAGGGCCTTGCCCAAGCAGCCCTGACCCGCTCGCAGGGCCTGGCTCCCGCAGCCCTGACCCGCTCGCAGGGCCTGGCCCTCGCAGCCCTGACCCGCTCGCAGGGACTGGCCCCCCGCAGCCCTGACCCGCTCACAGGGACTGGCCCCCGCAGCACTGACCCGCTCACAGGGACTGGCCCCCGCAGCCCTGACCCGCTCACAGGGACTGGCCCCCGCAGCCCTGACCCGCTCTCAGGGCCTGGCCCCCGCAGCCCTGGCCCGCTCTCAGGGCCTGGCCCCCGCAGCCCTGACCCGCTCTCAGGGCTTGGCCCCCGCAGCCCTGACCCGCTCACAGGGCCTGGCCCCTGCATCCCTGACCCGCTCACTGGGCCTGGCCCCCGCAGCCCTGACCCGCTCACAGGGCCAGGCCCCCGCAGCCCTGACCCGCTCACAGGGACTGGCCCCCGCAGCCCTGACCCGCTCACAGGGACTGGCCCCCGCAGCCCTGACCCGCTAACAGGGACTGGCCCCCTCAGCCCTCACCCGCTCACAGGGACTGGCCCCCGCAGCCCTCACACGCTCACAGGGACTGGCCCCCGCATCCCTGACCCGCTCACAGCTATTTGCCACCGCAGCCATGACCCGATCACAGGCACTGTCCCACGCAGCCCTGTCCCGCTGACATGGACTGGCCCCCGCAGCCCTGATCACCTGACAGCTATTTGCCACCGCAGCCCTCGCCTGCTCACAGGACTGGCCCCCGCAGCCCTGACCCGCTCACAGGGACTGGCCCCCGCAGCCCTGACCCGCTCACAGCTCTTTGCCACCGCATCCCTGACCCGCTCACAGGGACTGGCCCCCTCAGCCATGACCCGATCACAGGCACTGTACCCCGCAGCCCTGTCCCGCTGACATGGACTGGCCCCCGCAGCCCTGACCACCTGACAGCTATTTGCCACCGCAGCCCTCGCCCGCTCGCAGGGCCTGGCCCCCGCAGCCCTGACCCGCTCGCAGGGCCTGGCTCCCGCAGCCCTGACCACCTGACAGCTATTTGCCACCGCAGCCCTCGCCCGCTCACAGGGACTGGCCCCCGCAGCCCTGACCCGCTCGCAGAGCCTGGCCCCCGCAGCCCTGACCCGCTCACAGGGACTGGCCCCCCGCAGCCCTGACCCGCTCACAGGGACTGGCCCCCGCAGCCCTGACCCGCTCGCAGGGCCTGGCCCCCGCAGCCCTGACCCGCTCTCAGGGCCTGGCCCCCGCAGCCCTGACCCGCTCTCAGGGCCTGGCCCCCGCAGCCCTGACCCGCTCACAGGGCCTGGCCCCCGCAGCCCTGACCCGCTCACAGGGCCTGGCCCCCGCAGCCCTGACCCGCTCACAGGGCCTGGCCCCCGCAGCCCTGACCCGCTCACAGGACCTGGCCCCCGCAGCCCTGACCCGCTGAAAGGGACAGGCCCCCGCAGCCCTGACCCGCTCACAGGGACTGGCCCCCGCAGCCCTGACCCGCTCACAGGGACTGGCCCCCGCAGCCCTGACCCGCTCACAGGGACTGGCCCCCGCAGCCCTCACACGCTCACAGGGACTGGCCCCCGCAGCCCTGACCCGCTCACAGCTATTTGCCACCGCAGCCATGACCCGCTCACAGGGACTGGCCCCCTCAGCCATGACCCGATCACAGGCACTGTACCCCGCAGCCCTGTCCCGCTGACATGGACTGGCCCCCGCAGCCCTGACCACCTGACAGCTATTTGCCACCGCAGCCCTCGCCCGCTCGCAGGGCCTGTCCCCCGCAGCCCTGACCCGCTCGCAGGGCCTGGCTCCCGCAGCCCTGACCACCTGACAGCTATTTGCCACCGCAGCCCTCGCCCGCTCACAGGGACTGGCCCCCGCAGCCCTGGCCCGCTCACAGGGACTGGCCCCCGCAGCCCTGGCCCACTCACAGGGACTGGCCCCCGCAGCCCTGGCCCGCTGACAGGGACTGGCCCCCGCAGCCCTGGCCCGCTCGCAGGGACTGGCCCCCGCAGCCCTGCCCGCTCGCAGGGCCTGGCCCCCGCAGCCCTGACCCGCTCGCAGGGCCTGGCCCAAGCAGCCCTGACCCGCTCGCAGGGCCTGGCTCCCGCAGCCCTGACCCGCTCGCAGGGCCTGGCCCTCGCAGCCCTGACCCGCTCGCAGGGACTGGCCCCCCGCAGCCCTGACCCGCTCACAGGGACTGGCCCCCGCAGCCCTGACCCGCTCACAGGGACTGGCCCCCGCAGCCCTGACCCGCTCACAGGGACTGGCCCCCGCAGCCCTGACCCGCTCACAGGGACTGGCCCCCGCAGCCCTGACCCGCTGTCAGGGCCTGGCCCCCGCAGCCCTGGCCCGCTCTCAGGGCCTGGCCCCCGCAGCCCTGACCCGATCTCAGGGCTTGGCCCCCGCAGCCCTGACCCGCTCACAGGGCCTGGCCCCTGCATCCCTGACCCGCTCACTGGGCCTGGCCCCCGCAGCCCTGACCCGCTCACAGGGCCTGGCCCCCGCAGCCCTGACCCGCTCACAGGTACTGGCCCCCGCAGCCCTGACCCGCTCACAGGGACTGGCCCCCGCAGCCCTGACCCGCTAACAGGGACTGGCCCCCGCAGCCCTGACCCGCTCACAGGGACTGGCCCCCGCAGCCCTCACACGCTCACAGGGACTGGCCCCCGCAGCCCTGACCCGCTCACAGCTATTTGCCACCGCAGCCATGACCCGATCACAGGCACTGTCCCACGCAGCCCTGTCCCGCTGACATGGACTGTCCCCCGCAGCCCTGATCACCTGACAGCTATTTGCCACCGCAGCCCTCGCCCGCTCACAGGGACTGGCCCCCGCAGCCCTGACCCGCTCACAGGGACTGGCCCCCGCAGCCCTGACCCGCTCACAGCTCTTTGCCACCGCATCCCTGACCCGCTCACAGGGACTGGCCCCCTCAGCCATGACCCGATCACAGGCACTGTACCCCGCAGCCCTGTCCCGCTGACATGGACTGGCCCCCGCAGCCCTGACCACCTGTCAGCTATTTGCCACCGCAGCCCTCGCCCGCTCGCAGGGCCTGGCCCCCGCAGCCCTGACCCGCTCGCAGGGCCTGGCTCCCGCAGCCCTGACCACCTGACAGCTATTTGCCACCGCAGCCCTCGCCCGCTCACAGGGACTGGCCCCCGCAGCCCTGACCCGCTCGCAGGGCCTGGCCCCCGCAGCCCTGACCCGCTCACAGGGACTGGACCCCGCAGCCCTGACCCGCTCACAGGGACTGGCCCCCGCAGCCCTGACCCGCTCACAGGGACTGGCCCCCCGCAGCCCTGACCCGCTCACAGGGACTGGCCCCCGCAGCCCTGACCCGCTCGCAGGGACTGGCCCCCGCAGCCCAGACCCGCTCACAGGGAATGGCCCCCGCAGCCCTGACCCGCTCACAGGGACTGGCCCCCGCAGCCCTCACACGCTCACAGGGACTGGCCCCCGCAGCCCTGACCCGCTCACAGGGACTGGCCCCCGCAGCCCTGACCTGCTCACAGCTCTTTGCCACCGCAGCCCTGACCCGCTCACAGGGACTGGCCCCCGCAGCCCTGACCTGCTCACAGCTCTTTGCCACCGCAGCCCTGACCCGCTCACAGGGACTGGCCCCCGCAGCCCTGACCCGCTCACAGGGACTGGCTCCCGCAGCCCTGACCCGGTCACAGGGACTGGTCCCCGCAGCCCTGACCCGCTCACAGGGACTGGCCCCCGCAGCCCTGATCCGCTCACAGGGACTGGCCCCCGCAGCCCTGACCCGCTCACAGGGACTGGCCCCCGCAGCCCTCACACGCTCACAGGGACTGGCCCCAGCAGCCCTGACCCGCTCACAGCTATTTGCCACCGCAGCCATGACCCGATCACAGGCACTGTCCCACGCAGCCCTGTCCCGCTGACATGGACTGGCCCCCGCAGCCCTGACCACCTGACAGCTATTTGCCACCGCAGCCCTCGCCCGCTCACAGGGACTGTCCCCCGCAGCCCTGACCCGCTCACAGGGACTGGCCCCCGCAGCCCTGACCTGCTCACAGCTCTTTGCCACCGCAGCCCTGACCCTCTCACAGGGACTGGCCCCCTCAGCCATGACCCGATCACAGGCACTGTACCCCGCAGCCCTGTCCCCCTGACAGCTATTTGCCACCGCAGCCATGACCCGATCACAGGGACTGGCCCCCGCAGCCCTGGCCCGCTCACAGGGACTGGCCCCCGCAGCCCTGGCCCGCTCACAGGTACTGGCCCCCGCAGCCCTGGCCCGCTCACAGGGACTGGCCCCCGCAGCCCTGGCCCGCTCACAGGGACTGGCCCCCGCAGCCCTGGCCCGCTCACAGGTACTGGCCCCCGCAGCCCTGGCCCGCTCACAGGGACTGGCCCCCGCAGCCCTGACCCGCTCACAGGGCCTGGCCCCCGCAGCCCTGACCCGCTCACTGGGCCTGGCGCCCGCAGCCCTGACCCGCTCACAGGGACTGACCCCGCAGCCCTGACCCGCTCACAGGGACTGGCCCCCGCAGCCCTCACACGCTCACAGGGACTGGCCCCCGCAGCCCTGACCCGCTCACAGCTATTTGCCACCGCAGCCATGACCCGATCACAGGCACTGTCCCACGCAGCCCTGTCCCGCTGACATGGACTGGCCCCCGCAGCCCTGACCACCTGACAGCTATTTGCCACCGCAGCCCTCGCCCGCTCACAGGGACTGTCCCCCGCAGCCCTGACCCGCTCACAGGGACTGGCCCCCGCAGCCCTGACCTGCTCACAGCTCTTTGCCACCGCAGCCCTGACCCGCTCACAGGAACTGGCCCCCTCAGCCATGACCCGATCACAGGCACTGTACCCCGCAGCCCTGTCCCCCTGACAGCTATTTGCCACCGCAGCCATGACCCGATCACAGGTACTGGCCCCCGCACCCCTGGCCCGCTCACAGGGACTGGCCCCCGCAGCCCTGGCCCGCTCACAGGGACTGGCCCCCGCAGCCCTGGCCCGCTCACAGGGCCTGGCCCCCGCAGCCCTGGCCCGCTCACAGGGACTGGCCCCCGCAGCCCTGGCCCGCTCGCAGGGCCTGGCTCCCGCAGCCCTGACCCGCTCGCAGGGCCTGGCCCCCGCAGCCATGACCCGCTCGCAGGGACTGGCCCCCCGCAGCCCTGACCCGCTCACAGGGACTGGCCCCCGCAGCCCTGACCCGCTCGCAGGGACTGGCCCCCGCAGCCCTGACCCGCTCGCCGGGAATGGCCCCCGCAGCCCTGACCCGCTCTCAGGGCCTGGCCCCCGCAGCCCATACCCGCTCACAGGGACTGGACCCCGCAGCCCTGACCCGCTCACAGGTACTGGCCCCCGCAGCCCTGACCCGCTCTCAGGGCCTGGCCCCCGCAGCCCTGACCCGCTCTCAGGGCCTGGCCCCCGCAGCCCTGACCCGCTCACAGGGCCTGGCCCCCGCAGCCCTGACCCGCTCACAGGGCCTGGCCCCCGCAGCCCTGACCCGCTCACAGGGCCTGGCCCCCGCAGCCCTGACCCGCTCACAGGACCTGGCCCCCGCAGCCCTGACCCGCTGAAAGGGACAGGCCCCCGCAGCCCTGACCCGCTCACAGGGACTGGCCCCCGCAGCCCTGACCCGCTCACAGGGACTGGCCCCCGCAGCCCTGACCCGCTCACAGGGACTGGCCCCCGCAGCCCTCACACGCTCACAGGGACTGGCCCCCGCAGCCCTGACCCGCTCACAGCTATTTGCCACCGCAGCCATGACCCGCTCACAGGGACTGGCCCCCTCAGCCATGACCCGATCACAGGCACTGTACCCCGCAGCCCTGTCCCGCTGACATGGACTGGCCCCCGCAGCCCTGACCACCTGACAGCTATTTGCCACCGCAGCCCTCGCCCGCTCGCAGGGCCTGTCCCCCGCAGCCCTGACCCGCTCGCAGGGCCTGGCTCCCGCAGCCCTGACCACCTGACAGCTATTTGCCACCGCAGCCCTCGCCCGCTCACAGGGACTGGCCCCCGCAGCCCTGGCCCGCTCACAGGGACTGGCCCCCGCAGCCCTGGCCCACTCACAGGGACTGGCCCCCGCAGCCCTGGCCCGCTGACAGGGACTGGCCCCCGCAGCCCTGGCCCGCTCGCAGGGACTGGCCCCCGCAGCCCTGCCCGCTCGCAGGGCCTGGCCCCCGCAGCCCTGACCCGCTCGCAGGGCCTGGCCCAAGCAGCCCTGACCCGCTCGCAGGGCCTGGCTCCCGCAGCCCTGACCCGCTCGCAGGGCCTGGCCCTCGCAGCCCTGACCCGCTCGCAGGGACTGGCCCCCCGCAGCCCTGACCCGCTCACAGGGACTGGCCCCCGCAGCCCTGACCCGCTCACAGGGACTGGCCCCCGCAGCCCTGACCCGCTCACAGGGACTGGCCCCCGCAGCCCTGACCCGCTCACAGGGACTGGCCCCCGCAGCCCTGACCCGCTGTCAGGGCCTGGCCCCCGCAGCCCTGGCCCGCTCTCAGGGCCTGGCCCCCGCAGCCCTGACCCGATCTCAGGGCTTGGGCCCCGCAGCCCTGACCCGCTCACAGGGCCTGGCCCCTGCATCCCTGACCCGCTCACTGGGCCTGGCCCCCGCAGCCCTGACCCGCTCACAGGGCCTGGCCCCCGCAGCCCTGACCCGCTCACAGGTACTGGCCCCCGCAGCCCTGACCCGCTCACAGGGACTGGCCCCCGCAGCCCTGACCCGCTAACAGGGACTGGCCCCCGCAGCCCTGACCCGCTCACAGGGACTGGCCCCCGCAGCCCTCACACGCTCACAGGGACTGGCCCCCGCAGCCCTGACCCGCTCACAGCTATTTGCCACCGCAGCCATGACCCGATCACAGGCACTGTCCCACGCAGCCCTGTCCCGCTGACATGGACTGTCCCCCGCAGCCCTGATCACCTGACAGCTATTTGCCACCGCAGCCCTCGCCCGCTCACAGGGACTGGCCCCCGCAGCCCTGACCCGCTCACAGGGACTGGCCCCCGCAGCCCTGACCCGCTCACAGCTCTTTGCCACCGCATCCCTGACCCGCTCACAGGGACTGGCCCCCTCAGCCATGACCCGATCACAGGCACTGTACCCCGCAGCCCTGTCCCGCTGACATGGACTGGCCCCCGCAGCCCTGACCACCTGTCAGCTATTTGCCACCGCAGCCCTCGCCCGCTCGCAGGGCCTGGCCCCCGCAGCCCTGACCCGCTCGCAGGGCCTGGCTCCCGCAGCCCTGACCACCTGACAGCTATTTGCCACCGCAGCCCTCGCCCGCTCACAGGGACTGGCCCCCGCAGCCCTGACCCGCTCGCAGGGCCTGGCCCCCGCAGCCCTGACCCGCTCACAGGGACTGGACCCCGCAGCCCTGACCCGCTCACAGGGACTGGCCCCCGCAGCCCTGACCCGCTCACAGGGACTGGCCCCCCGCAGCCCTGACCCGCTCACAGGGACTGGCCCCCGCAGCCCTGACCCGCTCGCAGGGACTGGCCCCCGCAGCCCAGACCCGCTCACAGGGAATGGCCCCCGCAGCCCTGACCCGCTCACAGGGACTGGCCCCCGCAGCCCTCACACGCTCACAGGGACTGGCCCCCGCAGCCCTGACCCGCTCACAGGGACTGGCCCCCGCAGCCCTGACCTGCTCACAGCTCTTTGCCACCGCAGCCCTGACCCGCTCACAGGGACTGGCCCCCGCAGCCCTGACCTGCTCACAGCTCTTTGCCACCGCAGCCCTGACCCGCTCACAGGGACTGGCCCCCGCAGCCCTGACCCGCTCACAGGGACTGGCTCCCGCAGCCCTGACCCGGTCACAGGGACTGGTCCCCGCAGCCCTGACCCGCTCACAGGGACTGGCCCCCGCAGCCCTGATCCGCTCACAGGGACTGGCCCCCGCAGCCCTGACCCGCTCACAGGGACTGGCCCCCGCAGCCCTCACACGCTCACAGGGACTGGCCCCAGCAGCCCTGACCCGCTCACAGCTATTTGCCACCGCAGCCATGACCCGATCACAGGCACTGTCCCACGCAGCCCTGTCCCGCTGACATGGACTGGCCCCCGCAGCCCTGACCACCTGACAGCTATTTGCCACCGCAGCCCTCGCCCGCTCACAGGGACTGTCCCCCGCAGCCCTGACCCGCTCACAGGGACTGGCCCCCGCAGCCCTGACCTGCTCACAGCTCTTTGCCACCGCAGCCCTGACCCTCTCACAGGGACTGGCCCCCTCAGCCATGACCCGATCACAGGCACTGTACCCCGCAGCCCTGTCCCCCTGACAGCTATTTGCCACCGCAGCCATGACCCGATCACAGGGACTGGCCCCCGCAGCCCTGGCCCGCTCACAGGGACTGGCCCCCGCAGCCCTGGCCCGCTCACAGGTACTGGCCCCCGCAGCCCTGGCCCGCTCACAGGGACTGGCCCCCGCAGCCCTGGCCCGCTCACAGGGACTGGCCCCCGCAGCCCTGGCCCGCTCACAGGGACTGGCCCCCGCAGCCCTGGCCCGCTCACAGGGACTGGCCCCCGCAGCCCTGACCCGCTCACAGGGCCTGGCCCCCGCAGCCCTGACCCGCTCACTGGGCCTGGCGCCCGCAGCCCTGACCCGCTCACAGGGACTGACCCCGCAGCCCTGACCCGCTCACAGGGACTGGCCCCCGCAGCCCTCACACGCTCACAGGGACTGGCCCCCGCAGCCCTGACCCGCTCACAGCTATTTGCCACCGCAGCCATGACCCGATCACAGGCACTGTCCCACGCAGCCCTGTCCCGCTGACATGGACTGGCCCCCGCAGCCCTGACCACCTGACAGCTATTTGCCACCGCAGCCCTCGCCCGCTCACAGGGACTGTCCCCCGCAGCCCTGACCCGCTCACAGGGACTGGCCCCCGCAGCCCTGACCTGCTCACAGCTCTTTGCCACCGCAGCCCTGACCCGCTCACAGGAACTGGCCCCCTCAGCCATGACCCGATCACAGGCACTGTACCCCGCAGCCCTGTCCCCCTGACAGCTATTTGCCACCGCAGCCATGACCCGATCACAGGTACTGGCCCCCGCACCCCTGGCCCGCTCACAGGGACTGGCCCCCGCAGCCCTGGCCCGCTCACAGGGACTGGCCCCCGCAGCCCTGGCCCGCTCACAGGGCCTGGCCCCCGCAGCCCTGGCCCGCTCACAGGGACTGGCCCCCGCAGCCCTGGCCCGCTCGCAGGGCCTGGCTCCCGCAGCCCTGACCCGCTCGCAGGGCCTGGCCCCCGCAGCCATGACCCGCTCGCAGGGACTGGCCCCCCGCAGCCCTGACCCGCTCACAGGGACTGGCCCCCGCAGCCCTGACCCGCTCGCAGGGACTGGCCCCCGCAGCCCTGACCCGCTCGCCGGGAATGGCCCCCGCAGCCCTGACCCGCTCTCAGGGCCTGGCCCCCGCAGCCCATACCCGCTCACAGGGACTGGACCCCGCAGCCCTGACCCGCTCACAGGTACTGGCCCCCGCAGCCCTGACCCGCTCTCAGGGCCGGACCCCCGCAGCCCTGACCCGCTCTCAGGGACTGGCCCCCGCAGCCCTGACCCGCTCACAGGGACTGGCCCCCGCAGCCCTGACCCGCTCACAGGGACTGGCCCCCGCAGCCCTGACCCGCTCACAGGGACTGGCCCCCGCAGCCTTGACCCGCTCACAGGGACTGGCCCCCGCAACCATGACCTGCTCACAGGGACTGGCCCCCGCAGCCCTGACCCGCTCACAGGGACTGGCCCCCGCAGCCCTCACACGCTCACAGGGACTGGCCCCCGCAGCCCTGACCCGCTCACAGCTATTTGCCACCGCAGCCATGACCCGTTCACAGGCACTGTCCCACGCAGCCCTGTCCCGCTGACATGGACTGGCCCCCGCAGCCCTGACCACCTGACAGCTATTTGCCACCGCAGCCCTCGCCCGCTCGCAGGGCCTGGCCCCCGCAGCCCTGACCCGCTCGCAGGGCCTGGCTCCCGCAGCCCTGACCCGCTCGCAGGGCCTGGCCCCCGCAGCCCTGACCCGCTCTCAGGGCCTGGCCCCCGCAGCCCTGACCCGCTCTCAGGGCCTGGCCCCCGCAGCCCTGACCCGCTCACAGTGCCTGGCCCCCGCAGCCCTGACCCGCTCACAGGGCCTGGCCCCCGCAGCCCTGACCCGCTCACAGGGCCTGGCCCCCGCAGCCCTGACCCGCTGACAGGGACAGGCCCCCGCAGCCCTGACCCGCTCACAGGGACTGGCCCCCGCAGCCCTGACCCGCTCACAGGGACTGGCCCCCGCAGCCCTGACCCGCTCACAGGGACTGGCCCCCGCAGCCCTGACCCGCTCACAGGGACTGGCCCCCGCAGCCCTCACACGCTCACAGGGACTGGCCCCCGCAGCCCTGACCCGCTCACAGCTATTTGCCACCACAGCCATGACCCGCTCACAGGGACTGGCCCCCTCAGCCATGACCCGATCACAGGCACTGTACCCCGCAGCCCTGTCCCGCTGACATGGACTGGCCCCCGCAGCCCTGACCACCTGACAGCTATTTGCCACCGCAGCCCTCGCCCGCTCGCAGGGCCTGTCCCCCTCAGCCCTGACCCGCTCGCAGGGCCTGGCTCCCGCAGCCCTGACCACCTGACAGCTATTTGCCACCGCAGCCCTCGCCCGCTCACAGGGACTGGCCCCCGCAGCCCTGGCCCGCTCACAGGGACTGGCCCCCGCAGCCCTGGCCCACTCACAGGGACTGGCCCCCGCAGCCCTGGCCCGCTGACAGGGACTGGCCCCCGCAGCCCTGGCCCGCTCGCAGGGACTGGCCCCCGCAGCCCTGCCCGCTCGCAGGGCCTGGCCCCCGCAGCCCTGACCCGCTCGCAGGGCCTGGCCCAAGCAGCCCTGACCCGCTCGCAGGGCCTGGCTCCCGCAGCCCTGACCCGCTCGCAGGGCCTGGCCCTCGCAGCCCTGACCCGCTCGCAGGGACTGGCCCCCCGCAGCCCTGACCCGCTCACAGGGACTGGCCCCCGCAGCCCTGACCCGCTCACAGGGACTGGCCCCCGCAGCCCTGACCCGCTCACAGGGACTGGCCCCCGCAGCCCTGACCCGCTCACAGGGACTGGCCCCCGCAGCCCTGACGCGCTCTCAGGGCCTGGCCCCCGCAGCCCTGGCCCGCTCTCAGGGCCTGGCCCCCGCAGCCCTGACCCGCTCTCAGGGCTTGGCCCCCGCAGCCCTGACCCGCTCACAGGTCCTGGCCCCTGCATCCCTGACCCGCTCACTGGGCCTGGCCCCCGCAGCCCTGACCCGCTCACAGGGCCTGGTCCCCGCAGCCCTGACCCGCTCACAGGGACTGGCCCCCGCAGCCCTGACCCGCTCACAGGGACTCGCCCCCGCAGCCATGACCCGCTAACAGGGACTGGCCCCCGCAGCCCTGACCCGCTCACAGGGACTGGCCCCCGCAGCCCTCACACGCTCACAGGGACTGGCCCCCGCAGCCCTGACCCGCTCACAGCTATTTGCCACCGCAGCCATGACCCGATCACAGGCACTGTCCCACGCAGCCCTGTCCCGCTGACATGGACTGGCCCCCGCAGCCCTGATCACCTGACAGCTATTTGCCACCGCAGCCCTCGCCCGCTCACAGGGACTGGCCCCCGCAGCCCTGACCCGCTCACAGGGACTGGCCCCCGCAGCCCTGACCCGCTCACAGCTCTTTGCCACCGCATCCCTGACCCGCTCACAGGGACTGGCCCCCTCAGCCATGACCCGATCACAGGCACTGTACCCCGCAGCCCTGTCCCGCTGACATGGACTGGCCCCCGCAGCCCTGACCACCTGACAGCTATTTGCCACCGCAGCCCTCGCCCGCTCGCAGGGCCTGGCCCCCGCAGCCCTGACCCGCTCGCAGGGCCTGGCTCCCGCAGCCCTGACCACCTGACAGCTATTTGCCACCGCAGCCCTCGCCCGCTCACAGGGACTGGTCCCCGCAGCCCTGACCCGTTCGCAGGGCCTGGCCCCCGCAGCCCTGACCCGCTCACAGGGACTGGCCCCCCGCAGCCCTGACCCGCTCACAGGGACTGGCCCCCGCAGCCCTGACCCGCTCGCAGGGCCTGGCCCCCGCAGCCCTGACCCGCTCTCAGGGCCTGGCCCCCGCAGCCCTGACCCGCTCTCAGGGCCTGGCCCCCGCAGCCCTGACCCGCTCACAGGGCCTGGCCCCCGCAGCCCTGACCCGCTCACAGGGCCTGGCCCCCGCAGCCCTGACCCGCTCACAGGGCCTGGCCCCCGCAGCCCTGACCCGCTCACAGGGCCTGGCCCCCGCAGCCCTGACCCGCTGACAGGGACAGGCCCCCGCAGCCCTGACCCGCTCACAGGGACTGGCCCCCACAGCCCTGACCCGCTCACAGGGACTGGCCCCCGCAGCCCTGACCCGCTCACAGGGACTGGCCCCCGCAGCCCTGACCCGCTCACAGGGACTGGCCCCCGCAGCCCTGACCCGCTCACAGGGACTGGCCCCCGCAGCCCTCACACGCTCACAGGGACTGGCCCCCGCAGCCCTGACCCGCTCACAGCTATTTGCCACCGCAGCCATGACCCGCTCACAGGGACTGGCCCCCTCAGCCATGACCCGATCACAGGCACTGTACCCCGCAGCCCTGTCCCGCTGACATGGACTGGCCCCCGCAGCCCTGACCACCTGACAGCTATTTGCCACCGCAGCCCTCGCCCGCTCGCAGGGCCTGTCCCCCGCAGCCCTGACCCGCTCGCAGGGCCTGGCTCCCGCAGCCCTGACCACCTGACAGCTATTTGCCACCGCAGCCCTCGCCCGCTCACAGGGACTGGCCCCCGCAGCCCTGGCCCGCTCACAGGGACTGGCCCCCGCAGCCCTGGCCCACTCACAGGGACTGGCCCCCGCAGCCCTGGCCCGCTGACAGGGACTGGCCCCCGCAGCCCTGGCCCCCTCGCAGGGACTGGCCCCCGCAGCCCTGCCCGCTCGCAGGGCCTGGACCCCGCAGCCCTGACCCGCTCGCAGGGCCTGGCCCAAGCAGCCCTGACCCGCTCGCAGGGCCTGCCTCCCGCAGCCCTGACCCGCTCGCAGGGCCTGGCCCTCGCAGCCCTGACCCGCTCGCAGGGACTGGCCCCCCGCAGCCCTGACCCGCTCACAGGGACTGGCCCCCGCAGCCCTGACCCGCTCACAGGGACTGGCCCCCGCAGCCCTGACCCGCTCACAGGGACTGGCCCCCGCAGCCCTGACCCGCTCACAGGGACTGGCCCCCGCAGCCCTGACCCGCTCTCAGGGCCTGGCCCCCGCAGCCCTGGCCCGCTCTCAGGGCCTGGCCCCCGCAGCCCTGACCCCATCTCAGGGCTTGGCCCCCGCAGCCCTGACCCGCTCACAGGGCCTGGCCCCTGCATCCCTGACCCGCTCACTGGGCCTGGCCCCCGCAGCCCTGACCCGCTCACAGGGCCTGGCCCCCGCAGCCCTGACCCGCTCACAGGGACTGGCCCCCGCAGCCCTGACCCGCTCACAGGGACTGGCCCCCGCAGCCCTGACCCGCTAACAGGGACTGGCCCCCGCAGCCCTGACCCGCTCACAGGGACTGGCCCCCGCAGCCCTCACACGCTCACAGGGACTGGCCCCCGCAGCCCTGACCCGCTCACAGCTATTTGCCACCGCAGCCATGACCCGATCACAGGCACTGTCCCACGCAGCCCTGTCCCGCTGACATGGACTGGCCCCCGCAGCCCTGATCACCTGACAGCTATTTGCCACCGCAGCCCTCGCCCGCTCACAGGGACTGGCCCCCGCAGCCCTGACCCGCTCACAGGGACTGGCCCCCTCAGCCCTGAACCGCTCACAGCTCTTTGCCACCGCATCCCTGACCCGCTCACAGGGACTGGCCCCCTCAGCCATGACCCGATCACAGGCACTGTACCCCGCAGCCCTGTCCCGCTGACATGGACTGGCCCCCGCAGCCCTGACCACCTGACAGCTATTTGCCACCGCAGCCCTCGCCCGCTCGCAGGGCCTGGCCCCCGCAGCCCTGACCCGCTCGCAGGGCCTGGCTCCCGCAGCCCTGACCACCTGACAGCTATTTGCCACCGCAGCCCTCGCCCGCTCACAGGGACTGGCCCCCGCAGCCCTGACCCGCTCGCAGGGCCTGGCCCCCGCAGCCCTGACCCGCTCACAGGGACTGGCCCCCCGCAGCCCTGACCCGCTCACAGGGCCTGGCCGCCGCAGCCCTGACCCGCTCGCAGGGCCTGGCCCCCGCAGCCCTGACCCGCTCTCAGTGCCTGGCCCCCGCAGCCCTGACCCGCTCTCAGGGCCTGGCCCCCGCAGCCCTGACCCGCTCACAGGGCCTGGCCCCCGCAGCCCTGACCCGCTCACAGGGCCTGGCCCCCGCAGCCCTGACCCGCTCACAGGGCCTGGCCCCCGCAGCCCTGACCCGCTCACAGGGCCTGGCCCCCGCAGCCCTGACCCGCTGACAGGGACAGGCCCCCGCAGCCCTGACCCGCTCACAGGGACTGGCCCCCGCAGCCCTGACCCGCTCACAGGGACTGGCCCCCGCAGCCCTGACCCGCTCACAGGGACTGGCCCCCGCAGCCCTGACCCGCTCACAGGGACTGGCCCCCGCAGCCCTGACCCGCTCACAGGGACTGGCCCCCGCAGCCCTCACACGCTCACAGGGACTGGCCCCCGCAGCCCTGACCCGCTCACAGCTATTTGCCACCGCAGCCATGACCCGCTCACAGGGACTGGCCCCCTCAGCCATGACCCGATCACAGGCACTGTACCCCGCAGCCCTGTCCCGCTGACATGGACTGGCCCCCGCAGCCCTGACCACCTGACAGCTATTTGCCACCGCAGCCCTCGCCCGCTCGCAGGGCCTGTCCCCCGCAGCCCTGACCCGCTCACAGGGACTGGCCCCCGCAGCCCTGACCTGCTCACAGCTCTTTGCCACCGCAGCCCTGACCCGCTCACAGGAACTGGCCCCCTCAGCCATGACCCGATCACAGGCACTGTACCCCGCAGCCCTGTCCCCCTGACAGCTATTTGCCACCGCAGCCATGACCCGATCACAGGTACTGGCCCCCGCACCCCTGGCCCGCTCACAGGGACTGGCCCCCGCAGCCCTGGCCCGCTCACAGGGACTGGCCCCCGCAGCCCTGGCCCGCTCACAGGGCCTGGCCCCCGCAGCCCTGGCCCGCTCACAGGGACTGGCCCCCGCAGCCCTGGCCCGCTCGCAGGGCCTGGCTCCCGCAGCCCTGACCCGCTCGCAGGGCCTGGCCCCCGCAGCCATGACCCGCTCGCAGGGACTGGCCCCCCGCAGCCCTGACCCGCTCACAGGGACTGGCCCCCGCAGCCCTGACCCGCTCGCAGGGACTGGCCCCCGCAGCCCTGACCCGCTCGCCGGGAATGGCCCCCGCAGCCCTGACCCGCTCTCAGGGCCTGGCCCCCGCAGCCCATACCCGCTCACAGGGACTGGACCCCGCAGCCCTGACCCGCTCACAGGTACTGGCCCCCGCAGCCCTGACCCGCTCTCAGGGCCGGACCCCCGCAGCCCTGACCCGCTCTCAGGGACTGGCCCCCGCAGCCCTGACCCGCTCACAGGGACTGGCCCCCGCAGCCCTGACCCGCTCACAGGGACTGGCCCCCGCAGCCCTGACCCGCTCACAGGGACTGGCCCCCGCAGCCTTGACCCGCTCACAGGGACTGGCCCCCGCAACCATGACCTGCTCACAGGGACTGGCCCCCGCAGCCCTGACCCGCTCACAGGGACTGGCCCCCGCAGCCCTCACACGCTCACAGGGACTGGCCCCCGCAGCCCTGACCCGCTCACAGCTATTTGCCACCGCAGCCATGACCCGTTCACAGGCACTGTCCCACGCAGCCCTGTCCCGCTGACATGGACTGGCCCCCGCAGCCCTGACCACCTGACAGCTATTTGCCACCGCAGCCCTCGCCCGCTCGCAGGGCCTGGCCCCCGCAGCCCTGACCCGCTCGCAGGGCCTGGCTCCCGCAGCCCTGACCCGCTCGCAGGGCCTGGCCCCCGCAGCCCTGACCCGCTCTCAGGGCCTGGCCCCCGCAGCCCTGACCCGCTCTCAGGGCCTGGCCCCCGCAGCCCTGACCCGCTCACAGTGCCTGGCCCCCGCAGCCCTGACCCGCTCACAGGGCCTGGCCCCCGCAGCCCTGACCCGCTCACAGGGCCTGGCCCCCGCAGCCCTGACCCGCTGACAGGGACAGGCCCCCGCAGCCCTGACCCGCTCACAGGGACTGGCCCCCGCTGCCCTGACCCGCTCACAGGGACTGGCCCCCGCAGCCCTGACCCGCTCACAGGGACTGGCCCCCGCAGCCCTGACCCGCTCACAGGGACTGGCCCCCGCAGCCCTCACACGCTCACAGGGACTGGCCCCCGCAGCCCTGACCCGCTCACAGCTATTTGCCACCACAGCCATGACCCGCTCACAGGGACTGGCCCCCTCAGCCATGACCCGATCACAGGCACTGTACCCCGCAGCCCTGTCCCGCTGACATGGACTGGCCCCCGCAGCCCTGACCACCTGACAGCTATTTGCCACCGCAGCCCTCGCCCGCTCGCAGGGCCTGTCCCCCTCAGCCCTGACCCGCTCGCAGGGCCTGGCTCCCGCAGCCCTGACCACCTGACAGCTATTTGCCACCGCAGCCCTCGCCCGCTCACAGGGACTGGCCCCCGCAGCCCTGGCCCGCTCACAGGGACTGGCCCCCGCAGCCCTGGCCCACTCACAGGGACTGGCCCCCGCAGCCCTGGCCCGCTGACAGGGACTGGCCCCCGCAGCCCTGGCCCGCTCGCAGGGACTGGCCCCCGCAGCCCTGCCCGCTCGCAGGGCCTGGCCCCCGCAGCCCTGACCCGCTCGCAGGGCCTGGCCCAAGCAGCCCTGACCCGCTCGCAGGGCCTGGCTCCCGCAGCCCTGACCCGCTCGCAGGGCCTGGCCCTCGCAGCCCTGACCCGCTCGCAGGGACTGGCCCCCCGCAGCCCTGACCCGCTCACAGGGACTGGCCCCCGCAGCCCTGACCCGCTCACAGGGACTGGCCCCCGCAGCCCTGACCCGCTCACAGGGACTGGCCCCCGCAGCCCTGACCCGCTCACAGGGACTGGCCCCCGCAGCCCTGACGCGCTCTCAGGGCCTGGCCCCCGCAGCCCTGGCCCGCTCTCAGGGCCTGGCCCCCGCAGCCCTGACCCGCTCTCAGGGCTTGGCCCCCGCAGCCCTGACCCGCTCACAGGTCCTGGCCCCTGCATCCCTGACCCGCTCACTGGGCCTGGCCCCCGCAGCCCTGACCCGCTCACAGGGCCTGGCCCCCGCAGCCCTGACCCGCTCACAGGGACTGGCCCCCGCAGCCCTGACCCGCTCACAGGGACTCGCCCCCGCAGCCATGACCCGCTAACAGGGACTGGCCCCCGCAGCCCTGACCCGCTCACAGGGACTGGCCCCCGCAGCCCTGACCCGCTCACAGGGACTGGCACCCGCAGCCCTGACCCGCTCACAGGGACTGGCCCCCGCAGCCCTGACCCGCTCACAGGGACTGGCCCCCGCAGCCCTGACCCGCTCACAGGGACTGGCCCCCGCAGCCCTCACACGCTCACAGGGACTGGCCCCCGCAGCCCTGACCCGCTCACAGCTATTTGCCACCGCAGCCATGACCCGCTCACAGGGACTGGCCCCCTCAGCCATGACCCGATCACAGGCACTGTACCCCGCAGCCCTGTCCCGCTGACATGGACTGGCCCCCGCAGCCCTGACCACCTGACAGCTATTTGCCACCGCAGCCCTCGCCCGCTCGCAGGGCCTGTCCCCCGCAGCCCTGACCCGCTCGCAGGGCCTGGCTCCCGCAGCCCTGACCACCTGACAGCTATTTGCCACCGCAGCCCTCGCCCGCTCACAGGGACTGGCCCCCGCAGCCCTGGCCCGCTCACAGGGACTGGCCCCCGCAGCCCTGGCCCACTCACAGGGACTGGCCCCCGCAGCCCTGGCCCGCTGACAGGGACTGGCCCCCGCAGCCCTGGCCCCCTCGCAGGGACTGGCCCCCGCAGCCCTGCCCGCTCGCAGGGCCTGGACCCCGCAGCCCTGACCCGCTCGCAGGGCCTGGCCCAAGCAGCCCTGACCCGCTCGCAGGGCCTGGCTCCCGCAGCCCTGACCCGCTCGCAGGGCCTGGCCCTCGCAGCCCTGACCCGCTCGCAGGGACTGGCCCCCCGCAGCCCTGACCCGCTCACAGGGACTGGCCCCCGCAGCCCTGACCCGCTCACAGGGACTGGCCCCCGCAGCCCTGACCCGCTCACAGGGACTGGCCCCCGCAGCCCTGACCCGCTCACAGGGACTGGCCCCCGCAGCCCTGACCCGCTCTCAGGGCCTGGCCCCCGCAGCCCTGGCCCGCTCTCAGGGCCTGGCCCCCGCAGCCCTGACCCCATCTCAGGGCTTGGCCCCCGCAGCCCTGACCCGCTCACAGGGCCTGGCCCCTGCATCCCTGACCCGCTCACTGGGCCTGGCCCCCGCAGCCCTGACCCGCTCACAGGGCCTGGCCCCCGCAGCCCTGACCCGCTCACAGGGACTGGCCCCCGCAGCCCTGACCCGCTCACAGGGACTGGCCCCCGCAGCCCTGACCCGCTAACAGGGACTGGCCCCCGCAGCCCTGACCCGCTCACAGGGACTGGCCCCCGCAGCCCTCACACGCTCACAGGGACTGGCCCCCGCAGCCCTGACCCGCTCACAGCTATTTGCCACCGCAGCCATGACCCGATCACAGGCACTGTCCCACGCAGCCCTGTCCCGCTGACATGGACTGGCCCCCGCAGCCCTGATCACCTGACAGCTATTTGCCACCGCAGCCCTCGCCCGCTCACAGGGACTGGCCCCCGCAGCCCTGACCCGCTCACAGGGACTGGCCCCCTCAGCCCTGACCCGCTCACAGCTCTTTGCCACCGCATCCCTGACCCGCTCACAGGGACTGGCCCCCTCAGCCATGACCCGATCACAGGCACTGTACCCCGCAGCCCTGTCCCGCTGACATGGACTGGCCCCCGCAGCCCTGACCACCTGACAGCTATTTGCCACCGCAGCCCTCGCCCGCTCGCAGGGCCTGGCCCCCGCAGCCCTGACCCGCTCGCAGGGCCTGGCTCCCGCAGCCCTGACCACCTGACAGCTATTTGCCACCGCAGCCCTCGCCCGCTCACAGGGACTGGCCCCCGCAGCCCTGACCCGCTCGCAGGGCCTGGCCCCCGCAGCCCTGACCCGCTCACAGGGACTGGCCCCCCGCAGCCCTGACCCGCTCACAGGGACTGGCCGCCGCAGCCCTGACCCGCTCGCAGGGCCTGGCCCCCGCAGCCCTGACCCGCTCTCAGTGCCTGGCCCCCGCAGCCCTGACCCGCTCTCAGGGCCTGGCCCCCGCAGCCCTGACCCGCTCACAGGGCCTGGCCCCCGCAGCCCTGACCCGCTCACAGGGCCTGGCCCCCGCAGCCCTGACCCGCTCACAGGGCCTGGCCCCCGCAGCCCTGACCCGCTCACAGGGCCTGGCCCCCGCAGCCCTGACCCGCTGACAGGGACAGGCCCCCGCAGCCCTGACCCGCTCACAGGGACTGGCCCCCGCAGCCCTGACCCGCTCACAGGGACTGGCCCCCGCAGCCCTGACCCGCTCACAGGGACTGGCCCCCGCAGCCCTGACCCGCTCACAGGGACTGGCCCCCGCAGCCCTCACACGCTCACAGGGACTGGCCCCCGCAGCCCTGACCCGCTCACAGCTATTTGCCACCGCAGCCATGACCCGCTCACAGGGACTGGCCCCCTCAGCCATGACCCGATCACAGGCACTGTACCCCGCAGCCCTGTCCCGCTGACATGGACTGGCCCCCGCAGCCCTGACCACCTGACAGCTATTTGCCACCGCAGCCCTCGCCCGCTCGCAGGGCCTGTCCCCCGCAGCCCTGACCCGCTCACAGGGACTGGCCCCCGCAGCCCTGACCTGCTCACAGCTCTTTGCCACCGCAGCCCTGACCCGCTCACAGGAACTGGCCCCCTCAGCCATGACCCGATCACAGGCACTGTACCCCGCAGCCCTGTCCCCCTGACAGCTATTTGCCACCGCAGCCATGACCCGATCACAGGTACTGGCCCCCGCACCCCTGCCCGCTCACAGGGACTGGCCCCCGCAGCCCTGGCCCGCTCACAGGGACTGGCCCCCGCAGCCCTGGCCCGCTCACAGGGCCTGGCCCCCGCAGCCCTGGCCCGCTCACAGGGACTGGCCCCCGCAGCCCTGGCCCGCTCGCAGGGCCTGGCTCCCGCAGCCCTGACCCGCTCGCAGGGCCTGGCCCCCGCAGCCATGACCCGCTCGCAGGGACTGGCCCCCCGCAGCCCTGACCCGCTCACAGGGACTGGCCCCCGCAGCCCTGACCCGCTCGCAGGGACTGGCCCCCGCAGCCCTGACCCGCTCGCCGGGAATGGCCCCCGCAGCCCTGACCCGCTCTCAGGGCCTGGCCCCCGCAGCCCATACCCGCTCACAGGGACTGGACCCCGCAGCCCTGACCCGCTCACAGGTACTGGCCCCCGCAGCCCTGACCCGCTCTCAGGGCCGGACCCCCGCAGCCCTGACCCGCTCTCAGGGACTGGCCCCCGCAGCCCTGACCCGCTCACAGGGACTGGCCCCCGCAGCCCTGACCCGCTCACAGGGACTGGCCCCCGCAGCCCTGACCCGCTCACAGGGACTGGCCCCCGCAGCCTTGACCCGCTCACAGGGACTGGCCCCCGCAACCATGACCTGCTCACAGGGACTGGCCCCCGCAGCCCTGACCCGCTCACAGGGACTGGCCCCCGCAGCCCTCACACGCTCACAGGGACTGGCCCCCGCAGCCCTGACCCGCTCACAGCTATTTGCCACCGCAGCCATGACCCGTTCACAGGCACTGTCCCACGCAGCCCTGTCCCGCTGACATGGACTGGCCCCCGCAGCCCTGACCACCTGACAGCTATTTGCCACCGCAGCCCTCGCCCGCTCGCAGGGCCTGGCCCCCGCAGCCCTGACCCGCTCGCAGGGCCTGGCTCCCGCAGCCCTGACCCGCTCGCAGGGCCTGGCCCCCGCAGCCCTGACCCGCTCTCAGGGCCTGGCCCCCGCAGCCCTGACCCGCTCTCAGGGCCTGGCCCCCGCAGCCCTGACCCGCTCACAGTGCCTGGCCCCCGCAGCCCTGACCCGCTCACAGGGCCTGGCCCCCGCAGCCCTGACCCGCTCACAGGGCCTGGCCCCCGCAGCCCTGACCCGCTGACAGGGACAGGCCCCCGCAGCCCTGACCCGCTCACAGGGACTGGCCCCCGCTGCCCTGACCCGCTCACAGGGACTGGCCCCCGCAGCCCTGACCCGCTCACAGGGACTGGCCCCCGCAGCCCTGACCCGCTCACAGGGACTGGCCCCCGCAGCCCTCACACGCTCACAGGGACTGGCCCCCGCAGCCCTGACCCGCTCACAGCTATTTGCCACCACAGCCATGACCCGCTCACAGGGACTGGCCCCCTCAGCCATGACCCGATCACAGGCACTGTACCCCGCAGCCCTGTCCCGCTGACATGGACTGGCCCCCGCAGCCCTGACCACCTGACAGCTATTTGCCACCGCAGCCCTCGCCCGCTCGCAGGGCCTGTCCCCCTCAGCCCTGACCCGCTCGCAGGGCCTGGCTCCCGCAGCCCTGACCACCTGACAGCTATTTGCCACCGCAGCCCTCGCCCGCTCACAGGGACTGGCCCCCGCAGCCCTGGCCCGCTCACAGGGACTGGCCCCCGCAGCCCTGGCCCACTCACAGGGACTGGCCCCCGCAGCCCTGGCCCGCTGACAGGGACTGGCCCCCGCAGCCCTGGCCCGCTCGCAGGGACTGGCCCCCGCAGCCCTGCCCGCTCGCAGGGCCTGGCCCCCGCAGCCCTGACCCGCTCGCAGGGCCTGGCCCAAGCAGCCCTGACCCGCTCGCAGGGCCTGGCTCCCGCAGCCCTGACCCGCTCGCAGGGCCTGGCCCTCGCAGCCCTGACCCGCTCGCAGGGACTGGCCCCCCGCAGCCCTGACCCGCTCACAGGGACTGGCCCCCGCAGCCCTGACCCGCTCACAGGGACTGGCCCCCGCAGCCCTGACCCGCTCACAGGGACTGGCCCCCGCAGCCCTGACCCGCTCACAGGGACTGGCCCCCGCAGCCCTGACGCGCTCTCAGGGCCTGGCCCCCGCAGCCCTGGCCCGCTCTCAGGGCCTGGCCCCCGCAGCCCTGACCCGCTCTCAGGGCTTGGCCCCCGCAGCCCTGACCCGCTCACAGGTCCTGGCCCCTGCATCCCTGACCCGCTCACTGGGCCTGGCCCCCGCAGCCCTGACCCGCTCACAGGGCCTGGCCCCCGCAGCCCTGACCCGCTCACAGGGACTGGCCCCCGCAGCCCTGACCCGCTCACAGGGACTCGCCCCCGCAGCCATGACCCGCTAACAGGGACTGGCCCCCGCAGCCCTGACCCGCTCACAGGGACTGGCCCCCGCAGCCCTCACACGCTCACAGGGACTGGCCCCCGCAGCCCTGACCCGCTCACAGCTATTTGCCACCGCAGCCATGACCCGATCACAGGCACTGTCCCACGCAGCCCTGTCCCGCTGACATGGACTGGCCCCCGCAGCCCTGATCACCTGACAGCTATTTGCCACCGCAGCCCTCGCCCGCTCACAGGGACTGGCCCCCGCAGCCCTGACCCGCTCACAGGGACTGGCCCCCGCAGCCCTGACCCGCTCACAGCTCTTTGCCACCGCATCCCTGACCCGCTCACAGGGACTGGCCCCCGCAGCCCTGACCCGATCACAGGCACTGTCCCACGCAGCCCTGTCCCGCTGACATGGACTGGCCCCCGCAGCCCTGATCACCTGACAGCTATTTGCCACCGCAGCCCTCGCCCGCTCACAGGGACTGGCCCCCGCAGCCCTGACCCGCTCACAGGGACTGGCCCCCGCAGCCCTGACCCGCTCACAGCTCTTTGCCACCGCAGCCCTGACCCGCTCACAGGGACTGGCCCCCGCAGCCCTGACCCGCTCACAGGGACTGGCCCCCGCAGCCCTGACCCGCTCACAGGGACTGGCCCCCGCAGCCCTGACCCGCTCACAGGGACTGGCCCCCGCAGCCCTCACACGCTCACAGGGACTGGCCCCCGCAGCCCTGACCCGCTCACAGCTATTTGCCACCGCAGCCATGACCCGCTCACAGGGACTGGCCCCCTCAGCCATGACCCGATCACAGGCACTGTACCCCGCAGCCCTGTCCCGCTGACATGGACTGGCCCCCGCAGCCCTGACCACCTGACAGCTATTTGCCACCGCAGCCCTCGCCCGCTCGCAGGGCCTGTCCCCCGCAGCCCTGACCCGCTCGCAGGGCCTGGCTCCCGCAGCCCTGACCACCTGACAGCTATTTGCCACCGCAGCCCTCGCCCGCTCACAGGGACTGGCCCCCGCAGCCCTGGCCCGCTCACAGGGACTGGCCCCCGCAGCCCTGGCCCACTCACAGGGACTGGCCCCCGCAGCCCTGGCCCGCTGACAGGGACTGGCCCCCGCAGCCCTGGCCCCCTCGCAGGGACTGGCCCCCGCAGCCCTGCCCGCTCGCAGGGCCTGGACCCCGCAGCCCTGACCCGCTCGCAGGGCCTGGCCCAAGCAGCCCTGACCCGCTCGCAGGGCCTGGCTCCCGCAGCCCTGACCCGCTCGCAGGGCCTGGCCCTCGCAGCCCTGACCCGCTCGCAGGGACTGGCCCCCCGCAGCCCTGACCCGCTCACAGGGACTGGCCCCCGCAGCCCTGACCCGCTCACAGGGACTGGCCCCCGCAGCCCTGACCCGCTCACAGGGACTGGCCCCCGCAGCCCTGACCCGCTCACAGGGACTGGCCCCCGCAGCCCTGACCCGCTCTCAGGGCCTGGCCCCCGCAGCCCTGGCCCGCTCTCAGGGCCTGGCCCCCGCAGCCCTGACCCCATCTCAGGGCTTGGCCCCCGCAGCCCTGACCCGCTCACAGGGCCTGGCCCCTGCATCCCTGACCCGCTCACTGGGCCTGGCCCCCGCAGCCCTGACCCGCTCACAGGGCCTGGCCCCCGCAGCCCTGACCCGCTCACAGGGACTGGCCCCCGCAGCCCTGACCCGCTCACAGGGACTGGCCCCCGCAGCCCTGACCCGCTAACAGGGACTGGCCCCCGCAGCCCTGACCCGCTCACAGGGACTGGCCCCCGCAGCCCTCACACGCTCACAGGGACTGGCCCCCGCAGCCCTGACCCGCTCACAGCTATTTGCCACCGCAGCCATGACCCGATCACAGGCACTGTCCCACGCAGCCCTGTCCCGCTGACATGGACTGGCCCCCGCAGCCCTGATCACCTGACAGCTATTTGCCACCGCAGCCCTCGCCCGCTCACAGGGACTGGCCCCCGCAGCCCTGACCCGCTCACAGGGACTGGCCCCCTCAGCCCTGACCCGCTCACAGCTCTTTGCCACCGCATCCCTGACCCGCTCACAGGGACTGGCCCCCTCAGCCATGACCCGATCACAGGCACTGTACCCCGCAGCCCTGTCCCGCTGACATGGACTGGCCCCCGCAGCCCTGACCACCTGACAGCTATTTGCCACCGCAGCCCTCGCCCGCTCGCAGGGCCTGGCCCCCGCAGCCCTGACCCGCTCGCAGGGCCTGGCTCCCGCAGCCCTGACCACCTGACAGCTATTTGCCACCGCAGCCCTCGCCCGCTCACAGGGACTGGCCCCCGCAGCCCTGACCCGCTCGCAGGGCCTGGCCCCCGCAGCCCTGACCCGCTCACAGGGACTGGCCCCCCGCAGCCCTGACCCGCTCACAGGGACTGGCCGCCGCAGCCCTGACCCGCTCGCAGGGCCTGGCCCCCGCAGCCCTGACCCGCTCTCAGTGCCTGGCCCCCGCAGCCCTGACCCGCTCTCAGGGCCTGGCCCCCGCAGCCCTGACCCGCTCACAGGGCCTGGCCCCCGCAGCCCTGACCCGCTCACAGGGCCTGGCCCCCGCAGCCCTGACCCGCTCACAGGGCCTGGCCCCCGCAGCCCTGACCCGCTCACAGGGCCTGGCCCCCGCAGCCCTGACCCGCTGACAGGGACAGGCCCCCGCAGCCCTGACCCGCTCACAGGGACTGGCCCCCGCAGCCCTGACCCGCTCACAGGGACTGGCCCCCGCAGCCCTGACCCGCTCACAGGGACTGGCCCCCGCAGCCCTGACCCGCTCACAGGGACTGGCCCCCGCAGCCCTGACCCGCTCACAGGGACTGGCCCCCGCAGCCCTCACACGCTCACAGGGACTGGCCCCCGCAGCCCTGACCCGCTCACAGCTATTTGCCACCGCAGCCATGACCCGCTCACAGGGACTGGCCCCCTCAGCCATGACCCGATCACAGGCACTGTACCCCGCAGCCCTGTCCCGCTGACATGGACTGGCCCCCGCAGCCCTGACCACCTGACAGCTATTTGCCACCGCAGCCCTCGCCCGCTCGCAGGGCCTGTCCCCCGCAGCCCTGACCCGCTCACAGGGACTGGCCCCCGCAGCCCTGACCTGCTCACAGCTCTTTGCCACCGCAGCCCTGACCCGCTCACAGGAACTGGCCCCCTCAGCCATGACCCGATCACAGGCACTGTACCCCGCAGCCCTGTCCCCCTGACAGCTATTTGCCACCGCAGCCATGACCCGATCACAGGTACTGGCCCCCGCACCCCTGCCCGCTCACAGGGACTGGCCCCCGCAGCCCTGGCCCGCTCACAGGGACTGGCCCCCGCAGCCCTGGCCCGCTCACAGGGCCTGGCCCCCGCAGCCCTGGCCCGCTCACAGGGACTGGCCCCCGCAGCCCTGGCCCGCTCGCAGGGCCTGGCTCCCGCAGCCCTGACCCGCTCGCAGGGCCTGGCCCCCGCAGCCATGACCCGCTCGCAGGGACTGGCCCCCCGCAGCCCTGACCCGCTCACAGGGACTGGCCCCCGCAGCCCTGACCCGCTCGCAGGGACTGGCCCCCGCAGCCCTGACCCGCTCGCCGGGAATGGCCCCCGCAGCCCTGACCCGCTCTCAGGGCCTGGCCCCCGCAGCCCATACCCGCTCACAGGGACTGGACCCCGCAGCCCTGACCCGCTCACAGGTACTGGCCCCCGCAGCCCTGACCCGCTCTCAGGGCCGGACCCCCGCAGCCCTGACCCGCTCTCAGGGACTGGCCCCCGCAGCCCTGACCCGCTCACAGGGACTGGCCCCCGCAGCCCTGACCCGCTCACAGGGACTGGCCCCCGCAGCCCTGACCCGCTCACAGGGACTGGCCCCCGCAGCCTTGACCCGCTCACAGGGACTGGCCCCCGCAACCATGACCTGCTCACAGGGACTGGCCCCCGCAGCCCTGACCCGCTCACAGGGACTGGCCCCCGCAGCCCTCACACGCTCACAGGGACTGGCCCCCGCAGCCCTGACCCGCTCACAGCTATTTGCCACCGCAGCCATGACCCGTTCACAGGCACTGTCCCACGCAGCCCTGTCCCGCTGACATGGACTGGCCCCCGCAGCCCTGACCACCTGACAGCTATTTGCCACCGCAGCCCTCGCCCGCTCGCAGGGCCTGGCCCCCGCAGCCCTGACCCGCTCGCAGGGCCTGGCTCCCGCAGCCCTGACCCGCTCGCAGGGCCTGGCCCCCGCAGCCCTGACCCGCTCTCAGGGCCTGGCCCCCGCAGCCCTGACCCGCTCTCAGGGCCTGGCCCCCGCAGCCCTGACCCGCTCACAGTGCCTGGCCCCCGCAGCCCTGACCCGCTCACAGGGCCTGGCCCCCGCAGCCCTGACCCGCTCACAGGGCCTGGCCCCCGCAGCCCTGACCCGCTGACAGGGACAGGCCCCCGCAGCCCTGACCCGCTCACAGGGACTGGCCCCCGCTGCCCTGACCCGCTCACAGGGACTGGCCCCCGCAGCCCTGACCCGCTCACAGGGACTGGCCCCCGCAGCCCTGACCCGCTCACAGGGACTGGCCCCCGCAGCCCTCACACGCTCACAGGGACTGGCCCCCGCAGCCCTGACCCGCTCACAGCTATTTGCCACCACAGCCATGACCCGCTCACAGGGACTGGCCCCCTCAGCCATGACCCGATCACAGGCACTGTACCCCGCAGCCCTGTCCCGCTGACATGGACTGGCCCCCGCAGCCCTGACCACCTGACAGCTATTTGCCACCGCAGCCCTCGCCCGCTCGCAGGGCCTGTCCCCCTCAGCCCTGACCCGCTCGCAGGGCCTGGCTCCCGCAGCCCTGACCACCTGACAGCTATTTGCCACCGCAGCCCTCGCCCGCTCACAGGGACTGGCCCCCGCAGCCCTGGCCCGCTCACAGGGACTGGCCCCCGCAGCCCTGGCCCACTCACAGGGACTGGCCCCCGCAGCCCTGGCCCGCTGACAGGGACTGGCCCCCGCAGCCCTGGCCCGCTCGCAGGGACTGGCCCCCGCAGCCCTGCCCGCTCGCAGGGCCTGGCCCCCGCAGCCCTGACCCGCTCGCAGGGCCTGGCCCAAGCAGCCCTGACCCGCTCGCAGGGCCTGGCTCCCGCAGCCCTGACCCGCTCGCAGGGCCTGGCCCTCGCAGCCCTGACCCGCTCGCAGGGACTGGCCCCCCGCAGCCCTGACCCGCTCACAGGGACTGGCCCCCGCAGCCCTGACCCGCTCACAGGGACTGGCCCCCGCAGCCCTGACCCGCTCACAGGGACTGGCCCCCGCAGCCCTGACCCGCTCACAGGGACTGGCCCCCGCAGCCCTGACGCGCTCTCAGGGCCTGGCCCCCGCAGCCCTGGCCCGCTCTCAGGGCCTGGCCCCCGCAGCCCTGACCCGCTCTCAGGGCTTGGCCCCCGCAGCCCTGACCCGCTCACAGGTCCTGGCCCCTGCATCCCTGACCCGCTCACTGGGCCTGGCCCCCGCAGCCCTGACCCGCTCACAGGGCCTGGCCCCCGCAGCCCTGACCCGCTCACAGGGACTGGCCCCCGCAGCCCTGACCCGCTCACAGGGACTCGCCCCCGCAGCCATGACCCGCTAACAGGGACTGGCCCCCGCAGCCCTGACCCGCTCACAGGGACTGGCCCCCGCAGCCCTCACACGCTCACAGGGACTGGCCCCCGCAGCCCTGACCCGCTCACAGCTATTTGCCACCGCAGCCATGACCCGATCACAGGCACTGTCCCACGCAGCCCTGTCCCGCTGACATGGACTGGCCCCCGCAGCCCTGATCACCTGACAGCTATTTGCCACCGCAGCCCTCGCCCGCTCACAGGGACTGGCCCCCGCAGCCCTGACCCGCTCACAGGGACTGGCCCCCGCAGCCCTGACCCGCTCACAGCTCTTTGCCACCGCATCCCTGACCCGCTCACAGGGACTGGCCCCCGCAGCCCTGACCCGATCACAGGCACTGTCCCACGCAGCCCTGTCCCGCTGACATGGACTGGCCCCCGCAGCCCTGATCACCTGACAGCTATTTGCCACCGCAGCCCTCGCCCGCTCACAGGGACTGGCCCCCGCAGCCCTGACCCGCTCACAGGGACTGGCCCCCGCAGCCCTGACCCGCTCACAGCTCTTTGCCACCGCAGCCCTGACCCGCTCACAGGGACTGGCCCCCGCAGCCCTGACCCGCTCACAGGGACTGGCCCCCGCAGCCCTGACCCGCTCACAGGGACTGGCCCCCGCAGCCCTGACCCGCTCACAGGGACTGGCCCCCGCAGCCCTCACACGCTCACAGGGACTGGCCCCCGCAGCCCTGACCCGCTCACAGCTATTTGCCACCGCAGCCATGACCCGCTCACAGGGACTGGCCCCCTCAGCCATGACCCGATCACAGGCACTGTACCCCGCAGCCCTGTCCCGCTGACATGGACTGGCCCCCGCAGCCCTGACCACCTGACAGCTATTTGCCACCGCAGCCCTCGCCCGCTCGCAGGGCCTGTCCCCCGCAGCCCTGACCCGCTCGCAGGGCCTGGCTCCCGCAGCCCTGACCACCTGACAGCTATTTGCCACCGCAGCCCTCGCCCGCTCACAGGGACTGGCCCCCGCAGCCCTGGCCCGCTCACAGGGACTGGCCCCCGCAGCCCTGGCCCACTCACAGGGACTGGCCCCCGCAGCCCTGGCCCGCTGACAGGGACTGGCCCCCGCAGCCCTGGCCCCCTCGCAGGGACTGGCCCCCGCAGCCCTGCCCGCTCGCAGGGCCTGGACCCCGCAGCCCTGACCCGCTCGCAGGGCCTGGCCCAAGCAGCCCTGACCCGCTCGCAGGGCCTGGCTCCCGCAGCCCTGACCCGCTCGCAGGGCCTGGCCCTCGCAGCCCTGACCCGCTCGCAGGGACTGGCCCCCCGCAGCCCTGACCCGCTCACAGGGACTGGCCCCCGCAGCCCTGACCCGCTCACAGGGACTGGCCCCCGCAGCCCTGACCCGCTCACAGGGACTGGCCCCCGCAGCCCTGACCCGCTCACAGGGACTGGCCCCCGCAGCCCTGACCCGCTCTCAGGGCCTGGCCCCCGCAGCCCTGGCCCGCTCTCAGGGCCTGGCCCCCGCAGCCCTGACCCCATCTCAGGGCTTGGCCCCCGCAGCCCTGACCCGCTCACAGGGCCTGGCCCCTGCATCCCTGACCCGCTCACTGGGCCTGGCCCCCGCAGCCCTGACCCGCTCACAGGGCCTGGCCCCCGCAGCCCTGACCCGCTCACAGGGACTGGCCCCCGCAGCCCTGACCCGCTCACAGGGACTGGCCCCCGCAGCCCTGACCCGCTAACAGGGACTGGCCCCCGCAGCCCTGACCCGCTCACAGGGACTGGCCCCCGCAGCCCTCACACGCTCACAGGGACTGGCCCCCGCAGCCCTGACCCGCTCACAGCTATTTGCCACCGCAGCCATGACCCGATCACAGGCACTGTCCCACGCAGCCCTGTCCCGCTGACATGGACTGGCCCCCGCAGCCCTGATCACCTGACAGCTATTTGCCACCGCAGCCCTCGCCCGCTCACAGGGACTGGCCCCCGCAGCCCTGACCCGCTCACAGGGACTGGCCCCCTCAGCCCTGACCCGCTCACAGCTCTTTGCCACCGCATCCCTGACCCGCTCACAGGGACTGGCCCCCTCAGCCATGACCCGATCACAGGCACTGTACCCCGCAGCCCTGTCCCGCTGACATGGACTGGCCCCCGCAGCCCTGACCACCTGACAGCTATTTGCCACCGCAGCCCTCGCCCGCTCGCAGGGCCTGGCCCCCGCAGCCCTGACCCGCTCGCAGGGCCTGGCTCCCGCAGCCCTGACCACCTGACAGCTATTTGCCACCGCAGCCCTCGCCCGCTCACAGGGACTGGCCCCCGCAGCCCTGACCCGCTCGCAGGGCCTGGCCCCCGCAGCCCTGACCCGCTCACAGGGACTGGCCCCCCGCAGCCCTGACCCGCTCACAGGGACTGGCCGCCGCAGCCCTGACCCGCTCGCAGGGCCTGGCCCCCGCAGCCCTGACCCGCTCTCAGTGCCTGGCCCCCGCAGCCCTGACCCGCTCTCAGGGCCTGGCCCCCGCAGCCCTGACCCGCTCACAGGGCCTGGCCCCCGCAGCCCTGACCCGCTCACAGGGCCTGGCCCCCGCAGCCCTGACCCGCTCACAGGGCCTGGCCCCCGCAGCCCTGACCCGCTCACAGGGCCTGGCCCCCGCAGCCCTGACCCGCTGACAGGGACAGGCCCCCGCAGCCCTGACCCGCTCACAGGGACTGGCCCCCGCAGCCCTGACCCGCTCACAGGGACTGGCCCCCGCAGCCCTGACCCGCTCACAGGGACTGGCCCCCGCAGCCCTGACCCGCTCACAGGGACTGGCCCCCGCAGCCCTGACCCGCTCACAGGGACTGGCCCCCGCAGCCCTCACACGCTCACAGGGACTGGCCCCCGCAGCCCTGACCCGCTCACAGCTATTTGCCACCGCAGCCATGACCCGCTCACAGGGACTGGCCCCCTCAGCCATGACCCGATCACAGGCACTGTACCCCGCAGCCCTGTCCCGCTGACATGGACTGGCCCCCGCAGCCCTGACCACCTGACAGCTATTTGCCACCGCAGCCCTCGCCCGCTCGCAGGGCCTGTCCCCCGCAGCCCTGACCCGCTCGCAGGGCCTGGCTCCCGCAGCCCTGACCACCTGACAGCTATTTGCCACCGCAGCCCTCGCCCGCTCACAGGGACTGGCCCCCGCAGCCCTGGCCCGCTCACAGGGACTGGCCCCCGCAGCCCTGGCCCACTCACAGGGACTGGCCCCCGCAGCCCTGGCCCGCTGACAGGGACTGGCCCCCGCAGCCCTGGCCCGCTCGCAGGGACTGGCCCCCGCAGCCCTGACCCGCTCGCAGGGCCTGGCCCAAGCAGCCCTGACCCGCTCGCAGGGCCTGGCTCCCGCAGCCCTGACCCGCTCGCAGGGCCTGGCCCTCGCAGCCCTGACCCGCTCGCAGGGACTGGCCCCCCGCAGCCCTGACCCGCTCACAGGGACTGGCCCCCGCAGCCCTGACCCGCTCACAGCGACTGGCCCCCGCAGCCCTGACCCGCTCACAGGGACTGGCCCCCGCAGCCCTGACCCGCTCACAGGGACTGGCCCCCGCAGCCCTGACCCGCTCTCAGGGCCTGGCCCCCGCAGCCCTGGCCCACTCTCAGGGCCTGGCCCCCGCAGCCCTGACCCGATCTCAGGGCTTGGCCCCCGCAGCCCTGACCCGCTCACAGGGCCTGGCCCCTGCATCCCTGACCCGCTCACTGGGCCTGGCCCCCGCAGCCCTGACCCGCTCACAGGGCCTGGCCCCCGCAGCCCTGACCCGCTCACAGGGGCTGGCCCCCGCAGCCCTGACCCGCTCACAGGGACTGGCCCCCGCAGCCCTGACCCGCTCACAGGGACTGGCCCTCGCAGCCCTCACACGCTCACAGGGACTGGCCCCCGCAGCCCTGACCCGCTCACAGGGACTGGCCCCCGCAGCCCTGACCTGCTCACAGCTCTTTGCCACCGCAGCCCTGACCCGCTCACAGGGACTGGCCCCCGCAGCCCTGACCTGCTCACAGCTCTTTGCCACCGCAGCCCTGACCCGCTCACAGGGACTGGCCCCCTCAGCCATGACCCGATCACAGGCACTGTACCCCGCAGCCCTGTCCCCCTGACAGCTATTTGCCACCGCAGCCATGACCCGATCACAGGGACTGGCCCCCGCAGCCCTGGCCCGCTCACAGGGACTGGCCCCCGCAGCCCTGGCCCGCTCACAGGTACTGGCCCCCGCAGCCCTGGCCCGCTCACAGGGACTGGCCCCCGCAGCCCTGGCCCGCTCACAGGGACTGGCCCCCGCAGCCCTGGCCCGCTCACAGGGACTGGCCCCCGCAGCCCTGGCCCGCTCGCAGGGACTGGCCCCCGCAGCCCTGCCCGCTCGCAGGTCCTGGCCCCCGCAGCCCTGACCCGCTCGCCGGGCCTGGCCCCCGCAGCCCTGACCCGCTCACAGGGCCTGGCCCCCGCAGCCCTGACCCGCTCACTGGGCCTGGCCCCCGCAGCCCTGACCCGCTCACAGGGACTGGCCCCCGCAGCCCTGACCCGCTCACAGGGACTGGCCCCCGCAGCCCTCACACGCTCACAGGGACTGGCCCCCGCAGCCCTGACCCGCTCACAGCTATTTGCCACCGCAGCCATGACCCGATCACAGGCACTGTCCCACGCAGCCCTGTCCCGCTGACATGGACTGGCCCCCGCAGCCCTGACCACCTGACAGCTATTTGCCACCGCAGCCCTCGCCCGCTCACAGGGACTGTCCCCCGCAGCCCTGACCCGCTCACAGGGACTGGCCCCCGCAGCCCTGACCCTCTCGCATGGACTGGCCCCCGCAGCCCTGACCCGCTCGCAGGGAATGGCCCCCGCAGCCCTGACCCGCTCTCAGGGCCTGGCCCCCGCAGCCCATACCCGCTCACAGGGACTGGACCCCGCAGCCCTGACCCGCTCACAGGTACTGGCCCCCGCAGCCCTGACCCGCTCTCAGGGCCTGGCCCCCGCAGCCCTGACCCGCTCTCAGGGCCTGGCCCCCGCAGCCCTGACCCGCTCTCAGGGCCTGGCCCCCGCAGCCCTGACCCGCTCACTGGGCCTGGCCCCCGCAGCCCTGACCCGCTCACAGGGCCTGGCCCCCCATCCCTGACCCGCTCACAGGGCCTGTCCCTCGCAGCCCTGACCCGCTCACAGGGACTGGCCCCCGCAGCCCTGACCCGCTCACAGGGCCTGGCCCCCGCATCCCTGACCCGCTCACAGGGCCTGTCCCCCGCAGCCCTGACCCGCTCACAGGGACTGGCCCCCGCAGCCCTGACCCGCTCACAGGGACTGGCCCCCGCAGCCCTGACCCGCTCACAGGGACTGGCCCCCGCAGCCCTGACCCGCTCACAGGGACTGGCCCCCGCAGCCTTGACCCGCTCACAGGGACTGGCCCCCGCAGCCATGACCTGCTCACAGGGACTGGCCCCCGCAGCCCTGACCCGCTCACAGGGACTGGCCCCCGTAGCCCTCACACGCTCACAGGGACTGGCCCCCGCAGCCCTGACCCGCTCACAGCTATTTGCCACCGCAGCCATGACCCGTTCACAGGCACTGTCCCACGCAGCCCTGTCCCGCTGACATGGACTGGCCCCCGCAGCCCTGACCACCTGACAGCTATTTGCCACCGCAGCCCTCGCCCGCTCGCAGGGCCTGGCCCCCGCAGCCCTGACCCGCTCGCAGGGCCTGGCTCCCGCAGCCCTGACCCGCTCGCTGGACCTGGCCCCCGCAGCCCTGACCCGCTCTCAGGGCCTGGCCCCCGCAGCCCTGACCCGCTCTCAGGGCCTGGCCCCCGCAGCCCTGACCCGCTCACAGGGCCTGGCCCCCGCAGCCCTGACCCGCTCACAGGGCCTGGCCCCCGCAGCCCTGACCCGCTCACAGGGCCTGGCCCCCGCAGCCCTGGCCCGCTCACAGGGCCTGGCCCCCGCAGCCCTGACCCGCTGACAGGGACAGGCCCCCGCAGCCCTGACCCGCTCACAGGGACTGGCCCCCGCAGCCCTGACCCGCTCACAGGGACTGGCCCCCGCAGCGCTGACCCGCTCACAGGGACTGGCCCCCGCAGCCCTGACCCGCTCACAGGGACTGGCCCCCGCAGCCCTGACCCGCTCACAGGGACTGGCCCCCGCAGCCCTGACCCGCTCACAGGGACTGGCCCCCGCAGCCCTCACACGCTCACAGGGACTGGCCCCCGCAGCCCTGACCCGCTCACAGCTATTTGCCACCGCAGCCATGACCCGCTCACAGGGACTGGCCCCCCGCAGCCCTGACCCGCTCACAGGGACTGGCCCCCGCAGCCCTGTCCCGCTGACATGGACTGGCCCCCGCAGCCCTGACCCGCTCACAGGGACTGGCCCCCGCAGCCCTCACACGCTCACAGGGACTGGCCCCCGCAGCCCTGACCCGCTCACAGGGACTGGCCCCCGCAGCCCTGACCTGCTCACAGCTCTTTGCCACCGCAGCCCTGACCCGCTCACAGGGACTGGCCCCCGCAGCCCTGACCTGCTCACAGCTCTTTGCCACCGCAGCCCTGACCCGCTCACAGGGACTGGCCCCCTCAGCCATGACCCGATCACAGGCACTGTACCCCGCAGCCCTGTCCCCCTGACAGCTATTTGCCACCGCAGCCATGACCCGATCACAGGGACTGGCCCCCGCAGCCCTGGCCCGCTCACAGGGACTGGCCCCCGCAGCCCTGGCCCGCTCACAGGTACTGGCCCCCGCAGCCCTGGCCCGCTCACAGGGACTGGCCCCCGCAGCCCTGGCCCGCTCACAGGGACTGGCCCCCGCAGCCCTGGCCCGCTCACAGGGACTGGCCCCCGCTGCCCTGGCCCGCTCGCAGGGACTGGCCCCCGCAGCCCTGCCCGCTCGCAGGTCCTGGCCCCCGCAGCCCTGACCCGCTCGCCGGGCCTGGCCCCCGCAGCCCTGACCCGCTCACAGGGCCTGGCCCCCGCAGCCCTGACCCGCTCACTGGGCCTGGCCCCCGCAGCCCTGACCCGCTCACAGGGACTGGCCCCCGCAGCCCTGACCCGCTCACAGGGACTGGCCCCCGCAGCCCTCACACGCTCACAGGGACTGGCCCCCGCAGCCCTGACCCGCTCACAGCTATTTGCCACCGCAGCCATGACCCGATCACAGGCACTGTCCCACGCAGCCCTGTCCCGCTGACATGGACTGGCCCCCGCAGCCCTGACCACCTGACAGCTATTTGCCACCGCAGCCCTCGCCCGCTCACAGGGACTGTCCCCCGCAGCCCTGACCCGCTCACAGGGACTGGCCCCCGCAGCCCTGACCCGCTCGCATGGACTGGCCCCCGCAGCCCTGACCCGCTCGCAGGGAATGGCCCCCGCAGCCCTGACCCGCTCTCAGGGCCTGGCCCCCGCAGCCCATACCCGCTCACAGGGACTGGACCCCGCAGCCCTGACCCGCTCACAGGTACTGGCCCCCGCAGCCCTGACCCGCTCTCAGGGCCTGGCCCCCGCAGCCCTGACCCGCTCTCAGGGCCTGGCCCCCGCAGCCCTGACCCGCTCTCAGGGCCTGGCCCCCGCAGCCCTGACCCGCTCACTGGGCCTGGCCCCCGCAGCCCTGACCCGCTCACAGGGCCTGGCCCCCCATCCCTGACCCGCTCACAGGGCCTGTCCCTCGCAGCCCTGACCCGCTCACAGGGACTGGCCCCCGCAGCCCTGACCCGCTCACAGGGCCTGGCCCCCGCATCCCTGACCCGCTCACAGGGCCTGTCCCCCGCAGCCCTGACCCGCTCACAGGGACTGGCCCCCGCAGCCCTGACCCGCTCACAGGGACTGGCCCCCGCAGCCCTGTCCCGCTGACATGGACTGGCCCCCGCAGCCCTGACCACCTGACAGCTATTTGCCACCGCAGCCCTCGCCCGCTCGCAGGGCCTGGCCCCCGCAGCCCTGACCCGCTCGCAGGGCCTGGCTCCCGCAGCCCTGACCCGCTCGCTGGACCTGGCCCCCGCAGCCCTGACCCGCTCTCAGGGCCTGGCCCCCGCAGCCCTGACCCGCTCTCAGGGCCTGGCCCCCGCAGCCCTGACCCGCTCACAGGGCCTGGCCCCCGCAGCCCTGACCCGCTCACAGGGCCTGGCCCCCGCAGCCCTGACCCGCTCACAGGGCCTGGCCCCCGCAGCCCTGACCCGCTCACAGGGCCTGGCCCCCGCAGCCCTGACCCGCTGACAGGGACAGGCCCCCGCAGCCCTGACCCGCTCACAGGGACTGGCCCCCGCAGCCCTGACCCGCTCACAGGGACTGGCCCCCGCAGCGCTGACCCGCTCACAGGGACTGGCCCCCGCAGCCCTGACCCGCTCACAGGGACTGGCCCCCGCAGCCCTGACCCGCTCACAGGGACTGGCCCCCGCAGCCCTGACCCGCTCACAGGGACTGGCCCCCGCAGCCCTCACACGCTCACAGGGACTGGCCCCCGCAGCCCTGACCCGCTCACAGCTATTTGCCACCGCAGCCATGACCCGCTCACAGGGACTGGCCCCCCGCAGCCCTGACCCGCTCACAGGGACTGGCCCCCGCAGCCCTGTCCCGCTGACATGGACTGGCCCCCGCAGCCCTGACCCGCTCACAGGGACTGGCCCCCGCAGCCCTCACACGCTCACAGGGACTGGCCCCCGCAGCCCTGGCCCGCTCGCAGGGACTGGCCCCCGCAGCCCTGCCCGCTCGCAGGTCCTGGCCCCCGCAGCCCTGACCCGCTCGCAGGGAATGGCCCCCGCAGCCCTGACCCGCTCTCAGGGCCTGGCCCCCGCAGCCCTGACCCGCTCACAGGGCCTGGCCCCCGCAGCCCTTACCCGCTCACAGGGCCTGGCCCCCGCAGCCCTGACCCGCTGACAGGGACAGGCCCCCGCAGCCCTGACCCGCTCACAGGGACTGGCCCCCGCAGCCCTGACCCGCTCACAGGGACTGGCCCCCGCAGCCCTGACCCGCTCACAGGGACTGGCCCCCGCAGCCCTGACCCGCTCACAGGGACTGGCCCCCGCAGCCCTGACCCGCTCACAGGGACTGGCCCCCGCAGCCCTGACCCGCTCACAGGGACTGGCCCCCGCAGCCCTCACACGCTCACAGGGACTGGCCCCCGCAGCCCTGACCCGCTCACAGCTATTTGCCACCGCAGCCATGACCCGCTCACAGGGACTGGCCCCCTCAGCCATGACCTGATCACAGGCACTGTACCCCGCAGCCCTGTCCCGCTGACATGGACTGGCCCCCGCAGCCCTGACCACCTGACAGCTATTTGCCACCGCAGCCCTCGCCCCCTCGCAGGGCCTGTCCCCCGCAGCCCTGACCCGCTCGCAGGGCCTGGCTCCCGCAGCCCTGACCACCTGACAGCTATTTGCCACCGCAGCCCTCGCCCGCTCACAGGGACTGGCCCCCGCAGCCCTGACCCGCTCGCAGGGCCTGGCCCTCGCAGCCCTGACCCGCTCGCAGGGACTGGCCCCCCGCAGCCCTGACCCGCTCACAGGGACTGGCCCCCGCAGCCCTGACCCGCTCACAGGGACTGGCCCCCGCAGCCCTGACCCGCTCGCAGGGACTGGCCCCCGCAGCCCTGACCCGCTCACAGGGACTGGCCCCCGCAGCCCAGACCCGCTCTCAGGGCCTGGCCCCCGCAGCCCTGGCCCGCTCTCAGGGCCTGGCCCCCGCAGCCCTGACCCGCTCTCAGGGCTTGGCCCCCGCAGCCCTGACCCGCTCACAGGGCCTGGCCCCTGCATCCCTGACCCGCTCACTGGGCCTGGCCCCCGCAGCCCTGACCCGCTCACAGGGCCTGGCCCCCGCAGCCCTGACCCGCTCACAGGGACTGGCCCCCGCAGCCCTGACCCGCTCACAGGGACTGTCCCCCGCAGCCCTGACCCGCTAACAGGGACTGGCCCCCGCAGCCCTGACCCGCTCACAGGGACTGGCCCCCGCAGCCCTCACACGCTCACAGGGACTGGCCCCCGCAGCCCTGACCCGCTCACAGCTATTTGCCACCGCAGCCATGACCCGATCACAGGCACTGTCCCACGCAGCCCTGTCCCGCTGACATGGACTGGCCCCCGCAGCCCTGATCACCTGACAGCTATTTGCCACCGCAGCCCTCGCCCGCTCACAGGGACTGGCCCCCGCAGCCCTGACCCGCTCACAGGGACTGGCCCCCGCAGCCCTGACCCGCTCACAGCTCTTTGCCACCGCATCCCTGACCCGCTCACAGGGACTGGCCCCCGCAGCCCTGACCCGCTCGCAGGGCCTGGCCCCCGCAGCCCTGACCCGCTCACAGGGACTGGCCCCCCGCAGCCCTGACCCGCTCGCAGGGCCTGGCCCCCGCAGCCCTGACCCGCTCACAGGGACTGGCCCCCCGCAGCCCTGACCCGCTCACAGGGACTGGCCCCCGCAGCCCTGACCCGCTCGCAGGGACTGGCCCCCGCAGCCCTGACCCTCTCACAGGGAATGGCCCCCGCAGCCCTGACCCGCTCACAGGGACTGGCCCCCGCAGCCCTCACACGCTCACAGGGACTGGCCCCCGCAGCCCTGACCCGCTCACAGGGACTGGCCCCCGCAGCCCTGACCTGCTCACAGCTCTTTGCCACCGCAGCCCTGACCCGCTCACAGGGACTGGCCCCCTCAGCCATGACCCGATCACAGGCACTGTACCCCGCAGCCCTGTCCCCCTGACAGCTATTTGCCACCGCAGTCATGACCCGATCACAGGTACTGGCCCCCGCACCCCTGGCCCGCTCACAGGGACTGGCCCCCGCAGCCCTGGCCCGCTCACAGGGACTGGCCCCCGCAGCCCTGGCCCGCTCACAGGGACTGGCCCCCGCAGCCCTGGACCGCTCACAGGGACTGGGCCCCGCAGCCCTGGCCCGCTCGCAGGGACTGGCCCCCGCATCCCTGCCCGCTCGCAGGCCCTGTCCCCCGCAGCCCTGACCCGCTCGCAGGTCCTGGCCCCCGCAGCCCTGACCCGCTCGCAGGGCCTGGCTCCCGCAGCCCTGACCCGCTCGCAGGGCCTGGCCCCCGCAGCCCTGACCCGCTCGCAGGGACTGGCCCCCCGCAGCCCTGACCCGCTCACAGGGACTGGCCCCCGCAGCCCTGACCCGCTCGCAGGGACTGGGCCCCGCAGCCCTGACCCGCTCGCAGGGAATGGCCCCCGCAGCCCTGACCCGCTCTCAGGGCCTGGCCCCCGCAGCCCATACCCGCTCACAGGGACTGGACCCCGCAGCCCTGACCCGCTCACAGGTACTGGCCCCCGCAGCCCTGACCCGCTCTCAGGGCCTGGCCCCCGCAGCCCTGACCCGCTCTCAGGGCCTGGCCCCCGCAGCCCTGACCCGCTCTCAGGGCCTGGCCCCCGCAGCCCTGACCCGCTCACAGGGCCTGGCCCCCGCAGCCCTGACCCGCTCACTGGGCCTGGCCCCCGCAGCCCTGACCCGCTCACAGGGCCTGGCCCCCGCATCCCTGACCCGCTCACAGGGCCTGTCCCCCGCAGCCCTGACCCGCTCACAGGGACTGGCCCCCGCAGCCCTGACCCGCTCACAGGGACTGGCCCCCGCAGCCCTGACCCGCTCACAGGGACTGGCCCCCGCAGCCCTGACCCGCTCACAGGGACTGGCCCCCGCAGCCTTGACCCGCTCACAGGGACTGGCCCCCGCAGCCATGACCTGCTCACAGGGACTGGCCCCCGCAGCCCTGACCCGCTCACAGGGACTGGCCCCCGCAGCCCTGACCCGCTCACAGGGACTGGCCCCCGCAGCCCTCACACGCTCACAGGGACTGGCCCCCGCAGCCCTGACCCGCTCACAGCTATTTGCCACCGCAGCCATGACCCGCTCACAGGGACTGGCCCCCTCAGCCATGACCCGATCACAGGCACTGTACCCCGCAGCCCTGTCCCGCTGACATGGACTGGCCCCCGCAGCCCTGACCACCTGACAGCTATTTGCCACCGCAGCCCTCGCCCGCTCGCAGGGCCTGTCCCCCGCAGCCCTGACCCGCTCGCAGGGCCTGGCTCCCGCAGCCCTGACCACCTGACAGCTATTTGCCACCGCAGCCCTGGCCCGCTCACAGGGACTGGCCCCCGCAGCCCTGGCCCGCTCACAGGGACTGGCCCCCGCAGCCCTGGCCCACTCACAGGGACTGGACCCCGCAGCCCTGGCCCGCTGACAGGGACTGGCCCCCGCAGCCCTGGCCCGCTCGCAGGGCCTGGCCCTCGCAGCCCTGACCCGCTCGCAGGGACTGGCCCCCGCAGCCCTGACCCGCTCACAGGGACTGGCCCCCGCAGCCCTGACCCGCTCACAGGGACTGGCCCCCGCAGCCCTGACCCGCTCACAGGGACTGGCCCCCGCAGCCCTGACCCGCTCACAGGGACTGGCCCCCGCAGCCCTGACCCGCTCTCAGGGCCTGGCCCCCGCAGCCCTGGCCCGCTCTCAGGGCCTGGCCCCCGCAGCCCTGACCCGCTCTCAGGGCTTGGCCCCCGCAGCCCTGACCCGCTCACAGGGCCTGGCCCCTGCAGCCCTGACCCGCTCACTGGGCCTGGTCCCCGCAGCCCTGACCCGCTCACAGGGCCTGGCCCCCGCAGCCCTGACCCGCTCACAGGGACTGGCCCCCGCAGCCCTGACCCGCTCACAGGGACTGGCCCCCGCAGCCCTGACCCGCTAACAGGGACTGGCCCCCGCAGCCCTGACCCGCTCACAGGGACTGGCCCCCGCAGCCCTCACACGCTCACAAGGACTGGCCCCCGCAGCCCTGACCCGCTCACAGCTATTTGCCACCGCCGCCATGACCCGATCACAGGCACTGTCCCACGCAGCCCTGTCCCGCTGACATGGACTGGCCCCCGCAGCCCTGATCACCTGACAGCTATTTGCCACCGCAGCCCTCGCCCGCTCACAGGGAGTGGCCCCCGCAGCCCTGACCCGCTCACAGGGACTGGCCCCCGCAGCCCTGACCCGCTCACAGCTCTTTGCCACCGCATCCCTGACCCGCTCACAGGGACTGGCCCCCTCAGCCATGACCCGATCACAGGCACTGTACCCCGCAGCCCTGTCCCGCTGACATGGACTGGCCCCCGCAGCCCTGATCACCTGACAGCTATTTGCCACCGCAGCCCTCGCCCGCTCGCAGGGACTGGCCCCGCAGCCCTGACCCGCTCACAGGTACTGGCCCCCGCAGCCCTGACCCGCTCGCAGGGCCTGGCTCCCGCAGCCCTGACCACCTGACAGCTATTTGCCACCGCAGCTCTCGCCCGCTCACAGGGACTGGCCCCCGCAGCCCTGACCCGCTCGCAGGGCCTGGCCCCCGCAGCCCTGACCCGCTCACAGGGACTGGCCCCCCGCAGCCCTGACCCGCTCACAGGGACTGGCCCCCGCAGCCCTGACCCGCTCGCAGGGACTGGCCCCCGCAGCCCTGACCCGCTCACAGGGAATGGCCCCCGCAGCCCTGACCCGCTCACAGGGACTGGCCCCCGCAGCCCTCACACGCTCACAGGGACTGGCCCCCGCAGCCCTGGCCCGCTCGCAGGGACTGGCCCCCGCAGCCCTGCCCGCTCGCAGGTCCTGGCCCCCGCAGCCCTGACCCGCTCGCCGGGCCTGGCCCCCGCAGCCCTGACCCGCTCACAGGGCCTGGCCCCCGCAGCCCTAACCCGCTCACTGGGCCTGGCCCCCGCAGCCCTGACCCGCTCACAGGGACTGGCCCCCGCAGCCCTGACCCGCTCACAGGGACTGGCCCCCGCAGCCCTCACACGCTCACAGGGACTGGCCCCCGCAGCCCTGACCCGCTCACAGCTATTTGCCACCGCAGCCATGACCCGATCACAGGCACTGTCCCACGCAGCCCTGTCCCGCTGACATGGACTGGCCCCCGCAGCCCTGACCACCAGACAGCTATTTGCCACCGCAGCCCTCGCCCGCTCACAGGGACTGTCCCCCGCAGCCCTGACCCGCTCACAGGGACTGGCCCCCGCAGCCCTGACCCGCTCGCATGGACTGGCCCCCGCAGCCCTGACCCGCTCGCAGGGAATGGCCCCCGCAGCCCTGACCCGCTCTCAGGGCCTGGCCCCCGCAGCCCATACCCGCTCACAGGGACTGGACCCCGCAGCCCTGACCCGCTCACAGGTACTGGCCCCCGCAGCCCTGACCCGCTCTCAGGGCCTGGCCCCCGCAGCCCTGACCCGCTCTCAGGGCCTGGCCCCCGCAGCCCTGACCCGCTCTCAGGGCCTGGCCCCCGCAGCCCTGACCCGCTCACAGGGACTGGCCCCCGCAGCCCTGACCCGCTCACAGGGACTGGCCCCCGCAGCCCTGACCCGCTCACAGGGACTGGCCCCCGCAGCCCTGACCCGCTCACAGGGACTGGCCCCCGCAGCCTTGACCCGCTCACAGGGACTGGCCCCCGCAGCCATGACCTGCTCACAGGGACTGGCCCCCGCAGCCCTGACCCGCTCACAGGGACTGGCCCCCGTAGCCCTCACACGCTCACAGGGACTGGCCCCCGCAGCCCTGACCCGCTCACAGCTATTTGCCACCGCAGCCATGACCCGTTCACAGGCACTGTCCCACGCAGCCCTGTCCCGCAGACATGGACTGGCCCCCGCAGCCCTGACCACCTGACAGCTATTTGCCACCGCAGCCCTCGCCCGCTCGCAGGGCCTGGCCCCCGCAGCCCTGACCCGCTCGCAGGGCCTGGCTCCCGCAGCCCTGACCCGCTCGCAGGACCTGGCCCCCGCAGCCCTGACCCGCTCTCAGGGCCTGGCCCCCGCAGCCCTGACCCGCTCTCAGGGCCTGGCCCCCGCAGCCCTGACCCGCTCACAGGGCCTGGCCCCCGCAGCCCTGACCCGCTCACAGGGCCTGGCCCCCGCAGCCCTGACCCGCTCACAGGGCCTGGCCCCCGCAGCCCTGACCCGCTCACAGGGCCTGGCCCCCGCAGCCCTGACCCGCTGACAGGGACAGGCCCCCGCAGCCCTGACCCGCTCACAGGGACTGGCCCCCGCAGCCCTGACCCGCTCACAGGGACTGGCCCCCGCAGCCCTGACCCGCTCACAGGGACTGGCCCCCGCAGCCCTGACCCGCTCACAGGGACTGGCCCCCGCAGCCCTGACCCACTCACAGGGACTGGCCCCCGCAGCCCTGACCCGCTCACAGGGACTGGCCCCCGCAGCCCTCACACGCTCACAGGGACTGGCCCCCGCAGCCCTGACCCGCTCACAGCTATTTGCCACCGCAGCCATGACCCGCTCACAGGGACTGGCCCCCTCAGCCATGACCCGATCACAGGAACTGTACCCCGCAGCCCTGTCCCGCTGACATGGACTGGCCCCCGCAGCCCTGACCCTCTCACAGGGAATGGCCCCCGCAGCCCTGACCCGCTCACAGGGACTGGCCCCCGCAGCCCTCACACGCTCACAGGGACTGGCCCCCGCAGCCCTGACCCGCTCACAGGGACTGGCCCCCGCAGCCCTGACATGCTCACAGCTTTTTCCCTCCGCAGCCCTGACCCGCTCACAGGGACTGGCCCCCTCAGCCATGACCCGATCACAGGCACTGTACCCCGCAGCCCTGTCCCCCTGACAGCTATTTGCCACCGCAGCCATGACCCGATCACAGGTACTGGCCCCCGCACCCCTGGCCCGCTCACAGGGACTGGCCCCCGCAGCCCTGGCCCGCTCACAGGGACTGGCCCCCGCAGCCCTGGCCCGCTCACAGGGACTGGCCCCCGCAGCCCTGGCCCGCTCACAGGGACTGGGCCCCGCAGCCCTGGCCCGCTCGCAGGGCCTGGCTCCCGCAGCCCTGACCCGCTCGCAGGGCCTGGCCCTCGCAGCCCTGACCCGCTCGCAGGGACTGGCCCCCCGCAGCCCTGACCCGCTCACAGCGACCGGCCCCCGCAGCCCTGACCCGCTCGCAGGGCCTGGCCCTCGCTGCCCTGACCCGCTCGCAGGGACTGGCCCCCCGCAGCCCTGACCCGCTCTCAGGGACTGGCCCCCGCAGCCCTGACCCGCTCACAGGGACTGGCCCCCGCAGCCCTGACCCGCTCACAGGGACTGGCCCCCGCAGCCCTGACCCGCTCACAGGGACTGGCCCCCGCAGCCCTGACCCGCTCTCAGGGCCTGGCCCCCGCAGCCCTGGCCCGCTCTCAGGGCCTGGCCCCCGCAGCCCTGACCCGCTCTCAGGGCTTGGCCCCCGCAGCCCTGACCCGCTCACAGGGCCTGGCCCCTGCATCCCTGACCCGCTCACTGGGCCTGGCCCCCGCAGCCCTGACCCGCTCACAGGGCCTGGCCCCCGCAGCCCTGACCCGCTCACAGGGACTGGCCCCCGCAGCCCTGACCCGCTCACAGGGATTGGCCCCCGCAGCCCTGACCCGCTAACAGGGACTGGCCCCCTCAGCCCTGACCCGCTCACAGGGACTGGCCCCCGCAGCCCTCACACGCTCACAGGGACTGGCCCCCGCAGCCCTGACCCGCTCACAGCTATTTGCCACCGCAGCCATGACCCGATCACAGGCACTGTCCCACGCAGCCCTGTCCCGCTGACATGGACTGGCCCCCGCAGCCCTGATCACCTGACAGCTATTTGCCACCGCAGCCCTCGCCCGCTCACAGGGACTGGCCCCCGCAGCCCTGACCCGCTCACAGGGACTGGCCCCCGCAGCCCTGACCCGCTCACAGCTCTTTGCCACCGCATCCCTGACCCGCTCACAGGGACTGGCCCCCTCAGCCATGACCCGATCACAGGCACTGTACCCCGCAGCCCTGTCCCGCTAACATGGACTGGCCCCCGCAGCCCTGACCACCTGACAGCTATTTGCCACCGCAGCCCTCGCCCGCTCGCAGGGCCTGGCCCCCGCAGCCCTGACCCGCTCGCAGGGCCTGGCTCCCGCAGCCCTGACCACCTGACAGCTATTTGCCACCGCAGCCCTCGCCCGCTCACAGGGACTGGCCCCCGCAGCCCTGACCCGCTCGCAGGGCCTGGCCCCCGCAGCCCTGACCCGCTCACAGGGACTGGCCCCCCGCAGCCCTGACCCGCTCACAGGGACTGGCCCCCGCAGCCCTGACCCGCTCGCAGGGACTGGCCCCCGCAGCCCTGACCCTCTCACAGGGAATGGCCCCCGCAGCCCTGACCCGCTCACAGGGACTGGCCCCCGCAGCCCTCACACGCTCACAGGGACTGGCCCCCGCAGCCCTGACCCGCTCACAGGGACTGGCCCCCGCAGCCCTGACCTGCTCACAGCTCTTTGCCACCGCAGCCCTGACCCGCTCACAGGGACTGGCCCCCTCAGCCATGACCCGATCACAGGCACTGTACCCCGCAGCCCTGTCCCCCTGACAGCTATTTGCCACCGCAGCCATGACCCGATCACAGGTACTGGCCCCCGCACCCCTGGCCCGCTCACAGGGACTGGCCCCCGCAGCCCTGGCCCGCTCACAGGGACTGGCCCCCGCAGCCCTGGCCCGCTCACAGGGACTGGCCCCCGCAGCCCTGGCCCGCTCACAGGGACTGGGCCCCGCAGCCCTGGCCCGCTCGCAGGGACTGGCCCCCGCAGCCCTGCCCGCTCGCAGGTCCTGGCCCCCGCAGCCCTGACCCGCTCGCAGGTCCTGGCCCCCGCAGCCCTGACCCGCTCGCAGGGCCTGGCTCCCGCAGCCCTCGCCCGCTCGCAGGGCCTGTCCCCCGCAGCCCTGACCCGCTCGCAGGGCCTGGCTCCCGCAGCCCTGACCACCTGACAGCTATTTGCCACCGCAGCCCTCGCCCGCTCACAGGGACTGGCCCCCGCAGCCCTGGCCCGCTCACAGGGACTGGCCCCCGCAGCCCTGGCCCACTCACAGGGACTGGCCCCCGCAGCCCTGCCCGCTCGCAGGGCCTGGCCCCCGCAGCCCTGACCCGCTCGCAGGGCCTGGCCCAAGCAGCCCTGACCCGCTCGCAGGGCCTGGCTCCCGCAGCCCTGACCCGCTCGCAGGGCCTGGCCCTCGCAGCCCTGACCCGCTCGCAGGGACTGGCCCCCCGCAGCCCTGACCCGCTCACAGGGACTGGCCCCCGCAGCCCTGACCCGCTCACAGGGACTGGCCCCCGCAGCCCTGACCCGCTCACAGGGACTGGCCCCCGCAGCCCTGACCCGCTCACAGGGACTGGCCCCCGCAGCCCTGACCCGCTCTCAGGGCCTGGCCCCCGCAGCCCTGGCCCGCTCTCAGGGCCTGGCCCCCGCAGCCCTGACCCGCTCTCAGGGCTTGGCCCCCGCAGCCCTGACCCGCTCACAGGGCCTGGCCCCTGCATCCCTGACCCGCTCACTGGGCCTGGCCCCCGCAGCCCTGACCCGCTCACAGGGCCTGGCCCCCGCAGCCCTGACCCGCTCACAGGGACTGGCCCCCGCAGCCCTGACCCGCTCACAGGGACTGTCCCCCGCAGCCCTGACCCGCTAACAGGGACTGGCCCCCGCAGCCCTGACCCGCTCACAGGGACTGGCCCCCGCAGCCCTCACACGCTCACAGCTATTTGCCACCGCAGCCATGACCCGATCACAGGCACTGTCCCACGCAGCCCTGTCCCGCTGACATGGACTGGCCCCCGCAGCCCTGATCACCTGACAGCTATTTGCCACCGCAGCCCTCGCCCGCTCACAGGGACTGTCCCCCGCAGCCCTGACCCGCTCACAGGGACTGGCCCCCGCAGCCCTGACCCGCTCACAGCTCTTTGCCACCGCATCCCTGACCCGCTCACAGGGACTGGCCCCCACAGCCATGACCCGATCACAGGCACTGTACCCCGCAGCCCTGTCCCGCTAACATGGACTGGCCCCCGCAGCCCTGACCACCTGACAGCTATTTGCCACCGCAGCCCTCGCCCGCTCGCAGGGCCTGGCCCCCGCAGCCCTGACCCGCTCGCAGGGCCTGGCTCACGCAGCCCTGACCACCTGACAGCTATTTGCCACCGCAGCCCTCGCCCGCTCACAGGGACTGGCCCCCGCAGCCCTGACCCGCTCGCAGGGCCTGGCCCCCGCAGCCCTGACCCGCTCACAGGGACTGGCCCCCCGCAGCCCTGACCCGCTCACAGGGACTGGCCCCCGCATCCCTGACCCGCTCGCAGGGACTGGCCCCCGCAGCCCTGACCCTCTCACAGGGAATGGCCCCCGCAGCCCTGACCCGCTCACAGGGACTGGCCCCCGCAGCCCTCACACGCTCACAGGGACTGGCCCCCGCAGCCCTGACCCGCTCACAGGGACTGGCCCCCGCAGCCCTGACCTGCTCACAGCTCTTTGCCACCGCAGCCCTGACCCGCTCACAGGGACTGGCCCCCTCAGCCATGACCCGATCACAGGCACTGTACCCCGCAGCCCTGTCCCCCTGACAGCTATTTGCCACCGCAGCCATGACCCGATCACAGGTACTGGCCCCCGCACCCCTGGCCCGCTCACAGGGACTGGCCCCCGCAGCCCTGGCCCGCTCACAGGGACTGGCCCCCGCAGCCCTGGCCCGCTCACAGGGACTGGCCCCCGCAGCCCTGGCCCGCTCACAGGGACTGGGCCCCGCAGCCCTGGCCCGCTCGCAGGGACTGGCCCCCGCAGCCCTGCCCGCTCGCAGGTCCTGGCCCCCGCAGCCCTGACCCGCTCGCAGGTCCTGGCCCCCGCAGCCCTGACCCGCTCGCAGGGCCTGGCTCCCGCAGCCCTGACCCGCTCGCAGGGCCTGGCCCCCGCAGCCCTGACCCGCTCGCAGGGACTGGCCCCCCGCAGCCCTGACCCGCTCACAGGGACTGGCCCCCGCAGCCCTGACCCGCTCGCAGGGACTGGCCCCCGCAGCCCTGACCCTCTCACAGGGAATGGCCCCCGCAGCCCTGACCCGCTCACAGGGACTGGCCCCCGCAGCCCTCACACGCTCACAGGGACTGGCCCCCGCAGCCCTGACCCGCTCACAGGGACTGGCCCCCGCAGCCCTGACCTGCTCACAGCTCTTTGCCACCGCAGCCCTGACCCGCTCACAGGGACTGGCCCCCTCAGCCATGACCCGATCACAGGCACTGTACCCCGCAGCCCTGTCCCCCTGACAGCTATTTGCCACCGCAGCCATGACCCGATCACAGGTACTGGCCCCCGCACCCCTGGCCCGCTCACAGGGACTGGCCCCCGCAGCCCAGGCCCGCTCACAGGGACTGGCCCCCGCAGCCCTGGCCCGCTCACAGGGACTGGCCCCCGCAGCCCTGGCCCGCTCACAGGGACTGGGCCCCGCAGCCCTGGCCCGCTCGCAGGGACTGGCCCCCGCAGCCCTGCCCGCTCGCAGGTCCTGGCCCCCGCAGCCCTGACCCGCTCGCAGGTCCTGGCCCCCGCTGCCCTGACCCGCTCGCAGGGCCTGGCTCCCGCAGCCCTCGCCCGCTCGCAGGGCCTGTCCCCCGCAGCCCTGACCCGCTCGCAGGGCCTGGCTCCCGCAGCCCTGTCCACCTGACAGCTATTTGCCACCGCAGCCCTCGCCCGCTCACAGGGACTGGCCCCCGCAGCCCTGACTCGCTCACAGGGACTGGCCCCCGCAGCCCTGACCCGCTCTCAGGGCCTGGCCCCCGCAGCCCTGGCCCGCTCTCAGGGCCTGGCCCCCGCAGCCCTGACCCGCTCTCAGGGCTTGGCCCCCGCAGCCCTGACCCGCTCACAGGGCCTGGCCCCTGCAGCCCTGACCCGCTCACTGGGCCTGGTCCCCGCAGCCCTGACCCGCTCACAGGGCCTGGCCCCCGCAGCCCTGACCCGCTCACAGGGACTGGCCCCCGCAGCCCTGACCCGCTCACAGGGACTGGCCCCCGCAGCCCTGACCCGCTAACAGGGCCTGGCTCCCGCAGCCCTGACCCGCTCGCAGGGCCTGGCCCTCGCAGCCCTGACCCGCTCGCAGGGACTGGCCCCCCGCAGCCCTGACCCGCTCACAGCGACCGGCCCCCGCAGCCCTGACCCGCTCGCAGGGCCTGGCCCTCGCAGCCCTGACCCGCTCGCAGGGACTGGCCCCCCGCAGCCCTGACCCGCTCTCAGGGACTGGCCCCCGCAGCCCTGACCCGCTCACAGGGACTGGCCCCCGCAGCCCTGACCCGCTCTCAGGGCCTGGCCCCCGCAGCCCTGGCCCGCTCTCAGGGCCTGGCCCCCGCAGCCCTGACCCGCTCTCAGGGCTTGGCCCCCGCAGCCCTGACCCGCTCACAGGGCCTGGCCCCTGCATCCCTGACCCGCTCACTGGGCCTGGCCCCCGCAGCCCTGACCCGCTCACAGGGCCTGGCCCCCGCAGCCCTGACCCGCTCACAGGGACTGGCCCCCGCAGCCCTGACCCGCTCACAGGGATTGTCCCCCGCAGCCCTGACCCGCTAACAGGGACTGGCCCCCTCAGCCCTGACCCGCTCACAGGGACTGGCCCCCGCAGCCCTCACACGCTCACAGGGACTGGCCCCCGCAGCCCTGACCCGCTCACAGCTATTTGCCACCGCAGCCATGACCCGATCACAGGCACTGTCCCACGCAGCCCTGTCCCGCTGACATGGACTGGCCCCCGCAGCCCTGATCACCTGACAGCTATTTGCCACCGCAGCCCTCGCCCGCTCACAGGGACTGGCCCCCGCAGCCCTGACCCGCTCACAGGGACTGGCCCCCGCAGCCCTGACCCGCTCACAGCTCTTTGCCACCGCATCCCTGACCCGCTCACAGGGACTGGCCCCCTCAGCCATGACCCGATCACAGGCACTGTACCCCGCAGCCCTGTCCCGCTAACATGGACTGGCCCCCGCAGCCCTGACCACCTGACAGCTATTTGCCACCGCAGCCCTCGCCCGCTCGCAGGGCCTGGCCCCCGCAGCCCTGACCCGCTCGCAGGGCCTGGCTCCCGCAGCCCTGACCACCTGACAGCTATTTGCCACCGCAGCCCTCGCCCGCTCACAGGGACTGGCCCCCGCAGCCCTGACCCGCTCGCAGGGCCTGGCCCCCGCAGCCCTGACCCGCTCACAGGGACTGGCCCCCCGCAGCCCTGACCCGCTCACAGGGACTGGCCCCCGCAGCCCTGACCCGCTCGCAGGGACTGGCCCCCGCAGCCCTGACCCTCTCACAGGGAATGGCCCCCGCAGCCCTGACCCGCTCACAGGGACTGGCCCCCGCAGCCCTCACATGCTCACAGGGACTGGCCCCCGCAGCCCTGACCCGCTCACAGGGACTGGCCCCCGCAGCCCTGACCTGCTCACAGCTCTTTGCCACCGCAGCCCTGACCCGCTCACAGGGACTGGCCCCCTCAGCCATGACCCGATCACAGGCACTGTACCCCGCAGCCCTGTCCCCCTGACAGCTATTTGCCACCGCAGCCATGACCCGATCACAGGTACTGGCCCCCGCACCCCTGGCCCGCTCACAGGGACTGGCCCCCGCAGCCCTGGCCCGCTCACAGGGACTGGCCCCCGCAGCCCTGGCCCGCTCACAGGGACTGGCCCCCGCAGCCCTGGCCCGCTCACAGGGACTGGGCCCCGCAGCCCTGGCCCGCTCGCAGGGACTGGCCCCCGCAGCCCTGCCCGCTCGCAGGTCCTGGCCCCCGCAGCCCTGACCCGCTCGCAGGTCCTGGCCCCCGCAGCCCTGACTCGCTCGCAGGGCCTGGCTCCCGCAGCCCTCGCCCGCTCGCAGGGCCTGTCCCCCGCAGCCCTGACCCGCTCGCAGGGCCTGGCTCCCGCAGCCCTGACCACCTGACAGCTATTTGCCACCGCAGCCCTCGCCCGCTCACAGGGACTGGCCCCCGCAGCCCTGGCCCGCTCACAGGGACTGGCCCCCGCAGCCCTGGCCCACTCACAGGGACTGGCCCCCGCAGCCCTGCCCGCTCGCAGGGCCTGGCCCCCGCAGCCCTGACCCGCTCGCAGGGCCTGGCCCAAGCAGCCCTGACCCGCTCGCAGGGCCTGGCTCCCGCAGCCCTGACCCGCTCGCAGGGCCTGGCCCTCGCAGCCCTGACCCGCTCGCAGGGACTGGCCCCCCGCAGCCCTGACCCGCTCACAGGGACTGGCCCCCGCAGCCCTGACCCGCTCACAGGGACTGGCCCCCGCAGCCCTGACCCGCTCACAGGGACTGGCCCCCGCAGCCCTGACCCGCTCACAGGGACTGGCCCCCGCAGCCCTGACCCGCTCTCAGGGCCTGGCCCCCGCAGCCCTGGCCCGCTCTCAGGGCCTGGCCCCCGCAGCCCTGACCCGCTCTCAGGGCTTGGCCCCCGCAGCCCTGACCCGCTCACAGGGCCTGGCCCCTGCATCCCTGACCCGCTCACTGGGCCTGGCCCCCGCAGCCCTGACCCGCTCACAGGGCCTGGCCCCCGCAGCCCTGACCCGCTCACAGGGACTGGCCCCCGCAGCCCTGACCCGCTCACAGGGACTGTCCCCCGCAGCCCTGACCCGCTAACAGGGACTGGCCCCCGCAGCCCTGACCCGCTCACAGGGACTGGCCCCCGCAGCCCTCACACGCTCACAGCTATTTGCCACCGCAGCCATGACCCGATCACAGGCACTGTCCCACGCAGCCCTGTCCCGCTGACATGGACTGGCCCCCGCAGCCCTGATCACCTGACAGCTATTTGCCACCGCAGCCCTCGCCCGCTCACAGGGACTGTCCCCCGCAGCCCTGACCCGCTCACAGGGACTGGCCCCCGCAGCCCTGACCCGCTCACAGGGACTGGCCCCCTCAGCCATGACCCGATCACAGGCACTGTACCCCGCAGCCCTGTCCCGCTAACATGGACTGGCCCCCGCAGCCCTGACCACCTGACAGCTATTTGCCACCGCAGCCCTCGCCCGCTCGCAGGGCCTGGCCCCCGCAGCCCTGACCCGCTCGCAGGGCCTGGCTCACGCAGCCCTGACCACCTGACAGCTATTTGCCACCGCAGCCCTCGCCCGCTCACAGGGACTGGCCCCCGCAGCCCTGACCCGCTCGCAGGGCCTGGCCCCCGCAGCCCTGACCCGCTCACAGGGACTGGCCCCCCGCAGCCCTGACCCGCTCACAGGGACTGGCCCCCGCAGCCCTGACCCGCTCGCAGGGACTGGCCCCCGCAGCCCTGACCCTCTCACAGGGAATGGCCCCCGCAGCCCTGACCCGCTCACAGGGACTGGCCCCCGCAGCCCTCACACGCTCACAGGGACTGGCCCCCGCAGCCCTGACCCGCTCACAGGGACTGGCCCCCGCAGCCCTGACCTGCTCACAGCTCTTTGCCACCGCAGCCCTGACCCGCTCACAGGGACTGGCCCCCTCAGCCATGACCCGATCACAGGCACTGTACCCCGCAGCCCTGTCCCCCTGACAGCTATTTGCCACCGCAGCCATGACCCGATCACAGGTACTGGCCCCCGCACCCCTGGCCCGCTCACAGGGACTGGCCCCCGCAGCCCTGGCCCGCTAACAGGGACTGGCCCCCGCAGCCCTGGCCCGCTCACAGGGACTGGCCCCCGCAGCCCTGGCCCGCTCACAGGGACTGGGCCCCGCAGCCCTGGCCCGCTCGCAGGGACTGGCCCCCGCAGCCCTGCCCGCTCGCAGGTCCTGGCCCCCGCAGCCCTGACCCGCTCGCAGGTCCTGGCCCCCGCAGCCCTGACCCGCTCGCAGGGCCTGGCTCCCGCAGCCCTGACCCGCTCGCAGGGCCTGGCCCCCGCAGCCCTGACCCGCTCGCAGGGACTGGCCCCCCGCAGCCCTGACCCGCTCACAGGGACTGGCCCCCGCAGCCCTGACCCGCTCGCAGGGACTGGCCCCCGCAGCCCTGACCCTCTCACAGGGAATGGCCCCCGCAGCCCTGACCCGCTCACAGGGACTGGCCCCCGCAGCCCTCACACGCTCACAGGGACTGGCCCCCGCAGCCCTGACCCGCTCACAGGGACTGGCCCCCGCAGCCCTGACCTGCTCACAGCTCTTTGCCACCGCAGCCCTGACCCGCTCACAGGGACTGGCCCCCTCAGCCATGACCCGATCACAGGCACTGTACCCCGCAGCCCTGTCCCCCTGACAGCTATTTGCCACCGCAGCCATGACCCGATCACAGGTACTGGCCCCCGCACCCCTGGCCCGCTCACAGGGACTGGCCCCCGCAGCCCAGGCCCGCTCACAGGGACTGGCCCCCGCAGCCCTGGCCCGCTCACAGGGACTGGCCCCCGCAGCCCTGGCCCGCTCACAGGGACTGGGCCCCGCAGCCCTGGCCCGCTCGCAGGGACTGGCCCCCGCAGCCCTGCCCGCTCGCAGGTCCTGGCCCCCGCAGCCCTGACCCGCTCGCAGGTCCTGGCCCCCGCAGCCCTGACCCGCTCGCAGGGCCTGGCTCCCGCAGCCCTCGCCCGCTCGCAGGGCCTGTCCCCCGCAGCCCTGACCCGCTCGCAGGGCCTGGCTCCCGCAGCCCTGTCCACCTGACAGCTATTTGCCACCGCAGCCCTCGCCCGCTCACAGGGACTGGCCCCCGCAGCCCTGACTCGCTCACAGGGACTGGCCCCCGCAGCCCTGACCCGCTCTCAGGGCCTGGCCCCCGCAGCCCTGGCCCGCTCTCAGGGCCTGGCCCCCGCAGCCCTGACCCGCTCTCAGGGCTTGGCCCCCGCAGCCCTGACCCGCTCACAGGGCCTGGCCCCTGCAGCCCTGACCCGCTCACTGGGCCTGGTCCCCGCAGCCCTGACCCGCTCACAGGGCCTGGCCCCCGCAGCCCTGACCCGCTCACAGGGACTGGCCCCCGCAGCCCTGACCCGCTCACAGGGACTGGCCCCCGCAGCCCTGACCCGCTAACAGGGACTGGCCCCCGCAGCCCTGACCCGCTCACAGGGACTGGCCCCCGCAGCCCTCACACGCTCACAGGGACTGGCCCCCGCAGCCCTGACCCGCTCACAGCTATTTGCCACCGCAGCCATGACCCGATCACAGGCACTGTCCCACGCAGCCCTGTCCCGCTGACATGGACTGGCCCCCGCAGCCCTGATCACCTGACAGCTATTTGCCACCGCAGCCCTCGCCCGCTCACAGGGAGTGGCCCCCGCAGCCCTGACCCGCTCACAGGGACTGGCCCCCGCAGCCCTGACCCGCTCACAGCTCTTTGCCACCGCATCCCTGACCCGCTCACAGGGACTGGCCCCCTCAGCCATGACCCGATCACAGGCACTGTACCCCGCAGCCCTGTCCCGCTGACATGGACTGGCCCCCGCAGCCCTGATCACCTGACAGCTATTTGCCACCGCAGCCCTCGCCCGCTCGCAGGGCCTGGCCCCCGCAGCCCTGACCCGCTCGCAGGGCCTGGCACCCGCAGCCCTGACCACCTGACAGCTATTTGCCACCGCAGCTCTCGCCCGCTCACAGGGACTGGCCCCCGCAGCCCTGACCCGCTCGCAGGGCCTGGCCCCCGCAGCCCTGACCCGCTCACAGGGACTGGCCCCCCGCAGCCCTGACCCGCTCACAGGGACTGGCCCCCGCAGCCCTGACCCGCTCGCAGGGACTGGCCCCCGCAGCCCTGACCCGCTCACAGGGAATGGCCCCCGCAGCCCTGACCCGCTCACAGGGACTGGCCCCCGCAGCCCTCACACGCTCACAGGGACTGGCCCCCGCAGCCCTGACCCGCTCACAGCTATTTGCCACCGCAGCCATGACCCGCTCACAGGGACTGGCCCCCTCAGCCATGACCCGATCACAGGCACTGGACCCCGCAGCCCTGTCCCGCTGACATGGACTGGCCCCCGCAGCCCTGACCACCTGACAGCTATTTGCCCCCGCAGCCCTGGCCCGCTCACAGGGACTGGCCCCCGCAGCCCTGGCCCGCTCACAGGGACTGGCCCCCGCAGCCCTGGCCCGCTCGCATGGAATGGCCCCCGCAGCCCTGCCCGCTCGCAGGGCCTGGCCCCCGCAGCCCTGACCCGCTCGCAGGGCCTGGCCCCCGCAGCCCTGACCCGCTCGCAGGGCCTGGCTCCCGCAGCCCTGACCCGCTCGCAGGGCCTGGCCCTCGCAGCCCTGACCCGCTCGCAGGGTCTGGCCCCCCGCAGCCCTGTCCCGCTCGCAGGGACTGGCCCCCGCAGCCCTGACCCGTTCGCAGGGACTGGCCCCCGCAGCCCTGACCCGCTCGCAGGGACTGGCCCCCGCAGCCCTGACCCGCTCTCAGGGCCTGGCCCCCGCAGCCCTGGCCCGCTCTCAGGGCCTGGCCCCCTCAGCCCTGACCCGCTCTCAGGGCCTGGCCCCCGCAGCCCTGACCCGCTCACAGGGCCTGGCCCCCGCAGCCCTGACCCGCTCACTGGGCCTGACCCCGCAGCCCTGACCCGCTCACAGGGCCTGGCCCCCGCAGCCCTGACCCGCTCACAGGGTCTGGCCCCCGCAGCCCTGACCCCCTCGCAGGGCCTGGCCCTCGCAGCCCTGACCCGCTCGCAGGCACTGGCCCCCCGCAGCCCTGACCCGCTCGCAGGGACTGGCCCCCGCAGCCCTGACCCGCTCACAGGGACTGGCCCCCGCAGCCCTGACCCGCTCACAGGGACTGGCCCCCGCAGCCCTGACCCGCTCACAGGGACTGGCCCCCGCAGCCCTGGCCCGCTCTCAGGGCCTGGCCCCCGCAGCCCTGGCCCGCTCTCAGGGCCTGGCCCCCGCAGCCCTGACCCGCTCACAGGGACTGGCCCCCGCAGCCCTGACCCGCTCACAGGGACTGGCCCCCGCAGCCCTGACCCGCTCACAGGGACTGGCCCCCGCAGCCCTGACCCGCTCACAGGGACTGGCCCCCGCAGCCCTCACACGCTCACAGGGACTGGCCCCCGCAGCCCTGACCCGCTCACAGCTATTTGCCACCGCAGCCATGACCCGATCACAGGCACTGTCCCACGCAGCCCTGTCCCGCTGACATGGACTGGCCCCCGCAGCCCTGACCATCTGACAGCTATTTGCCACCGCAGCCCTCGCCCGCTCACAGGGACTGGCCCCCGCAGCCCTGACCCGCTCACAGGGACTGGCCCCCGCAGCCCTGACCCGCTCACAGCTCTTTGCCACCGCATCCCTGACCCGCTCACAGGGACTGGCCCCCTCAGCCATGACCCGATCACAGGCACTGTACCCCGCAGCCCTGTCCCGCTGACATGGACTGGCCCCCGCAGCCCTGTCCACCTGACAGCTATTTGCCACCGCAGCCCTTGCCCGCTTGCAGGGCCTGGCCCCCGCAGCCGTGACCCGCTCGCAGGGCCTGGCTCCCGCAGCCCTGACCACCTGACAGCTATTTGCCACCGCAGCCCTCGCCCGCTCACAGGGACTGGCCCCCGCAGCCCTGGCCCGCTCACAGGGACTGGCCCCCGCAGCCCTGGCCCCCTCACAGGGACTGGCCCCCGCAGCCCTGGCCCGCTCACAGGGACTGGCCCCCGCAGCCCTGGCCCGCTCGCAGGGACTGGCCCCCGCAGCCCTGCCCGCTCGCAGAGCCTGGCTCCCGCAGCCCTGACCCGCTCGCAGGGCCTGGCCCCCGCAGCCCTGACCCGCTCGCAGGGCCTGGCTCCCGCAGCCCTGACCCGCTCGCAGGGCCTGGCCCTCGCAGCCCTGACCCGCTCGCAGGGACTGGCCCCCCGCAGCCCTGACCCGCTGACAGGGACTGGCCCCCGCAGCCCTGACCCGCTCACAGGGACTGGCCCCCGCAGCCCTGACCCGCTCACAGGGAATGGCCCCCGCAGCCCTGACCCGCTCACAGGGACCTGCCCCCGCAGCCCTGACCCGCTCACAGGGACTGGCCCCCGCAGCCCTGACCCGCCCACATGGACTGGCCCCCGCAGCCCTGACCCGCTCTCAGGGCCTGGCCCCCGCAGCCCTGGCCCGCTCTCAGGGCCTGGCCCCCGCAGCCCTGACCCGCTCTCAGGGCCTGGCCCCCGCAGCCCTGACCCGCTCACAGGGCCTGGCCCCCGCAGCCCTGACCCGCTCACTTGGCCTGGCCCCCGCAGCCCTGTCCCGCTCACAGGGCCTGGCCCCCGCAGCCCTGACCCGCTCACATGGACTGGCCCCCGCAGCCCTGACCCGCTCACAGGGACTGGCCCCCGCAGCCCTGACCCGCTCACAGGGACTGGCCCCCGCAGCCCTGACCCGCTCACGGGGACTGGCCCCCGCAGCCCTGACCCGCTCACGGGGACTGGCCACCGCAGCCCTGACCCGCTCACCGGGACTGCCTCCCGCAGCCCTGACCCGCTCACGGGGACTGGCCCCCGCAGCCCTGACCCGCTCACGGGGACTGGCCCCCGCAGCCCTGACCCGCTCACAGGGACTGGCCCCCGCAGCCCTGACCCGCTCACAGGGACTGGCCCCCGCAGCCCTCACACGCTCACAGGGACTGGCCCCCGCAGCCCTGAACCGCTCACAGCTATTTCCCACCGCAGCCATGACCCGAACACAAGCACTGTCCCACGCAGCCCTCGCCCGCTCACAGGGACTGGCCCCTGCAGCCCTGACCCGCTCACAGGGACTGGCCCCCGCAGCCATGACCCGATCACAGGCACTGTACCCCGCAGCCCTGTCCCCCTGACAGCTATTTGCCACCGCAGCCATGACCCGATCACAGGCTCCGACCCCCGCAGCCCTGTCCCGCTGACATGGACTGGCCCCCGCAGCCCTGACAACCTGACAGCTATTTGCCACCGCAGCCCTCGCCCGCTCACAGGGACTGGCCCCCGCAGCCCTGGCCCGCTCACAGGGACTGGCCCCCGCAGCCCTGACCCGCTCACAGCTCTTTGCCACCGCAGCCCTGACCCGCTCACAGGGACTGGCCCCCTCAGCCATGACCCGATCACAGGCACTGGCCCCCGCATTCCTGTCCCGCTGACAGCTATTTGCCACCGCAGCCCTGGCCCGCTCACAGGGACTGGCCCCCGCAGCCCTGGCCCGCTCACAGGGACTGGCCCCCGCAGCCCTGGCCCGCTCACAGGGACTGGCCCCCGCAGCCCTGGCCCGCTCACAGGGACTGGCCCCCGCAGCCCTGACCCGCTCACACGGACTGGCCCCCACAGCCCTGACCCGCTCACAGGGACTGGCCCCCGCAGCCCTCACACGCTCACAGGGACTGGCGCCCGCAGCCCTGACCCGCTCACAGCTATTTGCCACCGCAGCCATGACCCGATCACAGGCACTGTCCCACGCAGCCCTGTCCCGCTGACATGGACTGGCCCCCGCTGCCCTGACCACCTGACAGCTATTTGCCACCGCAGCCCTCGCCCGCTCTCAGGGACTGGCCCCCGCAGCCCTGACCCGCTCACAGGGTCTGGCCCCCGCAGCCCTGACCCGCTCACAGCTCTTTGCCACCGCAGCCCTGACCCGCTCACAGGGACTGGCCCCCTCAGCCATGACACGATCACAGGGACTGGCCCCCGCAGCCCTGTCCTGCTGACATGGACAGGCCCCCGCAGCCCTGACCCCCTGACAGCTATTTGCCACCCCAGCCATGACCCGATCACAGGAACTGGCCCCCGCAGCCCTGACCCGCTGACAGGGACTGGCCCCCGCAGCCCTGACCCGCTCACAGGGACTGGCCCCCGCACCCCTGACCCGCTCACAGGGACTGGCCCCCGCAGCCCTGACCCCCTCACAGGGACTGGTCCTCGCAGCCCTGACCCGCTCACAGGGACTGGCCCCCGCGGCCCTGACCCGCTCACAGGGACTGTCCCCCGCGGCCCTGACCCGCTCACAGGGACTGGCCCCCGCGGCCCTGACCCGCTCACAGGGACTGGCCCCCGCAGCCCTGGCCCGCTCGCAGGGACTGGCCCCCGCAGCCCTGACCCGCTCACACGGACTGGCCCCCACAGCCCTGACCCGCTCACAGGGACTGGCCCCCGCAGCCCTCACACGCTCACAGGGACTGGCGCCCGCAGCCCTGACCCGCTCACAGCTATTTGCCACCGCAGCCATGACCCGATCACAGGCACTGTCCCACGCAGCCCTGTCCCGCTGACATGGACTGGCCCCCGCAGCCCTGACCACCTGACAGCTATTTGCCACCGCAGCCCTCGCCCGCTCTCAGGGACTGGCCCCCGCAGCCCTGACCCGCTCACAGGGACTGGCCCCCGCAGCCCTGACCCGCTCACAGCTCTTTGCCACCGCAGCCCTGACCCGCTCACAGGGACTGGCCCCCTCAGCCATGACACGATCACAGGTACTGGCCCCCGCAGCCCTGTCCCGCTGACATGGACAGGCCCCCGCAGCCCTGACCCCCTGACAGCTATTTGCCACCGCAGCCATGACCCGATCACAGGGACTGGCCCCCGCAGCCCTGACCCGCTGACAGGGACTGGCCCCCGCAGCCCTGACCCGCTCACAGGGACTGGCCCCCGCACCCCTGACCCGCTCACAGGGACTGGCCCCCGCAGCCCTGACCCCCTCACAGGGACTGGTCCTCGCAGCCCTGACCCGCTCACAGGGACTGGCCCCCGCGGCCCTGACCCGCTCACAGGGACTGTCCCCCGCGGCCCTGACCCGCTCACAGGGACTGGCCCCCGCGGCCCTGACCCGCTCACAGGGACTGGCCCCCACGGCCCTGACCCGCTCACAGGGACTGGCCCCCGCGGCCCTGACCCGCTCACAGGGACTGGCCCCCGCGTCCCTGAGTCGCTCACAGGGACTGGGCCCCGCGGCCCTGACCCGCTCACGGGGACTGGCCCCCGCAGCCCTGACCCGCTCACAGGGACTGGCCCCCGCAGCCCTGACCCGCTCACAGGGACTGGCCCCCGCTGCCCTGACCCGCTCACAGGTACTGGCCCCCGCAGCCCTCACCCGCTAACAGGGACTGGCCCCCGCAGCCCTCTCCCGCTCACAGGGACTGGCCCCCGCAGCCATGACCCGATCACAGGCACTGTCCCCCGCAGGCCTGTCCCGCTGACATGGACTGGCCCCCGCAGCCCTGACCCCCTGACAGCTATTTGCCACCGCAGCACTCACCCGCTAACAGGGACTGGCCCCCGCAGCCCTCACCCGCTCACAGGGACTGGCCCCCGCAGCCATGACCTGATCACAGGGACTGGCCCCCGCAGCCCTGTCCCGCTGACATGGACTGGCCCCCGCAGCCCTGACCCCCTGACAGCTATTTGCCACCGCAGCCCTGACCCCCTGACAGCTATTTGCCACCGCAGCCCTGGCCCGCTCACACGGTCTGGCCCCCGCAGCCCTGGCCCTCTCACAGGGACTGGCCCCCGCAGCCCTGTCCCGCTCACAGGGACTGGCCCCGCAGCCCTGGCCCGCACACAGGGACTGGCCCCAGCAGCCCTGGCCCGCTGACAGGGACTGGCCCCCGCAACCCTGACCCGCTCACAGGGACTGGCCCCCGCAGCCCTGAGCCGCTCACAGGGACTGGCCCCCGCAGCCCTCACCCGCTCACAGGGACTGGCCCCCGCAGCCCTGACCCGCTCACAGGGACTGGCCCCCGCAGCCCTGACCCGCTCACAGGGACTGGCCCCCGCAGCCCTGACCCGCTCACAGGCACCGTCCCCCGCAGCCCTGACCCGCTCACAGGCACTGTCCCCCGCAGCCCTGTCCCGCTGACTTGGACTGGCCCCTGCAGCCCTGACCCCCTGACAGCTAATTGCCACCGCAGCCCTGACCCCCTGACAGCTATTTGCCACCGCAGCCCTGACCCGCTCACAAGGACTGGCCCCCGCAGCCCTGACCCGCTCACAGGGACTGGCCCCCGCAGCCCTGACCCGCTCACAGGGACTGGCCCCCGCAGCCATGCCCCGCTCACAGGGACTGGCCCCCGCAGCCCTGACCCGCAAACAGGGACTGGCCCCCGCAGCCCTCTCCCGCTCACAGGGACTGGCCCCCGCAGCCGTGACCCGCTCACAGCTATTTGCTACCGCAACCATGACCCGATCACAGGCACTGTCCCCCGCAGCCCTGTCCCGCTGACATGGACTGGCCCCCGCAGCCCTGACCCCCTGACAGCTATTTGCCCCCGCAGCCCTCGCCCGCTCACAGGGACTGGCCCCCGCAGCCCTGGCCAGCTCACAGGGACTGGCCCCCGCAGCCCTGGCCCGCTCGCAGGGACTGGCCCCCGCAGCCCTGACCCGCTCACAGGGACTGGCCCCCGCAGCCCTGACCCGCTCACACGGACTGGCCCCCACAGCCCTGACCCGCTCACAGGGACTGGCCCCCGCAGCCCTCACACGCTCACAGGGACTGGCGCCCGCAGCCCTGACCCGCTCACAGCTATTTGCCACCGCAGCCATGACCCGATCACAGGCACTGTCCCACGCAGCCCTGTCCCGCTGACATGGACTGGCCCCCGCAGCCCTGACCACCTGACAGCTATTTGCCACCGCAGCCCTCGCCCGCTCTCAGGGACTGGCCCCCGCAGCCCTGACCCGCTCACAGGGACTGGCCCCCGCAGCCCTGACCCGCTCACAGCTCTTTGCCACCGCAGCCCTGACCCGCTCACAGGGACTGGCCCCCTCAGCCATGACACGATCACAGGGACTGGCCCCCGCAGCCCTGTCCCGCTGACATGGACAGGCCCCCGCAGCCCTGACCCCCTGACAGCTATTTGCCACCGCAGCCATGACCCGATCACAGGGACTGGCCCCCGCAGCCCTGACCCGCTGACAGGGACTGGCCCCCGCAGCCCTGACCCGCTCACAGGGACTGGCCCCCGCACCCCTGACCCGCTCACAGGGACTGGCCCCCGCAGCCCTGACCCCCTCACAGGGACTGGTCCTCGCAGCCCTGACCCGCTCACAGGGACTGGCCCCCGCGGCCCTAACCCGCTCACAGGGACTGTCCCCCGCGGCCCTGACCCGCTCACAGGGACTGGCCCCCGCGGCCCTGACCCGCTCACAGGGACTGGCCCCCGCAGCCCTGGCCCGCTCGCAGGGACTGGCCCCCGCAGCCCTGACCCGCTCACACGGACTGGCCCCCACAGCCCTGACCCGCTCACAGGGACTGGCCCCCGCAGCCCTCACACGCTCACAGGGACTGGCGCCCGCAGCCCTGACCCGCTCACAGCTATTTGCCACCGCAGCCATGACCCGATCACAGGCACTGTCCCACGCAGCCCTGTCCCGCTGACATGGACTGGCCCCCGCAGCCCTGACCACCTGACAGCTATTTGCCACCGCAGCCCTCGCCCGCTCTCAGGGACTGGCCCCCGCAGCCCTGACCCGCTCACAGGGACTGGCCCCCGCAGCCCTGACCCGCTCACAGCTCTTTGCCACAGCAGCCCTGACCCGCTCACAGGGACTGGCCCCCTCAGCCATGACACGATCACAGGGACTGGCCCCCGCAGCCCTGTCCCCCTGACATGGACAGGCCCCCGCAGCCCTGACCCCCTGACAGCTATTTGCCACCGCAGCCATGACCCGATCACAGGGACTGGCCCCCGCAGCCCTGACCCGCTGACAGGGACTGGCCCCCGCAGCCCTGACCCGCTCACAGGGACTGGCCCCCGCACCCCTGACCCGCTCACAGGGACTGGCCCCCGCAGCCCTGACCCCCTCACAGGGACTGGTCCTCGCAGCCCTGACCCGCTCACAGGGACTGGCCCCCGCGGCCCTGACCCGCTCACAGGGACTGGCCCCCGCGGCCCTGACCCGCTCACAGGGACTGGCCCCCGCGGCCCTGACCCGCTCACAGGGACTGGCCCCCGCGGCCCTGACCCGCTCACAGGGACTGGCCCCCGCGGCCCTGACCCACTCACAGGGACTGGCCCCCGCGTCCCTGAGTCGCTCACAGGGACTGGGCCCCGCGGCCCTGACCCGCTCACGGGGACTGGCCCCCGCAGCCCTGACCCGCTCACAGGGACTGGCCCCCGCAGCCCTGACCCGCTCACAGGGACTGGCCCCCGCTGCCCTGACCCGCTCACAGGTACTGGCCCCCGCAGCCCTCACCCGCTAACAGGGACTGGCCCCCGCAGCCCTCTCCCGCTCACAGGGACTGGCCCCCGCAGCCATGACCCGATCACAGGCACTGTCCCCCGCAGGCCTGTCCCGCTGACATGGACTGGCCCCCGCAGCCCTGACCCCCTGACAGCTATTTGCCACCGCAGCACTCACCCGCTAACAGGGACTGGCCCCCGCAGCCCTCACCCGCTCACAGGGACTGGCACCCGCAGCCATGACCTGATCACAGGGACTGGCCCCCGCAGCCCTGTCCCGCTGACATGGACTGGCCCCCGCAGCCCTGACCCCCTGACAGCTATTTGCCACCGCAGCCCTGACCCCCTGACAGCTATTTGCCACCGCAGCCCTGGCCCGCTCACACGGTCTGGCCCCCGCAGCCCTGGCCCTCTCACAGGGACTGGCCCCCGCAGCCCTGTCCCGCTCACAGGGACTGGCCCCGCAGCCCTGGCCCGCACACAGGGACTGGCCCCAGCAGCCCTGGCCCGCTGACAGGGACTGGCCCCCGCAGCCCTGACCCGCTCACAGGGACTGGCCCCCGCAGCCCTGAGCCGCTCACAGGGACTGGCCCCCGCAGCCCTCACCCGCTCACAGGGACTGGCCCCCGCAGCCCTGACCCGCTCACAGGGACTGGCCCCCGCAGCCCTGACCCGCTCACAGGGACTGGCCCCCGCAGCCCTGACCCGCTCACAGGCACCGTCCCCCGCAGCCCTGACCCGCTCACAGGCACTGTCCCCCGCAGCCCTGTCCCGCTGACATGGACTGGCCCCTGCAGCCCTGACCCCCTGACAGCTAATTGCCACCGCAGCCCTGACCCCCTGACAGCTATTTGCCACCGCAGCCCTGACCCGCTCACAAGGACTGGCCCCCGCAGCCCTGACCCGCTCACAGGGACTGGCCCCCGCAGCCCTGACCCGCTCACAGGGACTGGCCCCCGCAGCCATGCCCCGCTCACAGGGACTGGCCCCCGCAGCCCTGACCCGCAAACAGGGACTGGCCCCCGCAGCCCTCTCCCGCTCACAGGGACTGGCCCCCGCAGCCGTGACCCGCTCACAGCTATTTGCTACCGCAGCCATGACCCGATCACAGGCACTGTCCCCCGCAGCCCTGTCCCGCTGACATGGACTGGCCCCCGCAGCCCTGACCCCCTGACAGCTATTTGCCCCCGCAGCCCTCGCCCGCTCACAGGGACTGGCCCCCGCAGCCCTCGCCCGCTCACAGGGACTGGCCCCCGCAGCCCTGACCCGCTCACAGGGACTGGCCCCCGCAGCCCTGACCCGCTCACAGCTATTTGCCACCGCAGCCCTCACCTGCTCACAGGGACTGGCCCCCTCAGCCATGACCCGATCACAGGCACTGTACCCCGCAGCCCTGTCCTGCTGACATGGACTGGCCCCCGCAGCCCTGACCCCCTGACAGCTATTTGCCACCGCAGCCCTGGCCCGCTCACAGGGACTGGCCCCCGCAGCCCTGGCCCGCTCACAGGGACTGGCCCCCGCAGCCCTGGCCCGCTCATAGGGACTGGCCCCCGCAGCCCTGGCCCGCTCACAGGGACTGGCCCCCGCAGCCCTCACCGCTCACAGGGACTGGCCCCCGCAGCCCTGACCCGCTCACTGGGACTGGCCCCCGCAGCCCTGACCGCTCACAGGGACTGGCCCCCGCAGCCCTGACCCGCTGACAGGGACTGGCCCCCGCAGCCCTGACCCGCTCACAGGCACCGTCCCCCGCAGCCTTGACCCGCTCACAGGCACTGTCCCCCGCAGCCCTGTCCCGCTGACATGGACTGGCCCCCGCAGCCCTGACCCCCTGACAGCGAATTGCCACCGCAGCCCTGACCCCCTGACAGCTATTTGCCACCGCAGCCCTGACCCGCTCACAGGGACTGGCCCCCGCAGCCCTGACCCGCTCACAGGGACTGGCCCCCGCAGCCCTGACCCGCTCACAGGGACTGGCCCCCGCAGCCCTGCCCCGCTCACAGGGACTGGCCCCCGCAGCCCTGACCCGCAAACAGGGACTGGCCCCCGCAGCCCTCACCCGCTCACAGGGACTGGCCCCCGCAGCCGTGACCCGCTCACAGCTATTTGCCACCGCAGCCATGACCCGATCACAGGCACTTTCCCCCGCAGCCCTGTCCCGCTGACATGGACTGGCCCCCGCAGCCCTGACCTGCTCACAGCTCTTTGCCACCGCAGCCCTAACTTGCTCACAGGGACTGGCCCCCTCAGCCATGACCCGATCACAGGCACTGTACCCCGCAGCCCTGTCCCCCTGACAGCTATTTGCCACCGCAGCCATGACCCGATCTCAGGCACTGTCCCCCGCAGCCCTGGCCCGCTCACAGGGACTGGCCCCCTCAGCCCTGGCCCGCTCATAGGGACTGGCCCCCGCAGCCCTGGCCCGCTCACAGGGACTGGCCCCCGCAGCCCTCACCGCTCACAGGGACTGGCCCCCGCAGCCCTGACCCGCTCACAGGGACTGGCCCCCGCAGCCCTGACCGCTCACAGGGACTGGCCCCCGCAGCCCTGACCCGCTGACAGGGACTGGCCCCCGCAGCCCTGACCCGCTGACAGGGACTGGCCCCCGCAGCCCTGACCCGCTCACAGGGAATGGCCCCCGCAGCCCTGACCCGCTCACAGGGACTGGCCCCCGCAGGCCTGTCCCGCTGACATGGACTGGCCCCCGCAGCCCTGACCCCCTGACAGCTATTTGCCACCGCAGCCCTCACCCGCTAACAGGGACTGGCCCCCGCAGCCCTCACCCGCTCACAGGGACTGGCCCCCGCAGCCATGACCAGATCACAGGGACTGGCCCCCGCAGCCCTGTCCCGCTGACATGAACTGGCCCCCGCAGCCCTGACCACCTGACAGCTATTTGCCACCGCAGCCCTGGCCCGCTCACAGGGTCTGGCCCCCGCAGCCCTGGCCCTCTCACAGGGTCTGGCCCCCGCAGCCCTGTCCCGCTCACAGGGACTGGCCCCGCAGCCCTGGCCCGCTGACAGGGACTGGCTCCCGCATCCCTGGCCCGCACACAGGGACTGGCCCCAGCAGCCCTGGCCCGCTGACAGGGACTGGCCCCCGCAGCCCTGACCCGCTCACAGGGACTGGCCCCCGCAGCCCTGAGCCGCTCACAGGGACTGGCCCCCGCAGCCCTCACCCGCTCACAGGGACTGGCCCACGCAGCCCTGACCCGCAAACAGGGACTGGCCCCCGCAGCCCTCACCCGCTCACAGGGACTGGCCCCCGCAGCCGTGACCCGCTCACAGCTATTTGCCACCGCAGCCATGACCCGATCACAGGCACTGTCCCCCGCAGCCCTGTCCCGCTGACATGGACTGGCCCCCGCAGCCCTGACCCCCTGACAGCTATTTGCCACCGCAGCCCTCGCCCGCTCACAGGGACTGGCCCCCGCAGCCCTGACCGCTCACAGGGACTGGCCCCCGCAGCCCTGACCCGCTGACAGGGACTGGCCCCCGCAGCCCTGACCCGCTGACAGGGACTGACCCCCGCAGCCCTGACCCGCTCACAGGGACTGGCCCCCGCAGCCCTGACCCGCTCACAGGGAATGGCCCCCGCAGCCCTGACCCGCTCACAGGGACTGGCCACCGCAGCCCTGACCCGCTCACAGGGACTGGCCCCCGCAGCCCTGACCCGCTCTCAGGGCCTGGCCCCCGCAGCCCTGGCCCGCTCACAGGGACTGGCCCCCGCAGCCCTGGCCCGCTCACAGGGACTGGCCCCCGCAGCCCTGACCCGCTCACAGGGACTGGCCCCCGCAGCCCTGGCCCGCTCGCAGGGACTGGCCCCCACAGCCGTGCCTGCTCGCAGGTCCTGGCCCCCGCAGCCCTGACCCGCTCGCAGGGCCTGGCCCCCGCAGCCCTGACCCGCTCGCAGTGCCTGGCTCCCGCAGCCCTGACCCGCTCGCAGGGCCTGGCCCCCGCAGCCCTGACCCGCTCGCAGGGACTGGCCCCCCGCAGCCCTGACCCGCTCGCAGGGACTGGCCCCCCGCAGCCCTGACCCGCTCGCAGGGACTGGCCCCCGCAGCCCTGACCCGCTCGCAGGGACTGGCCCCCGCAGCCCTGACCCGCTCACAGGGACTGGCCCCCGCAGCCCTGACCCGCTCACAGCTATTTGCCACCGCAGCCATGACCCGATCACAGGCACTGTCCCACGCAGCCCTGTCCCGCTGACATGGACTGGCCCCCGCAGCCCTGACCACCTGACAGCTATTTGCCACCGCAGCCCTCGCCCGCTCACAAGGACTGGCCCCCGCAGCCCTGACCCGCTCACAGGGACTGGCCCCCGCAGCCCTGACCTGCTCACAGCTCTTTGCCACCGCAGCCCTAACTTGCTCACAGGGACTGGCCCCCTCAGCCATGACCCGATCACAGGCACTGTACCCCGCAGCCCTGTCCCGCTCACAGCTATTTGCCACCGCAGCCATGACCCGATCACAGGCACTGTCCCACGCAGCCCTGTCCCGCTGACATGGACTGGCCCCCGCAGCCCTGACCACCTGACAGCTATTTGCCACCGCAGCCCTCGCCCGCTCACAAGGACTGGCCCCCGCAGCCCTGACCCGCTCACAGGGACTGGCCCCCGCAGCCCTGACCTGCTCACAGCTCTTTGCCACCGCAGCCCTAACTTGCTCACAGGGACTGGCCCCCTCAGCCATGACCCGATCACAGGCACTGTACCCCGCAGCCCTGTCCCCCTGACAGCTATTTGCCACCGCAGCCATGACCCGATCTCAGGCACTGTCCCCCGCAGCCCTGTCCCGCTGACATGGACTGGCCCCCGCAGCCCTGACAACCTGACAGCTATTTGCCACCGCAGCCCTTGCCCGCTCACAGGGACTGGCCCCCGCAGCCCTGGCCCGCTCACAGGGACTGGCCCCCGCAGCCCTGACCTGCTCACAGGGACTGGCCCCCGCAGCCCTGACCCGCTCACAGGGACTGGCCCCCGCTGCCCTGACCCGCTCACAGGTACTGGCCCCCGCAGCCCTCACCCGCTAACAGGGACTGGCCCCCGCAGCCCTCTCCCGCTCACAGGGACTGGCCCCCGCAGCCATGACCCGATCACAGGCACTGTCCCCCGCAGGCCTGTCCCGCTGACATGGACTGGCCCCCGCAGCCCTGACCCCCTGACAGCTATTTGCCACCGCAGCACTCACCCGCTAACAGGGACTGGCCCCCGCAGCCCTCACCCGCTCACAGGGACTGGCACCCGCAGCCATGACCTGATCACAGGGACTGGCCCCCGCAGCCCTGTCCCGCTGACATGGACTGGCCCCCGCAGCCCTGACCCCCTGACAGCTATTTGCCACCGCAGCCCTGACCCCCTGACAGCTATTTGCCACCGCAGCCCTGGCCCGCTCACACGGTCTGGCCCCCGCAGCCCTGGCCCTCTCACAGGGACTGGCCCCCGCAGCCCTGTCCCGCTCACAGGGACTGGCCCCGCAGCCCTGGCCCGCACACAGGGACTGGCCCCAGCAGCCCTGGCCCGCTGACAGGGACTGGCCCCCGCAGCCCTGACCCGCTCACAGGGACTGGCCCCCGCAGCCCTGAGCCGCTCACAGGGACTGGCCCCCGCAGCCCTCACCCGCTCACAGGGACTGGCCCCCGCAGCCCTGACCCGCTCACAGGGACTGGCCCCCGCAGCCCTGACCCGCTCACAGGGACTGGCCCCCGCAGCCCTGACCCGCTCACAGGCACCGTCCCCCGCAGCCCTGACCCGCTCACAGGCACTGTCCCCCGCAGCCCTGTCCCGCTGACATGGACTGGCCCCTGCAGCCCTGACCCCCTGACAGCTAATTGCCACCGCAGCCCTGACCCCCTGACAGCTATTTGCCACCGCAGCCCTGACCCGCTCACAAGGACTGGCCCCCGCAGCCCTGACCCGCTCACAGGGACTGGCCCCCGCAGCCCTGACCCGCTCACAGGGACTGGCCCCCGCAGCCATGCCCCGCTCACAGGGACTGGCCCCCGCAGCCCTGACCCGCAAACAGGGACTGGCCCCCGCAGCCCTCTCCCGCTCACAGGGACTGGCCCCCGCAGCCGTGACCCGCTCACAGCTATTTGCTACCGCAGCCATGACCCGATCACAGGCACTGTCCCCCGCAGCCCTGTCCCGCTGACATGGACTGGCCCCCGCAGCCCTGACCCCCTGACAGCTATTTGCCCCCGCAGCCCTCGCCCGCTCACAGGGACTGGCCCCCGCAGCCCTCGCCCGCTCACAGGGACTGGCCCCCGCAGCCCTGACCCGCTCACAGGGACTGGCCCCCGCAGCCCTGACCCGCTCACAGCTATTTGCCACCGCAGCCCTCACCTGCTCACAGGGACTGGCCCCCTCAGCCATGACCCGATCACAGGCACTGTACCCCGCAGCCCTGTCCTGCTGACATGGACTGGCCCCCGCAGCCCTGACCCCCTGACAGCTATTTGCCACCGCAGCCCTGGCCCGCTCACAGGGACTGGCCCCCGCAGCCCTGGCCCGCTCACAGGGACTGGCCCCCGCAGCCCTGGCCCGCTCATAGGGACTGGCCCCCGCAGCCCTGGCCCGCTCACAGGGACTGGCCCCCGCAGCCCTCACCGCTCACAGGGACTGGCCCCCGCAGCCCTGACCCGCTCACTGGGACTGGCCCCCGCAGCCCTGACCGCTCACAGGGACTGGCCCCCGCAGCCCTGACCCGCTGACAGGGACTGGCCCCCGCAGCCCTGACCCGCTCACAGGCACCGTCCCCCGCAGCCTTGACCCGCTCACAGGCACTGTCCCCCGCAGCCCTGTCCCGCTGACATGGACTGGCCCCCGCAGCCCTGACCCCCTGACAGCGAATTGCCACCGCAGCCCTGACCCCCTGACAGCTATTTGCCACCGCAGCCCTGACCCGCTCACAGGGACTGGCCCCCGCAGCCCTGACCCGCTCACAGGGACTGGCCCCCGCAGCCCTGACCCGCTCACAGGGACTGGCCCCCGCAGCCCTGCCCCGCTCACAGGGACTGGCCCCCGCAGCCCTGACCCGCAAACAGGGACTGGCCCCCGCAGCCCTCACCCGCTCACAGGGACTGGCCCCCGCAGCCGTGACCCGCTCACAGCTATTTGCCACCGCAGCCATGACCCGATCACAGGCACTTTCCCCCGCAGCCCTGTCCCGCTGACATGGACTGGCCCCCGCAGCCCTGACCTGCTCACAGCTCTTTGCCACCGCAGCCCTAACTTGCTCACAGGGACTGGCCCCCTCAGCCATGACCCGATCACAGGCACTGTACCCCGCAGCCCTGTCCCCCTGACAGCTATTTGCCACCGCAGCCATGACCCGATCTCAGGCACTGTCCCCCGCAGCCCTGGCCCGCTCACAGGGACTGGCCCCCTCAGCCCTGGCCCGCTCATAGGGACTGGCCCCCGCAGCCCTGGCCCGCTCACAGGGACTGGCCCCCGCAGCCCTCACCGCTCACAGGGACTGGCCCCCGCAGCCCTGACCCGCTCACAGGGACTGGCCCCCGCAGCCCTGACCGCTCACAGGGACTGGCCCCCGCAGCCCTGACCCGCTGACAGGGACTGGCCCCCGCAGCCCTGACCCGCTGACAGGGACTGGCCCCCGCAGCCCTGACCCGCTCACAGGGAATGGCCCCCGCAGCCCTGACCCGCTCACAGGGACTGGCCCCCGCAGGCCTGTCCCGCTGACATGGACTGGCCCCCGCAGCCCTGACCCCCTGACAGCTATTTGCCACCGCAGCCCTCACCCGCTAACAGGGACTGGCCCCCGCAGCCCTCACCCGCTCACAGGGACTGGCCCCCGCAGCCATGACCAGATCACAGGGACTGGCCCCCGCAGCCCTGTCCCGCTGACATGAACTGGCCCCCGCAGCCCTGACCACCTGACAGCTATTTGCCACCGCAGCCCTGGCCCGCTCACAGGGTCTGGCCCCCGCAGCCCTGGCCCTCTCACAGGGTCTGGCCCCCGCAGCCCTGTCCCGCTCACAGGGACTGGCCCCGCAGCCCTGGCCCGCTGACAGGGACTGGCTCCCGCATCCCTGGCCCGCACACAGGGACTGGCCCCAGCAGCCCTGGCCCGCTGACAGGGACTGGCCCCCGCAGCCCTGACCCGCTCACAGGGACTGGCCCCCGCAGCCCTGAGCCGCTCACAGGGACTGGCCCCCGCAGCCCTCACCCGCTCACAGGGACTGGCCCACGCAGCCCTGACCCGCAAACAGGGACTGGCCCCCGCAGCCCTCACCCGCTCACAGGGACTGGCCCCCGCAGCCGTGACCCGCTCACAGCTATTTGCCACCGCAGCCATGACCCGATCACAGGCACTGTCCCCCGCAGCCCTGTCCCGCTGACATGGACTGGCCCCCGCAGCCCTGACCCCCTGACAGCTATTTGCCACCGCAGCCCTCGCCCGCTCACAGGGACTGGCCCCCGCAGCCCTGACCGCTCACAGGGACTGGCCCCCGCAGCCCTGACCCGCTGACAGGGACTGGCCCCCGCAGCCCTGACCCGCTGACAGGGACTGACCCCCGCAGCCCTGACCCGCTCACAGGGACTGGCCCCCGCAGCCCTGACCCGCTCACAGGGAATGGCCCCCGCAGCCCTGACCCGCTCACAGGGACTGGCCACCGCAGCCCTGACCCGCTCACAGGGACTGGCCCCCGCAGCCCTGACCCGCTCTCAGGGCCTGGCCCCCGCAGCCCTGGCCCGCTCACAGGGACTGGCCCCCGCAGCCCTGGCCCGCTCACAGGGACTGGCCCCCGCAGCCCTGACCCGCTCACAGGGACTGGCCCCCGCAGCCCTGGCCCGCTCGCAGGGACTGGCCCCCACAGCCGTGCCTGCTCGCAGGTCCTGGCCCCCGCAGCCCTGACCCGCTCGCAGGGCCTGGCCCCCGCAGCCCTGACCCGCTCGCAGTGCCTGGCTCCCGCAGCCCTGACCCGCTCGCAGGGCCTGGCCCCCGCAGCCCTGACCCGCTCGCAGGGACTGGCCCCCCGCAGCCCTGACCCGCTCGCAGGGACTGGCCCCCCGCAGCCCTGACCCGCTCGCAGGGACTGGCCCCCGCAGCCCTGACCCGCTCGCAGGGACTGGCCCCCGCAGCCCTGACCCGCTCACAGGGACTGGCCCCCGCAGCCCTGACCCGCTCACAGCTATTTGCCACCGCAGCCATGACCCGATCACAGGCACTGTCCCACGCAGCCCTGTCCCGCTGACATGGACTGGCCCCCGCAGCCCTGACCACCTGACAGCTATTTGCCACCGCAGCCCTCGCCCGCTCACAAGGACTGGCCCCCGCAGCCCTGACCCGCTCACAGGGACTGGCCCCCGCAGCCCTGACCTGCTCACAGCTCTTTGCCACCGCAGCCCTAACTTGCTCACAGGGACTGGCCCCCTCAGCCATGACCCGATCACAGGCACTGTACCCCGCAGCCCTGTCCCGCTCACAGCTATTTGCCACCGCAGCCATGACCCGATCACAGGCACTGTCCCACGCAGCCCTGTCCCGCTGACATGGACTGGCCCCCGCAGCCCTGACCACCTGACAGCTATTTGCCACCGCAGCCCTCGCCCGCTCACAAGGACTGGCCCCCGCAGCCCTGACCCGCTCACAGGGACTGGCCCCCGCAGCCCTGACCTGCTCACAGCTCTTTGCCACCGCAGCCCTAACTTGCTCACAGGGACTGGCCCCCTCAGCCATGACCCGATCACAGGCACTGTACCCCGCAGCCCTGTCCCCCTGACAGCTATTTGCCACCGCAGCCATGACCCGATCTCAGGCACTGTCCCCCGCAGCCCTGTCCCGCTGACATGGACTGGCCCCCGCAGCCCTGACAACCTGACAGCTATTTGCCACCGCAGCCCTTGCCCGCTCACAGGGACTGGCCCCCGCAGCCCTGGCCCGCTCACAGGGACTGGCCCCCGCAGCCCTGACCTGCTCACAGCTCTTTGCCACCGCAGCCCTGACCCGCTCACAGGGACTGGCCCCCTCAGCCATGACCCGATCACAGGCACTGGCCCCCGCAGCCCTGTCCCGCTGACAGCTATTTGCCACCGCAGCCCTGGCCCGCTCACAGGGACTGGCCCCCGCAGCCCTGACCAGCTCACAGGGACTGGCCCCCGCAGCCCTGGCCAACCCACAGGGACTAGCCCCCGCAGCCCTGGCCCGCTCACAGGGACTGGCCCCCGCTGCCCTGGCCCGCTCACAGGGACTGGCCCCCGCAGCCCTGGCCCGCTCACAGGGACTGGCCCCCGCAGCGCTGGCCCGCTCACAGGGACTGGCCCCCGCAGCCCTGGCCCGCTCACAGGGACTGGCCCCCGCAGCCCTGGCCCGCTCGCAGGGACTGGCCCCCGCAGCCCTGGCCCGCTCGCAGGGACTGGCCCCCGCAGCCCTGACCTGCTCACAGCTCTTTGCCACCGCAGCCCTAACTTGCTCACAGGGACTGGCCCCCTCAGCCATGACCCGATCACAGGCACTGTACCCCGCAGCCCTGTCCCCCTGACAGCTATTTGCCACCGCAGCCATGACCCGATCTCAGGCACTGTCCCCCGCAGCCCTGGCCCGCTCACAGGGACTGGCCCCCGCAGCCCTGGCCCGCTCATAGGGACTGGCCCCCGCAGCCCTGGCCCGCTCACAGGGACCTGCCCCCGCAGCCCTCACCGCTCACAGGGACTGGCCCCCGCAGCCCTGACCCGCTCACTGGGACTGGCCCCCGCAGCCCTGACCGCTCACAGGGACTGGCCCCCGCAGCCCTGACCCGCTGACAGGGACTGGCCCCCGCAGCCCTGACCCGCTGACAGGGACTGGCCCCCGCAGCCCTGACCCGCTCACAGGGAATGGCCCCCGCAGCCCTGACCCGCTCACAGGGACTGGCCCCTGCAGGCCTGTCCCGCTGACATGGACTGGCCCCCGCAGCCCTGACCCCCTGACAGCTATTTGCCACCGCAGCCCTCACCCGCTAACAGGGACTGGCCCCCGCAGCCCTCACCCGCTCACAGGGACTGGCCCCCGCAGCCATGACCAGATCACAGGGACTGGCCCCCGCAGCCCTGTCCCGCTGACATGAACTGGCCCCCGCAGCCCTGACCACCTGACAGCTATTTGCCACCGCAGCCCTGGCCCGCTCACAGGGTCTGGCCCCCGCAGCCCTGGCCCTCTCACAGGGTCTGGCCCCCGCAGCCCTGTCCCGCTCACAGGGACTGGCCCCGCAGCCCTGGCCCGCTGACAGGGACTGGCTCCCGCATCCCTGGCCCGCACACAGGGACTGGCCCCCGCAGCCCTGACCCGCTCACAGGGACTGGCCCCCGCAGCCCTGAGCCGCTCACAGGGACTGGCCCCCGCAGCCCTCACCCGCTCACAGGGACTGGCCCACGCAGCCCTGACCGGCTCACAGGGACTGGCCCCCGCAGCCCTGACCCGCTCACAGGGACTGGCCCCCGCAGCCCTGACCCGCTCACAGGCACCGTCCCCCGGAGCCTTGACCCGCTCACAGGCACTGTCCCCCGCAGCCCTGTCCCGCTGACATGGACTGGCCCCCGCAGCCCTGACCCCCTGACAGCGAATTGCCACCGCAGCCCTGACCCCCTGACAGCTATTTGCCACCGCAGCCCTGACCCGCTCACAGGGACTGGCCCCCGCAGCCCTGACCCGCTCACAGGGACTGGCCCCCGCAGCCCTGACCCGCTCACAGGGACTGTCCCCCGCAGCCCTGCCCCGCTCACAGGGACTGGCCCCCGCAGCCCTGACCCGCAAACAGGGACTGGCCCCCGCAGCCCGCACCCGCTCACAGGGACTGGCCCCCGCAGCCGTGACCCGCTCACAGCTATTTGCCACCGCAGCCATGACCCGATCACAGGCACTGTCCCCCGCAGCCCTGTCCCGCTGACATGGACTGGCCCCCGCAGCCCTGACCCCCTGACAGCTATTTGCCCCCGCAGCCCTCACCCGCTCACAGGGACTGGCCCCCGCAGCCCTCGCCCGCTCACAGGGACTGGCCCCCGCAGCCCTGACCCGCTCACAGGGACTGGCCCCCGCAGCCCTGACCCGCTCACAGCTATTTGCCACCGCAGCCCTCACCCGCTCACAGGGACTGGCCCCCTCAGCCATGACCCGATCACAGGCACTGTACCCCGCAGCCCTGACCTGCTCACAGCTCTATGCCACCGCAGCCCTGACCCGCTCACAGGGAATGGCCCTCTCAGCCATGACCCGATCACAGGCACTGTACCCCGCAGCCCTGTCCCCCTGACAGCTATTTGCCACCACAGCCCTGGCCCGCTCACAGGGACTGGCCCCCGCAGCCCTGGTCCGCTCACAGGGACTGGCCCCCGCAGCCCTGGCCCGCTCACAGGGACTGGCCCCCGCACCCCTGGCCCGCTCACAGGGACTGGACCCCGCAGCCCTGGCCCGCTCACAGGGACTGGCACCCGCAGCCCTGGCCCGCTCACAGGGACTGGCCCCCGCAGCCCTTGCCCGCTCACAGGGACTGGCCCCCGCAGCCCTGACCCGCTCACAGGGACTGGCCCCCGCAGCCCTGGCCCGCTCACAGGGACTGGCCCCCGCAGCCCTGGCCCGCTCACAGGGACTGGCCCCCGCAGCCCTGGCCCGCTCACAGGGACTGGCCCCCGCAGCCCTGGCCCGCTCACAGGGACTGGCCCCCGCAGCCCTGGCCCGCTCACAGGGACTGGCCCCCGCAGCCCTGACCCGCTCACAGGGACTGGCCCCCTCAGCCATGACCCGATCACAGGCACTGTACCCCGCAGCCGTGTCCCGCTGACATGGACTGGCCCCCGCAGCCCTGACCCCCTGACAGCTATTTGCCACCGCAGCCCTGGCCCGCTCACAGGGACTGGCCCCCGCAGCCCTGGCCCGCTCACAGGGACTGGCCCCCGCAGCCCTGGCCCGCTCATAGGGACTGGCCCCCGCAGCCCTGACCCGCTCACAGGGACTGGCCCCCGCAGCCCTGACCCGCTCACAGGGACTGGCCCCCGCAGCCCTGACCCGCTCACAGGGACTTGCCCCCGCAGCCCTGACCCGCTCACAGGGACTGGCCCCCGCAGCCCTGACCCGCTCACAGGGACTGGCCCCCGCAGCCCTCACACGCTCACAGGGACTGGCCCCCGCAGCCCTGAACCGCTCACAGCTATTTCCTACCGCAGCCATGACCCGATCACAGGCACTGTCCCACGCAGCCCTCGCCCGCTCACAGGGACTGGCCCCCGCAGCCCTGACCCGCTCACAGGGACTGGCCCCCGCAGCCATGACCCGATCACAGGCACTGTACCCCGCAGCCCTGTCCCCCTGACAGCTATTTGCCACCGCAGCCATGACCCGATCACAGGCTCCGACCCCCGCAGCCCTGTCCCGCTGACATGGACTGGCCCCCGCAGCCCTGACAACCTGACAGCTATTTGCCACCGCAGCCCTCGCCCGCTCACAGGGACTGGCCCCCGCAGCCCTGGCCCGCTCACAGGGACTGGCCCCCGCAGCCCTGACCCGCTCACAGCTCTTTGCCACCGCAGCCCTGACCCGCTCACAGGGACTGGCCCCCTCAGCCATGACCCGATCACAGGCACTGGCCCCCGCATTCCTGTCCCGCTGACAGCTATTTGCCACCGCAGCCCTGGCCCGCTCACAGGGACTGGCCCCCGCAGCCCTGGCCCGCTCACAGGGACTGGCCCCCGCAGCCCTGGCCCGCTCACAGGGACTGGCCCCCGCAGCCCTGGCCCGCTCACAGGGACAGGCCCCCGCAGCCCTGGCCCGCTCCCAGGGACTGGCCCCCGCAGCCCTGGCCCGCTCGCAGGGACTGGCCCCCGCAGCCCTGACCCGCTCACAGGGACTGGCCCCCGCAGCCCTGACCCGCTCACACGGACTGGCCCCCACAGCCCTGACCCGCTCACAGGGACTGGCCCCCGCAGCCCTCACACGCTCACAGGGACTGGCGCCCGCAGCCCTGACCCGCTCACAGCTATTTGCCACCGCAGCCATGACCCGATCACAGGCACTGTCCCACGCAGCCCTGTCCCGCTGACATGGACTGGCCCCCGCAGCCCTGACCACCTGACAGCTATTTGCCATCGCAGCCCTCGCCCGCTCTCAGGGACTGTCCCCCGCAGCCCTGACCCGCTCACAGGGACTGGCCCCCGCAGCCCTGACCCGCTCACAGCTCTTTGCCACCGCAGCCCTGACCCGCTCACAGGGACTGGCCCCCTCAGCCATGACACGATCACAGGGACTGGCCCCCGCAGCCCTGTCCCGCTGACATGGACAGGCCCCCGCAGCCCTGACCCCCTGACAGCTATTTGCCACCGCAGCCATGACCCGATCACAGGGACTGGCCCCCGCAGCCCTGACCCGCTGACAGGGACTGGCCCCCGCAGCCCTGACCCGCTCACAGGGACTGGCCCCCGCACCCCTGACCCGCTCACAGGGACTGGCCCCCGCAGCCCTGACCCCCTCACAGGGACTGGTCCTCGCAGCCCTGACCCGCTCACAGGGACTGGCCCCCGCGGCCTTGACCCTCTCACAGGGACTGTCCCCCGCGGCCCTGACCCGCTCACAGGGACTGGCCCCCGCGGCCCTGACCCGCTCACAGGGACTGGCCCCCGCAGCCCTGGCCCGCTCGCAGGGACTGGCCCCCGCAGCCCTGGCCCGCTCGCAGGGACTGGCCCCCGCAGCCCTGACCCGCTCACAGCTATTTGCCACCGCAGCCATGACCCGATCACAGGCACTGTCCCACGCAGCCCTGTCCCGCTGACATGGACTGGCCCCCGCAGCCCTGACCACCTGACAGCTATTTGCCACCGCAGCCCTCGCCCGCTCACAAGGACTGGCCCCCGCAGCCCTGACCCGCTCACAGGGACTGGCCCCCGCAGCCCTGACCTGCTCACAGCTCTTTGCCACCGCAGCCCTAACTTGCTCACAGGGACTGGCCCCCTCAGCCATGACCCGATCACAGGCACTGTACCCCGCAGCCCTGTCCCGCTCACAGCTATTTGCCACCGCAGCCATGACCCGATCACAGGCACTGTCCCACGCAGCCCTGTCCCGCTGACATGGACTGGCCCCCGCAGCCCTGACCACCTGACAGCTATTTGCCACCGCAGCCCTCGCCCGCTCACAAGGACTGGCCCCCGCAGCCCTGACCCGCTCACAGGGACTGGCCCCCGCAGCCCTGACCTGCTCACAGCTCTTTGCCACCGCAGCCCTAACTTGCTCACAGGGACTGGCCCCCTCAGCCATGACCCGATCACAGGCACTGTACCCCGCAGCCCTGTCCCCCTGACAGCTATTTGCCACCGCAGCCATGACCCGATCTCAGGCACTGTCCCCCGCAGCCCTGTCCCGCTGACATGGACTGGCCCCCGCAGCCCTGACAACCTGACAGCTATTTGCCACCGCAGCCCTCGCCCGCTCACAGGGACTGGCCCCCGCAGCCCTGGCCCGCTCACAGGGACTGGCCCCCGCAGCCCTGACCTGCTCACAGCTCTTTGCCACCGCAGCCCTGACCCGCTCACAGGGACTGGCCCCCTCAGCCATGACCCGATCACAGGCACTGGCCCCCGCAGCCCTGTCCCGCTGACAGCTATTTGCCACCGCAGCCCTGGCCCGCTCACAGGGACTGGCCCCCGCAGCCCTGACCAGCTCACAGGGACTGGCCCCCGCAGCCCTGGCCCGCCCACAGGGACTAGCCCCCGCAGCCCTGGCCCGCTCACAGGGACTGGCCCCCGCTGCCCTGGCCCGCTCACAGGGACTGGCCCCCGCAGCCCTGGCCCGCTCACAGGGACTGGCCCCCGCAGCGCTGGCCCGCTCACAGGGACTGGCCCCCGCAGCCCTGGCCCGCTCACAGGGACTGGCCCCCGCAGCCCTGGCCCGCTCGCAGGGACTGGCCCCCGCAGCCCTGGCCCGCTCGCAGGGACTGGCCCCCGCAGCCCTGACCTGCTCACAGCTCTTTGCCACCGCAGCCCTAACTTGCTCACAGGGACTGGCCCCCTCAGCCATGACCCGATCACAGGCACTGTACCCCGCAGCCCTGTCCCCCTGACAGCTATTTGCCACCGCAGCCATGACCCGATCTCAGGCACTGTCCCCCGCAGCCCTGGCCCGCTCACAGGGACTGGCCCCCGCAGCCCTGGCCCGCTCATAGGGACTGGCCCCCGCAGCCCTGGCCCGCTCACAGGGACCTGCCCCCGCAGCCCTCACCGCTCACAGGGACTGGCCCCCGCAGCCCTGACCCGCTCACTGGGACTGGCCCCCGCAGCCCTGACCGCTCACAGGGACTGGCCCCCGCAGCCCTGACCCGCTGACAGGGACTGGCCCCCGCAGCCCTGACCCGCTGACAGGGACTGGCCCCCGCAGCCCTGACCCGCTCACAGGGAATGGCCCCCGCAGCCCTGACCCGCTCACAGGGACTGGCCCCTGCAGGCCTGTCCCGCTGACATGGACTGGCCCCCGCAGCCCTGACCCCCTGACAGCTATTTGCCACCGCAGCCCTCACCCGCTAACAGGGACTGGCCCCCGCAGCCCTCACCCGCTCACAGGGACTGGCCCCCGCAGCCATGACCAGATCACAGGTACTGGCCCCCGCAGCCCTGTCCCGCTGACATGAACTGGCCCCCGCAGCCCTGACCACCTGACAGCTATTTGCCACCGCAGCCCTGGCCCGCTCACAGGGTCTGGCCCCCGCAGCCCTGGCCCTCTCACAGGGTCTGGCCCCCGCAGCCCTGTCCCGCTCACAGGGACTGGCCCCGCAGCCCTGGCCCGCTGACAGGGACTGGCTCCCGCATCCCTGGCCCGCACACAGGGACTGGCCCCAGCAGCCCTGGCCCGCTGACAGGGACTGGCCCCCGCAGCCCTGACCCGCTCACAGGGACTGGCCCCCGCAGCCCTGAGCCGCTCACAGGGACTGGCCCCCGCAGCCCTCACCCGCTCACAGGGACTGGCCCACGCAGCCCTGACCCGCTCACAGGGACTGGCCCCCGCAGCCCTGACCCGCTCACAGGGACTGGCCCCCGCAGCCCTGACCCGCTCACAGGCACCGTCCCCCGGAGCCTTGACCCGCTCACAGGCACTGTCCCCCGCAGCCCTGTCCCGCTGACATGGACTGGCCCCCGCAGCCCTGACCCCCTGACAGCGAATTGCCACCGCAGCCCTGACCCCCTGACAGCTATTTGCCACCGCAGCCCTGACCCGCTCACAGGGACTGGCCCCCGCAGCCCTGACCCGCTCACAGGGACTGGCCCCCGCAGCCCTGACCCGCTCACAGGGACTGGCCCCCGCAGCCCTGCCCCGCTCACAGGGACTGGCCCCCGCAGCCCTGACCCGCAAACAGGGACTGGCCCCCGCAGCCCTCACCCGCTCACAGGGACTGGCCCCCGCAGCCGTGACCCGCTCACAGCTATTTGCCACCGCAGCCATGACCCGATCACAGGCACTGTCCCCCGCAGCCCTGTCCCGCTGACATGGACTGGCCCCCGCAGCCCTGACCCCCTGACAGCTATTTGCCCCCGCAGCCCTCACCCGCTCACAGGGACTGGCCCACGCAGCCCTCGCCCGCTCACAGGGACTGGCCCCCGCAGCCCTGACCCGCTCACAGGGACTGGCCCCCGCAGCCCTGACCCGCTCACAGCTATTTGCCACCGCAGCCCTCACCCGCTCACAGGGACTGGCCCCCTCAGCCATGACCCGATCACAGGCACTGTACCCCGCAGCCCTGTCCCGCTGACAGGGACTGGCCCCCGCAGCCCTGGCCCGCTCATAGGGACTGGCCCCCGCAGCCCTGGCCCGCTCACAGGGACTGGCCCCCGCAGCCCTCACCGCTCACTGGGACTGGCCCCCGCAGCCCTGACCCGCTCACTGGGACTGGCCCCCGCAGCCCTGACCGCTCACAGGGACTGGCCCCCGCAGCCCTGACCCGCTGACAGGGACTGGCCCCCGCAGCCCTGACCCGCTGACAGGGAATGGCCCCCGCAGCCCTGACCCGCTCACAGGGACTGGCCCCCGCAGCCCTGACCCGCTCACAGGGAATGGCCCCCGCAGCCCTGACCCGCTCACAGGGACTGGCCCCCGCAGCCCTGACCCGCTCACAGGGACTGGCCCCCGCAGCCCTGACCCGCTCTCAGGGCCTGGCCCCCGCAGCCCTGACGCGCTCTCAGGGCCTGTCCCCCGCAGCCCTGACCCGCTCTCAGGGCCTGGCCCCCTGCAGCCCTGACCCGCTCACAGCGCCTGGCCCCCGCAGCCCTGACCCCCTCACAGGGCCTGGCCCCCGCAGCCCTGACCCGCTCTCAGGGCCTGGCCCCCGCAGCCCTGACCCGCTCACAGGGCCTGGCCCCCGCAGCCCTGACCCGCTCACAGGGACAGGCCCCCGCAGCCCTGACCCGCTCACAGGGACTGGCCCCCGCAGCCCTGACCCGCTCACAGGGACTGGCCCCCGCAATCCTGACCCGCTCACAGGGACTGGCCCCCGCAGCCCTGACACGCTCACAGGGACTGGCCCCCGCAGCCCTGACCCGCTCACAGCTATTTGCCACCGCAGCCATGACCCGATCACAGGCACTCTCCCACGCAGCACTGTCCCGCTGACATGGACTGGCCCCCGCAGCCCTGACCACCTGACAGCTATTTGCCACCGCAGCCCTCGCCCGCTCACAGGGACTGGCCCCCGCAGCCCTGACCCGCTCACAGGGACTGGCCCCCGCAGCCCTGACCTGCTCACAGCTCTATGCCACCGCAGCCCTGACCCGCTCACAGGGAATGGCCCTCTCAGCCATGACCCGATCACAGGCACTGTACCCCGCAGCCCTGTCCCCCTGACAGCTATTTGCCACCACAGCCCTGGCCCGCTCACAGGGACTGGCCCCCGCAGCCCTGGTCCGCTCACAGGGACTGGCCCCCGCAGCCCTGGCCCGCTCACAGGGACTGGCCCCCGCACCCCTGGCCCGCTCACAGGGACTGGACCCCGCAGCCCTGGCCCGCTCACAGGGACTGGCACCCGCAGCCCTGGCCCGCTCACAGGGACTGGCCCCCGCAGCCCTTGCCCGCTCACAGGGACTGGCCCCCGCAGCCCTGGCGCGCTCACAGGGACTGGCCCCCGCAGCCCTGGCCCGCTCACAGGGACTGGCCCCCGCAGCCCTGGCCCGCTCACAGGGACTGGCCCCCGCAGCCCTGGCCCGCTCACAGGGACTGGCCCCCGCAGCCCTGGCCCGCTCACAGGGACTGGCCCCCGCAGCCCTGGCCCGCTCACAGGGACTGGCCCCCGCAGCCCTGACCCGCTCACAGGGACTGGCCCCCTCAGCCATGACCCGATCACAGGCACTGTACCCCGCAGCCGTGTCCCGCTGACATGGACTGGCCCCCGCAGCCCTGACCCCCTGACAGCTATTTGCCACCGCAGCCCTGGCCCGCTCACAGGGACTGGCCCCCGCAGCCCTGGCCCGCTCACAGGGACTGGCCCCCGCAGCCCTGGCCCGCTCATAGGGACTGGCCCCCGCAGCCCTGACCCGCTCACAGGGACTGGCCCCCGCAGCCCTGACCCGCTCACAGGGACTGGCCCCCGCAGCCCTGACCCGCTCACAGGGACTTGCCCCCGCAGCCCTGACCCGCTCACAGGGACTGGCCCCCGCAGCCCTGACCCGCTCACAGGGACTGGCCCCCGCAGCCCTCACACGCTCACAGGGACTGGCCCCCGCAGCCCTGAACCGCTCACAGCTATTTCCCACCGCAGCCATGACCCGATCACAGGCACTGTCCCACGCAGCCCTCGCCCGCTCACAGGGACTGGCCCCCGCAGCCCTGACCCGCTCACAGGGACTGGCCCCCGCAGCCATGACCCGATCACAGGCACTGTACCCCGCAGCCCTGTCCCCCTGACAGCTATTTGCCACCGCAGCCATGACCCGATCACAGGCTCCGACCCCCGCAGCCCTGTCCCGCTGACATGGACTGGCCCCCGCAGCCCTGACAACCTGACAGCTATTTGCCACCGCAGCCCTCGCCCGCTCACAGGGACTGGCCCCCGCAGCCCTGGCCCGCTCACAGGGACTGGCCCCCGCAGCCCTGACCCGCTCACAGCTCTTTGCCACCGCAGCCCTGACCCGCTCACAGGGACTGGCCCCCTCAGCCATGACCCGATCACAGGCACTGGCCCCCGCATTCCTGTCCCGCTGACAGCTATTTGCCACCGCAGCCCTGGCCCGCTCACAGGGACTGGCCCCCGCAGCCCTGGCCCGCTCACAGGGACTGGCCCCCGCAGCCCTGGCCCGCTCACAGGGACTGGCCCCCGCAGCCCTGGCCCGCTCACAGGGACAGGCCCCCGCAGCCCTGGCCCGCTCCCAGGGACTGGCCCCCGCAGCCCTGGCCCGCTCGCAGGGACTGGCCCCCGCAGCCCTGACCCGCTCACAGGGACTGGCCCCCGCAGCCCTGACCCGCTCACACGGACTGGCCCCCGCAGCCCTGACCCGCTCACAGGGACTGGCCCCCGCAGCCCTCACACGCTCACAGGGACTGGCGCCCGCAGCCCTGACCCGCTCACAGCTATTTGCCACCGCAGCCATGACCCGATCACAGGCACTGTCCCACGCAGCCCTGTCCCGCTGACATGGACTGGCCCCCGCAGCCCTGACCACCTGACAGCTATTTGCCACCGCAGCCCTCGCCCGCTCTCAGGGACTGGCCCCCGCAGCCCTGACCCGCTCACAGGGACTGGCCCCCGCAGCCCTGACCCGCTCACAGCTCTTTGCCACCGCAGCCCTGACCCGCTCACAGGGACTGGCCCCCTCAGCCATGACACGATCACAGGGACTGGCCCCCGCAGCCCTGTCCCGCTGACATGGACAGGCCCCCGCAGCCCTGACCCCCTGACAGCTATTTGCCACCGCAGCCATGACCCGATCACAGGGACTGGCCCCCGCAGCCCTGACCCGCTGACAGGGACTGGCCCCCGCAGCCCTGACCCGCTCACAGGGACTGGCCCCCGCACCCCTGACCCGCTCACAGGGACTGGCCCCCGCAGCCCTGACCCCCTCACAGGGACTGGTCCTCGCAGCCCTGACCCGCTCACAGGGACTGGCCCCCGCGGCCTTGACCCGCTCACAGGGACTGTCCCCCGCGGCCCTGACCCGCTCACAGGGACTGGCCCCCGCGGCCCTGACCCGCTCACAGGGACTGGCCCCCGCAGCCCTGGCCCGCTCGCAGGGACTGGCCCCCGCAGCCCTGACCCGCTCACACGGACTGGCCCCCACAGCCCTGACCCGCTCACAGGGACTGGCCCCCGCAGCCCTCACACGCTCACAGGGACTGGCGCCCGCAGCCCTGACCCGCTCACAGCTATTTGCCACCGCAGCCATGACCCGATCACAGGCACTGTCCCACGCAGCCCTGTCCCGCTGACATGGACTGGCCCCCGCAGCCCTGACCACCTGACAGCTATTTGCCACCGCAGCCCTCGCCCGCTCTCAGGGACTGGCCCCCGCAGCCCTGACCCGCTCACAGGGACTGGCCCCCGCAGCCCTGACCCGCTCACAGGGACTGGCCCCCGCGGCCCTGACCCGCTCACAGGGACTGTCCCCCGCGGCCCTGACCCGCTCACAGGGACTGGCCCCCGCGGCCCTGACCCGCTCACAGGGACTGGCCCCCGCGGCCCTGACCCGCTCACAGGGACTGGCCCCCGCGGCCCTGACCCGCTCACAGGGACTGGCGCCCGCGTCCCTGAGTCGCTCACAGGGACTGGGCCCCGCGGCCCTGACCCGCTCACAGGGACTGGCCCCCGCAGCCCTGACCCGCTCACAGGGACTGGCCCCCGCTGCCCTGACCCGCTCACAGGTACTGGCCCCCGCAGCCCTCACCCGCTAACAGGGACTGGCCCCCGCAGCCCTCTCCCGCTCACAGGGACTGGCCCCCGCAGCCATGACCCGATCACAGGCAATGTCCCCCGCAGGCCTGTCCCGCTGACATGGACTGGCCCCCGCAGCCCTGACCCCCTGACAGCTATTTGCCACCGCAGCACTCACCCGCTAACAGGGACTGGCCCCCGCAGCCCTCACCCGCTCACAGGGACTGGCTCCCGCAGCCATGACCTGATCACAGGGACTGGCCCCCGCAGCCCTGTCCCGCTGACATGGACTGGCCCCCGCAGCCCTGACCCCCTGACAGCTATTTGCCACCGCAGCCCTGACCCCCTGACAGCTATTTGCCACCGCAGCCGTGGCCCGCTCACACGGTCTGGCCCCCGCAGCCCTGGCCCTCTCACAGGGACTGGCCCCCGCAGCCCTGTCCCGCTCACAGGGACTGGCCCCGCAGCCCTGGCCCGCTCACAGGGACTGGCCCCCGCAGCCATGGCCCGCACACAGGGACTGGCCCCAGCAGCCCTGGCCCGCTGACAGGGACTGGCCCCCGCAGCCCTGACCCGCTCACAGGGACTGGCCCCCGCAGCCCTGAGCCGCTCACAGGGACTGGCCCCCGCAGCCCTCACCCGCTCACAGGGACTTGCCCCCGCAGCCCTGACCCGCTCACAGGGACTGGCCCCCGCAGCCCTGACCCGCTCACAGGGACTGGCCCCCGCAGCCCTGACCCGCTCACAGGCACCGTCCCCCGCAGCCCTGACCCGCTCACAGGCACTGTCCCCCGCAGCCCTGTCCCGCTGACATGGACTGGCCCCCGCAGCCCTGACCCCCTGACAGCGAATTGCCACCGCAGCCCTGACCCCCTGACAGCTATTTGCCACCGCAGCCCTGACCCGCTCACAGGGACTGGCCCCCGCAGCCCTGACCCGCTCACAGGGACTGGCCCCCGCAGCCCTGACCCGCTCACAGGGACTGGCCCCCGCAGCCCTGCCCCGCTCACAGGGACTGGCCCCCGCAGCCCTGACCCGCAAACAGGGACTGGCCCCCGCAGCCCTCACCCGCTCACAGGGACTGGCCCCCGCAGCCGTGACCCGCTCACAGCTATTTGCCACCGCAGCCATGACCCGATCACAGGCACTGTCCCCCGCAGCCCTGTCCCGCTGACATGGACTGGCCCCCGCAGCCCTGACCCCCTGACAGCTATTTGCCCCCGCAGCCCTCACCCGCTCACAGGGACTGGCCCACGCAGCCCTCGCCCGCTCACAGGGACTGGCCCCCGCAGCCCTGACCCGCTCACAGGGACTGGCCCCCGCAGCCCTGACCCGCTCACAGGGACTGGCCCCCGCGGCCCTGACCCGCTCACAGGGACTGGCCCCCGCGGCCCTGACCCGCTCACAGGGACTGGCCCCCGCAGCCCTGCCCCGCTCACAGGGACTGGCCCCCGCAGCCCTGACCCGCAAACAGGGACTGGCCCCCGCAGCCCTCACCCGCTCACAGGGACTGGCCCCCGCAGCCGTGACCCGCTCACAGCTATTTGCCACCGCAGCCATGACCCGATCACAGGCACTGTCCCCCGCAGCCCTGTCCCGCTGACATGGACTGGCCCCCGCAGCCCTGACCCCCTGACAGCTATTTGCCCCCGCAGCCCTCACCCGCTCACAGGGACTGGCCCACGCAGCCCTCGCCCGCTCACAGGGACTGGCCCCCGCAGCCCTGACCCGCTCACAGGGACTGGCCCCCGCAGCCCTGACCCGCTCACAGGGACTGGCCCCCGCGGCCCTGACCCGCTCACAGGGACTGGCCCCCGCGGCCCTGACCGGCTCACAGGGACTGGCCCCCGCGGCCCTGACCCGCTCACAGGGACTGGCGCCCGCGTCCCTGAGTCGCTCACAGGGACTGGGCCCCGCGGCCCTGACCCGCTCACAGGGACTGGCCCCCGCAGCCCTGACCCGCTCACAGGGACTGGCCCCCGCTGCCCTGACCCGCTCACAGGTACTGGCCCCCGCAGCCCTCACCCGCTAACAGGGACTGGCCCCCGCAGCCCTCTCCCGCTCACAGGGACTGGCCCCCGCAGCCATGACCCGATCACAGGCAATGTCCCCCGCAGGCCTGTCCCGCTGACATGGACTGGCCCCCGCAGCCCTGACCCCCTGACAGCTATTTGCCACCGCAGCACTCACCCGCTAACAGGGACTGGCCCCCGCAGCCCTCACCCGCTCACAGGGACTGGCTCCCGCAGCCATGACCTGATCACAGGGACTGGCCCCCGCAGCCCTGTCCCGCTGACATGGACTGGCCCCCGCAGCCCTGACCCCCTGACAGCTATTTGCCACCGCAGCCCTGACCCCCTGACAGCTATTTGCCACCGCAGCCGTGGCCCGCTCACACGGTCTGGCCCCCGCAGCCCTGGCCCTCTCACAGGGACTGGCCCCCGCAGCCCTGTCCCGCTCACAGGGACTGGCCCCGCAGCCCTGGCCCGCTCACAGGGACTGGCCCCCGCAGCCCTGGCCCGCACACAGGGACTGGCCCCAGCAGCCCTGGCCCGCTGACAGGGACTGGCCCCCGCAGCCCTGACCCGCTCACAGGGACTGGCCCCCGCAGCCCTGAGCCGCTCACAGGGACTGGCCCCCGCAGCCCTCACCCGCTCACAGGGACTTGCCCCCGCAGCCCTGACCCGCTCACAGGGACTGGCCCCCGCAGCCCTGACCCGCTCACAGGGACTGGCCCCCGCAGCCCTGACCCGCTCACAGGCACCGTCCCCCGCAGCCCTGACCCGCTCACAGGCACTGTCCCCCGCAGCCCTGTCCCGCTGACATGGACTGGCCCCTGCAGCCCTGACCCCCTGACAGCTAATTGCCACCGCAGCCCTGACCCCCTGACAGCTATTTGCCACCGCAGCCCTGACCCGCTCACAAGGACTGGCCCCCGCAGCCCTGGCCCTCTCACAGGGTCTGGCCCCCGCAGCCCTGTCCCGCTCACAGGGACTGGCCCCGCAGCCCTGGCCCGCTGACAGGGACTGGCTCCCGCATCCCTGGCCCGCACACAGGGACTGGCCCCAGCAGCCCTGGCCCGCTGACAGGGACTGGCCCCCGCAGCCCTGACCCGCTCACAGGGACTGGCCCCCGCAGCCCTGAGCCGCTCACAGGGACTGGCCCCCGCAGCCCTCACCCGCTCACAGGGACTGGCCCACGCAGCCCTGACCCGCTCACAGGCACTGTCCCCCGCAGCCCTGTCCCGCTGACATGGACTGGCCCCTGCAGCCCTGACCCCCTGACAGCTAATTGCCACCGCAGCCCTGACCACCTGACAGCTATTTGCCACCGCAGCCCTGGCCCGCTCACAGGGTCTGGCCCCCGCAGCCCTGGCCCTCTCACAGGGTCTGGCCCCCGCAGCCCTGTCCCGCTCACAGGGACTGGCCCCGCAGCCCTGGCCCGCTGACAGGGACTGGCTCCCGCATCCCTGGCCCGCACACAGGGACTGGCCCCAGCAGCCCTGGCCCGCTGACAGGGACTGGCCCCCGCAGCCCTGACCCGCTCACAGGGACTGGCCCCCGCAGCCCTGAGCCGCTCACAGGGACTGGCCCCCGCAGCCCTCACCCGCTCACAGGGACTGGCCCACGCAGCCCTGACCCGCTCACAGGGACTGGCCCCCGCAGCCCTGACCCGCTCACAGGGACTGGCCCCCGCAGCCCTGACCCGCTCACAGGCACCGTCCCCCGCAGCCTTGACCCGCTCACAGGCACTGTCCCCCGCAGCCCTGTCCCGCTGACATGGACTGGCCCCCGCAGCCCTGACCCCCTGACAGCGAATTGCCACCGCAGCCCTGACCCCCTGACAGCTATTTGCCACCGCAGCCCTGACCCGCTCACAGGGACTGGCCCCCGCAGCCCTGACCCGCTCACAGGGACTGGCCCCCGCAGCCCTGACCCGCTCACAGGGACTGGCCCCCGCAGCCCTGCCCCGCTCACAGGGACTGGCCCCCGCAGCCCTGACCCGCAAACAGGGACTGGCCCCCGCAGCCCTCACCCGCTCACAGGGACTGGCCCCCGCAGCCGTGACCCGCTCACAGCTATTTGCCACCGCAGCCATGACCCGATCACAGGCACTGTCCCCCGCAGCCCTGTCCCGCTGACATGGACTGGCCCCCGCAGCCCTGACCCCCTGACAGCTATTTGCCCCCGCAGCCCTCACCCGCTCACAGGGACTGGCCCCCGCAGCCCTCGCCCGCTCACAGGGACTGGCCCCCGCAGCCCTGACCCGCTCACAGGGACTGGCCCCCGAAGCCCTGACCCGCTCACAGCTATTTGCCACCGCAGCCCTCACCCGCTCACAGGGACTGGCCCCCTCAGCCATGACCCGATCACAGGCACTGTACCCCGCAGCCCTGTCCCGCTGACAGGGACTGGCCCCCGCAGCCCTGGCCCGCTCATAGGGACTGGCCCCCGCAGCCCTGGCCCGCTCACAGGGACTGGCCCCCGCAGCCCTCACCGCTCACTGGGACTGGCCCCCGCAGCCCTGACCCGCTCACTGGGACTGGCCCCCGCAGCCCTGACCGCTCACAGGGACTGGCCCCCGCAGCCCTGACCCGCTGACAGGGACTGGCCCCCGCAGCCCTGACCCGCTGACAGGGACTGGCCCCCGCAGCCCTGACCCGCTCACAGGGACTGGCCCCCGCAGCCCTGACCCGCTCACAGGGACTGGCCCCCGCAGCCCTGACCCGCTCACAGGGACTGGCCCCCGCAGCCCTGACCCGCTCACAGGGACTGGCCCCCGCAGCCCTGACCCGCTCTCAGGGCCTGGCCCCCGCAGCCCTGACGCGCTCTCAGGGCCTGGCCCCCGCAGCCCTGACCCGCTCTCAGGGCCTGGCCCCCTGCAGCCCTGACCCGTTCACAGCGCCTGGCCCCCGCAGCCCTGACCCCCTCACAGGGCCTGGCCCCCGCAGCCCTGACCCGCTCTCAGGGCCTGGCCCCCGCAGCCCTGACCCGCTCACAGGGCCTGGCCCCCGCAGCCCTGACCCGCTCACAGGGACAGGCCCCCGCAGCCCTGACCCGCTCACAGGGACTGGCCCCCGCAGCCCTGACCCGCTCACAGGGACTGGCCCCCGCAATCCTGACCCGCTCACAGGGACTGGCCCCCGCAGCCCTGACACGCTCACAGGGACTGGCCCCCGCAGCCCTGACCCGCTCACAGCTATTTGCCACCGCAGCCATGACCCGATCACAGGCACTCTCCCACGCAGCACTGTCCCGCTGACATGGACTGGCCCCCGCAGCCCTGACCACCTGACAGCTATTTGCCACCGCAGCCCTCGCCCGCTCACAGGGACTGGCCCCCGCAGCCCTGACCCGCTCACAGGGACTGGCCCCCGCAGCCCTGACCTGCTCACAGCTCTATGCCACCGCAGCCCTGACCCGCTCACAGGGAATGGCCCTCTCAGCCATGACCCGATCACAGGCACTGTACCCCGCAGCCCTGTCCCCCTGACAGCTATTTGCCACCACAGCCCTGGCCCGCTCACAGGGACTGGCCCCCGCAGCCCTGACCCGCTCACAGGGACTGGCCCCCGCAGCCCTGACCCGCTCACAGGCACCGTCCCCCGCAGCCTTGACCCGCTCACAGGCACTGTCCCCCGCAGCCCTGTCCCGCTGACATGGACTGGCCCCCGCAGCCCTGACCCCCTGACAGCTATTTGCCACCGCAGCCCTGACCCGCTCACAGGGACTGGCCCCCGCAGCCCTGACCCGCTCACAGGGACTGGCCCCCGCAGCCCTGACCCGCTCACAGGGACTGGCCCCCGCAGCCCTGCCCCGCTCACAGGGACTGGCCCCCGCAGCCCTGACCCGCAAACAGGGACTGGCCCCCGCAGCCCTCACCCGCTCACAGGGACTGGCCCCCGCAGCCGTGACCCGCTCACAGCTATTTGCCACCGCAGCCATGACCCGATCACAGGCACTGTCCCCCGCAGCCCTGTCCCGCTGACATGGACTGGCCCCCGCAGCCCTGACCCCCTGACAGCTATTTGCCCCCGCAGCCCTCACCCGCTCACAGGGACTGGCCCCCGCAGCCCTCGCCCGCTCACAGGGACTGGCCCCCGCAGCCCTGACCCGCTCACAGGGACTGGCCCCCGCAGCCCTGACCCGCTCACAGCTATTTGCCACCGCAGCCCTCACCCGCTCACAGGGACTGGCCCCCTCAGCCATGACCCGATCACAGGCACTGTACCCCGCAGCCCTGTCCCGCTGACAGGGACTGGCCCCCGCAGCCCTGGCCCGCTCATAGGGACTGGCCCCCGCAGCCCTGGCCCGCTCACAGGGACTGGCCCCCGCAGCCCTCACCGCTCACTGGGACTGGCCCCCGCAGCCCTGACCCGCTCACTGGGACTGGCCCCCGCAGCCCTGACCGCTCACAGGGACTGGCCCCCGCAGCCCTGACCCGCTGACAGGGACTGGCCCCCGCAGCCCTGACCCGCTCACAGGGACTGGCCCCCGCAGCCCTGACCCGCTCACAGGGACTGGCCCCCGCAGCCCTGACCCGCTCACAGGGACTGGCCCCCGCAGCCCTGACCCGCTCACAGGGACTGGCCCCCGCAGCCCTGACCCGCTCTCAGGGCCTGGCCCCCGCAGCCCTGACGCGCTCTCAGGGCCTGGCCCCCGCAGCCCTGACCCGCTCTCAGGGCCTGGCCCCCTGCAGCCCTGACCCGTTCACAGCGCCTGGCCCCCGCAGCCCTGACCCCCTCACAGGGCCTGGCCCCCGCAGCCCTGACCCGCTCTCAGGGCCTGGCCCCCGCAGCCCTGACCCGCTCACAGGGCCTGGCCCCCGCAGCCCTGACCCGCTCACAGGGACAGGCCCCCGCAGCCCTGACCCGCTCACAGGGACTGGCCCCCGCAGCCCTGACCCGCTCACAGGGACTGGCCCCCGCAGCACTGACCCGCTCACAGGGACTGGCCCCCTCAGCCATGACCCGATCACAGGCACTGTACCCCGCAGCCCTGTCCCGCTGACATGGACTGGCCCCCGCAGCCCTGACCCCCTGACAGCTATTTGCCACCGCAGCCCTGGCCCGCTCACAGGGACTGGTCCCCGCAGCCCTGGCCCGCTCACAGGGACTGGCCCCCGCAGCCCTGGCCCGCTCATAGGGACTGGCCCCCGCAGCCCTGACCCGCTCACAGGGACTGGCCCCCGCAGCCCTGACCCGCTCACAGGGACTGGCCCCCGCAGCCCTGACCCGCTCACAGGGACTTGCCCCCGCAGCCCTGACCCGCTCACAGGGACTGGCCCCCGCAGCCCTGACCCGCTCACAGGGACTGGCCCCCGCAGCCCTCACACGCTCACAGGGACTGGCCCCCGCAGCCCTGAACCGCTCACAGCTATTTCCCACCGCAGCCATGACCCGATCACAGGCACTGTCCCATGCAGCCCTCGCCCGCTCACAGGGACTGGCCCCCGCAGCCCTGACCCGCTCACAGGGACTGGCCCCCGCAGCCATGACCCGATCACAGGCACTGTACCCCGCAGCCCTGTCCACCTGACAGCTATTTGCCACCGCAGCCATGACCCGCTCACAGGGACTGGCCCCCGCAGCCCTGGCCCGCTCACAGGGACTGGCCCCCGCAGCCCTGACCCGCTCACAGCTCTTTGCCACCGCAGCCCTGACCCGCTCACAGGGACTGGCCCCCTCAGCCATGACCCGATCACAGGCACTGGCCCCCGCATTCCTGTCCCGCTGACAGCTATTTGCCACCGCAGCCCTGGCCCGCTCACAGGGACTGGCCCCCGCAGCCCTGGCCCGCTCACAGGGACTGGCCCCCGCAGCCCTGGCCCGCTCACAGGGCCTGGCCCCCGCAGCCCTGGCCCGCTCACAGGGACTGTCCCCCGCAGCCCTGGCCCGCTCCCAGGGACTGGCCCCCGCAGCCCTGGGCCGCTCACAGGGACTGGCCCCCGCAGCCCTGGCCAGCTCACAGGGACTGGCCCCCGCAGCCCTGGCCCGCTCGCAGGGACTGGCCCCCGCAGCCCTGACCCGCTCACAGGGACTGGCCCCCGCAGCCCTGACCCGCTCACACGGACTGGCCCCCACAGCCCTGACCCGCTCACAGGGACTGGCCCCCGCAGCCCTCACACGCTCACAGGGACTGGCGCCCGCAGCCCTGACCCGCTCACAGCTATTTGCCACCGCAGCCATGACCCGATCACAGGCACTGTCCCACGCAGCCCTGTCCCGCTGACATGGACTGGCCCCCGCAGCCCTGACCACCTGACAGCTATTTGCCACCGCAGCCCTCGCCCGCTCTCAGGGACTGGCCCCCGCAGCCCTGACCCGCTCACAGGGACTGGCCCCCGCAGCCCTGACCCGCTCACAGCTCTTTGCCACCGCAGCCCTGACCCGCTCACAGGGACTGGCCCCCTCAGCCATGACACGATCACAGGGACTGGCCCCCGCAGCCCTGTGCCGCTGACATGGACAGGCCCCCGCAGCCCTGACCCCCTGACAGCTATTTGCCACCGCAGCCATGACCCGATCACAGGGACTGGCCCCCGCAGCCCTGACCCGCTGACAGGGACTGGCCCCCGCAGCCCTGACCCGCTCACAGGGACTGGCCCCCGCACCCCTGACCCGCTCACAGGGACTGGCCCCCGCAGCCCTGACCCCCTCACAGGGACTGGTCCTCGCAGCCCTGACCCGCTCACAGGGACTGGCCCCCGCGGCCCTGACCCGCTCACAGGGACTGTCCCCCGCGGCCCTGACCCGCTCACAGGGACTGGCCCCCGCGGCCCTGACCCGCTCACAGGGACTGGCCCGCTCGCAGGGACTGGCCCCCGCAGCCCTGACCCGCTCACACGGACTGGCCCCCAAAGCCCTGACCCGCTCACAGGGACTGGCCCCCGCAGCCCTCACACGCTCACAGGGACTGGCGCCCGCAGCCCTGACCCGCTCACAGCTATTTGCCACCGCAGCCATGACCCGATCACAGGCACTGTCCCACGCAGCCCTGTCCCGCTGACATGGACTGGCCCCCGCAGCCCTGACCACCTGACAGCTATTTGCCACCGCAGCCCTCGCCCGCTCTCAGGGACTGGCCCCCGCAGCCCTGACCCGCTCACAGGGACTGGCCCCCGCAGCCCTGACCCGCTCACAGGGACTGGCCCCCGCGGCCCTGACCCGCTCACAGGGACTGTCCCCCGCGGCCCTGACCCGCTCACAGGGACTGGCCCCCGCGGCCCTGACCCGCTCACAGGGACTGGCCCCCGCGGCCCTGACCCGCTCACAGGGACTGGCCCCCGCGGCCCTGACCCGCTCACAGGGACTGGCCCCCGCTGCCCTGACCCGCTCACAGGTACTGGCCCCCGCAGCCCTCACCCGCTAACAGGGACTGGCCCCCGCAGCCCTCTCCCGCTCACAGGGACTGGCCCCCGCAGCCATGACCCGATCACAGGCACTGTCCCCCGCAGGCCTGTCCCGCTGACATGGACTGGCCCCCGCAGCCCTGACCCCCTGACAGCTATTTGCCACAGCAGCACTCACCCGCTAACAGGGACTGGCCCCCGCAGCCCTCACCCGCTCACAGGGACTGGCTCCCGCAGCCATGACCTGATCACAGGGACTGGCCCCCGCAGCCCTGTCCCGCTGACATGGACTGGCCCCCGCAGCCCTGACCCCCTGACAGCTATTTGCCACCGCAGCCCTGACCCCCTGACAGCTATTTGCCACCGCAGCCCTGGCCCGCTCACACGGTCTGGCCCCCGCAGCCCTGGCCCTCTCACAGGGACTGGCCCCCGCAGCCCTGTCCCGCTCACAGGGACTGGCCCCGCAGCCCTGGCCCGCTCACAGGGACTGGCCCCCGCAGCCCTGGCCCGCACACAGGGACTGGCCCCAGCAGCCCTGGCCCGCTGACAGGGACTGGCCCCCGCAGCCCTGACCCGCTCACAGGGACTGGCCCCCGCAGCCCTGAGCCGCTCACAGGGACTGGCCCCCGCAGCCCTCACCCGCTCACAGGGACTGGCCCCCGCAGCCCTGACCCGCTCACAGGGACTGGCCCCCGCAGCCCTGACCCGCTCACAGGGACTGGCCCCCGCAGCCCTGACCCGCTCACAGGCACCGTCCCCCGCAGCCCTGACCCGCTCACAGGCACTGTCCCCCGCAGCCCTGTCCCGCTGACATGGACTGGCCCCTGCAGCCCTGACCCCCTGACAGCTAACTGCCACCGCAGCCCTGACCCCCTGACAGCTATTTGCCACCGCAGCCCTGAACCGCTCACAAGGACTGGCCCCCGCAGCCCTGACCCGCTCACAGGGACTGGCCCCCGCAGCCGTGACCCGTTCACAGGGACTGGCCCCCGCAGCCATGCCCCGCTCACAGGGACTGGCCCCCGCAGCCCTGACCCGCAAACAGGGACTGGCCCCCGCAGCCCTCTCCCGCTCACAGGGACTGGCCCCCGCAGCCGTGACCCGCTCACAGCTATTTGCTACCGCAGCCATGACCCGATCACAGGCACTGTCCCCCGCAGCCCTGTCCCGCTGACATGGACTGGCCCCCGCAGCCCTGACCCCCTGACAGCTATTTGCCCCCGCAGCCCTCGCCCGCTCACAGGGACTGGCCCCCGAAGCCCTCGCCCGCTCACAGGGACTGGCCCCCGCAGCCCTGACCCGCTCACAGGGACTGGCCCCCGCAGCCCTGACCCGCTCACAGCTATTTGCCACCGCAGCCCTCACCCGCTCACAGGGACTGGCCCCCTCAGCCATGACCCGATCACAGGCACTGTACCCCGCAGCCCTGTCCTGCTGACATGGACTGGCCCCCGCAGCCCTGACCCCCTGACAGCTATTTGCCACCGCAGCCCTCGCCCGCTCACAGGGACTGGCCCCCGCAGCCCTGGCCCGCTCACAGGGACTGGCCCCCGCAGCCCTGACCCGCTCACAGCTCTTTGCCACCGCAGCCCTGACCCGCTCACAGGGACTGGCCCCCTCAGCCATGACCCGATCACAGGCACTGGCCCCCGCATTCCTGTCCCGCTGACAGCTATTTGCCACCGCAGCCCTGGCCCGCTCACAGGGACTGGCCCCCGCAGCCCTGGCCCGCTCACAGGGACTGGCCCCCGCAGCCCTGGCCCGCTCACAGGGACTGGCCCCCGCAGCCCTGGCCCGCTCACAGGGACTGGCCCCCGCAGCCCTGGCCCGCTCCCAGGGACTGGCCCCCGCAGCCCTGGCCCGCTCGCAGGGACTGGCCCTCGCAGCCCTGACCCGCTCACAGGGACTGGCCCCCGCAGCCCTGCCCCGCTCACACGGACTGGCCCCCACAGCCCTGACCCGCTCACAGGGACTGGCCCCCGCAGCCCTCACACGCTCACAGGGACTGGCGCCCGCAGCCCTGACCCGCTCACAGCTATTTGCCACCGCAGCCATGACCCGATCACAGGCACTGTCCCACGCAGCCCTGTCCCGCTGACATGGACTGGCCCCCGCAGCCCTGACCACCTGACAGCTATTTGCCACCGCAGCCGTCGCCCGCTCTCAGGGACTGGCCCCCGCAGCCCTGACCCGCTCACAGGGACTGGCCCCCGCAGCCCTGACCCGCTCACAGCTCTTTGCCACCGCAGCCCTGACCCGCTCACAGGGACTGGCCCCCTCAGCCATGACACGATCACAGGGACTGGCCCCCGCAGCCCTGTCCCGCTGACATGGACAGGCCCCCGCAGCCCTGACCCCCTGACAGCTATTTGCCACCGCAGCCATGACCCGATCACAGGGACTGGCCCCCGCAGCCCTGACCCGCTGACAGGGACTGGCCCCCGCAGCCCTGACCCGCTCACAGGGACTGGCCCCCGCACCCCTGACCCGCTCACAGGGACTGGCCCCCGCAGCCCTGACCCCCTCACAGGGACTGGTCCTCGCAGCCCTGACCCGCTCACAGGGACTGGCCCCCGCGGCCTTGACCCGCTCACAGGGACTGTCCCCCGCGGCCCTGACCCGCTCACAGGGACTGGCCCCCGCGGCCCTGACCCGCTCACAGGGACTGGCCCCCGCAGCCCTGGCCCGCTCGCAGGGACTGGCCCCCGCAGCCCTGACCCGCTCACACGGACTGGCCCCCACAGCCCTGACCCGCTCACAGGGACTGGCCCCCGCAGCCCTCACACGCTCACAGGGACTGGCGCCCGCAGCCCTGACCCGCTCACAGCTATTTGCCACCGCAGCCATGACCCGATCACAGGCACTGTCCCACGCAGCCCTGTCCCGCTGACATGGACTGGCCCCCGCAGCCCTGACCACCTGACAGCTATTTGCCACCGCAGCCCTCGCCCGCTCTCAGGGACTGGCCCCCGCAGCCCTGACCCGCTCACAGGGACTGGCCCCCGCAGCCCTGACCCGCTCACAGGGACTGGCCCCCGCGGCCCTGACCCGCTCACAGGGACTGTCCCCCGCGGCCCTGACCCGCTCACAGGGACTGGCCCCCGCGGCCCTGACCCGCTCACAGGGACTGGCCCCCGCGGCCCTGACCCGCTCACAGGGACTGGCCCCCGCGGCCCTGACCCGCTCACAGGGACTGGCCCCCGCGTCCCTGAGTCGCTCACAGGGACTGGGCCCCGCGGCCCTGACCCGCTCACAGGGACTGGCCCCCGCAGCCCTGACCCGCTCACAGGGACTGGCCCCCGCTGCCCTGACCCGCTCACAGGTACTGGCCCCCGCAGCCCTCACCCGCTAACAGGGACTGGCCCCCGCAGCCCTCTCCCGCTCACAGGGACTGGCCCCCGCAGCCATGACCCGATCACAGGCACTGTCCCCCGCAGGCCTGTCCCGCTGACATGGACTGGCCCCCGCAGCCCTGACCCCCTGACAGCTATTTGCCACCGCAGCACTCACCCGCTAACAGGGACTGGCCCCCGCAGCCCTCACCCGCTCACAGGGACTGGCTCCCGCAGCCATGACCTGATCACAGGGACTGGCCCCCGCAGCCCTGTCCCGCTGACATGGACTGGCCCCCGCAGCCCTGACCCCCTGACAGCTATTTGCCACCGCAGCCCTGACCCCCTGACAGCTATTTGCCACCGCAGCCCTGGCCCGCTCACACGGTCTGGCCCCCGCAGCCCTGGCCCTCTCACAGGGACTGGCCCCCGCAGCCCTGTCCCGCTCACAGGGACTGGCCCCGCAGCCCTGGCCCGCTCACAGGGACTGGCCCCCGCAGCCCTGGCCCGCACACAGGGACTGGCCCCAGCAGCCCTGGCCCGCTGACAGGGACTGGCCCCCGCAGCCCTGACCCGCTCACAGGGACTGGCCCCCGCAGCCCTGAGCCGCTCACAGGGACTGGCCCCCGCAGCCCTCGCCCGCTCACAGGGACTGGCCCCCGCAGCCCTGACCCGCTCACAGGGACTGGCCCCCGCAGCCCTTACCCGCTCACAGGGACTGGCCCCCGCAGCCCTGACCCGCTCACAGGCACCGTCCCCCGCAGCCCTGACCCGCTCACAGGCACTGTCCCCCGCAGCCCTGTCCCGCTGACATGGACTGGCCCCTGCAGCCCTGACCCCCTGACAGCTAATTGCCACCGCAGCCCTGACCCCCTGACAGCTATTTGCCACCGCAGCCCTGACCCGCTCACAAGGACTGGCCCCCGCAGCCCTGGCCCTCTCACAGGGTCTGGCCCCCGCAGCCCTGTCCCGCTCACAGGGACTGGCCCCGCAGCCCTGGCCCGCTGACAGGGACTGGCTCCCGCATCCCTGGCCCGCACACAGGGACTGGCCCCAGCAGCCCTGGCCCGCTGACAGGGACTGGCCCCCGCAGCCCTGACCCGCTCACAGGGACTGGCCCCCGCAGCCCTGAGCCGCTCACAGGGACTGGCCCCCGCAGCCCTCACCCGCTCACAGGGACTGGCCCACGCAGCCCTGACCCGCTCACAGGCACTGTCCCCCGCAGCCCTGTCCCGCTGACATGGACTGGCCCCTGCAGCCCTGACCCCCTGACAGCTAATTGCCACCGCAGCCCTGACCACCTGACAGCTATTTGCCACCGCAGCCCTGGCCCGCTCACAGGGTCTGGCCCCCGCAGCCCTGGCCCTCTCACAGGGTCTGGCCCCCGCAGCCCTGTCCCGCTCACAGGGACTGGCCCCGCAGCCCTGGCCCGCTGACAGGGACTGGCTCCCGCATCCCTGGCCCGCACACAGGGACTGGCCCCAGCAGCCCTGGCCCGCTGACAGGGACTGGCCCCCGCAGCCCTGACCCGCTCACAGGGACTGGCCCCCGCAGCCCTGAGCCGCTCACAGGGACTGGCCCCCGCAGCCCTCACCCGCTCACAGGGACTGGCCCACGCAGCCCTGACCCGCTCACAGGGACTGGCCCCCGCAGCCCTGACCCGCTCACAGGGACTGGCCCCCGCAGCCCTGACCCGCTCACAGGCACCGTCCCCCGCAGCCTTGACCCGCTCACAGGCACTGTCCCCCGCAGCCCTGTCCCGCTGACATGGACTGGCCCCCGCAGCCCTGACCCCCTGACAGCGAATTGCCACCGCAGCCCTGACCCCCTGACAGCTATTTGCCACCGCAGCCCTGACCCGCTCACAGGGACTGGCCCCCGCAGCCCTGACCCGCTCACAGGGACTGGCCCCCGCAGCCCTGACCCGCTCACAGGGACTGGCCCCCGCAGCCCTGCCCCGCTCACAGGGACTGGCCCCCGCAGCCCTGACCCGCAAACAGGGACTGGCCCCCGCAGCCCTCACCCGCTCACAGGGACTGGCCCCCGCAGCCGTGACCCGCTCACAGCTATTTGCCACCGCAGCCATGACCCGATCACAGGCACTGTCCCCCGCAGCCCTGTCCCGCTGACATGGACTGGCCCCCGCAGCCCTGACCCCCTGACAGCTATTTGCCCCCGCAGCCCTCACCCGCTCACAGGGACTGGCCCCCGCAGCCCTCGCCCGCTCACAGGGACTGGCCCCCGCAGCCCTGACCCGCTCACAGGGACTGGCCCCCGCAGCCCTGACCCGCTCACAGCTATTTGCCACCGCAGCCCTCACCCGCTCACAGGGACTGGCCCCCTCAGCCATGACCCGATCACAGGCACTGTACCCCGCAGCCCTGTCCCGCTGACAGGGACTGGCCCCCGCAGCCCTGGCCCGCTCATAGGGACTGGCCCCCGCAGCCCTGGCCCGCTCACAGGGACTGGCCCCCGCAGCCCTCACCGCTCACTGGGACTGGCCCCCGCAGCCCTGACCCGCTCACTGGGACTGGCCCCCGCAGCCCTGACCGCTCACAGGGACTGGCCCCCGCAGCCCTGACCCGCTGACAGGGACTGGCCCCCGCAGCCCTGACCCGCTGACAGGGACTGGCCCCCGCAGCCCTGACCCGCTCACAGGGACTGGCCCCCGCAGCCCTGACCCGCTCACAGGGAATGGCCCCCGCAGCCCTGACCCGCTCACAGGGACTGGCCCCCGCAGCCCTGACCCGCTCACAGGGACTGGCCCCCGCAGCCCTGACCCGCTCTCAGGGCCTGGCCCCCGCAGCCCTGACGCGCTCTCAGGGCCTGGCCCCCGCAGCCCTGACCCGCTCTCAGGGCCTGGCCCCCTGCAGCCCTGACCCGCTCACAGCGCCTGGCCCCCGCAGCCCTGACCCCCTCACAGGGCCTGGCCCCCGCAGCCCTGACCCGCTCTCAGGGCCTGGCCCCCGCAGCCCTGACCCGCTCACAGGGCCTGGCCCCCGCAGCCCTGACCCGCTCACAGGGACAGGCCCCCGCAGCCCTGACCCGCTCACAGGGACTGGCCCCCGCAGCCCTGACCCGCTCACAGGGACTGGCCCCCGCAATCCTGACCCGCTCACAGGGACTGGCCCCCGCAGCCCTGACACGCTCACAGGGACTGGCCCCCGCAGCCCTGACCCGCTCACAGCTATTTGCCACCGCAGCCATGACCCGATCACAGGCACTCTCCCACGCAGCACTGTCCCGCTGACATGGACTGGCCCCCGCAGCCCTGACCACCTGACAGCTATTTGCCACCGCAGCCCTCGCCCGCTCACAGGGACTGGCCCCCGCAGCCCTGACCCGCTCACAGGGACTGGCCCCCGCAGCCCTGACCTGCTCACAGCTCTATGCCACCGCAGCCCTGACCCGCTCACAGGGAATGGCCCTCTCAGCCATGACCCGATCACAGGCACTGTACCCCGCAGCCCTGTCCCCCTGACAGCTATTTGCCACCACAGCCCTGTCCCGCTCACAGGGACTGGCCCCCGCAGCCCTGGTCCGCTCACAGGGACTGGCCCCCGCAGCCCTGGCCCGCTCACAGGGACTGGCCCCCGCACCCCTGGCCCGCTCACAGGGACTGGACCCCGCAGCCCTGGCCCGCTCACAGGGACTGGCACCCGCAGCCCTGGCCCGCTCACAGGGACTGGCCCCCGCAGCCCTTGCCCGCTCACAGGGACTGGCCCCCGCAGCCCTGACCCGCTCACAGGGACTGGCCCCCGCAGCCCTGGCCCGCTCACAGGGACTGGCCCCCGCAGCCCTGGCCCGCTCACAGGGTCTGGCCCCCGCAGCCCTGGCCCGCTCACAGGGACTGGCCCCCGCAGCCCTGGCCCGCTCACAGGGACTGGCCCCCGCAGCCCTGGCCCGCTCACAGGGACTGGCCCCCGCAGCCCTGGCCCGCTCACAGGGACTGGCCCCCGCAGCCCTGGCCCGCTCACAGGGACTGGCCCCCGCAGCCCTGGCCCGCTCACAGGGACTGGCCCCCGCAGCCCTGGCCCGCTCACAGGGACTGGCCCCCGCAGCCCTGACCCGCTCACAGGGACTGGCCCCCGCAGCACTGACCCGCTCACAGGGACTGGCCCCCTCAGCCATGACCCGATCACAGGCACTGTACCCCGCAGCCGTGTCCCGCTGACATGGACTGGCCCCCGCAGCCCTGACCCCCTGACAGCTATTTGCCACCGCAGCCCTGGCCCGCTCACAGGGACTGGTCCCCGCAGCCCTGGCCCGCTCACAGGGACTGGCCCCCGCAGCCCTGGCCCGCTCATAGGGACTGGCCCCCGCAGCCCTGACCCGCTCACAGGGACTGGCCCCCGCAGCCCTGACCCGCTCACAGGGACTGGCCCCCGCAGCCCTGACCCGCTCACAGGGACTTGCCCCCGCAGCCCTGACCCGCTCACAGGGACTGGCCCCCGCAGCCCTGACCCGCTCACAGGGACTGGCCCCCGCAGCCCTCACACGCTCACAGGGACTGGCCCCCGCAGCCCTGAACCGCTCACAGCTATTTCCCACCGCAGCCATGACCCGATCACAGGCACTGTCCCATGCAGCCCTCGCCCGCTCACAGGGACTGGCCCCCGCAGCCCTGACCCGCTCACAGGGACTGGCCCCCGCAGCCATGACCCGATCACAGGCACTGTACCCCGCAGCCCTGTCCCCCTGACAGCTATTTGCCACCGCAGCCATGACCCGATCACAGGCTCCGACCCCCGCAGCCCTGTCCCGCTGACATGGACTGGCCCCCGCAGCCCTGACAACCTGACAGCTATTTGCCACCGCAGCCCTCGCCCGCTCACAGGGACTGGCCCCCGCAGCCCTGGCCCGCTCACAGGGACTGGCCCCCGCAGCCCTGACCCGCTCACAGCTCTTTGCCACCGCAGCCCTGACCCGCTCACAGGGACTGGCCCCCTCAGCCATGACCCGATCACAGGCACTGGCCCCCGCATTCCTGTCCCGCTGACAGCTATTTGCCACCGCAGCCCTGGCCCGCTCACAGGGACTGGCCCCCGCAGCCCTGGCCCGCTCACAGGGACTGGCCCCCGCAGCCCTGGCCCGCTCACAGGGCCTGGCCCCCGCAGCCCTGGCCCGCTCACAGGGACTGTCCCCCGCAGCCCTGGCCCGCTCCCAGGGACTGGCCCCCGCAGCCCTGGGCCGCTCACAGGGACTGGCCCCCGCAGCCCTGGCCAGCTCACAGGGACTGGCCCCCGCAGCCCTGGCCCGCTCGCAGGGACTGGCCCCCGCAGCCCTGACCCGCTCACAGGGACTGGCCCCCGCAGCCCTGACCCGCTCACACGGACTGGCCCCCACAGCCCTGACCCGCTCACAGGGACTGGCCCCCGCAGCCCTCACACGCTCACAGGGACTGGCGCCCGCAGCCCTGACCCGCTCACAGCTATTTGCCACCGCAGCCATGACCCGATCACAGGCACTGTCCCACGCAGCCCTGTCCCGCTGACATGGACTGGCCCCCGCAGCCCTGACCACCTGACAGCTATTTGCCACCGCAGCCCTCGCCCGCTCTCAGGGACTGGCCCCCGCAGCCCTGACCCGCTCACAGGGACTGGCCCCCGCAGCCCTGACCCCCTGACAGCGAATTGCCACCGCAGCCCTGACCCCCTGACAGCTATTTGCCACCGCAGCCCTGACCCGCTCACAGGGACTGGCCCCCGCAGCCCTGACCCGCTCACAGGGACTGGCCCCCGCAGCCCTGACCCGCTCACAGGGACTGGCCCCCGCAGCCCTGCCCCGCTCACAGGGACTGGCCCCCGCAGCCCTGACCCGCAAACAGGGACTGGCCCCCGCAGCCCTCACCCGCTCACAGGGACTGGCCCCCGCAGCCGTGACCCGCTCACAGCTATTTGCCACCGCAGCCATGACCCGATCACAGGCACTGTCCCCCGCAGCCCTGTCCCGCTGACATGGACTGGCCCCCGCAGCCCTGACCCCCTGACAGCTATTTGCCCCCGCAGCCCTCACCCGCTCACAGGGACTGGCCCCCGCAGCCCTCGCCCGCTCACAGGGACTGGCCCCCGCAGCCCTGACCCGCTCACAGGGACTGGCCCCCGCAGCCCTGACCCGCTCACAGCTATTTGCCACCGCAGCCCTCACCCGCTCACAGGGACTGGCCCCCTCAGCCATGACCCGATCACAGGCACTGTACCCCGCAGCCCTGTCCCGCTGACAGGGACTGGCCCCCGCAGCCCTGGCCCGCTCATAGGGACTGGCCCCCGCAGCCCTGGCCCGCTCACAGGGACTGGCCCCCGCAGCCCTCACCGCTCACTGGGACTGGCCCCCGCAGCCCTGACCCGCTCACTGGGACTGGCCCCCGCAGCCCTGACCGCTCACAGGGACTGGCCCCCGCAGCCCTGACCCGCTGACAGGGACTGGCCCCCGCAGCCCTGACCCGCTGACAGGGACTGGCCCCCGCAGCCCTGACCCGCTCACAGGGACTGGCCCCCGCAGCCCTGACCCGCTCACAGGGAATGGCCCCCGCAGCCCTGACCCGCTCACAGGGACTGGCCCCCGCAGCCCTGACCCGCTCACAGGGACTGGCCCCCGCAGCCCTGACCCGTTCTCAGGGCCTGGCCCCCGCAGCCCTGACGCGCTCTCAGGGCCTGGCCCCCGCAGCCCTGACCCGCTCTCAGGGCCTGGCCCCCTGCAGCCCTGACCCGCTCACAGCGCCTGGCCCCCGCAGCCCTGACCCCCTCACAGGGCCTGGCCCCCGCAGCCCTGACCCGCTCTCAGGGCCTGGCCCCCGCAGCCCTGACCCGCTCACAGGGCCTGGCCCCCGCAGCCCTGACCCGCTCACAGGGACAGGCCCCCGCAGCCCTGACCCGCTCACAGGGACTGGCCCCCGCAGCCCTGACCCGCTCACAGGGACTGGCCCCCGCAATCCTGACCCGCTCACAGGGACTGGCCCCCGCAGCCCTGACACGCTCACAGGGACTGGCCCCCGCAGCCCTGACCCGCTCACAGCTATTTGCCACCGCAGCCATGACCCGATCACAGGCACTCTCCCACGCAGCACTGTCCCGCTGACATGGACTGGCCCCCGCAGCCCTGACCACCTGACAGCTATTTGCCACCGCAGCCCTCGCCCGCTCACAGGGACTGGCCCCCGCAGCCCTGACCCGCTCACAGGGACTGGCCCCCGCAGCCCTGACCTGCTCACAGCTCTATGCCACCGCAGCCCTGACCCGCTCACAGGGAATGGCCCTCTCAGCCATGACCCGATCACAGGCACTGTACCCCGCAGCCCTGTCCCCCTGACAGCTATTTGCCACCACAGCCCTGGCCCGCTCACAGGGACTGGCCCCCGCAGCCCTGGTCCGCTCACAGGGACTGGCCCCCGCAGCCCTGGCCCGCTCACAGGGACTGGCCCCCGCACCCCTGGCCCGCTCACAGGGACTGGACCCCGCAGCCCTGGCCCGCTCACAGGGACTGGCACCCGCAGCCCTGGCCCGCTCACAGGGACTGGCCCCCGCAGCCCTTGCCCGCTCACAGGGACTGGCCCCCGCAGCCCTGACCCGCTCACAGGGACTGGCCCCCGCAGCCCTGGCCCGCTCACAGGGACTGGCCCCCGCAGCCCTGGCCCGCTCACAGAGACTGGCCCCCGCAGCCCTGGCCCGCTCACAGGGACTGGCCCCCGCAGCCCTGGCCCGCTCACAGGGACTGGCCCCCGCAGCCCTGGCCCGCTCACAGGGACTGGCCCCCGCAGCCCTGGCCCGCTCACAGGGACTGGCCCCCGCAGCCCTGGCCCGCTCACAGGGACTGGCCCCCGCAGCCCTGGCCCGCTCACAGGGACTGGCCCCCGCAGCCCTGGCCCGCTCACAGGGACTGGCCCCCGCAGCCCTGACCCGCTCACAGGGACTGGCCCCCGCAGCACTGACCCGCTCACAGGGACTGGCCCCCTCAGCCATGACCCGATCACAGGCACTGTACCCCGCAGCCGTGTCCCGCTGACATGGACTGGCCCCCGCAGCCCTGACCCCCTGACAGCTATTTGCCACCGCAGCCCTGGCCCGCTGACAGGGACTGGTCCCCGCAGCCCTGGCCCGCTCACAGGGACTGGCCCCCGCAGCCCTGGCCCGCTCATAGGGACTGGCCCCCGCAGCCCTGACCCGCTCACAGGGACTGGCCCCCGCAGCCCTGACCCGCTCACAGGGACTGGCCCCCGCAGCCCTGACCCGCTCACAGGGACTTGCCCCCGCAGCCCTGACCCGCTCACAGGGACTGGCCCCCGCAGCCCTGACCCGCTCACAGGGACTGGCCCCCGCAGCCCTCACACGCTCACAGGGACTGGCCCCCGCAGCCCTGAACCGCTCACAGCTATTTCCCACCGCAGCCATGACCCGATCACAGGCACTGTCCCATGCAGCCCTCGCCCGCTCACAGGGACTGGCCCCCGCAGCCCTGACCCGCTCACAGGGACTGGCCCCCGCAGCCATGACCCGATCACAGGCACTGTACCCCGCAGCCCTGTCCCCCTGACAGCTATTTGCCACCGCAGCCATGACCCGATCACAGGCTCCGACCCCCGCAGCCCTGTCCCGCTGACATGGACTGGCCCCCGCAGCCCTGACAACCTGACAGCTATTTGCCACCGCAGCCCTCGCCCGCTCACAGGGACTGGCCCCCGCAGCCCTGGCCCGCTCACAGGGACTGGCCCCCGCAGCCCTGACCCGCTCACAGCTCTTTGCCACCGCAGCCCTGACCCGCTCACAGGGACTGGCCCCCTCAGCCATGACCCGATCACAGGCACTGGCCCCCGCATTCCTGTCCCGCTGACAGCTATTTGCCACCGCAGCCCTGGCCCGCTCACAGGGACTGGCCCCCGCAGCCCTGGCCCGCTCACAGGGACTGGCCCCCGCAGCCCTGGCCCGCTCACAGGGCCTGGCCCCCGCAGCCCTGGCCCGCTCACAGGGACTGTCCCCCGCAGCCCTGGCCCGCTCCCAGGGACTGGCCCCCGCAGCCCTGGGCCGTTCACAGGGACTGGCCCCCGCGGCCCTGACCCGCTCACAGGGACTGGCCCCCGCGGCCCTGACCCGCTCACAGGGACTGGCCCCCGCAGCCCTGGCCCGCTCGCAGGGACTGGCCCCCGCAGCCCTGACCCGCTCACACGGACTGGCCCCCGCAGCCCTCACACGCTCACAGGGACTGGCGCCCGCAGCCCTGACCCGCTCACAGCTATTTGCCACCGCAGCCATGACCCGATCACAGGCACTGTCCCACGCAGCCCTGTCCCGCTAACAGGGACTGGCCCCCGCAGCCCTCTCCCGCTCACAGGGACTGGCCCCCGCAGCCATGACCCGATCACAGGCACTGTCCCCCGCAGGCCTGTCCCGCTGACATGGACTGGCCCCCGCAGCCCTGACCCCCTGACAGCTATTTGCCACCGCAGCACTCACCCGCTAACAGGGACTGGCCCCCGCAGCCCTCACCCGCTCACAGGGACTGGCTCCCGCAGCCATGACCTGATCACAGGGACTGGCCCCCGCAGCCCTGTCCCGCTGACATGGACTGGCCCCCGCAGCCCTGACCCCCTGACAGCTATTTGCCACCGCAGCCCTGACCCCCTGACAGCTATTTGCCACCGCAGCCCTGGCCCGCTCACACGGTCTGGCCCCCGCAGCCCTGGCCCTCTCACAGGGACTGGCCCCCGCAGCCCTGTCCCGCTCACAGGGACTGGCCCCGCAGCCCTGGCCCGCTCACAGGGACTGGCCCCCGCAGCCCTGGCCCGCACACAGGGACTGGCCCCAGCAGCCCTGGCCCGCTGACAGGGACTGGCCCCCGCAGCCCTGACCCGCTCACAGGGACTGGCCCCCGCAGCCCTGAGCCGCTCACAGGGACTGGCCCCCGCAGCCCTGAGCCGCTCACAGGGACTGGCCCCCGCAGCCCTCACCCGCTCACAGGGACTGGCCCCCGCAGCCCTGACCCGCTCACAGGGACTGGCCCCCGCAGCCCTGACCCGCTCACAGGGACTGGCCCCCGCAGCCCTGACCCGCTCACAGGCACCGTCCCCCGCAGCCCTGACCCGCTCACAGGCACTGTCCCCCGCAGCCCTGTCCCGCTGACATGGACTGGCCCCTGCAGCCCTGACCCCCTGACAGCTAATTGCCACCGCAGCCCTGACCCCCTGACAGCTATTTGCCACCGCAGCCCTGACCCGCTCACAAGGACTGGCCCCCGCAGCCCTGACCCGCTCACAGGGACTGGCCCCCGCAGCCGTGACCCGTTCACAGGGACTGGCCCCCGCAGCCATGCCCCGCTCACAGGGACTGGCCCCCGCAGCCCTGACCCGCAAACAGGGACTGGCCCCCGCAGCCCTCTCCCGCTCACAGGGACTGGCCCCCGCAGCCGTGACCCGCTCACAGCTATTTGCTACCGCAGCCATGACCCGATCACAGGCACTGTCCCCCGCAGCCCTGTCCCGCTGACATGGACTGGCCCCCGCATCCCTGACCCCCTGACAGCTATTTGCCCCCGCAGCCCTCGCCCGCTCACAGGGACTGGCCCCCGCAGCCCTCGCCCGCTCACAGGGACTGGCCCCCGCAGCCCTGACCCGCTCACAGGGACTGGCCCCCGCAGCCCTGACCCGCTCACAGCTATTTGCCACCGCAGCCCTCACCCGCTCACAGGGACTGGCCCCCTCAGCCATGACCCGATCACAGGCACTGTACCCCGCAGCCCTGTCCTGCTGACATGGACTGGCCCCCGCAGCCCTGACCCCCTGACAGCTATTTGCCACCGCAGCCCTGGCCCGCTCACAGGGACTGGCCCCCGCAGCCCTGGCCCGCTCACAGGGACTGGCCCCCGCAGCCCTGGCCCGCTCATAGGGACTGGCCCCCGCAGCCCTGGCCCGCTCACAGGGACTGGCCCCCGCAGCCCTCACCGCTCACAGGGACTGGCCCCCGCAGCCCTGACCCGCTCACTGGGACTGGCCCCCGCAGCCCTGACCGCTCACAGGGACTGGCCCCCGCAGCCCTGACCCGCTGACAGGGACTGGCCCCCGCAGCCCTGACCCGCTGACAGGGACTGGCCCCCGCAGCCCTGACCCGCTCACAGGGAATGGCCCCCGCAGCCCTGACCCGCTCACAGGGACTGGCCCCCGCAGGCCTGTCCCGCTGACATGGACTGGCCCCCGCAGCCCTGACCCCCTGACAGCTATTTGCCACCTCAGCCCTCACCCGCTAACAGGGAATGGCCCCCGCAGCCCTCACCCGCTCACAGGGACTGGCCCCCGCAGCCATGACCAGATCACAGGGACTGGCCCCCGCAGCCCTGTCCCGCTGACATGAACTGGCCCCCGCAGCCCTGACCACCTGACAGCTATTTGCCACCGCAGCCCTGGCCCGCTCACAGGGTCTGGCCCCCGCAGCCCTGGCCCTCTCACAGGGTCTGGCCCCCGCAGCCCTGTCCCGCTCACAGGGACTGGCCCCGCAGCCCTGGCCCGCTGACAGGGACTGGCTCCCGCATCCCTGGCCCGCACACAGGGACTGGCCCCAGCAGCCCTGGCCCGCTGACAGGGACTGGCCCCCGCAGCCCTGACCCGCTCACAGGGACTGGCCCCCGCAGCCCTGAGCCGCTCACAGGGACTGGCCCCCGCAGCCCTCACCCGCTCACAGGGACTGGCCCACGCAGCCCTGACCCGCTCACAGGGACTGGCCCCCGCAGCCCTGACCCGCTCACAGGGACTGGCCCCCGCAGCCCTGACCCGCTCACAGGCACCGTCCCCCGCAGCCTTGACCCGCTCACAGGCACTGTCCCCCGCAGCCCTGTCCCGCTGACATGGACTGGCCCCCGCAGCCCTGACCCCCTGACAGCGAATTGCCACCGCAGCCCTGACCCCCTGACAGCTATTTGCCACCGCAGCCCTGACCCGCTCACAGGGACTGGCCCCCGCAGCCCTGACCCGCTCACAGGGACTGGCCCCCGCAGCCCTGACCCGCTCACAGGGACTGGCCCCCGCAGCCCTGCCCCGCTCACAGGGACTGGCCCCCGCAGCCCTGACCCGCAAACAGGGACTGGCCCCCGCAGCCCTCACCCGCTCACAGGGACTGGCCCCCGCAGCCGTGACCCGCTCACAGCTATTTGCCACCGCAGCCATGACCCGATCACAGGCACTGTCCCCCGCAGCCCTGTCCCGCTGACATGGACTGGCCCCCGCAGCCCTGACCCCCTGACAGCTATTTGCCCCCGCAGCCCTCACCCGCTCACAGGGACTGGCCCCCGCAGCCCTCGCCCGCTCACAGGGACTGGCCCCCGCAGCCCTGACCCGCTCACAGGGACTGGCCCCCGCAGCCCTGACCCGCTCACAGCTATTTGCCACCGCAGCCCTCACCCGCTCACAGGGACTGGCCCCCTCAGCCATGACCCGATCACAGGCACTGTACCCCGCAGCCCTGTCCCGCTGACAGGGACTGGCCCCCGCAGCCCTGGCCCGCTCATAGGGACTGGCCCCCGCAGCCCTGGCCCGCTCACAGGGACTGGCCCCCGCAGCCCTCACCGCTCACTGGGACTGGCCCCCGCAGCCCTGACCCGCTCACTGGGACTGGCCCCCGCAGCCCTGACCGCTCACAGGGACTGGCCCCCGCAGCCCTGACCCGCTGACAGGGACTGGCCCCCGCAGCCCTGACCCGCTGACAGGGACTGGCCCCCGCAGCCCTGACCCGCTCACAGGGACTGGCCCCCGCAGCCCTGACCCGCTCACAGGGAATGGCCCCCGCAGCCCTGACCCGCTCACAGGGACTGGCCCCCGCAGCCCTGACCCGCTCACAGGGACTGGCCCCCGCAGCCCTGACCCGCTCTCAGGGCCTGGCCCCCGCAGCCCTGACGCGCTCTCAGGGCCTGGCCCCCGCAGCCCTGACCCGCTCTCAGGGCCTGGCCCCCTGCAGCCCTGACCCGCTCACAGCGCCTGGCCCCCGCAGCCCTGACCCCCTCACAGGGCCTGGCCCCCGCAGCCCTGACCCGCTCTCAGGGCCTGGCCCCCGCAGCCCTGACCCGCTCACAGGGCCTGGCCCCCGCAGCCCTGACCCGCTCACAGGGACAGGCCCCCGCAGCCCTGACCCGCTCACAGGGACTGGCCCCCGCAGCCCTGACCCGCTCACAGGGACTGGCCCCCGCAATCCTGACCCGCTCACAGGGACTGGCCCCCGCAGCCCTGACACGCTCACAGGGACTGGCCCCCGCAGCCCTGACCCGCTCACAGCTATTTGCCACCGCAGCCATGACCCGATCACAGGCACTCTCCCACGCAGCACTGTCCCGCTGACATGGACTGGCCCCCGCAGCCCTGACCACCTGACAGCTATTTGCCACCGCAGCCCTCGCCCGCTCACAGGGACTGGCCCCCGCAGCCCTGACCCGCTCACAGGGACTGGCCCCCGCAGCCCTGACCTGCTCACAGCTCTATGCCACCGCAGCCCTGACCCGCTCACAGGGAATGGCCCTCTCAGCCATGACCCGATCACAGGCACTGTACCCCGCAGCCCTGTCCCCCTGACAGCTATTTGCCACCACAGCCCTGGCCCGCTCACAGGGACTGGCCCCCGCAGCCCTGGTCCGCTCACAGGGACTGGCCCCCGCAGCCCTGGCCCGCTCACAGGGACTGGCCCCCGCACCCCTGGCCCGCTCACAGGGACTGGACCCCGCAGCCCTGGCCCGCTCACAGGGACTGGCACCCGCAGCCCTGGCCCGCTCACAGGGACTGGCCCCCGCAGCCCTTGCCCGCTCACAGGGACTGGCCCCCGCAGCCCTGACCCGCTCACAGGGACTGGCCCCCGCAGCCCTGGCCCGCTCACAGGGACTGGCCCCCGCAGCCCTGGCCCGCTCACAGGGTCTGGCCCCCGCAGCCCTGGCCCGCTCACAGGGACTGGCCCCCGCAGCCCTGGCCCGCTCACAGGGACTGGCCCCCGCAGCCCTGGCCCGCTCACAGGGACTGGCCCCCGCAGCCCTGGCCCGCTCACAGGGACTGGCCCCCGCAGCCCTGGCCCGCTCACAGGGACTGGCCCCCGCAGCCCTGGCCCGCTCACAGGGACTGGCCCCCGCAGCCCTGGCCCGCTCACAGGGACTGGCCCCCGCAGCCCTGACCCGCTCACAGGGACTGGCCCCCGCAGCACTGACCCGCTCACAGGGACTGGCCCCCTCAGCCATGACCCGATCACAGGCACTGTACCCCGCAGCCGTGTCCCGCTGACATGGACTGGCCCCCGCAGCCCTGACCCCCTGACAGCTATTTGCCACCGCAGCCCTGGCCCGCTCACAGGGACTGGTCCCCGCAGCCCTGGCCCGCTCACAGGGACTGGCCCCCGCAGCCCTGGCCCGCTCATAGGGACTGGCCCCCGCAGCCCTGACCCGCTCACAGGGACTGGCCCCCGCAGCCCTGACCCGCTCACAGGGACTGGCCCCCGCAGCCCTGACCCGCTCACAGGGACTTGCCCCCGCAGCCCTGACCCGCTCACAGGGACTGGCCCCCGCAGCCCTGACCCGCTCACAGGGACTGGCCCCCGCAGCCCTCACACGCTCACAGGGACTGGCCCCCGCAGCCCTGAACCGCTCACAGCTATTTCCCACCGCAGCCATGACCCGATCACAGGCACTGTCCCATGCAGCCCTCGCCCGCTCACAGGGACTGGCCCCCGCAGCCCTGACCCGCTCACAGGGACTGGCCCCCGCAGCCATGACCCGATCACAGGCACTGTACCCCGCAGCCCTGTCCCCCTGACAGCTATTTGCCACCGCAGCCATGACCCGATCACAGGCTCCGACCCCCGCAGCCCTGTCCCGCTGACATGGACTGGCCCCCGCAGCCCTGACAACCTGACAGCTATTTGCCACCGCAGCCCTCGCCCGCTCACAGGGACTGGCCCCCGCAGCCCTGGCCCGCTCACAGGGACTGGCCCCCGCAGCCCTGACCCGCTCACAGCTCTTTGCCACCGCAGCCCTGACCCGCTCACAGGGACTGGCCCCCTCAGCCATGACCCGATCACAGGCACTGGCCCCCGCATTCCTGTCCCGCTGACAGCTATTTGCCACCGCAGCCCTGGCCCGCTCACAGGGACTGGCCCCCGCAGCCCTGGCCCGCTCACAGGGACTGGCCCCCGCAGCCCTGGCCCGCTCACAGGGCCTGGCCCCCGCAGCCCTGGCCCGCTCACAGGGACTGTCCCCCGCAGCCCTGGCCCGCTCCCAGGGACTGGCCCCCGCAGCCCTGGGCCGCTCACAGGGACTGGCCCCCGCAGCCCTGGCCAGCTCACAGGGACTGGCCCCCGCAGCCCTGGCCCGCTCGCAGGGACTGGCCCCCGCAGCCCTGACCCGCTCACAGGGACTGGCCCCCGCAGCCCTGACCCGCTCACACGGACTGGCCCCCACAGCCCTGACCCGCTCACAGGGACTGGCCCCCGCAGCCCTCACACGCTCACAGGGACTGGCGCCCGCAGCCCTGACCCGCTCACAGCTATTTGCCACCGCAGCCATGACCCGATCACAGGCACTGTCCCACGCAGCCCTGTCCCGCTGACATGGACTGGCCCCCGCAGCCCTGACCACCTGACAGCTATTTGCCACCGCAGCCCTCGCCCGCTCTCAGGGACTGGCCCCCGCAGCCCTGACCCGCTCACAGGGACTGGCCCCCGCAGCCCTGACCCCCTGACAGCGAATTGCCACCGCAGCCCTGACCCCCTGACAGCTATTTGGCACCGCAGCCCTGACCCGCTCACAGGGACTGGCCCCCGCAGCCCTGACCCGCTCACAGGGACTGGCCCCCGCAGCCCTGACCCGCTCACAGGGACTGGCCCCCGCAGCCCTGCCCCGCTCACAGGGACTGGCCCCCGCAGCCCTGACCCGCAAACAGGGACTGGCCCCCGCAGCCCTCACCCGCTCACAGGGACTGGCCCCCGCAGCCGTGACCCGCTCACAGCTATTTGCCACCGCAGCCATGACCCGATCACAGGCACTGTCCCCCGCAGCCCTGTCCCGCTGACATGGACTGGCCCCCGCAGCCCTGACCCCCTGACAGCTATTTGCCCCCGCAGCCCTCACCCGCTCACAGGGACTGGCCCCCGCAGCCCTCGCCCGCTCACAGGGACTGGCCCCCGCAGCCCTGACCCGCTCACAGGGACTGGCCCCCGCAGCCCTGACCCGCTCACAGCTATTTGCCACCGCAGCCCTCACCCGCTCACAGGGACTGGCCCCCTCAGCCATGACCCGATCACAGGCACTGTACCCCGCAGCCCTGTCCCGCTGACAGGGACTGGCCCCCGCAGCCCTGGCCCGCTCATAGGGACTGGCCCCCGCAGCCCTGGCCCGCTCACAGGGACTGGCCCCCGCAGCCCTCACCGCTCACTGGGACTGGCCCCCGCAGCCCTGACCCGCTCACTGGGACTGGCCCCCGCAGCCCTGACCGCTCACAGGGACTGGCCCCCGCAGCCCTGACCCGCTGACAGGGACTGGCCCCCGCAGCCCTGACCCGCTGACAGGGACTGGCCCCCGCAGCCCTGACCCGCTCACAGGGACTGGCCCCCGCAGCCCTGACCCGCTCACAGGGAATGGCCCCCGCAGCCCTGACCCGCTCACAGGGACTGGCCCCCGCAGCCCTGACCCGCTCACAGGGACTGGCCCCCGCAGCCCTGACCCGTTCTCAGGGCCTGGCCCCCGCAGCCCTGACGCGCTCTCAGGGCCTGGCCCCCGCAGCCCTGACCCGCTCTCAGGGCCTGGCCCCCTGCAGCCCTGACCCGCTCACAGCGCCTGGCCCCCGCAGCCCTGACCCCCTCACAGGGCCTGGCCCCCGCAGCCCTGACCCGCTCTCAGGGCCTGGCCCCCGCAGCCCTGACCCGCTCACAGGGCCTGGCCCCCGCAGCCCTGACCCGCTCACAGGGACAGGCCCCCGCAGCCCTGACCCGCTCACAGGGACTGGCCCCCGCAGCCCTGACCCGCTCACAGGGACTGGCCCCCGCAATCCTGACCCGCTCACAGGGACCGGCCCCCGCAGCCCTGACACGCTCACAGGGACTGGCCCCCGCAGCCCTGACCCGCTCACAGCTATTTGCCACCGCAGCCATGACCCGATCACAGGCACTCTCCCACGCAGCACTGTCCCGCTGACATGGACTGGCCCCCGCAGCCCTGACCACCTGACAGCTATTTGCCACCGCAGCCCTCGCCCGCTCACAGGGACTGGCCCCCGCAGCCCTGACCCGCTCACAGGGACTGGCCCCCGCAGCCCTGACCTGCTCACAGCTCTATGCCACCGCAGCCCTGACCCGCTCACAGGGACTGGCCCCCGCAGCCCTGACCCGCTCACAGGGACTGGCCCCCGCAGCCCTGACCTGCTCACAGCTCTATGCCACCGCAGCCCTGACCCGCTCACAGGGAATGGCCCCCGCAGCCCTGACCCGCTCACAGCTCTTTGCCACCGCAGCCCTGACCCGCTCACAGGGACTGGCCCCCTCAGCCATGACCCGATCACAGGCACTGGCCCCCGCATTCCTGTCCCGCTGACAGCTATTTGCCACCGCAGCCCTGGCCCGCTCACAGGGACTGGCCCCCGCAGCCCTGGCCCGCTCACAGGGACTGGCCCCCGCAGCCCTGGCCCGCTCACAGGGCCTGGCCCCCGCAGCCCTGGCCCGCTCACAGGGACTGTCCCCCGCAGCCCTGGCCCGCTCCCAGGGACTGGCCCCCGCAGCCCTGGGCCGCTCACAGGGACTGGCCCCCGCAGCCCTGGCCAGCTCACAGGGACTGGCCCCCGCAGCCCTGGCCCGCTCGCAGGGACTGGCCCCCGCAGCCCTGACCCGCTCACAGGGACTGGCCCCCGCAGCCCTGACCCGCTCACACGGACTGGCCCCCACAGCCCTGACCCGCTCACAGGGACTGGCCCCCGCAGCCCTCACACGCTCACAGGGACTGGCGCCCGCAGCCCTGACCCGCTCACAGCTATTTGCCACCGCAGCCATGACCCGATCACAGGCACTGTCCCACGCAGCCCTGTCCCGCTGACATGGACTGGCCCCCGCAGCCCTGACCACCTGACAGCTATTTGCCACCGCAGCCCTCGCCCGCTCTCAGGGACTGGCCCCCGCAGCCCTGACCCGCTCACAGGGACTGGCCCCCGCAGCCCTGACCCCCTGACAGCGAATTGCCACCGCAGCCCTGACCCCCTGACAGCTATTTGGCACCGCAGCCCTGACCCGCTCACAGGGACTGGCCCCCGCAGCCCTGACCCGCTCACAGGGACTGGCCCCCGCAGCCCTGACCCGCTCACAGGGACTGGCCCCCGCAGCCCTGCCCCGCTCACAGGGACTGGCCCCCGCAGCCCTGACCCGCAAACAGGGACTGGCCCCCGCAGCCCTCACCCGCTCACAGGGACTGGCCCCCGCAGCCGTGACCCGCTCACAGCTATTTGCCACCGCAGCCATGACCCGATCACAGGCACTGTCCCCCGCAGCCCTGTCCCGCTGACATGGACTGGCCCCCGCAGCCCTGACCCCCTGACAGCTATTTGCCCCCGCAGCCCTCACCCGCTCACAGGGACTGGCCCCCGCAGCCCTCGCCCGCTCACAGGGACTGGCCCCCGCAGCCCTGACCCGCTCACAGGGACTGGCCCCCGCAGCCCTGACCCGCTCACAGCTATTTGCCACCGCAGCCCTCACCCGCTCACAGGGACTGGCCCCCTCAGCCATGACCCGATCACAGGCACTGTACCCCGCAGCCCTGTCCCGCTGACAGGGACTGGCCCCCGCAGCCCTGGCCCGCTCATAGGGACTGGCCCCCGCAGCCCTGGCCCGCTCACAGGGACTGGCCCCCGCAGCCCTCACCGCTCACTGGGACTGGCCCCCGCAGCCCTGACCCGCTCACTGGGACTGGCCCCCGCAGCCCTGACCGCTCACAGGGACTGGCCCCCGCAGCCCTGACCCGCTGACAGGGACTGGCCCCCGCAGCCCTGACCCGCTGACAGGGACTGGCCCCCGCAGCCCTGACCCGCTCACAGGGACTGGCCCCCGCAGCCCTGACCCGCTCACAGGGAATGGCCCCCGCAGCCCTGACCCGCTCACAGGGACTGGCCCCCGCAGCCCTGACCCGCTCACAGGGACTGGCCCCCGCAGCCCTGACCCGTTCTCAGGGCCTGGCCCCCGCAGCCCTGACGCGCTCTCAGGGCCTGGCCCCCGCAGCCCTGACCCGCTCTCAGGGCCTGGCCCCCTGCAGCCCTGACCCGCTCACAGCGCCTGGCCCCCGCAGCCCTGACCCCCTCACAGGGCCTGGCCCCCGCAGCCCTGACCCGCTCTCAGGGCCTGGCCCCCGCAGCCCTGACCCGCTCACAGGGCCTGGCCCCCGCAGCCCTGACCCGCTCACAGGGACAGGCCCCCGCAGCCCTGACCCGCTCACAGGGACTGGCCCCCGCAGCCCTGACCCGCTCACAGGGACTGGCCCCCGCAATCCTGACCCGCTCACAGGGACCGGCCCCCGCAGCCCTGACACGCTCACAGGGACTGGCCCCCGCAGCCCTGACCCGCTCACAGCTATTTGCCACCGCAGCCATGACCCGATCACAGGCACTCTCCCACGCAGCACTGTCCCGCTGACATGGACTGGCCCCCGCAGCCCTGACCACCTGACAGCTATTTGCCACCGCAGCCCTCGCCCGCTCACAGGGACTGGCCCCCGCAGCCCTGACCCGCTCACAGGGACTGGCCCCCGCAGCCCTGACCTGCTCACAGCTCTATGCCACCGCAGCCCTGACCCGCTCACAGGGAATGGCCCTCTCAGCCATGACCCGATCACAGGCACTGTACCCCGCAGCCCTGTCCCCCTGACAGCTATTTGCCACCACAGCCCTGGCCCGCTCACAGGGACTGGCCCCCGCAGCCCTGGTCCGCTCACAGGGACTGGCCCCCGCAGCCCTGGCCCGCTCACAGGGACTGGCCCCCGCACCCCTGGCCCGCTCACAGGGACTGGACCCCGCAGCCCTGGCCCGCTCACAGGGACTGGCACCCGCAGCCCTGGCCCGCTCACAGGGACTGGCCCCCGCAGCCCTTGCCCGCTCACAGGGACTGGCCCCCGCAGCCCTGACCCGCTCACAGGGACTGGCCCCCGCAGCCCTGGCCCGCTCACAGGGACTGGCCCCCGCAGCCCTGGCCCGCTCACAGAGACTGGCCCCCGCAGCCCTGGCCCGCTCACAGGGACTGGCCCCCGCAGCCCTGGCCCGCTCACAGGGACTGGCCCCCGCAGCCCTGGCCCGCTCACAGGGACTGGCCCCCGCAGCCCTGGCCCGCTCACAGGGACTGGCCCCCGCAGCCCTGGCCCGCTCACAGGGACTGGCCCCCGCAGCCCTGGCCCGCTCACAGGGACTGGCCCCCGCAGCCCTGGCCCGCTCACAGGGACTGGCCCCCGCAGCCCTGACCCGCTCACAGGGACTGGCCCCCGCAGCACTGACCCGCTCACAGGGACTGGCCCCCTCAGCCATGACCCGATCACAGGCACTGTACCCCGCAGCCGTGTCCCGCTGACATGGACTGGCCCCCGCAGCCCTGACCCCCTGACAGCTATTTGCCACCGCAGCCCTGGCCCGCTGACAGGGACTGGTCCCCGCAGCCCTGGCCCGCTCACAGGGACTGGCCCCCGCAGCCCTGGCCCGCTCATAGGGACTGGCCCCCGCAGCCCTGACCCGCTCACAGGGACTGGCCCCCGCAGCCCTGACCCGCTCACAGGGACTGGCCCCCGCAGCCCTGACCCGCTCACAGGGACTTGCCCCCGCAGCCCTGACCCGCTCACAGGGACTGGCCCCCGCAGCCCTGACCCGCTCACAGGGACTGTCCCCCGCAGCCCTCACACGCTCACAGGGACTGGCCCCCGCAGCCCTGAACCGCTCACAGCTATTTCCCACCGCAGCCATGACCCGATCACAGGCACTGTCCCATGCAGCCCTCGCCCGCTCACAGGGACTGGCCCCCGCAGCCCTGACCCGCTCACAGGGACTGGCCCCCGCAGCCATGACCCGATCACAGGCACTGTACCCCGCAGCCCTGTCCCCCTGACAGCTATTTGCCACCGCAGCCATGACCCGATCACAGGCTCCGACCCCCGCAGCCCTGTCCCGCTGACATGGACTGGCCCCCGCAGCCCTGACAACCTGACAGCTATTTGCCACCGCAGCCCTCGCCCGCTCACAGGGACTGGCCCCCGCAGCCCTGGCCCGCTCACAGGGACTGGCCCCCGCAGCCCTGACCCGCTCACAGCTCTTTGCCACCGCAGCCCTGACCCGCTCACAGGGACTGGCCCCCTCAGCCATGACCCGATCACAGGCACTGGCCCCCGCATTCCTGTCCCGCTGACAGCTATTTGCCACCGCAGCCCTGGCCCGCTCACAGGGACTGGCCCCCGCAGCCCTGGCCCGCTCACAGGGACTGGCCCCCGCAGCCCTGGCCCGCTCACAGGGCCTGGCCCCCGCAGCCCTGGCCCGCTCACAGGGACTGTCCCCCGCAGCCCTGGCCCGCTCCCAGGGACTGGCCCCCGCAGCCCTGGGCCGTTCACAGGGACTGGCCCCCGCGGCCCTGACCCGCTCACAGGGACTGGCCCCCGCGGCCCTGACCCGCTCACAGGGACTGGCCCCCGCAGCCCTGGCCCGCTCGCAGGGACTGGCCCCCGCAGCCCTGACCCGCTCACACGGACTGGCCCCCGCAGCCCTCACACGCTCACAGGGACTGGCGCCCGCAGCCCTGACCCGCTCACAGCTATTTGCCACCGCAGCCATGACCCGATCACAGGCACTGTCCCACGCAGCCCTGTCCCGCTGACATGGACTGGCCCCCGCAGCCCTGACCACCTGACAGCTATTTGCCACCGCAGCCCTCGCCCGCTCTCAGGGACTGGCCCCCGCAGCCCTGACCCGCTCACAGGGACTGGCCCCCGCAGCCCTGACCCGCTCACAGGGACTGTCCCCCGCGGCCCTGACCCGCTCACAGGGACTGGCCCCCGCGGCCCTGACCCGCTCACAGGGACTGGCCCCCGCGGCCCTGACCCGCTCACAGGGACTGGCCCCCGCGGCCCTGACCCGCTCACAGGGACTGGCCCCCGCTGCCCTGACCCGCTCACAGGTACTGGCCCCCGCAGCCCTCACCCGCTAACAGGGACTGGCCCCCGCAGCCCTCTCCCGCTCACAGGGACTGGCCCCCGCAGCCATGACCCGATCACAGGCACTGTCCCCCGCAGGCCTGTCCCGCTGACATGGACTGGCCCCCGCAGCCCTGACCCCCTGACAGCTATTTGCCACCGCAGCACTCACCCGCTAACAGGGACTGGCCCCCGCAGCCCTCACCCGCTCACAGGGACTGGCTCCCGCAGCCATGACCTGATCACAGGGACTGGCCCCCGCAGCCCTGTCCCGCTGACATGGACTGGCCCCCGCAGCCCTGACCCCCTGACAGCTATTTGCCACCGCAGCCCTGACCCCCTGACAGCTATTTGCCACCGCAGCCCTGGCCCGCTCACACGGTCTGGCCCCCGCAGCCCTGGCCCTCTCACAGGGACTGGCCCCCGCAGCCCTGTCCCGCTCACAGGGACTGGCCCCGCAGCCCTGGCCCGCTCACAGGGACTGGCCCCCGCAGCCCTGGCCCGCACACAGGGACTGGCCCCAGCAGCCCTGGCCCGCTGACAGGGACTGGCCCCCGCAGCCCTGACCCGCTCACAGGGACTGGCCCCCGCAGCCCTGAGCCGCTCACAGGGACTGGCCCCCGCAGCCCTGAGCCGCTCACAGGGACTGGCCCCCGCAGCCCTCACCCGCTCACAGGGACTGGCCCCCGCAGCCCTGACCCGCTCACAGGGACTGGCCCCCGCAGCCCTGACCCGCTCACAGGGACTGGCCCCCGCAGCCCTGACCCGCTCACAGGCACCGTCCCCCGCAGCCCTGACCCGCTCACAGGCACTGTCCCCCGCAGCCCTGTCCCGCTGACATGGACTGGCCCCTGCAGCCCTGACCCCCTGACAGCTAATTGCCACCGCAGCCCTGACCCCCTGACAGCTATTTGCCACCGCAGCCCTGACCCGCTCACAAGGACTGGCCCCCGCAGCCCTGACCCGCTCACAGGGACTGGCCCCCGCAGCCGTGACCCGTTCACAGGGACTGGCCCCCGCAGCCATGCCCCGCTCACAGGGACTGGCCCCCGCAGCCCTGACCCGCAAACAGGGACTGGCCCCCGCAGCCCTCTCCCGCTCACAGGGACTGGCCCCCGCAGCCGTGACCCGCTCACAGCTATTTGCTACCGCAGCCATGACCCGATCACAGGCACTGTCCCCCGCAGCCCTGTCCCGCTGACATGGACTGGCCCCCGCATCCCTGACCCCCTGACAGCTATTTGCCCCCGCAGCCCTCGCCCGCTCACAGGGACTGGCCCCCGCAGCCCTCGCCCGCTCACAGGGACTGGCCCCCGCAGCCCTGACCCGCTCACAGGGACTGGCCCCCGCAGCCCTGACCCGCTCACAGCTATTTGCCACCGCAGCCCTCACCCGCTCACAGGGACTGGCCCCCTCAGCCATGACCCGATCACAGGCACTGTACCCCGCAGCCCTGTCCTGCTGACATGGACTGGCCCCCGCAGCCCTGACCCCCTGACAGCTATTTGCCACCGCAGCCCTGGCCCGCTCACAGGGACTGGCCCCCGCAGCCCTGGCCCGCTCACAGGGACTGGCCCCCGCAGCCCTGGCCCGCTCATAGGGACTGGCCCCCGCAGCCCTGGCCCGCTCACAGGGACTGGCCCCCGCAGCCCTCACCGCTCACAGGGACTGGCCCCCGCAGCCCTGACCCGCTCACTGGGACTGGCCCCCGCAGCCCTGACCGCTCACAGGGACTGGCCCCCGCAGCCCTGACCCGCTGACAGGGACTGGCCCCCGCAGCCCTGACCCGCTGACAGGGACTGGCCCCCGCAGCCCTGACCCGCTCACAGGGAATGGCCCCCGCAGCCCTGACCCGCTCACAGGGACTGGCCCCCGCAGGCCTGTCCCGCTGACATGGACTGGCCCCCGCAGCCCTGACCCCCTGACAGCTATTTGCCACCTCAGCCCTCACCCGCTAACAGGGAATGGCCCCCGCAGCCCTCACCCGCTCACAGGGACTGGCCCCCGCAGCCATGACCAGATCACAGGGACTGGCCCCCGCAGCCCTGTCCCGCTGACATGGACTGGCCCCCGCAGCCCTGACCCCCTGACAGCTATTTGCCACCGCAGCCCTGACCCCCTGACAGCTATTTGCCACCGCAGCCCTGGCCCGCTCACACGGTCTGGCCCCCGCAGCCCTGGCCCTCTCACAGGGACTGGCCCCCGCAGCCCTGTCCCGCTCACAGGGACTGGCCCCGCAGCCCTGGCCCGCTCACAGGGACTGGCCCCCGCAGCCCTGGCCCGCACACAGGGACTGGCCCCAGCAGCCCTGGCCCGCTGACAGGGACTGGCCCCCGCAGCCCTGACCCGCTCACAGGGACTGGCCCCCGCAGCCCTGAGCCGCTCACAGGGACTGGCCCCCGCAGCCCTGAGCCGCTCACAGGGACTGGCCCCCGCAGCCCTCACCCGCTCACAGGGACTGGCCCCCGCAGCCCTGACCCGCTCACAGGGACTGGCCCCCGCAGCCCTGACCCGCTCACAGGGACTGGCCCCCGCAGCCCTGACCCGCTCACAGGCACCGTCCCCCGCAGCCCTGACCCGCTCACAGGCACTGTCCCCCGCAGCCCTGTCCCGCTGACATGGACTGGCCCCTGCAGCCCTGACCCCCTGACAGCTAATTGCCACCGCAGCCCTGACCCCCTGACAGCTATTTGCCACCGCAGCCCTGACCCGCTCACAAGGACTGGCCCCCGCAGCCCTGACCCGCTCACAGGGACTGGCCCCCGCAGCCGTGACCCGTTCACAGGGACTGGCCCCCGCAGCCATGCCCCGCTCACAGGGACTGGCCCCCGCAGCCCTGACCCGCAAACAGGGACTGGCCCCCGCAGCCCTCTCCCGCTCACAGGGACTGGCCCCCGCAGCCGTGACCCGCTCACAGCTATTTGCTACCGCAGCCATGACCCGATCACAGGCACTGTCCCCCGCAGCCCTGTCCCGCTGACATGGACTGGCCCCCGCATCCCTGACCCCCTGACAGCTATTTGCCCCCGCAGCCCTCGCCCGCTCACAGGGACTGGCCCCCGCAGCCCTCGCCCGCTCACAGGGACTGGCCCCCGCAGCCCTGACCCGCTCACAGGGACTGGCCCCCGCAGCCCTGACCCGCTCACAGCTATTTGCCACCGCAGCCCTCACCCGCTCACAGGGACTGGCCCCCTCAGCCATGACCCGATCACAGGCACTGTACCCCGCAGCCCTGTCCTGCTGACATGGACTGGCCCCCGCAGCCCTGACCCCCTGACAGCTATTTGCCACCGCAGCCCTGGCCCGCTCACAGGGACTGGCCCCCGCAGCCCTGGCCCGCTCACAGGGACTGGCCCCCGCAGCCCTGGCCCGCTCATAGGGACTGGCCCCCGCAGCCCTGGCCCGCTCACAGGGACTGGCCCCCGCAGCCCTCACCGCTCACAGGGACTGGCCCCCGCAGCCCTGACCCGCTCACTGGGACTGGCCCCCGCAGCCCTGACCGCTCACAGGGACTGGCCCCCGCAGCCCTGACCCGCTGACAGGGACTGGCCCCCGCAGCCCTGACCCGCTGACAGGGACTGGCCCCCGCAGCCCTGACCCGCTCACAGGGAATGGCCCCCGCAGCCCTGACCCGCTCACAGGGACTGGCCCCCGCAGGCCTGTCCCGCTGACATGGACTGGCCCCCGCAGCCCTGACCCCCTGACAGCTATTTGCCACCTCAGCCCTCACCCGCTAACAGGGAATGGCCCCCGCAGCCCTCACCCGCTCACAGGGACTGGCCCCCGCAGCCATGACCAGATCACAGGGACTGGCCCCCGCAGCCCTGTCCCGCTGACATGAACTGGCCCCCGCAGCCCTGACCACCTGACAGCTATTTGCCACCGCAGCCCTGGCCCGCTCACAGGGTCTGTCCCCCGCAGCCCTGGCCCTCTCACAGGGTCTGGCCCCCGCAGCCCTGTCCCGCTCACAGGGACTGGCCCCGCAGCCCTGGCCCGCTGACAGGGACTGGCTCCCGCATCCCTGGCCCGCACACAGGGACTGGCCCCAGCAGCCCTGGCCCGCTGACAGGGACTGGCCCCCGCAGCCCTGACCCGCTCACAGGGACTGGCCCCCGCAGCCCTGAGCCGCTCACAGGGACTGGCCCCCGCAGCCCTCACCCGCTCACAGGGACTGGCCCACGCAGCCCTGACCCGCTCACAGGGACTGGCCCCCGCAGCCCTGACCCGCTCACAGGGACTGGCCCCCGCAGCCCTGACCCGCTCACAGGCACCGTCCCCCGCAGCCTTGACCCGCTCACAGGCACTGTCCCCCGCAGCCCTGTCCCGCTGACATGGACTGGCCCCCGCAGCCCTGACCCCCTGACAGCGAATTGCCACCGCAGCCCTGACCCCCTGACAGCTATTTGCCACCGCAGCCCTGACCCGCTCACAGGGACTGGCCCCCGCAGCCCTGACCCGCTCACAGGGACTGGCCCCCGCAGCCCTGCCCCGCTCACAGGGACTGGCCCCCGCAGCCCAGACCCGCAAACAGGGACTGGCCCCCGCAGCCCTCACCCGCTCACAGGGACTGGCCCCCGCAGCCGTGACCCGCTCACAGCTATTTGCCACCGCAGCCATGACCCGATCACAGGCACTTTCCCCCGCAGCCCTGTCCCGCTGACATGGACTGGCCCCCGCAGCCCTGACCTGCTCACAGCTCTTTGCCACCGCAGCCCTAACTTGCTCACAGGGACTGGCCCCCTCAGCCATGACCCGATCACAGGCACTGTACCCCGCAGCCCTGTCCCCCTGACAGCTATTTGCCACCGCAGCCATGACCCGATCTCAGGCACTGTCCCCCGCAGCCCTGGCCCGCTCACAGGGACTGGCCCCCGCAGCCCTGGCCCGCTCATAGGGACTGGCCCCCGCAGCCCTGGCCCGCTCACAGGGACTGGCCCCCGCAGCCCTCACCGCTCACAGGGACTGGCCCCCGCAGCCCTGACCCGCTCACTGGGACTGGCCCCCGCAGCCCTGACCGCTCACAGGGACTGGCCCCCGCAGCCCTGACCCGCTGACAGGGACTGGCCCCCGCAGCCCTGACCCGCTGACGGGGACTGGCCCCCGCAGCCCTGACCCGCTGACAGGGACTGGCCCCCGCAGCCCTGACCCGCTCACAGGGAATGGCCCCCGCAGCCCTGACCCGCTCACAGGGACTGGCCCCCGCAGGCCTGTCCCGCTGACATGGACTGGCCCCCGCAGCCCTGACCCCCTGACAGATATTTGCCACCGCAGCCCTCACCCGCTAACAGGGACTGGCCCCCGCAGCCCTCACCCGCTCACAGGGACTGGCCCCCGCAGCCATGACCAGATCACAGGGACTGGCCCCCGCAGCCCTGTCCCGCTGACATGAACTGGCCCCCGCAGCCCTGACCACCTGACAGCTATTTGCCACCGCAGCCCTGCCCCGCTCACAGGGTCTGGCCCCCGCAGCCCTGGCCCTCTCACAGGGTCTGGCCCCCGCAGCCCTGTCCCGCTCACAGGGACTGGCCCCGCAGCCCTGGCCCGCTGACAGGGACTGGCTCCCGCATCCCTGGCCCGCACACAGGGACTGGCCCCAGCAGCCCTGGCCCGCTGACAGGGACTGGCCCCCGCAGCCCTGACCCGCTCACAGGGACTGGCCCCCGCAGCCCTGAGCCGCTCACAGGGACTGGCCCCCGCAGCCCTGACCCGCAAACAGGGACTGGCCCCCGCAGCCCTCACCCGCTCACAGGGACTGGCCCCCGCAGCCCTGACCCCCTGACAGCGAATTGCCACCGCAGCCCTGACCCCCTGACAGCTATTTGCCACCGCAGCCCTGACCCGCTCACAGGGACTGGCCCCCGCAGCCCTGACCAGCTCACAGGGACTGGCCCCCGCAGCCCTGACCCGCTCACAGGGACTGGCCCCCGCAGCCCTGCCCCGCTCACAGGGACTGGCCCCCGCAGCCCTGACCCGCAAACAGGGACTGGCCCCCGCAGCCCTCACCCGCTCACAGGGACTGGCCCCCGCAGCCGTGACCCGCTCACAGCTATTTGCCACCGCAGCCATGACCCGATCACAGGCACTGTCCCCCGCAGCCCTGTCCCGCTGACATGGACTGGCCCCCGCAGCCCTGACCCCCTGACAGCTATTTGCCCCCGCAGCCCTCGCCCGCTCACAGGGACTGGCCCCCGCAGCCCTGACCGCTCACAGGGACTGGCCCCCGCAGCCCTGACCCGCTGACAGGGACTGGCCCCCGCAGCCCTGACCCGCTGACAGGGACTGACCCCCGCAGCCCTGACCCGCTCACAGGGACTGGCCCCCGCAGCCCTGACCCGCTCACAGGGAATGGCCCCCGCAGCCCTGACCCGCTCACAGGGACTGGCCACCGCAGCCCTGACCCGCTCACGGGGACTGGCCCCCGCAGCCCTGACCCGCTCTCAGGGCCTGGTCCCCGCAGCCCTGGCCCGCTCACAGGGACTGGCCCCCGCAGCCCTGGCCCGCTCACAGGGACTGGCCCCCGCAGCCCTGACCCGCTCACAGGGACTGGCCCCCGCAGCCCTGGCCCGCTCGCAGGGACTGGCCCCCGCAGCCGTGCCTGCTCGCAGGTCCTGGCCCCCGCAGCCCTGACCCGCTCGCAGGGCCTGGCCCCCGCAGCCCTGACCCGCTCGCAGGGCCTGGCTCCCGCAGCCCTGACCCGCTCGCAGGGCCTGGCCCCCGCAGCCCTGACCCGCTCGCAGGGACTGGCCCCCCGCAGCCCTGACCCGCTCGCAGGGACTGGCCCCCGCAGCCCTGACCCGCTCGCAGGGATTGGCCCCCGCAGCCCTGACCCGCTCACAGGGACTGGCCCCCGCAGCCCTCACACGCTTACAGGGACTGGCCCCCGCAGCCCTGACCCGCTCACAGCTATTTGCCACCGCAGCCATGACCCGATCACAGGCACTGTCCCACGCAGCCCTGTCCCGCTGACATGGACTGGCCCCCGCAGCCCTGACCACCTGACAGCTATTTGCCACCGCAGCCCTCGCCCGCTCACAAGGACTGGCCCCCGCAGCCCTGACCCGCTCACAGGGACTGGCCCCCGCAGCCCTGACCTGCTCACAGCTCTTTGCCACCGCAGCCCTAACTTGCTCACAGGGCCTGGCCCCCTCAGCCATGACCCGATCACAGGCACTGTACCCCGCAGCCCTGTCCCCCTGACAGCTATTTGCCACCGCAGCCATGACCCGATCTCAGGCACTGTCCCCCGCAGCCCTGTCCCGCTGACATGGACTGGCCCCCGCAGCCCTGACAACCTGACAGCTATTTGCCACCGCAGCCCTCGCCCGCTCACAGGGACTGGCCCCCGCAGCCCTGGCCCGCTCACAGGGACTGGCCCCCGCAGCCCTGACCTGCTCACAGCTCTTTGCCACCGCAGCCCTGACCCGCTCACAGGGACTGGCCCCCTCAGCCATGACCCGATCACAGGCACTGGCCCCCGCAGCCCTGTCCCGCTGACAGCTATTTGCCACCGCAGCCCTGGCCCGCTCACAGGGACTGGCCCCCGCAGCCCTGACCCGCTCACAGGGACTGGCCCCCGCAGCCCTGGCCCGCCCACAGGGACTAGCCCCCGCAGCCCTGGCCCGCTCACAGGGACTGGCCCCCGCTGCCCTGGCCCGCTCACAGGGACTGGCCCCCGCAGCCCTGGCCCGCTCACAGGGACTGGCCCCCGCAGCGCTGGCCCGCTCACAGGGACTGGCCCCCGCAGCCCTGGCCCGCTCACTGGGACTGGCCCCCGCAGCCCTGACCGCTCACAGGGACTGGCCCCCGCAGCCCTGACCCGCTGACAGGGACTGGCCCCCGCAGCCCTGACCCGCTGACAGGGACTGGCCCCCGCAGCCCTGACCCGCTCACAGGGACTGCCCCCCGCAGCCCTGACCCGCTCACAGGGAATGGCCCCCGCAGCCCTGACCCGCTCACAGGGACTGGCCCCCGCAGCCCTGACCCGCTCACAGGGTCTGGCCCCCGCAGCCCTGACCCGCTCTCAGGGCCTGGCCCCCGCAGCCCTGACGCGCTCTCAGGGCCTGGCCCCCGCAGCCCTGACCCGCTCTCAGGGCCTGGCCCCCCGCAGCCCTGACCCGCTCACAGCGCCTGGCCCCCGCAGCCCTGACCCCCTCACAGGGCCTGGCCCCCGCAGCCCTGACCCGCTCTCAGGGCCTGGCCCCCGCAGCCCTGACCCGCTCACAGGGCCTGGCCCCCGCAGCCCTGACCCGCTCACAGGGACAGGCCCCCGCAGCCCTGACCCGCTCACAGGGACTGGCCCCCGCAGCCCTGACCCGCTCACAGGGACTGGCCCCCGCAATCCTGACCCGCTCACAGGGACTGGCCCCCGCAGCCCTGACACGCTCACAGGGACTGGCCCCCGCAGCCCTGACCCGCTCACAGCTATTTGCCACCGCAGCCATGACCCGATCACAGGCACTCTCCCACGCAGCACTGTCCCGCTGACATGGACTGGCCCCCGCAGCCCTGACCACCTGACAGCTATTTGCCACCGCAGCCCTCGCCCGCTCACAGGGACTGGCCCCCGCAGCCCTGACCTGCTCACAGCTCTATGCCACCGCAGCCCTGACCCGCTCACAGGGAATGGCCCTCTCAGCCATGACCCGATCACAGGCACTGTACCCCGCAGCCCTGTCCCCCTGACAGCTATTTGCCACCACAGCCCTGGCCCGCTCACAGGGACTGGCCCCCGCAGCCCTGGCCCGCTCACAGGGACTGGCCCCCGCAGCCCTGGCCCGCTCACAGGGACTGGACCCCGCAGCCCTGGCCCGCTCACAGGGACTGGCACCCGCAGCCCTGGCCCGCTCACAGCTATTTGCCACCGCAGCCATGACCCGATCACAGGCACTTTCCCCCGCAGCCCTGTCCCGCTGACATGGACTGGCCCCCGCAGCCCTGACCTGCTCACAGCTCTTTGCCACCGCAGCCCTAACTTGCTCACAGGGACTGGCCCCCTCAGCCATGACCCGATCACAGGCACTGTACCCCGCAGCCCTGTCCCCCTGACAGCTATTTGCCACCGCAGCCATGACCCGATCTCAGGCACTGTCCCCCGCAGCCCTGGCCCGCTCACAGGGACTGGCCCCCGCAGCCCTGGCCCGCTCATAGGGACTGGCCCCCGCAGCCCTGGCCCGCTCACAGGGACTGGCCCCCGCAGCCCTCACCGCTCACAGGGACTGGCCCCCGCAGCCCTGACCCGCTCACTGGGACTGGCCCCCGCAGCCCTGACCGCTCACAGGGACTGGCCCCCGCAGCCCTGACCCGCTGACAGGGACTGGCCCCCGCAGCCCTGACCCGCTGACAGGGACTGGCCCCCGCAGCCCTGACCCGCTGACAGGGACTGGCCCCCGCAGCCCTGACCCGCTCACAGGGAATGGCCCCCGCAGCCCTGACCCGCTCACAGGGACTGGCCCCCGCAGGCCTGTCCCGCTGACATGGACTGGCCCCCGCAGCCCTGACCCCCTGACAGATATTTGCCACCGCAGCCCTCACCCGCTAACAGGGACTGGCCCCCGCAGCCCTCACCCGCTCACAGGGACTGGCCCCCGCAGCCATGACCAGATCACAGGGACTGGCCCCCGCAGCCCTGTCCCGCTGACATGAACTGGCCCCCGCAGCCCTGACCACCTGACAGCTATTTGCCACCGCAGCCCTGGCCCGCTCACAGGGTCTGGCCCCCGCAGCCCTGGCCCTCTCACAGGGTCTGGCCCCCGCAGCCCTGTCCCGCTCACAGGGACTGGCCCCGCAGCCCTGGCCCGCTGACAGGGACTGGCTCCCGCATCCCTGGCCCGCACACAGGGACTGGCCCCAGCAGCCCTGGCCCGCTGACAGGGACTGGCCCCCGCAGCCCTGACCCGCTCACAGGGACTGGCCCCCGCAGCCCTGAGCCGCTCACAGGGACTGGCCCCCGCAGCCCTGACCCGCAAACAGGGACTGGCCCCCGCAGCCCTCACCCGCTCACAGGGACTGGCCCCCGCAGCCCTGACCCCCTGACAGCGAATTGCCACCGCAGCCCTGACCCCCTGACAGCTATTTGCCACCGCAGCCCTGACCCGCTCACAGGGACTGGCCCCCGCAGCCCTGACCAGCTCACAGGGACTGGCCCCCGCAGCCCTGACCCGCTCACAGGGACTGGCCCCCGCAGCCCTGCCCCGCTCACAGGGACTGGCCCCCGCAGCCCTGACCCGCAAACAGGGACTGGCCCCCGCAGCCCTCACCCGCTCACAGGGACTGGCCCCCGCAGCCGTGACCCGCTCACAGCTATTTGCCACCGCAGCCATGACCCGATCACAGGCACTGTCCCCCGCAGCCCTGTCCCGCTGACATGGACTGGCCCCCGCAGCCCTGACCCCCTGACAGCTATTTGCCCCCGCAGCCCTCGCCCGCTCACAGGGACTGGCCCCCGCAGCCCTGACCGCTCACAGGGACTGGCCCCCGCAGCCCTGACCCGCTGACAGGGACTGGCCCCCGCAGCCCTGACCCGCTGACAGGGACTGACCCCCGCAGCCCTGACCCGCTCACAGGGACTGGCCCCCGCAGCCCTGACCCGCTCACAGGGAATGGCCCCCGCAGCCCTGACCCGCTCACAGGGACTGGCCACCGCAGCCCTGACCCGCTCACGGGGACTGGCCCCCGCAGCCCTGACCCGCTCTCAGGGCCTGGTCCCCGCAGCCCTGGCCCGCTCACAGGGACTGGCCCCCGCAGCCCTGGCCCGCTCACAGGGACTGGCCCCCGCAGCCCTGACCCGCTCACAGGGACTGGCCCCCGCAGCCCTGGCCCGCTCGCAGGGACTGGCCCCCGCAGCCGTGCCTGCTCGCAGGTCCTGGCCCCCGCAGCCCTGACCCGCTCGCAGGGCCTGGCCCCCGCAGCCCTGACCCGCTCGCAGGGCCTGGCTCCCGCAGCCCTGACCCGCTCGCAGGGCCTGGCCCCCGCAGCCCTGACCCGCTCGCAGGGACTGGCCCCCCGCAGCCCTGACCCGCTCGCAGGGACTGGCCCCCGCAGCCCTGACCCGCTCGCAGGGATTGGCCCCCGCAGCCCTGACCCGCTCACAGGGACTGGCCCCCGCAGCCCTCACACGCTTACAGGGACTGGCCCCCGCAGCCCTGACCCGCTCACAGCTATTTGCCACCGCAGCCATGACCCGATCACAGGCACTGTCCCACGCAGCCCTGTCCCGCTGACATGGACTGGCCCCCGCAGCCCTGACCACCTGACAGCTATTTGCCACCGCAGCCCTCGCCCGCTCACAAGGACTGGCCCCCGCAGCCCTGACCCGCTCACAGGGACTGGCCCCCGCAGCCCTGACCTGCTCACAGCTCTTTGCCACCGCAGCCCTAACTTGCTCACAGGGACTGGCCCCCTCAGCCATGACCCGATCACAGGCACTGTACCCCGCAGCCCTGTCCCCCTGACAGCTATTTGCCACCGCAGCCATGACCCGATCTCAGGCACTGTCCCCCGCAGCCCTGTCCCGCTGACATGGACTGGCCCCCGCAGCCCTGACAACCTGACAGCTATTTGCCACCGCAGCCCTCGCCTGCTCACAGGGACTGGCCCCCGCAGCCCTGGCCCGCTCACAGGGACTGGCCCCCGCAGCCCTGACCTGCTCACAGCTCTTTGCCACCGCAGCCCTGACCCGCTCACAGGGACTGGCCCCCTCAGCCATGACCCGATCACAGGCACTGGCCCCCGCAGCCCTGTCCCGCTGACAGCTATTTGCCACCGCAGCCCTGGCCCGCTCACAGGGACTGGCCCCCGCAGCCCTGACCCGCTCACAGGGACTGGCCCCCGCAGCCCTGGCCCGCCCACAGGGACTAGCCCCCGCAGCCCTGGCCCGCTCACAGGGACTGGCCCCCGCTGCCCTGGCCCGCTCACAGGGACTGGCCCCCGCAGCCCTGGCCCGCTCACAGGGACTGGCCCCCGCAGCGCTGGCCCGCTCACAGGGACTGGCCCCCGCAGCCCTGGCCCGCTCACTGGGACTGGCCCCCGCAGCCCTGACCGCTCACAGGGACTGGCCCCCGCAGCCCTGACCCGCTGACAGGGACTGGCCCCCGCAGCCCTGACCCGCTGACAGGGACTGGCCCCCGCAGCCCTGACCCGCTCACAGGGACTGCCCCCCGCAGCCCTGACCCGCTCACAGGGAATGGCCCCCGCAGCCCTGACCCGCTCACAGGGACTGGCCCCCGCAGCCCTGACCCGCTCACAGGGTCTGGCCCCCGCAGCCCTGACCCGCTCTCAGGGCCTGGCCCCCGCAGCCCTGACGCGCTCTCAGGGCCTGGCCCCCGCAGCCCTGACCCGCTCTCAGGGCCTGGCCCCCCGCAGCCCTGACCCGCTCACAGCGCCTGGCCCCCGCAGCCCTGACCCCCTCACAGGGCCTGGCCCCCGCAGCCCTGACCCGCTCTCAGGGCCTGGCCCCCGCAGCCCTGACCCGCTCACAGGGCCTGGCCCCCGCAGCCCTGACCCGCTCACAGGGACAGGCCCCCGCAGCCCTGACCCGCTCACAGGGACTGGCCCCCGCAGCCCTGACCCGCTCACAGGGACTGGCCCCCGCAATCCTGACCCGCTCACAGGGACTGGCCCCCGCAGCCCTGACACGCTCACAGGGACTGGCCCCCGCAGCCCTGACCCGCTCACAGCTATTTGCCACCGCAGCCATGACCCGATCACAGGCACTCTCCCACGCAGCACTGTCCCGCTGACATGGACTGGCCCCCGCAGCCCTGACCACCTGACAGCTATTTGCCACCGCAGCCCTCGCCCGCTCACAGGGACTGGCCCCCGCAGCCCTGACCTGCTCACAGCTCTATGCCACCGCAGCCCTGACCCGCTCACAGGGAATGGCCCTCTCAGCCATGACCCGATCACAGGCACTGTACCCCGCAGCCCTGTCCCCCTGACAGCTATTTGCCACCACAGCCCTGGCCCGCTCACAGGGACTGGCCCCCGCAGCCCTGGCCCGCTCACAGGGACTGGCCCCCGCAGCCCTGGCCCGCTCACAGGGACTGGACCCCGCAGCCCTGGCCCGCTCACAGGGACTGGCACCCGCAGCCCTGGCCCGCTCACAGCTATTTGCCACCGCAGCCATGACCCGATCACAGGCACTGTCCCCCGCAGCCCTGTCCCGCTGACATGGACTGTCCCCCGCAGCCCTGACCCCCTGACAGCTATTTGCCCCCGCAGCCCTCGCCCGCTCACAGGGAATGGCCCCCGCAGCCCTGACCCGCTCACAGGGACTGGCCCCCGCAGGCCTGTCCCGCTGACATGGACTGGCCCCCGCAGCCCTGACCCCCTGACAGCTATTTGCCACCGCAGCCCTCACCCGCTAACAGGGACTGGCCCCCGCAGCCCTCACCCGCTCACAGGGACTGGCCCCCGCAGCCATGACCAGATCACAGGGACTGGCCCCCGCAGCCCTGTCCCGCTGACATGAACTGGCCCCCGCAGCCCTGACCACCTGACAGCTATTTGCCACCGCAGCCCTGGCCCGCTCACAGGGTCTGGCCCCCGCAGCCCTGGCCCTCTCACAGGGTCTGGCCCCCGCAGCCCTGTCCCGCTCACAGGGACTGGCCCCGCAGCCCTGGCCCGCTGACAGGGACTGGCTCCCGCATCCCTGGCCCGCACACAGGGACTGGCCCCAGCAGCCCTGGCCCGCTGACAGGGACTGGCCCCCGCAGCCCTGACCCGCTCACAGGGACTGGCCCCCGCAGCCCTGAGCCGCTCACAGGGACTGGCCCCCGCAGCACTTACCCGCTCACAGGGACTGGCCCACGCAGCCCTGACCCGCTCACAGGGACTGGCCCCCGCAGCCCTGACCCGCTCACAGGGACTGGCCCCCGCAGCCCTGACCCGCTCAGAGGCACCGTCCCCCGCAGCCTTGACCCGCTCACAGGCACTGTCCCCCGCAGCCCTGTCCCGCTGACATGGACTGGCCCCCGCAGCCCTGACCCCCTGACAGCGAATTGCCACCGCAGCCCTGACCCCCTGACAGCTATTTGCCACCGCAGCCCTGACCCGCTCACAGGGACTGGCCCCCGCAGCCCTGACCCGCTCACAGGGACTGGCCCCCGCAGCCCTGCCCCGCTCACAGGGACTGGCCCCCGCAGCCCTGACCCGCAAACAGGGACTGGCCCCCGCAGCCCTCACCCGCTCACAGGGACTGGCCCCCGCAGCCGTGACCCGCTCACAGCTATTTGCCACCGCAGCCATGACCCGATCACAGGCACTGTCCCCCGCAGCCCTGTCCCGCTGACATGGACTGTCCCCCGCAGCCCTGACCCCCTGACACCTATTTGCCCCCGCAGCCCTCGCCCGCTCACAGGGACTGGCCCCCGCAGCCCTCGCCCGCTCACAGGGACTGGCCCCCGCAGCCCTGACCCGCTCACAGGGACTGGCCCCCGCAGCCCTGACCCGCTCACAGCTATTTGCCACCGCAGCCCTCACCCGCTCACAGGGACTGGCCCCCTCAGCCATGACCCGATCACAGGCACTGTACCCCGCAGCCCTGTCCCGCTCACAGGGACTGGCCCCCGCAGCCCTGGCCCGCTCATAGGGACTGGCGCCCGCAGCCCTGGCCCGCTCACAGGGACTGGCCCCCGCAGCCCTCACCGCTCACTGGGACTGGCCCCCGCAGCCCTGACCCGCTCACTGGGACTGGCCCCCGCAGCCCTGACCGCTCACAGGGACTGGCCCCCGCAGCCCTGACCCGCTGACAGGGACTGGCCCCCGCAGCCCTGACCCGCTGACAGGGACTGGCCCCCGCAGCCCTGACCCGCTCACAGGGACTGGCCCCCGCAGCCCTGACCCGCTCACAGGGAATGGCCCCCGCAGCCCTGACCCGCTCACAGGGACTGGCCCCCACAGCCCTGACCCGCTCACAGGGTCTGGCCCCCGCAGCCCTGACCCGCTCTCAGGGCCTGGCCCCCGCAGCCCTGACGCGCTCTCAGGGCCTGGCCCCCGCAGCCCTGACCCGCTCTCAGGGCCTGGCCCCCCGCAGCCCTGACCCGCTCACAGCGCCTGGCCCCCGCAGCCCTGACCCCCTCACAGGGCCTGGCCCCCGCAGCCCTGACCCGCTCTCAGGGCCTGGCCCCCGCAGCCCTGACCCGCTCACAGGGCCTGGCCCCCGCAGCCCTGACCTGCTCACAGGGACAGGCCCCCGCAGCCCTGACCCGCTCACAGGGACTGGCCCCCGCAGCCCTGACCCGCTCACAGGGACTGGCCCCCGCAATCCTGACCCGCTCACAGGGACTGGCCCCCGCAGCCCTGACACGCTCACAGGGACTGGCCCCCGCAGCCCTGACCCGCTCACAGCTATTTGCCACCGCAGCCATGACCCGATCACAGGCACTCTCCCACGCAGCACTGTCCCGCTGACATGGACTGGCCCCCGCAGCCCTTACCACCTGACAGCTATTTGCCACCGCAGCCCTCGCCCGCTCACAGGGACTGGCCCCCGCAGCCCTGACCTGCTCACAGCTCTATGCCACCGCAGCCCTGACCCGCTCACAGGCACCGTCCCCCGCAGCCTTGACCCGCTCACAGGCACTGTCCCCCGCAGCCCTGTCCCGCTGACATGGACTGGCCCCCGCAGCCCTGACCCCCTGACAGCGAATTGCCACCGCAGCCCTGACCCCCTGACAGCTATTTGCCACCGCAGCCCTGACCCGCTCACAGGGACTGGCCCCCGCAGCCCTGACCCGCTCACAGGGACTGGCCCCCGCAGCCCTGACCCGCTCACAGGGACTGGCCCCCGCAGCCCTGCCCCGCTCACAGGGACTGGCCCCCGCAGCCCTGACCCGCAAACAGGGACTGGCCCCCGCAGCCCTCACCCGCTCACAGGGACTGGCCCCCGCAGCCGTGACCCGCTCACAGCTATTTGCCACCGCAGCCATGACCCGATCACAGGCACTGTCCCCCGCAGCCCTGTCCCGCTGACATGGACTGTCCCCCGCAGCCCTGACCCCCTGACAGCTATTTGCCCCCGCAGCCCTCGCCCGCTCACAGGGACTGGCCCCCGCAGCCCTCGCCCGCTCACAGGGACTGGCCCCCGCAGCCCTGACCCGCTCACAGGGACTGGCCCCCGCAGCCCTGACCCGCTCACAGCTATTTGCCACCGCAGCCCTCACCCGCTCACAGGGACTGGCCCCCTCAGCCATGACCCGATCACAGGCACTGTACCCCGCAGCCCTGTCCCGCTCACAGGGACTGGCCCCCGCAGCCCTGGCCCGCTCATAGGGACTGGCGCCCGCAGCCCTGGCCCGCTCACAGGGACTGGCCCCCGCAGCCCTCACCGCTCACTGGGACTGGCCCCCGCAGCCCTGACCCGCTCACTGGGACTGGCCCCCGCAGCCCTGACCGCTCACAGGGACTGGCCCCCGCAGCCCTGACCCGCTGACAGGGACTGGCCCCCGCAGCCCTGACCCGCTGACAGGGACTGGCCCCCGCAGCCCTGACCCGCTCACAGGGACTGGCCCCCGCAGCCCTGACCCGCTCACAGGGAATGGCCCCCGCAGCCCTGACCCGCTCACAGGGACTGGCCCCCGCAGCCCTGACCCGCTCACAGGGTCTGGCCCCCGCAGCCCTGACCCGCTCTCAGGGCCTGGCCCCCGCAGCCCTGACGCGCTCTCAGGGCCTGGCCCCCGCAGCCCTGACCCGCTCTCAGGGCCTGGCCCCCCGCAGCCCTGACCCGCTCACAGCGCCTGGCCCCCGCAGCCCTGACCCCCTCACAGGGCCTGGCCCCCGCAGCCCTGACCCGCTCTCAGGGCCTGGCCCCCGCAGCCCTGACCCGCTCACAGGGCCTGGCCCCCGCAGCCCTGACCTGCTCACAGGGACAGGCCCCCGCAGCCCTGACCCGCTCACAGGGACTGGCCCCCGCAGCCCTGACCCGCTCACAGGGACTGGCCCCCGCAATCCTGACCCGCTCACAGGGACTGGCCCCCGCAGCCCTGACACGCTCACAGGGACTGGCCCCCGCAGCCCTGACCCGCTCACAGCTATTTGCCACCGCAGCCATGACCCGATCACAGGCACTCTCCCACGCAGCACTGTCCCGCTGACATGGACTGGCCCCCGCAGCCCTTACCACCTGACAGCTATTTGCCACCGCAGCCCTCGCCCGCTCACAGGGACTGGCCCCCGCAGCCCTGACCTGCTCACAGCTCTATGCCACCGCAGCCCTGACCCGCTCACAGGGAATGGCCCTCTCAGCCATGACCCGATCACAGGCACTGTACCCCGCAGCCCTGACCCCCTGACAGCTATTTGCCACCACAGCCCTGGCCCGCTCACAGGGACTGGCCCCCGCAGCCCTGGCCCGCTCACAGGGACTGGCCCCCGCAGCCCTGGCCCGCTCACAGGGACTGGCCCCCGCAGCCCTGGCCCGCTCACAGGGACTGGACCCCGCAGCCCTGGCCCGCTCACAGGGACTGGCACCCGCAGCCCTGGCCCGCTCACAGGGACTGGCCCCCGCAGCCCTTGCCCGCTCACAGGGACTTGCCCCCGCAGCCCTGACCCGCTCACAGGGACTGGCCCCCGCAGCCCTGGCCCGCTCACAGGGACTGGCCCCCGCAGCCCTGGCCCGCTCACAGGGACTGGCCCCCGCAGCCCTGGCCCGCTCACAGGGACTGGCCCCCGCAGCCCTGGCCCGCTCACAGGGACTGGCCCCCGCAGCCCTGGCCCGCTCACAGGGACTGGACCCCGCAGCCCTGGCCCGCTCACAGGGACTGGCACCCGCAGCCCTGGCCTGCTCACAGGGACTGGCCCCCGCAGCCCTTGCCCGCTCACAGGGACTGGCCCCCGCAGCCCTGACCCGCTCACAGGGACTGGCCCCCGCAGCCCTGGCCCGCTCACAGGGACTGGCCCCCGCAGCCCTGGCCCGCTCACAGGGACTGGCCCCCGCAGCCCTGGCCCGCTCACAGGGACTGGCCCCCGCAGCCCTGGCCCGCTCACAGGGACTGGCCCCCGCAGCCCTGGCCCGCTCACAGGGACTGGCCCCCGCAGCCCTGGCCCGCTCACAGGGACTGGCCCCCGCAGCCCTGGCCCGCTCACAGGGACTGGCCCCCGCAGCCAATACCCGCTCACAGGGACTGGCCCCCGCAGCCCTGACCCGCTCACAGGGACTGGCCCCCGCAGCCCTGACCCGCTCACAGGGACTGGCCCCCTCAGCCATGACCCGATCACAGGCACTGTACCCCGCAGCCGTGTCCCGCTGACATGGACTGGCCCCCGCAGCCCTGATCCCCTGACAGCTATTTGCCACCGCAGCCCTGGCCCGCTCACAGGGACTGGTCCCCGCAGCCCTGGCCCGCTCACAGGGACTGGCCCCCGCAGCCCTGGCCCGCTCATAGGGACTGGCCCCCGCTGCCCTGGCCCGCTCACAGGGACTGGCCCCCGCAGCCCTGACCGCTCACAGGGACTGGCCCCCGCAGCCATGACCCGTTCACAGGGACTGGCCCCCGCAGCCCTGACCCACTCACAGGGACTGGCCCCCGCAGCCCTGACTGCTCACAGGGACTGGCCCCCGCAGCCCTGACCCGCTGACAGGGACTGGCCCCCGCAGCCCTGACCCGCTGACAGGGACTGGCCCCCTCAGCCATGACCTGATCACAGGCACTGTACCCCGCAGCGCTGTCCCGCTGACATGGACTGGCCCCCGCAGCCCTGACCCCCTGACAGCTATTTGCCACCGCAGCCCTGGCCCGCTCACAGGGACTGGCCCCCTCAGCCATGACCCGATCACAGGCACTGTACCCCGCAGCCCTGTGCCGCTGACATGAACTGGCCCCCGCAGCCCTGACCCCTTGACAGCTATTTGCCACCGCAGCCCTGGCCCGCTGACAGGGACTGGCCCCCGCAGCCCTGGCCCGCTCACAGGGACTGGCCCCCGCAGCCCTGGCCCGCTGACAGGGACTGGCCCCCGTAGCCCTGGCCCGCTCACAGGGACTGGCCCCCGCAGCCCTGACCGCTCACAGGGACTGGCCCCCGCAGCCATGACCCGCTCACAGGGACTGGCCCCCGCAGCCCTGACCCGCTCACAGGGACTGGCCCCCGCAGCCCTGACCGCTCACAGGGACTGGCCCCCGCAGCCCTGACCCGCTGACAGGGACTGGCCCCCGCAGCCCTGACCCGCTGACAGGGACTGACCCCCGCAGCCCTGACCCGCTCACAGGGACTGGCCCCCGCAGCCCTGACCCGCTCACAGGGAATGGCCCCCGCAGCCCTGACCCGCTCACAGGGACTGGCCACCGCAGCCCTGACCCGCTCACAGGGACTGGCCCCCGCAGCCCTGACCCGCTCTCAGGGCCTTGCCCCCGCAGCCCTGGCCCGCTCACAGGGACTGGCCCCCGCAGCCCTGGCCCGCTCACAGGGACTGGCCCCCGCAGCCCTGACCCGCTCGCAGGGACTGGCCCCCGCAGCCCTGGCCCGCTCGCAGGGACTGGCCCCCGCAGCCCTGCCTGCTCGCAGGTCCTGGCCCCCGCAGCCCTGACCCGCTCGCAGGGCCTGGCCCCCGCAGCCCTGACCCGCTCGCAGGGCCTGGCTCCCGCAGCCCTGACCCGCTCGCAGGGCCTGGCCCCCGCAGCCCTGACCCGCTCGCAGGGACTGGCCCCCCGCAGCCCTGACCCGCTCGCAGGGACTGGCCCCCGCAGCACTGACCCGCTCGCAGGGACTGGCCCCCGCAGCCCTGACCCGCTCACAGGGACTGGCCCCCGCAGCCCTCACCCGCTCACAGGGACTGGCCCCCGCAGCCCTGACCCGCTCACAGCTATTTGCCACCGCAGCCATGACCCGATCACAGGCACTGTCCCACGCAGCCCTGTCCCGCTGACCTGGACTGGCCCCCGCAGCCCTGACCACCTGACAGCTATTTGCCACCGCAGCCCTCGCCCGCTCACAAGGACTGGCCCCCGCAGCCCTGACCCGCTCACAGGGACTGGCCCCCGCAGCCCTGACCTGCTCACAGCTCTTTGCCACCGCAGCCCTAACTTGCTCACAGGGACTGGCCCCCTCAGCCATGACCCGATCACAGGCACTGTACCCCGCAGCCCTGTCCCCCTGACAGCTATTTGCCACCGCAGCCATGACCCGATCTCAGGCACTGTCCCCCGCAGCCCTGTCCCGCTGACATGGACTGGCCCCCGCAGCCCTGACAACCTGACAGCTATTTGCCACCGCAGCCCTCGCCCGCTCACAGGGACTGGCCCCCGCAGCCCTGGCCCGCTCACAGGGACTGGCCCCCTCAGCCCTGACCTGCTCACAGCTCTTTGCCACCGCAGCCCTGACCCGCTCACAGGGACTGGCCCCATCAGCCATGACCCGATCACAGGCACTGGCCCCCGCAGCCCTGTCCCGCTGACAGCTATTTGCCACCGCAGCCCTGGCCCGCTCACAGGGACTGGCCCCCGCAGCCCTGACCCGCTCACAGGGACTGGCCCCCGCAGCCCTGGCCCGCCCACAGGGACTAGCCCCCGCAGCCCTGGCCCGCTCACAGGGACTGGCCCCCGCTGCCCTGGCCCGCTCACAGGGACTGGCCCCCGCAGCCCTGGCCCGCTCACAGGGACTGGCCCCCGCAGCGCTGGCCCGCTCACAGGGACTGGCCCCCGCAGCCCTGGCCCGCTCACCGGGACTGGCCCCCGCAGCCCTGGCCCGCTCGCAGGGACTGGCCCCCGCAGCCCTGGCCCGCTCGCAGGGACTGGCCCCCGCAGCCCTGCCCGCTCGCAGGGACTGGCCCCTGCAGCCCTGACCCGCTCGCAGGTCCTGGCCCCCGCAGCCCTGACCCGCTCGCAGGGCCTGGCTCCCGCAGCCCAGACCCGCTCTCAGGGCCTGGCCCCCGCAGCCCTGACCCGCTCTCTGTGCCTGGCCCCCGGATCCCTGATCCGCTCACAGGGCCTGGCCCCCGCAGCACTGACCCGCTCACAGGGCCTGGCCCCCGCAGCCCTGACCCGCTCACAGGGCCTGGCCCCCGCAGCCCTGACCCGCTCACAGGGCCTGGCCCCCGCAGCCCTGAACCGCTCACAGGGCCTGGCCCCCGCATCCCTGACCCGCTCACAGGGACTGGCCCCCGCAGCCCTGACCCGCTCACAGGGACTGGCCCCCGCAGCCCTGTCCCGCTCACAGGGACTGGCCCCCGCAGCCCTGACCCGCTCACAGGGACTGGCCCCCGCAGCCCTGACCCGCTCACAGGGACTGGCCCCCGCAGCCCTGACCCGCTCACTGGGACTGGCCCCCGCAGCCCTCACACGCTCACAGGGACTGGCCCCCGCAGTCCTGACCCGCTCACAGCTATTTGCCACCGCAGCCATGACCTGATCACAGGCACTGTCCCCCGCAGCCCTGTCCCGCTGACATGGACTGGCCCCCGCAGCCCTGACCACCTGACAGCTATTTGCCACCGCAGCCCTCGCCCGCTCACAGGGACTGGCCCCCGCAGCCCTGACCCGCTCACAGGGACTGGCCCCTGCAGCCCTGACCCGCTCTCAGCTCTTTTCCACCGCAGCCCTCACCCGCTCACAGGGACTGGCCCCCTCAGCCATGACCCGATCACAGGCACTGTACCCCGCAGCCCTGCCCCGCTGACATGGACTGGCCCCCGCAGCCCTGACCCCCTGACAGCTATTTGCCTCCGCAGGCCTGGCCCGCTCACAGGGACTGGCACCCGCAGCCCTGCCCCGCTCACAGGGACTGGCCCCCGCAGCCCTGGCCCGCTCACAGGGACTGGCCCCCGCAGCCCTGGCCCGCTCACAGGGACTGGCCCCCGCAGCCCTGGCCCGCTCACAGGGACTGGCCCCCGCAGCCCTGGCCCGCTCACAGGGACTGGCCCCCGCAGCCCTGGCCCGCTCACAGGGACTGGCCCCCGCAGCCCTGGCCCGCTCAGAGGGACTGGCCCCCGCAGCCCTGGCCCGCTCACAGGGACTGGCCTCCGCAGCCCTGACCCGCTCACAGGGACTGGCCCTCGCAGCCCTGACCCGCTCACAGGGACTGGCCCCCGCAGCCCTGACCCGCTCACAGGGACTGGCCCCCGCAGCCCTGACCCGCTCACAGGGACTGGCCCCCGCAACCCTGACCCGCTCACAGGGACTGGCCCCCGCAGCCCTGACCCGCTCACAGGGACTGGCCCCCGCAGCCCTGACCCGCTCACAGGGACTGGCCCCCGCAGCCCTCACACGCTCACAGGGACTGGCCCCCGCAGCCCTGACCCGCTCACAGCTATTTGCCACCGCAGCCATGACCCGATCACAGGCACTGTCCCACGCAGCCCTGTCCCGCTGACATGGACTGGCCCCCGCAGCCCTGACCACCTGACAGCTATTTGCCACCGCAGCCCTCGCCCGCTCACAGGGACTGGCCCCCGCAGCCCTGACCCGCTCACAGGGACTGGTCCCCGCAGCCGTGACCTGCTCACAGCTCTTTGCCACCGCAGCCCTGACCCGCTCACAGGGACTGGCCCCCTCAGCCATGACCCGATCACAGGCACTGTACCCCGCAGCCCTGTCCCCCTGACAGCTATTTGCCACCGCAGCCATGACCCGATCACAGGCACTGTCCCCCGCAGCCATGTCCCGCTGACATGGACTGGCCCCCGCAGCCCTGACAACCTGACAGCTATTTGCCACCGGAGCCCTCGCCCGCTCACAGGGACTGGCCCCCTCAGCCATGACCCGATCACAGGCACTGGCCCCCGCAGCCCTGGCCCGCTCACTGGGACTGGCCCCCGCAGCCCTGGCCCGCTCACAGGGACTGGCCCCCGCAGCCCTGGCCCGCTCACAGGGACTGGTCCCCGCAGGCCTGGCCCGCTCACAGGGACTGGCCCCCGCAGCCCTGGCCCGCTCGCAGGGACTGGCCCCCGCAGCCCTGGCCCGCTCGCAGGGACTGGCCCCCGCAGCCCTGCCCGCTCGCAGGGACTGGCCCCCGCAACCCTGACCCGCTCGCAGGTCCTGGCCCCCGCAGCCCTGACCCACTCGCAGGGCCTGGCTCCCGCAGCCCTGACCCGCTCTCAGGGCCTGGCCCCCGCAGCCCTGATCCGCTCACAGGGCATGGCCCCTGCAGCAGTGACCCGCTCACAGGGCCTGGCCCCCGCAGCCCTGACCCGCTCACAGGGCCTGGCCCCCGCAGCCCTGACCCGCTCACAGGGCCTGGCCCCCGCAGCCCTGACCCGCTCACAGGGCCTGGCCCCCGCAGCCCTGACCCGCTCTCAGGGCCTGGCCCCCGCAGCCCTGATCCGCTCACAGGGCCTGGCCCCCGCAGCACTGACCCGCTCACAGGGCCTGGCCCCCGCAGCCCTGACCCGCTCACAGGGCCTGGCCCCCGCAGCCCTGACCCGCTCACAGGGCCTGGCCCCCGCAGCCCTGACCCGCTCAAAGGGACTGGCCCCCGCAGCCCTGACCCGCTCACAGGGACAGGCCCCCGCAGCCCTGACCCGCTCACAGGGACTGGCCCCCGCAGCCCTGACCCGCTCACAGGGACTGGCCCCCGCAATCCTGACCCGCTCACAGGGACTGGCCCCCGCAGCCCTGACACGCTCACAGGGACTGGCCCCCGCAGCCCTGACCCGCTCACAGCTATTTGCCACCGCAGCCATGACCCGATCACAGGCACTCTCCCACGCAGCACTGTCCCGCTGACATGGACTGGCCCCCGCAGCCCTGACCACCTGACAGCTATTTGCCACCGCAGCCCTCGCCCGCTCACAGGGACTGGCCCCCGCAGCCCTGACCCGCTCACAGGGACTGGCCCCCGCAGCCCTGACCTGCTCACAGCTCTATGCCACCGCAGCCCTGACCCGCTCACAGGGAATGGCCCTCTCAGCCATGACCCGATCACAGGCACTGTACCCCGCAGCCCTGTCCCCCTGACAGCTATTTGCCACCACAGCCGTGGCCCGCTCACAGGGACTGGCCCCCGCAGCCCTGGCCCGCTCACAGGGACTGGCCCCCGCAGCCCTGGCCCGATCACAGGGACTGGCCCCCGCAGCCCTGGCCCGCTCACAGGGACTGGACCCCGCAGCCCTGGCCCGCTCACAGGGACTGGCACCCACAGCCCTGGCCCGCTCACAGGGACTGGCCCCCGCAGCCCTGGCCCGCTCACAGGGACTGGCCCCCGCAGCCCAGGCCCGCTCACAGGGACTGGCCCCCGCAGCCCTGGCCCGCTCACAGGGACTGGCCGCCGCAGCCCTGGCCCGCTCACAGGGACTGGCCCCCGCAGCCCTGGCCCGCTCACAGGTACTGGCCCCCGCAGCCCTGACCCGCTCACAGGGACTGGCCCCCGCAGCCCTGACCCGCTCACAGGGACTGGCCCCCGCAGCCCTGACCCGCTCACAGCTATTTGCCACCGCAGCCCTCACCCGCTCACAGGGACTGGCTCCCTCAGCCATGACCCGATCACAGGCACTGTACCCCGCAGCCCTGTCCCGCTCACAGGGACTGGCCCCCGCAGCCCTGGCCCGCTCATAGGGACTGGCCCCCGCAGCCCTGGCCCGCTCACAGGGACTGGCCCCCGCAGCCCTCACCGCTCACTGGGACTGGCCCCCGCAGCCCTGGCCCGCTCACAGGGACTGGCCCCCGCAGCCCTGACCCGCTCTCAGGGCCTGGCCCCCGCAGCCCTGACCCGCTCACAGGGCCTGGCCCCCGCAGCCCTGACCCGCTCACAGGGACAGGCCCCCGCAGCCCTGACCCGCTCACAGGGACTGGCCCCCGCAGCCCTGACCCGCTCACAGGGACTGGCCCCCGCAATCCTGACCCGCTCACAGGGACTGGCCCCCGCAGCCCTGACACGCTCACAGGGACTGGCCCCCGCAGCCCTGACCCGCTCACAGCTATTTGCCACCGCAGCCATGACCCGATCACAGGCACTCTCCCACGCAGCACTGTCCCGCTGACATGGACTGGCCCCCGCAGCCCTGACCACCTGACAGCTATTTGCCACCGCAGCCCTCGCCCGCTCACAGGGACTGGCCCCCGCAGCCCTGACCTGCTCACAGCTCTATGCCACCGCAGCCCTGACCCGCTCACAGGGAATGGCCCTCTCAGCCATGACCCGATCACAGGCACTGTACCCCGCAGCCCTGACCCCCTGACAGCTATTTGCCACCACAGCCCTGGCCCGCTCACAGGGACTGGCCCCCGCAGCCCTGGCCCGCTCACAGGGACTGGCCCCCGCAGCCCTGGCCCGCTCACAGGGACTGGCCCCCGCAGCCCTGGCCCGCTCACAGGGACTGGACCCCGCAGCCCTGGCCCGCTCACAGGGACTGGCACCCGCAGCCCTGGCCCGCTCACAGGGACTGGCCCCCGCAGCCCTTGCCCGCTCACAGGGACTGGCCCCCGCAGCCCTGACCCGCTCACAGGGACTGGCCCCCGCAGCCCTGGCCCGCTCACAGGGACTGGCCCCCGCAGCCCTGGCCCGCTCACAGGGACTGGCCCCCGCAGCCCTGGCCCGCTCACAGGGACTGGCCCCCGCAGCCCTGGCCCGCTCACAGGGACTGGCCCCCGCAGCCCTGGCCCGCTCACAGGGACTGGACCCCGCAGCCCTGGCCCGCTCACAGGGACTGGCACCCGCAGCCCTGGCCCGCTCACAGGGACTGGCCCCCGCAGCCCTTGCCCGCTCACTGGGACTGGCCCCCGCAGCCCTGACCCGCTCACAGGGACTGGCCCCCGCAGCCCTGGCCCGCTCACAGGGACTGGCCCCCGCAGCCCTGGCCCGCTCACAGGGACTGGCCCCCGCAGCCCTGGCCCGCTCACAGGGACTGGCCCCCGCAGCCCTGGCCCGCTCACAGGGACTGGCCCCCGCAGCCCTGGCCCGCTCACAGGGACTGGCCCCCGCAGCCCTGGCCCGCTCACAGGGACTGGCCCCCGCAGCCAATACCCGCTCACAGGGACTGGCCCCCGCAGCCCTGACCCGCTCACAGGGACTGGCCCCCGCAGCCCTGACCCGCTCACAGGGACTGGCCCCCTCAGCCATGACCCGATCACAGGCACTGTACCCCGCAGCCGTGTCCCGCTGACATGGACTGGCCCCCGCAGCCCTGACCCCCTGACAGCTATTTGCCACCGCAGCCCTGGCCCGCTCACAGGGACTGGTCCCCGCAGCCCTGGCCCGCTCACAGGGACTGGCCCCCGCAGCCCTGGCCCGCTCATAGGGACTGGCCCCCGCAGCCCTGGCCCGCTCACAGGGACTGGCCCCCGCAGCCCTGACCGCTCACAGGGACTGGCCCCCGCAGCCATGACCCGTTCACAGGGACTGGCCCCCGCAGCCCTGACCCACTCACAGGGACTGGCCCCCGCAGCCCTGACTGCTCACAGGGACTGGCCCCCGCAGCCCTGACCCGCTGACAGGGACTGGCCCCCGCAGCCCTGACCCGCTGACAGGGACTGGCCCCCTCAGCCATGACCTGATCACAGGCACTGTACCCCGCAGCGCTGTCCCGCTTACATGGACTGGCCCCCGCAGCCCTGACCCCCTGACAGCTATTTGCCACCGCAGCCCTGGCCCGCTCACAGGGACTGGCCCCCTCAGCCATGACCCGATCACAGGCACTGTACCCCGCAGCCCTGTCCCGCTGACATGAACTGGCCCCCGCAGCCCTGACCCCTTGACAGCTATTTGCCACCGCAGCCCTGGCCCGCTGACAGGGACTGGCCCCCGCAGCCCTGGCCCGCTCACAGGGACTGGCCCCCGCAGCCCTGGCCCGCTGACAGGGACTGGCCCCCGTAGCCCTGGCCCGCTCACAGGGACTGGCCCCCGCAGCCCTGACCGCTCACAGGGACTGGCCCCCGCAGCCATGACCCGCTCACAGGGACTGGCCCCCGCAGCCCTGACCCGCTCACAGGGACTGGCCCCCGCAGCCCTGACCGCTCACAGGGACTGGCCCCCGCAGCCCTGACCCGCTGACAGGGACTGGCCCCCGCAGCCCTGACCCGCTGACAGGGACTGACCCCCGCAGCCCTGACCCGCTCAAAGGGACTGGCCCCCGCAGCCCTGACCCGCTCACAGGGAATGGCCCCCGCAGCCCTGACCCGCTCACAGGGACTGGCCACCGCAGCCCTGACCCGCTCACAGGGACTGGCCCCCGCAGCCCTGACCCGCTCTCAGGGCCTGGCCCCCGCAGCCCTGGCCCGCTCACAGGGACTGGCCCCCGCAGCCCTGGCCCGCTCACAGGGACTGGCCCCCGCAGCCCTGACCCGCTCACAGGGACTGGCCCCCGCAGCCCTGGCCCGCTCGCAGGGACTGGCCCCCGCAGCCCTGCCTGCTCGCAGGTCCTGGCCCCCGCAGCCCTGACCCGCTCGCAGGGCCTGGCCCCCGCAGCCCTGACCCGCTCGCAGGGCCTGGCTCCCGCAGCCCTGACCCGCTCGCAGGGCCTGGCCCCCGCAGCCCTGACCCGCTTGCAGGGACTGGCCCCCCGCAGCCCTGACCCGCTCGCAGGGACTGGCCCCCGCAGCACTGACCCGCTCGCAGGGACTGGCCCCCGCAGCCCTGACCCGCTCACAGGGACTGGCCCCCGCAGCCCTCACCCGCTCACAGGGACTGGCCCCCGCAGCCCTGACCCGCTCACAGCTATTTGCCACCGCAGCCATGACCCGATCACAGGCACTGTCCCACGCAGCCCTGTCCCGCTGACATGGACTGGCCCCCGCAGCCCTGACCATTTGACAGCTATTTGCCACCGCAGCCCTCGCCCGCTCACAAGGACTGGCCCCCGCAGCCCTGACCCGCTCACAGGGACTGGCCCCCGCAGCCCTGACCTGCTCACAGCTCTTTGCCACCGCAGCCCTAACTTGCTCACAGGGACTGGCCCCCTCAGCCATGACCCGATCACAGGCACTGTACCCCGCAGCCCTGTCCCCCTGACAGCTATTTGCCACCGCAGCCATGACCCGATCTCAGGCACTGTCCCCCGCAGCCCTGTCCCGCTGACATGGACTGGCCCCCGCACCCCTGACAACCTGACAGCTATTTGCCACCGCAGCCCTCGCCCGCTCACAGGGACTGGCCCCCGCAGCCCTGGCCCGCTCACAGGGACTGGCCCCCTCAGCCCTGACCTGCTCACAGCTCTTTGCCACCGCAGCCCTGACCCGCTCACAGGGACTGGCCCCATCAGCCATGACCCGATCACAGGCACTGGCCCCCGCAGCCCTGTCCCGCTGACAGCTATTTGCCACCGCAGCCCTGGCCCGCTCACAGGGACTGGCCCCCGCAGCCCTGACCCGCTCACAGGGACTGGCCCCCGCAGCCCTGGCCCGCCCACAGGTACTAGCCCCCGCAGCCCTGGCCCGCTCACAGGGACTGGCCCCCGCAGCGCTGGCCCGCTCACAGGGACTGGCCCCCGCAGCCCAGACCCGCTCTCAGGGCCTGGCCCCCGCAGCCCTGACCCGCTCTCTGTGCCTGGCCCCCGGATCCCTGATCCGCTCACAGGGCCTGGCCCCCGCAGCACTGACCCGCTCACAGGGCCTGGCCCCCGCAGCCCTGACCCGCTCACAGGGCCTGGCCCCCGCAGCCCTGACCCGCTCACAGGGCCTGGCCCCCGCAGCCCTGAACCGCTCACAGGGCCTGGCCCCCGCATCCCTGACCCGCTCACAGGGACTGGCCCCCGCAGCCCTGACCCGCTCACAGGGACTGGCCCCCGCAGCCCTGTCCCGCTCACAGGGACTGGCCCCCGCAGCCCTGACCCGCTCACAGGGACTGGCCCCCGCAGCCCTGACCCGCTCACAGGGACTGGCCCCCGCAGCCCTGACCCGCTCACTGGGACTGGCCCCCGCAGCCCTCACACGCTCACAGGGACTGGCCCCCGCAGCCCTGACCCGCTCACAGCTATTTGCCACCGCAGCCATGACCTGATCACAGGCACTGTCCCCCGCAGCCCTGTCCCGCTGACATGGACTGGCCCCCGCAGCCCTGACCACCTGACAGCTATTTGCCACCGCAGCCCTCGCCCGCTCACAGGGACTGGCCCCCGCAGCCCTGACCCGCTCACAGGGACTGGCCCCCGCAGCCCTGACCCGCTCTCAGCTCTTTTCCACCGCAGCCCTCACCCGCTCACAGGGACTGGCCCCCTCAGCCATGACCCGATCACAGGCACTGTACCCCGCAGCCCTGCCCCGCTGACATGGACTGGCCCCCGCAGCCCTGACCCCCTGACAGCTATTTGCCTCCGCAGGCCTGGCCCGCTCACAGGGACTGGCACCCGCAGCCCTGCCCCGCTCACAGGGACTGGTCCCCGCAGCCCTGGCCCGCTCACAGGGACTGGCCCCCGCAGCCCTGGCCCGCTCACAGGGACTGGCCCCCGCAGCCCTGGCCCGCTCACAGGGACTGGCCCCCGCAGCCCTGGCCCGCTCACAGGGACTGGCCCCCGCAGCCCTGGCCCGCTCACAGGGACTGGCCCCCGCAGCCCTGGCCCGCTCAGAGGGACTGGCCCCCGCAGCCCTGGCCCGCTCACAGGGACTGGCCTCCGCAGCCCTGACCCGCTCACAGGGACTGGCCCTCGCAGCCCTGACCCGCTCACAGGGACTGGCCCCCGCAGCCCTGACCCGCTCACAGGGACTGGCCCCCGCAGCCCTGACCTGCTCACAGGGACTGGCCCCCGCAACCCTGACCCGCTCACAGGGACTGGCCCCCGCAGCCCTGACCCGCTCACAGGGACTGGCCCCCGCAGCCCTGACCCGCTCACAGGGACTGGCCCCCGCAGCCCTCACACGCTCACAGGGACTGGCCCCCGCAGCCCTGACCCGCTCACAGCTATTTGCCACCGCAGCCATGACCCGATCACAGGCACTGTCCCACGCAGCCCTGTCCCGCTGACATGGACTGGCCCCCGCAGCCCTGACCACCTGACAGCTATTTGCCACCGCAGCCCTCGCCCGCTCACAGGGACTGGCCCCCGCAGCCCTGACCCGCTCACAGGGACTGGTCCCCGCAGCCGTGACCTGCTCACAGCTCTTTGCCACCGCAGCCCTGACCCGCTCACAGGGACTGGCCCCCTCAGCCATGACCCGATCACAGGCACTGTACCCCGCAGCCCTGTCCCCCTGACAGCTATTTGCCACCGCAGCCATGACCCGATCACAGGCACTGTCCCCCGCAGCCATGTCCCGCTGACATGGACTGGCCCCCGCAGCCCTGACAACCTGACAGCTATTTGCCACCGGAGCCCTCGCCCGCTCACAGGGACTGGCCCCCTCAGCCATGACCCGATCACAGGCACTGGCCCCCGCAGCCCTGTCCCGCTGACAGCTATTTGCCACCGCAGCCCTGGCCCGCTCACAGGGACTGGCCCCCGCAGCCCTGGCCCGCTCACAGGGACTGGCCCCCGCAGCCCTGGCCCGCTCACAGGGACTGGCCCCCGCAGCCCTGGCCCGCTCACAGGGACTGGCCCCCGCAGCCCTGGCCCGCTCACTGGGACTGGCCCCCGCAGCCCTGGCCCGCTCACAGGGACTGGCCCCCGCAGCCCTGGCCCGCTCACAGGGACTGGTCCCCGCAGGCCTGGCCCGCTCGCAGGGACTGGCCCCCGCAGCCCTGGCCCGCTCGCAGGGACTGGCCCCCGCAGCCCTGGCCCGCTCGCAGGGACTGGCCCCCGCAGCCCTGCCCGCTCGCAGGGACTGGCCCCCGCAACCCTGACCCGCTCGCAGGTCCTGGCCCCCGCAGCCCTGACCCACTCGCAGGGCCTGGCTCCCGCAGCCCTGACCCGCTCTCAGGGCCTGGCCCCCGCAGCCCTGATCCGCTCACAGGGCATGGCCCCTGCAGCAGTGACCCGCTCACAGGGCCTGGCCCCCGCAGCCCTGACCCGCTCACAGGGCCTGGCCCCCGCAGCCCTGACCCGCTCACAGGGCCTGGCCCCCGCAGCCCTGACCCGCTCACAGGGCCTGGCCCCCGCAGCCCTGACCCGCTCTCAGGGCCTGGCCCCCGCAGCCCTGATCCGCTCACAGGGCCTGGCCCCCGCAGCACTGACCCGCTCACAGGGCCTGGCCCCCGCAGCCCTGACCCGCTCACAGGGCCTGGCCCCCGCAGCCCTGACCCGCTCACAGGGCCTGGCCCCCGCAGCCCTGACCCGCTCACAGGGACTGGCCCCCGCAGCCCTGACCCGCTCACAGGGACAGGCCCCCGCAGCCCTGACCCGCTCACAGGGACTGGCCCCCGCAGCCCTGACCCGCTCACAGGGACTGGCCCCCGCAATCCTGACCCGCTCACAGGGACTGGCCCCCGCAGCCCTGACACGCTCACAGGGACTGGCCCCCGCAGCCCTGACCCGCTCACAGCTATTTGCCACCGCAGCCATGACCCGATCACAGGCACTCTCCCACGCAGCACTGTCCCGCTGACATGGACTGGCCCCCGCAGCCCTGACCACCTGACAGCTATTTGCCACCGCAGCCCTCGCCCGCTCACAGGGACTGGCCCCCGCAGCCCTGACCCGCTCACAGGGACTGGCCCCCGCAGCCCTGACCTGCTCACAGCTCTATGCCACCGCAGCCCTGACCCGCTCACAGGGAATGGCCCTCTCAGCCATGACCCGATCACAGGCACTGTACCCCGCAGCCCTGTCCCCCTGACAGCTATTTGCCACCACAGCCGTGGCCCGCTCACAGGGACTGGCCCCCGCAGCCCTGGCCCGCTCACAGGGACTGGCCCCCGCAGCCCTGGCCCGATCACAGGGACTGGCCCCCGCAGCCCTGGCCCGCTCACAGGGACTGGACCCCGCAGCCCTGGCCCGCTCACAGGGACTGGCACCCACAGCCCTGGCCCGCTCACAGGGACTGGCCCCCGCAGCCCTGGCCCGCTCACAGGGACTGGCCCCCGCAGCCCTGGCCCGCTCACAGGGACTGGCCCCCGCAGCCCTGGCCCGCTCACAGGGACTGGCCCCCGCAGCCCTGGCCCGCTCACAGGGACTGGCCCCCGCAGCCCTGGCCCGCTCACAGGTACTGGCCCCCGCAGCCCTGGCCCGCTCACAGGGACTGGCCCCCGCAGCCCTGGCCCGCTCACAGGGACTGGCCCCCGCAGCCCTGGCCCGCTCACAGGGACTGGCCCCCGCAGCCCTGGCCCGCTCACAGGGACTGGCCCCCGCAGCCAATACCCGCTCACAGGGACTGGCCCCCGCAGCCCTGACCCGCTCACAGGGACTGGCCCCCGCAGCCCTGACACGCTCACAGGGACTGGCCCCCTCAGCCATGACCCGATCATAGGCACTGTACCCCGCAGCCCTGTCCTGCTGACATGGACTGGCCCCCGCAGCCCTGACCCCCTGACAGCTATTTGCCACCGCAGCCCTGGCCCGCTAACACGGACTGGTCCCCGCAGCCCTGGCCCGCTCACAGGGACTGACCCCCGCAGCCCTGGCCCGCTCACAGGGACTGGCCCCCGCAGCCCTGACCGCTCACAGGGACTGGCCCCCGCAGCCATGACCCGTTCACAGGGACTGGCCCCCGCAGCCCTGACCCACTCACAGGGACTGGCCCCCGCAGCCCTGACTGCTCACAGGGACTGGCCCCCGCAGCCCTGACCCGCTGACAGGGACTGGCCCCCGCAGCCCTGACCCGCTGACAGGGACTGGCCCCCTCAGCCATGACCTGATCACAGGCACTGTACCCCGCAGCGCTGTCCTGCTGACATGGACTGGCCCCCGCAGCCCTGACCCCCTGACAGCTATTTGCCACCGCAGCCCTGGCCCGCTCACAGGGACTGGCCCCCTCAGCCATGACCCGATCACAGGCACTGTACCCCGCAGCCCTGGCCCGCTCACAGGGACTGGCCCCCGCAGCCCTGGCCCGCTCACAGGGACTGGCCCCCGCAGCCCTGGCCCGGTCACAGGGACTGGCCCCCGCAGCCCTGGCCCGCTCACAGGGACTGGCCCCCGCAGCCCTGACCGCTCACAGGGACTGGCCCCCGCAGCCATGACCCGCTCACAGGGACTGGCCCCCGCAGCCCTGACCCGCTCACAGGGACTGGCCCCCGCAGCCCTGACCGCTCACAGGGACTGGCCCCCGCAGCCCTGACCCGCTCACAGGGACTGGCCCCCGCAGCCCTGACCCGCTGACAGGGACTGACCCCCGCAGCCCTGACCCGCTCACATGGACTGGCCCCCGCAGCCCTGACCCGCTCACAGGGAATGGCCCTCTCAGCCATGACCCGATCACAGGCACTGTACCCCGCAGCCCTGTCCCCCTGACAGCTATTTGCCACCACAGCCGTGGCCCGCTCACAGGGACTGGCCCCCGCAGCCCTGGCCCGCTCACAGGGACTGGCCCCCGCAGCCCTGGCCCGATCACAGGGACTGGCCCCCGCAGCCCTGGCCCGCTCACAGGGACTGGACCCCGCAGCCCTGGCCCGCTCACAGGGACTGGCACCCACAGCCCTGGCCCGCTCACAGGGACTGGCCCCCGCAGCCCTGGCCCGCTCACAGGGACTGGCCCCCGCAGCCCAGGCCCGCTCACAGGGACTGGCCCCCGCAGCCCTGGCCCGCTCACAGGGACTGGCCGCCGCAGCCCTGGCCCGCTCACAGGGACTGGCCCCCGCAGCCCTGGCCCGCTCACAGGTACTGGCCCCCGCAGCCCTGACCCGCTCACAGGGACTGGCCCCCGCAGCCCTGACCCGCTCACAGCTATTTGCCACCGCAGCCCTCACCCGCTCACAGGGACTGGCTCCCTCAGCCATGACCCGATCACAGGCACTGTACCCCGCAGCCCTGTCCCGCTCACAGGGACTGGCCCCCGCAGCCCTGGCCCGCTCATAGGGACTGGCCCCCGCAGCCCTGGCCCGCTCACAGGGACTGGCCCCCGCAGCCCTCACCGCTCACTGGGACTGGCCCCCGCAGCCCTGGCCCGCTCACAGGGACTGGCCCCCGCAGCCCTGACCCGCTCTCAGGGCCTGGCCCCCGCAGCCCTGACCCGCTCACAGGGCCTGGCCCCCGCAGCCCTGACCCGCTCACAGGGACAGGCCCCCGCAGCCCTGACCCGCTCACAGGGACTGGCCCCCGCAGCCCTGACCCGCTCACAGGGACTGGCCCCCGCAATCCTGACCCGCTCACAGGGACTGGCCCCCGCAGCCCTGACACGCTCACAGGGACTGGCCCCCGCAGCCCTGACCCGCTCACAGCTATTTGCCACCGCAGCCATGACCCGATCACAGGCACTCTCCCACGCAGCACTGTCCCGCTGACATGGACTGGCCCCCGCAGCCCTGACCACCTGACAGCTATTTGCCACCGCAGCCCTCGCCCGCTCACAGGGACTGGCCCCCGCAGCCCTGACCTGCTCACAGCTCTATGCCACCGCAGCCCTGACCCGCTCACAGGGAATGGCCCTCTCAGCCATGACCCGATCACAGGCACTGTACCCCGCAGCCCTGACCCCCTGACAGCTATTTGCCACCACAGCCCTGGCCCGCTCACAGGGACTGGCCCCCGCAGCCCTGGCCCGCTCACAGGGACTGGCCCCCGCAGCCCTGGCCCGCTCACAGGGACTGGCCCCCGCAGCCCTGGCCCGCTCACAGGGACTGGACCCCGCAGCCCTGGCCCGCTCACAGGGACTGGCACCCGCAGCCCTGGCCCGCTCACAGGGACTGGCCCCCGCAGCCCTTGCCCGCTCACAGGGACTGGCCCCCGCAGCCCTGACCCGCTCACAGGGACTGGCCCCCGCAGCCCTGGCCCGCTCACAGGGACTGGCCCCCGCAGCCCTGGCCCGCTCACAGGGACTGGCCCCCGCAGCCCTGGCCCGCTCACAGGGACTGGCCCCCGCAGCCCTGGCCCGCTCACAGGGACTGGCCCCCGCAGCCCTGGCCCGCTCACAGGGACTGGACCCCGCAGCCCTGGCCCGCTCACAGGGACTGGCACCCGCAGCCCTGGCCCGCTCACAGGGACTGGCCCCCGCAGCCCTTGCCCGCTCACTGGGACTGGCCCCCGCAGCCCTGACCCGCTCACAGGGACTGGCCCCCGCAGCCCTGGCCCGCTCACAGGGACTGGCCCCCGCAGCCCTGGCCCGCTCACAGGGACTGGCCCCCGCAGCCCTGGCCCGCTCACAGGGACTGGCCCCCGCAGCCCTGGCCCGCTCACAGGGACTGGCCCCCGCAGCCCTGGCCCGCTCACAGGGACTGGCCCCCGCAGCCCTGGCCCGCTCACAGGGACTGGCCCCCGCAGCCAATACCCGCTCACAGGGACTGGCCCCCGCAGCCCTGACCCGCTCACAGGGACTGGCCCCCGCAGCCCTGACCCGCTCACAGGGACTGGCCCCCTCAGCCATGACCCGATCACAGGCACTGTACCCCGCAGCCGTGTCCCGCTGACATGGACTGGCCCCCGCAGCCCTGACCCCCTGACAGCTATTTGCCACCGCAGCCCTGGCCCGCTCACAGGGACTGGTCCCCGCAGCCCTGGCCCGCTCACAGGGACTGGCCCCCGCAGCCCTGGCCCGCTCATAGGGACTGGCCCCCGCAGCCCTGGCCCGCTCACAGGGACTGGCCCCCGCAGCCCTGACCGCTCACAGGGACTGGCCCCCGCAGCCATGACCCGTTCACAGGGACTGGCCCCCGCAGCCCTGACCCACTCACAGGGACTGGCCCCCGCAGCCCTGACTGCTCACAGGGACTGGCCCCCGCAGCCCTGACCCGCTGACAGGGACTGGCCCCCGCAGCCCTGACCCGCTGACAGGGACTGGCCCCCTCAGCCATGACCTGATCACAGGCACTGTACCCCGCAGCGCTGTCCCGCTTACATGGACTGGCCCCCGCAGCCCTGACCCCCTGACAGCTATTTGCCACCGCAGCCCTGGCCCGCTCACAGGGACTGGCCCCCTCAGCCATGACCCGATCACAGGCACTGTACCCCGCAGCCCTGTCCCGCTGACATGAACTGGCCCCCGCAGCCCTGACCCCTTGACAGCTATTTGCCACCGCAGCCCTGGCCCGCTGACAGGGACTGGCCCCCGCAGCCCTGGCCCGCTCACAGGGACTGGCCCCCGCAGCCCTGGCCCGCTGACAGGGACTGGCCCCCGTAGCCCTGGCCCGCTCACAGGGACTGGCCCCCGCAGCCCTGACCGCTCACAGGGACTGGCCCCCGCAGCCATGACCCGCTCACAGGGACTGGCCCCCGCAGCCCTGACCCGCTCACAGGGACTGGCCCCCGCAGCCCTGACCGCTCACAGGGACTGGCCCCCGCAGCCCTGACCCGCTGACAGGGACTGGCCCCCGCAGCCCTGACCCGCTGACAGGGACTGACCCCCGCAGCCCTGACCCGCTCAAAGGGACTGGCCCCCGCAGCCCTGACCCGCTCACAGGGAATGGCCCCCGCAGCCCTGACCCGCTCACAGGGACTGGCCACCGCAGCCCTGACCCGCTCACAGGGACTGGCCCCCGCAGCCCTGACCCGCTCTCAGGGCCTGGCCCCCGCAGCCCTGGCCCGCTCACAGGGACTGGCCCCCGCAGCCCTGGCCCGCTCACAGGGACTGGCCCCCGCAGCCCTGACCCGCTCACAGGGACTGGCCCCCGCAGCCCTGGCCCGCTCGCAGGGACTGGCCCCCGCAGCCCTGCCTGCTCGCAGGTCCTGGCCCCCGCAGCCCTGACCCGCTCGCAGGGCCTGGCCCCCGCAGCCCTGACCCGCTCGCAGGGCCTGGCTCCCGCAGCCCTGACCCGCTCGCAGGGCCTGGCCCCCGCAGCCCTGACCCGCTTGCAGGGACTGGCCCCCCGCAGCCCTGACCCGCTCGCAGGGACTGGCCCCCGCAGCACTGACCCGCTCGCAGGGACTGGCCCCCGCAGCCCTGACCCGCTCACAGGGACTGGCCCCCGCAGCCCTCACCCGCTCACAGGGACTGGCCCCCGCAGCCCTGACCCGCTCACAGCTATTTGCCACCGCAGCCATGACCCGATCACAGGCACTGTCCCACGCAGCCCTGTCCCGCTGACATGGACTGGCCCCCGCAGCCCTGACCATTTGACAGCTATTTGCCACCGCAGCCCTCGCCCGCTCACAAGGACTGGCCCCCGCAGCCCTGACCCGCTCACAGGGACTGGCCCCCGCAGCCCTGACCTGCTCACAGCTCTTTGCCACCGCAGCCCTAACTTGCTCACAGGGACTGGCCCCCTCAGCCATGACCCGATCACAGGCACTGTACCCCGCAGCCCTGTCCCCCTGACAGCTATTTGCCACCGCAGCCATGACCCGATCTCAGGCACTGTCCCCCGCAGCCCTGTCCCGCTGACATGGACTGGCCCCCGCACCCCTGACAACCTGACAGCTATTTGCCACCGCAGCCCTCGCCCGCTCACAGGGACTGGCCCCCGCAGCCCTGGCCCGCTCACAGGGACTGGCCCCCTCAGCCCTGACCTGCTCACAGCTCTTTGCCACCGCAGCCCTGACCCGCTCACAGGGACTGGCCCCATCAGCCATGACCCGATCACAGGCACTGGCCCCCGCAGCCCTGTCCCGCTGACAGCTATTTGCCACCGCAGCCCTGGCCCGCTCACAGGGACTGGCCCCCGCAGCCCTGACCCGCTCACAGGGACTGGCCCCCGCAGCCCTGGCCCGCCCACAGGTACTAGCCCCCGCAGCCCTGGCCCGCTCACAGGGACTGGCCCCCGCAGCGCTGGCCCGCTCACAGGGACTGGCCCCCGCAGCCCAGACCCGCTCTCAGGGCCTGGCCCCCGCAGCCCTGACCCGCTCTCTGTGCCTGGCCCCCGGATCCCTGATCCGCTCACAGGGCCTGGCCCCCGCAGCACTGACCCGCTCACAGGGCCTGGCCCCCGCAGCCCTGACCCGCTCACAGGGCCTGGCCCCCGCAGCCCTGACCCGCTCACAGGGCCTGGCCCCCGCAGCCCTGAACCGCTCACAGGGCCTGGCCCCCGCATCCCTGACCCGCTCACAGGGACTGGCCCCCGCAGCCCTGACCCGCTCACAGGGACTGGCCCCCGCAGCCCTGTCCCGCTCACAGGGACTGGCCCCCGCAGCCCTGACCCGCTCACAGGGACTGGCCCCCGCAGCCCTGACCCGCTCACAGGGACTGGCCCCCGCAGCCCTGACCCGCTCACTGGGACTGGCCCCCGCAGCCCTCACACGCTCACAGGGACTGGCCCCCGCAGCCCTGACCCGCTCACAGCTATTTGCCACCGCAGCCATGACCTGATCACAGGCACTGTCCCCCGCAGCCCTGTCCCGCTGACATGGACTGGCCCCCGCAGCCCTGACCACCTGACAGCTATTTGCCACCGCAGCCCTCGCCCGCTCACAGGGACTGGCCCCCGCAGCCCTGACCCGCTCACAGGGACTGGCCCCCGCAGCCCTGACCCGCTCTCAGCTCTTTTCCACCGCAGCCCTCACCCGCTCACAGGGACTGGCCCCCTCAGCCATGACCCGATCACAGGCACTGTACCCCGCAGCCCTGCCCCGCTGACATGGACTGGCCCCCGCAGCCCTGACCCCCTGACAGCTATTTGCCTCCGCAGGCCTGGCCCGCTCACAGGGACTGGCACCCGCAGCCCTGCCCCGCTCACAGGGACTGGTCCCCGCAGCCCTGGCCCGCTCACAGGGACTGGCCCCCGCAGCCCTGGCCCGCTCACAGGGACTGGCCCCCGCAGCCCTGGCCCGCTCACAGGGACTGGCCCCCGCAGCCCTGGCCCGCTCACAGGGACTGGCCCCCGCAGCCCTGGCCCGCTCACAGGGACTGGCCCCCGCAGCCCTGGCCCGCTCAGAGGGACTGGCCCCCGCAGCCCTGGCCCGCTCACAGGGACTGGCCTCCGCAGCCCTGACCCGCTCACAGGGACTGGCCCTCGCAGCCCTGACCCGCTCACAGGGACTGGCCCCCGCAGCCCTGACCCGCTCACAGGGACTGGCCCCCGCAGCCCTGACCTGCTCACAGGGACTGGCCCCCGCAACCCTGACCCGCTCACAGGGACTGGCCCCCGCAGCCCTGACCCGCTCACAGGGACTGGCCCCCGCAGCCCTGACCCGCTCACAGGGACTGGCCCCCGCAGCCCTCACACGCTCACAGGGACTGGCCCCCGCAGCCCTGACCCGCTCACAGCTATTTGCCACCGCAGCCATGACCCGATCACAGGCACTGTCCCACGCAGCCCTGTCCCGCTGACATGGACTGGCCCCCGCAGCCCTGACCACCTGACAGCTATTTGCCACCGCAGCCCTCGCCCGCTCACAGGGACTGGCCCCCGCAGCCCTGACCCGCTCACAGGGACTGGTCCCCGCAGCCGTGACCTGCTCACAGCTCTTTGCCACCGCAGCCCTGACCCGCTCACAGGGACTGGCCCCCTCAGCCATGACCCGATCACAGGCACTGTACCCCGCAGCCCTGTCCCCCTGACAGCTATTTGCCACCGCAGCCATGACCCGATCACAGGCACTGTCCCCCGCAGCCATGTCCCGCTGACATGGACTGGCCCCCGCAGCCCTGACAACCTGACAGCTATTTGCCACCGGAGCCCTCGCCCGCTCACAGGGACTGGCCCCCTCAGCCATGACCCGATCACAGGCACTGGCCCCCGCAGCCCTGTCCCGCTGACAGCTATTTGCCACCGCAGCCCTGGCCCGCTCACAGGGACTGGCCCCCGCAGCCCTGGCCCGCTCACAGGGACTGGCCCCCGCAGCCCTGGCCCGCTCACAGGGACTGGCCCCCGCAGCCCTGGCCCGCTCACAGGGACTGGCCCCCGCAGCCCTGGCCCGCTCACTGGGACTGGCCCCCGCAGCCCTGGCCCGCTCACAGGGACTGGCCCCCGCAGCCCTGGCCCGCTCACAGGGACTGGTCCCCGCAGGCCTGGCCCGCTCGCAGGGACTGGCCCCCGCAGCCCTGGCCCGCTCGCAGGGACTGGCCCCCGCAGCCCTGGCCCGCTCGCAGGGACTGGCCCCCGCAGCCCTGCCCGCTCGCAGGGACTGGCCCCCGCAACCCTGACCCGCTCGCAGGTCCTGGCCCCCGCAGCCCTGACCCACTCGCAGGGCCTGGCTCCCGCAGCCCTGACCCGCTCTCAGGGCCTGGCCCCCGCAGCCCTGATCCGCTCACAGGGCATGGCCCCTGCAGCAGTGACCCGCTCACAGGGCCTGGCCCCCGCAGCCCTGACCCGCTCACAGGGCCTGGCCCCCGCAGCCCTGACCCGCTCACAGGGCCTGGCCCCCGCAGCCCTGACCCGCTCACAGGGCCTGGCCCCCGCAGCCCTGACCCGCTCTCAGGGCCTGGCCCCCGCAGCCCTGATCCGCTCACAGGGCCTGGCCCCCGCAGCACTGACCCGCTCACAGGGCCTGGCCCCCGCAGCCCTGACCCGCTCACAGGGCCTGGCCCCCGCAGCCCTGACCCGCTCACAGGGCCTGGCCCCCGCAGCCCTGACCCGCTCACAGGGACTGGCCCCCGCAGCCCTGACCCGCTCACAGGGACAGGCCCCCGCAGCCCTGACCCGCTCACAGGGACTGGCCCCCGCAGCCCTGACCCGCTCACAGGGACTGGCCCCCGCAATCCTGACCCGCTCACAGGGACTGGCCCCCGCAGCCCTGACACGCTCACAGGGACTGGCCCCCGCAGCCCTGACCCGCTCACAGCTATTTGCCACCGCAGCCATGACCCGATCACAGGCACTCTCCCACGCAGCACTGTCCCGCTGACATGGACTGGCCCCCGCAGCCCTGACCACCTGACAGCTATTTGCCACCGCAGCCCTCGCCCGCTCACAGGGACTGGCCCCCGCAGCCCTGACCCGCTCACAGGGACTGGCCCCCGCAGCCCTGACCTGCTCACAGCTCTATGCCACCGCAGCCCTGACCCGCTCACAGGGAATGGCCCTCTCAGCCATGACCCGATCACAGGCACTGTACCCCGCAGCCCTGTCCCCCTGACAGCTATTTGCCACCACAGCCGTGGCCCGCTCACAGGGACTGGCCCCCGCAGCCCTGGCCCGCTCACAGGGACTGGCCCCCGCAGCCCTGGCCCGATCACAGGGACTGGCCCCCGCAGCCCTGGCCCGCTCACAGGGACTGGACCCCGCAGCCCTGGCCCGCTCACAGGGACTGGCACCCACAGCCCTGGCCCGCTCACAGGGACTGGCCCCCGCAGCCCTGGCCCGCTCACAGGGACTGGCCCCCGCAGCCCTGGCCCGCTCACAGGGACTGGCCCCCGCAGCCCTGGCCCGCTCACAGGGACTGGCCCCCGCAGCCCTGGCCCGCTCACAGGGACTGGCCCCCGCAGCCCTGGCCCGCTCACAGGTACTGGCCCCCGCAGCCCTGGCCCGCTCACAGGGACTGGCCCCCGCAGCCCTGGCCCGCTCACAGGGACTGGCCCCCGCAGCCCTGGCCCGCTCACAGGGACTGGCCCCCGCAGCCCTGGCCCGCTCACAGGGACTGGCCCCCGCAGCCAATACCCGCTCACAGGGACTGGCCCCCGCAGCCCTGACCCGCTCACAGGGACTGGCCCCCGCAGCCCTGACACGCTCACAGGGACTGGCCCCCTCAGCCATGACCCGATCATAGGCACTGTACCCCGCAGCCCTGTCCTGCTGACATGGACTGGCCCCCGCAGCCCTGACCCCCTGACAGCTATTTGCCACCGCAGCCCTGGCCCGCTAACACGGACTGGTCCCCGCAGCCCTGGCCCGCTCACAGGGACTGACCCCCGCAGCCCTGGCCCGCTCACAGGGACTGGCCCCCGCAGCCCTGACCGCTCACAGGGACTGGCCCCCGCAGCCATGACCCGTTCACAGGGACTGGCCCCCGCAGCCCTGACCCACTCACAGGGACTGGCCCCCGCAGCCCTGACTGCTCACAGGGACTGGCCCCCGCAGCCCTGACCCGCTGACAGGGACTGGCCCCCGCAGCCCTGACCCGCTGACAGGGACTGGCCCCCTCAGCCATGACCTGATCACAGGCACTGTACCCCGCAGCGCTGTCCTGCTGACATGGACTGGCCCCCGCAGCCCTGACCCCCTGACAGCTATTTGCCACCGCAGCCCTGGCCCGCTCACAGGGACTGGCCCCCTCAGCCATGACCCGATCACAGGCACTGTACCCCGCAGCCCTGGCCCGCTCACAGGGACTGGCCCCCGCAGCCCTGGCCCGCTCACAGGGACTGGCCCCCGCAGCCCTGGCCCGGTCACAGGGACTGGCCCCCGCAGCCCTGGCCCGCTCACAGGGACTGGCCCCCGCAGCCCTGACCGCTCACAGGGACTGGCCCCCGCAGCCATGACCCGCTCACAGGGACTGGCCCCCGCAGCCCTGACCCGCTCACAGGGACTGGCCCCCGCAGCCCTGACCGCTCACAGGGACTGGCCCCCGCAGCCCTGACCCGCTCACAGGGACTGGCCCCCGCAGCCCTGACCCGCTGACAGGGACTGACCCCCGCAGCCCTGACCCGCTCACATGGACTGGCCCCCGCAGCCCTGACCCGCTCACAGGGAATGGCCCCCGCAGCCCTGACCCGCTCACAGGGACTGGCCACCGCAGCCCTGACCCGCTCACAGGGACTGGCCCCCGCAGCCCTGACCCGCTCTCAGGGCCTGGCCCCCGCATCCCTGGCCCGCTCACAGGGACTGGCCCCCGCAGCCCTGGCCCGCTCACAGGGACTGGCCCCCGCAGCCCTGACCCGCTCACAGGGACTGGCCCCCGCAGCCCTGGCCCGCTCGCAGGGCCTGGCCCCCGCAGCCCTGACCCGCTCGCAGGGACTGGCCCCCCGCAGCCCTGACCCGCTCGCAGGGACTGGCCCCCGCAGCCCTGACCCGCTCGCAGGGACTGGCCCCCGCAGCCCTGACCCGCTCACAGCTATTTGCCACCGCAGCCATGACCCGATCACAGGCACTGTCCCACGCAGCCCTGTCCCGCTGACATGGACTGGCCCCCGCAGCCCTCACCACCTGACAGCTATTTGCCACCGCAGCCCTCGCCCGATCACAGGGACTGGCCCCCGCAGCCCTGACCCGCTCACAGGGACTGGCCCCCGCAGCCCTGACCTGCTCACAGCTCTTTGCCACCGCAGCCCTAACTTGCTCACAGGGACTGGCCCCCTCAGCCATGACCCGATCACAGGCACTGTACCCCGCAGCCCTGTCCCCCTGACAGCTATTTGCCACCGCAGCCATGACCCGATCTCAGGCACTGTCCCCCGCAGCCCTGTCCCGCTGACATGGACTGGCCCCCGCAGCCCTGACAACCTGACAGCTATTTGCTACCGCAGCCCTCGCCCGCTCACAGGGACTGGCCCCCGCAGCCCTGGCCCGCTCACAGGGACTGGCCCCCGCAGCCCTGACCTGCTCACAGCTCTTTGCCACCGCAGCCCTGACCCGCTCACAGGGACTGGCCCCCTCAGCCATGACCCGATCACAGGCACTGGCCCCCGCAGCCCTGTCCCGCTGACAGCTATTTGCCACCGCAGCCCTGGCCCGCTCACAGGGACTGGCCCCCGCAGCCCTGACCTGCTCACAGCTCTATGCCACCGCAGCCCTGACCCGCTCACAGGGAATGGCCCTCTCAGCCATGACCCGATCACAGGCACTGTACCCCGCAGCCCTGTCCCCCTGACAGCTATTTGCCACCACAGCCCTGGCCCGCTCACAGGGACTGGCCCCCGCAGCCCTGGCCCGCTCACAGGGACTGGCCCCCGCAGCCCTGGCCCGCTCACAGGGACTGGCCCCCGCAGCCCTGGCCCGCTCACAGGGACTGGACCCCGCAGCCCTGGCCCGCTCACAGGGACTGGACCCCGCAGCCCTGGCCCGCTCGCAGGGACTGGCCCCCGCAGCCCTGGCCCGCTCGCAGGGACTGGCCCCCGCAGCCCTGACCTGCTCACAGCTCTTTGCCACCGCAGCCCTAACTTGCTCACAGGGACTGGCCCCCTCAGCCATGACCCGATCACAGGCACTGTACCCCGCAGCCCTGTCCCCCTGACAGCTATTTGCCACCGCAGCCATGACCCGATCTCAGGCACTGTCCCCCGCAGCCCTGGCCCGCTCACAGGGACTGGCCCCCGCAGCCCTGGCCCGCTCATAGGGACTGGCCCCCGCAGCCCTGGCCCGCTCACAGGGACTGGCCCCCGCAGCCCTCACCGCTCACAGGGACTGGCCCCCGCAGCCCTGACCCGCTCACTGGGACTGGCCCCCGCAGCCCTGACCGCTCACAGGGACTGGCCCCCGCAGCCCTGACCCGCTGACAGGGACTGGCCCCCGCAGCCCTGACCCGCTGACAGGGACTGGCCCCCGCAGCCCTGACCCGCTCACAGGGAATAGCCCCCGCAGCCCTGACCCGCTCTCAGGGACTGGCCCCCGCAGGCCTGTCCCGCTGACATGGACTGGCCCCCGCAGCCCTGACCCCCTGACAGCTATTTGCCACCGCAGCCCTCACCCGCTAACAGGGACTGGCCCCCGCAGCCCTCACCCGCTCACAGGGACTGGCCCCCGCAGCCATGACCAGATCACAGGGACTGGCCCCCGCAGCCCTGTCCCGCTGACATGAACTGGCCCCCGCAGCCCTGACCACCTGACAGCTATTTGCCACCGCAGCCCTGGCCCGCTCACAGGGTCTGGCCCCCGCAGCCCTGGCCCTCTCACAGGGTCTTGCCCCCGCAGCCCTGTCCCGCTCACAGGGACTGGCCCCGCAGCCCTGGCCCGCTGACAGGGACTGGCTCCCGCATCCCTGGCCCGCACACAGGGACTGGCCCCAGCAGCCCTGGCCCGCTGACAGGGACTGGCCCCCGCAGCCCTGACCCGCTCACAGGGACTGGCCCCCGCAGCCCTGAGCCGCTCACAGGGACTGGCCCCCGCAGCCCTCACCCGCTCACAGGGACTGGCCCACGCAGCCCTGACCCGCTCACAGGGACTGGCCCCCGCAGCCCTGACCCGCTCACAGGGACTGGCCCCCGCAGCCCTGACCCGCTCACAGGCACCGTCCCCCGCAGCCTTGACCCGCTCACAGGCACTGTCCCCCGCAGCCCTGTCCCGCTGACATGGACTGGCCCCCGCAGCCCTGACCCCCTGACAGCGAATTGCCACCGCAGCCCTGACCCCCTGACAGCTATTTGCCACCGCAGCCCTGACCCGCTCACAGGGACTGACCCCCGCAGCCCTGACCCGCTCACAGGGACTGGCCCCCGCAGCCCTGACCCGCTCACAGGGACTCGCCCCCGCAGCCCTGACCCGCTCGCAGGGCCTGGCCCCCGCAGCCCTGACCCGCTCGCAGTGACTGGCCCCCCGCAGCCCTGACCCGCTCGCAGGGACTGGCCCCCGCAGCCCTGACCCGCTCGCAGGGACTGGCCCCGCAGCCCTGACCCGCTCACAGGGACTGGCCCCCGCAGCCCTCACACGCTCACAGGGACTGGCCCCCGCAGCCCTGACCCGCTCACAGCTATTTGCCACCGCAGCCATGACCCGATCACAGGCACTGTCCCACGCAGCCCTGTCCCGCTGACATGGACTGGCCCCCGCAGCCCTGACAACCTGACAGCTATTTGCCACCGCAGCCCTCGCCCGCTCACAGGGACTGGCCCCCGCAGCCCTGGCCCGCTCACAGGGACTGGCCCCCGCAGCCCTGACCTGCTCACAGCTCTTTGCCACCGCAGCCCTGACCCGCTCACAGGGACTGGCCCCCTCAGCCATGACCCGATCACAGGCACTGGCCCCCGCAGCCCTGTCCCGCTGACAGCTATTTGCCACCGCAGCCCTGGCCCGCTCACAGGGACTGGCCCCCGCAGCCCTGACCCGCTCACAGGGACTGGCCCCCGCAGCCCTGGCCCGCCCACAGGGACTAGCCCCCGCAGCCCTGGCCCGCTCACAGGGACTGGCCCCCGCTGCCCTGGCCCGCTCACAGGGACTGGCCCCCGCAGCCCTGGCCCGCTCACAGGGACTGGCCCCCGCAGCGCTGGCCCGCTCACAGGGACTGGCCCCCGCAGCCCTGGCCCGCTCACAGGGACTGGCCCCCGCAGCCCTGGCCCTCTCGCAGGGACTGGCCCCCGCAGCCCTGGCCCGCTCGCAGGGACTGGCCCCCGCAGCCCTGTCCTGCTCACAGCTCTTTGCCACGGCAGCCCTAACTTGCTCACAGGGACTGGCCCCCTCAGCCATGACCCGATCACAGGCACTGTACCCCGCAGCCCTGTCCCCCTGACAGCTATTTGCCACCGCAGCCATGACCCGATCTCAGGCACTGTCCCCCGCAGCCCTGGCCCGCTCACAGGGACTGGCCCCCGCAGCCCTGGCCCGCTCATAGGGACTGGCCCCCGCAGCCCTGGCCCGCTCACAGGGACTGGCCCCCGCAGCCCTCACCGCTCACAGGGACTGGCCCCCGCAGCCCTGACCCGCTCACTGGGACTGGCCCCCGCAGCCCTGACCGCTCACAGGGACTGGCCCCCGCAGCCCTGACCCGCTGACAGGGACTGGCCCCCGCAGCCCTGACCCGCTGACAGGGACTGGCCCCCGCAGCCCTGACCCGCTCACAGGGAATGGCCCCCGCAGCCCTGACCCGCTCACAGGGACTGGCCCCCGCAGGCCTGTCCCGCTGACATGGACTGGCCCCCGCAGCCCTGACCCCCTGACAGCTATTTGCCACCGCAGCCCTCACCCGCTAACAGGGACTGGCCCCCGCAGCCCTCACCCGCTCACAGGGACTGGCCCCCGCAGCCATGACCAGATCACAGGGACTGGCCCCCGCAGCCCTGTCCCGCTGACATGAACTGGCCCCCGCAGCCCTGACCACCTGACAGCTATTTGCCACCGCAGCCCTGGCCCGCTCACAGGGTCTGGCCCCCGCAGCCCTGGCCCTCTCACAGGGTCTTGCCCCCGCAGCCCTGTCCCGCTCACAGGGACTGGCCCCGCAGCCCTGGCCCGCTGACAGGGACTGGCTCCCGCATCCCTGGCCCGCACACAGGGACTGGCCCCAGCAGCCCTGGCCCGCTGACAGGGACTGGCCCCCGCAGCCCTGACCCGCTCACAGGGACTGGCCCCCGCAGCCCTGAGCCGCTCACAGGGACTGGCCCCCGCAGCACTTACCCGCTCACAGGGACTGGCCCACGCAGCCCTGACCCGCTCACAGGGACTGGCCCCCGCAGCCCTGACCCGCTCACAGGGACTGGCCCCCGCAGCCCTGACCCGCTCACAGGCACCGTCCCCCGCAGCCTTGACCCGCTCACAGGCACTGTCCCCCGCAGCCCTGTCCCGCTGACATGGACTGGCCCCCGCAGCCCTGACCCCCTGACAGCGAATTGCCACCGCAGCCCTGACCCCCTGACAGCTATTTGCCACCGCAGCCCTGACCCGCTCACAGCGACTGGCCCCCGCAGCCCTGACCCGCTCACAGGGACTGGCCCCCGCAGCCCTGACCCGCTCACAGGGACTGGCCCCCGCAGCCCTGCCCCGCTCACAGGGACTGGCCCCCGCAGCCCTGACCCGCAAACAGGGACTGGCCCCCGCAGCCCTCACCCGCTCACAGGGACTGGCCCCCGCAGCCGTGACCCGCTCACAGCTATTTGCCACCGCAGCCATGACCCGATCACAGGCACTGTCCCCCGCAGCCCTGTCCCGCTGACATGGACTGTCCCCCGCAGCCCTGACCCCCTGACAGCTATTTGCCCCCGCAGCCCTCGCCCGCTCACAGGGACTGGCCCCCGCAGCCCTCGCCCGCTCACAGGGACTGGCCCCCGCAGCCCTGACCCGCTCACAGGGACTGGCCCCCGCAGCCCTGACCCGCTCACAGCTATTTGCCACCGCAGCCCTCACCCGCTCACAGGGACTGGCCCCCTCAGCCATGACCCGATCACAGGCACTGTACCCCGCAGCCCTGTCCCGCTCACAGGGACTGGCCCCCGCAGCCCTGGCCCGCTCATAGGGACTGGCCCCCGCAGCCCTGGCCCGCTCACAGGGACTGGCCCCCGCAGCCCTCACCGCTCACTGGGACTGGCCCCCGCAGCCCTGACCCGCTCACTGGGACTGGCCCCCGCAGCCCTGACCGCTCACAGGGACTGGCCCCCGCAGCCCTGACCCGCTGACAGGGACTGGCCCCCGCAGCCCTGACCCGCTGACAGGGACTGGCCCCCGCAGCCCTGACCCGCTCACAGGGACTGGCCCCCGCAGCCCTGACCCGCTCACAGGGAATGGCCCCCGCAGCCCTGACCCGCTCACAGGGACTGGCCCCCGCAGCCCTGACCGGCTCACAGGGTCTGGCCCCCGCAGCCCTGACCCGCTCTCAGGGCCTGGCCCCCGCAGCCCTGACGCGCTCTCAGGGCCTGGCCCCCGCAGCCCTGACCCGCTCTCAGGGCCTGGCCCCCCGCAGCCCTGACCCGCTCACAGCGCCTGGCCCCCGCAGCCCTGACCCCCTCACAGGGCCTGGCCCCCGCAGCCCTGACCCGCTCTCAGGGCCTGGCCCCCGCAGCCCTGACCCGCTCACAGGGCCTGGCCCCTGCAGCCCTGACCCGCTCACAGGGACAGGCCCCCGCAGCCCTCACCCGCTCACAGGGACTGGCCCCCGCAGCCCTGACCCGCTCACAGGGACTGGCCCCCGCAATCCTGACCCGCTCACAGGGACTGGCCCCCGCAGCCCTGACACGCTCACAGGGACTGGCCCCCGCAGCCCTGACCCGCTCACAGCTATTTGCCACCGCAGCCATGACCCGATCACAGGCACTCTCCCACGCAGCACTGTCCCGCTGACATGGACTGGCCCCCGCAGCCCTGACCACCTGACAGCTATTTGCCACCGCAGCCCTCGCCCGCTCACAGGGACTGGCCCCCGCAGCCCTGACCTGCTCACAGCTCTATGCCACCGCAGCCCTGACCCGCTCACAGGGAATGGCCCTCTCAGCCATGACCCGATCACAGGCACTGTACCCCGCAGCCCTGTCCCCCTGACAGCTATTTGCCACCACAGCCCTGGCCCGCTCACAGGGACTGGCCCCCGCAGCCCTGGCCCGCTCACAGGGACTGGCCCCCGCAGCCCTGGCCCGCTCACAGGGACTGGCCCCCGCAGCCCTGGCCCGCTCACAGGGACTGGACCCCGCAGCCCTGGCCCGCTCACAGGGACTGGCACCCGCAGCCCTGGCCCGCTCACAGGGACTGGCCCCCGCAGCCCTTGCCCGCTCACAGGGACTGGCCCCCGCAGCCCTGACCCGCTCACAGGGACTGGCCCCCGCAGCCCTGGCCCGCTCACAGGGACTGGCCCCCGCAGCCCTGGCCCGCTCACAGGGACTGGCCCCCGCAGCCCTGGCCCGCTCACAGGGACTGGCCCCCGCAGCCCTGGCCCGCTCACAGGGACTGGCCCCCGCAGCCCTGGCCCGCTCACAGGGACTGGACCCCGCAGCCCTGGCCCGCTCACAGGGACTGGCACCCGCAGCCCTGGCCCGCTCACAGGGACTGGCCCCCGCAGCCCTTGCCCGCTCACAGGGAATGGCCCCCGCAGCCCTGACCCGCTCACAGGGACTGGCCCCCGCAGCCCTGGCCCGCTCACAGGGACTGGCCCCCGCAGCCCTGGCCCGCTCACAGGGACTGGCCCCCGCAGCCCTGGCCCGCTCACAGGGACTGGCCCCCGCAGCCCTGGCCCGCTCACAGGGACTGGCCCCCGCAGCCCTGGCCCGCTCACAGGGACTGGCCCCCGCAGCCCTGGCCCGCTCACAGGGACTGGCCCCCGCAGCCCTGGCCCGCTCACAGGGACTGGCCCCCGCAGCCAATACCCGCTCACAGGGACTGGCCCCCGCAGCCCTGACCCGCTCACAGGGACTGGCCCCCGCAGCCCTGACCCGCTCACAGGGACTGGCCCCCTCAGCCATGACCCGATCACAGGCACTGTACCCCGCAGCCGTGTCCCGCTGACATGGACTGGCCCCCGCAGCCCTGACCCCCTGACAGCTATTTGCCACCGCAGCCCTGGCCCGCTCACAGGGACTGGTCCCCGCAGCCCTGGCCCGCTCACAGGGACTGGCCCCCGCAGCCCTGGCCCGCTCATAGGGACTGGCCCCCGCAGCCCTGGCCCGCTCACAGGGACTGGCCCCCGCAGCCCTGACCGCTCACAGGGACTGGCCCCCGCAGCCATGACCCGTTCACAGGGACTGGCCCCCGCAGCCCTGACCCACTCACAGGGACTGGCCCCCGCAGCCCTGACTGCTCACAGGGACTGGCCCCCGCAGCCCTGACCCGCTGACAGGGACTGGCCCCCGCAGCCCTGACCCGCTGACAGGGACTGGCCCCCTCAGCCATGACCTGATCACAGGCACTGTACCCCGCAGCGCTGTCCCGCTGACATGGACTGGCCCCCGCAGCCCTGACCCCCTGACAGCTATTTGCCACCGCAGCCCTGGCCCGCTCACAGGGACTGGCCCCCTCAGCCATGACCCGATCACAGGCACTGTACCCCGCAGCCCTGTCCCGCTGACATGAACTGGCCCCCGCAGCCCTGACCCCTTGACAGCTATTTGCCACCGCAGCCCTGGCCCGCTGACAGGGACTGGCCCCCGCAGCCCTGGCCCGCTCACAGGGACTGGCCCCCGCAGCCCTGGCCCGCTGACAGGGACTGGCCCCCGTAGCCCTGGCCCGCTCACAGGGACTGGCCCCCGCAGCCCTGACCGCTCACAGGGACTGGCCCCCGCAGCCATGACCCGCTCACAGGGACTGGCCCCCGCAGCCCTGGCCCGCTCACAGGGACTGGCCCCCGCAGCCCTGGCCCGCTCACAGGGACTGGCCCCCGCAGCCCTGGCCCGCTCACAGGGACTGGCCCCCGCAGCCCTGGCCCGCTCACAGGGACTGGACCCCGCAGCCCTGGCCCGCTCACAGGGACTGGCACCCGCAGCCCTGGCCCGCTCACAGGGACTGGCCCCTGCAGCCCTTGCCCGCTCACAGGGACTGGCCCCCGCAGCCCTGACCCGCTCACAGGGACTGGCCCCCGCAGCCCTGGCCCGCTCACAGGGACTGGCCCCCGCAGCCCTGGCCCGCTCACAGGGACTGGCCCCCGCAGCCCTGGCCCGCTCACAGGGACTGGCCCCCGCAGCCCTGGCCCGCTCACAGGGACTGGCCCCCGCAGCCCTGGCCCGCTCACAGGGACTGGACCCCGCAGCCCTGGCCCGCTCACAGGGACTGGCACCCGCAGCCCTGGCCCGCTCACAGGGACTGGCCCCCGCAGCCCTTGCCCGCTCACAGGGAATGGCCCCCGCAGCCCTGACCCGCTCACAGGGACTGGCCCCCGCAGCCCTGGCCCGCTCACAGGGACTGGCCCCCGCAGCCCTGGCCCGCTCACAGGGACTGGCCCCCGCAGCCCTGGCCCGCTCACAGGGACTGGCCCCCGCAGCCCTGGCCCGCTCACAGGGACTGGCCCCCGCAGCCCTGGCCCGCTCACAGGGACTGGCCCCCGCAGCCCTGGCCCGCTCACAGGGACTGGCCCCCGCAGCCCTGGCCCGCTCACAGGGACTGGCCCCCGCAGCCAATACCCGCTCACAGGGACTGGCCCCCGCAGCCCTGACCCGCTCACAGGGACTGGCCCCCGCAGCCCTGACCCGCTCACAGGGACTGGCCCCCTCAGCCATGACCCGATCACAGGCACTGTACCCCGCAGCCGTGTCCCGCTGACATGGACTGGCCCCCGCAGCCCTGACCCCCTGACAGCTATTTGCCACCGCAGCCCTGGCCCGCTCACAGGGACTGGTCCCCGCAGCCCTGGCCCGCTCACAGGGACTGGCCCCCGCAGCCCTGGCCCGCTCATAGGGACTGGCCCCCGCAGCCCTGGCCCGCTCACAGGGACTTGCCCCCGCAGCCCTGACCGCTCACAGGGACTGGCCCCCGCAGCCATGACCCGTTCACAGGGACTGGCCCCCGCAGCCCTGACCCACTCACAGGGACTGGCCCCCGCAGCCCTGACTGCTCACAGGGACTGGCCCCCGCAGCCCTGACCCGCTGACAGGGACTGGCCCCCGCAGCCCTGACCCGCTGACAGGGACTGGCCCCCTCAGCCATGACCTGATCACAGGCACTGTACCCCGCAGCGCTGTCCCGCTGACATGGACTGGCCCCCGCAGCCCTGACCCCCTGACAGCTATTTGCCACCGCAGCCCTGGCCCGCTCACAGGGACTGGCCCCCTCAGCCATGACCCGATCACAGGCACTGTACCCCGCAGCCCTGTCCCGCTGACATGAACTGGCCCCCGCAGCCCTGACCCCTTGACAGCTATTTGCCACCGCAGCCCTGGCCCGCTGACAGGGACTGGCCCCCGCAGACCTGGCCCGCTCACAGGGACTGGCCCCCGCAGCCCTGGCCCGCTGACAGGGACTGGCCCCCGTAGCCCTGGCCCGCTCACAGGGACTGGCCCCCGCAGCCCTGACCGCTCACAGGGACTGGCCCCCGCAGCCATGACCCGCTCACAGGGACTGGCCCCCGCAGCCCTGACCCGCTCACAGGGACTGGCCCCCGCAGCCCTGACCGCTCACAGGGACTGGCCCCCGCAGCCCTGACCCGCTGACAGGGACTGGCCCCCGCAGCCCTGACCCGCTGACAGGGACTGACCCCCGCAGCCCTGACCCGCTCACAGGGACTGGCCTCCGCAGCCCTGACCCGCTCACAGGGACTGGCCCCCGCAGCCCTGACCCGCTCTCAGGGCCTGGCCCCCGCAGCCCTGGCCCGCTCACAGGGACTGGCCCCCGCAGCCCTGGCCCGCTCACAGGGACTGGCCCCCGCAGCCCTGACCCGCTCACAGGGACTGGCCCCCGCAGCCCTGGCCCGCTCGCAGGGACTGGCCCCCGCAGCCCTGCCTGCTCGCAGGTCCTGGCCCCCGCAGCCCTGACCCGCTCGCAGGGCCTGGCCCCCGCAGCCCTGACCCGCTCGCAGGGCCTGGCTCCCGCAGCCCTGACCCGCTCGCAGGGCCTGGCCCCCGCAGCCCTGACCCGCTCGCAGGGACTGGCCCCCCGCAGCCCTGACCCGCTCGCAGGGACTGGCCCCCGCAGCCCTGACCCGCTCGCAGGGACTGGCCCCCGCAGCCCTGACCCGCTCACAGGGACTGGCCCCCGCAGCCCTCACCCGCTCACAGGGACTGGCCCCCGCAGCCCTGACCCGCTCACAGCTATTTGCCACCGCAGCCATGACCCGATCACAGGCACTGTCCCACGCAGCCCTGTCCCGCTGACATGGACTGGCCCCCGCAGCCCTGACCACCTGACAGCTATTTGCCACCGCAGCCCTCGCCCGCTCACAAGGACTGGCCCCCGCAGCCCTGACCCGCTCACAGGGACTGGCCCCCGCAGCCCTGACCTGCTCACAGCTCTTTGCCACCGCAGCCCTAACTTGCTCACAGGGACTGGCCCCCTCAGCCATGACCCGATCACAGGCACTGTACCCCGCAGCCCTGTCCCCCTGACAGCTATTTGCCCCCGCAGCCCTGACCCGCTCACAGGGACTGGCCCCCGCAGCCCTGGCCCGCCCACAGGGACTAGCCCCCGCAGCCCTGGCCCGCTCACAGGGACTGGCCCCCGCTGCCCTGGCCCGCTCACAGGGACTGGCCCCCGCAACCCTGGCCCGCTCACAGGGACTGGCCCCCGCAGCGCTGGCCCGCTCACAGGTACTGGCCCCCGCAGCCCTGGCCCGCTCACCGGGACTGGCCCCCGCAGCCCTGGCCCGCTCGCAGGGACTGGCCCCCGCAGCCCTGGCCCGCTCGCAGGGACTGGCCCCCGCAGCCCTGCCCGCTCGCAGGGACTGGCCCCTGCAGCCCTGACCCGCTCGCAGGTCCTGGCCCCCGCAGCCCTGACCCGCTCGCAGGGCCTGGCTCCCGCAGCCCAGACCCGCTCTCAGGGCCTGGCCCCCGCAGCCCTGACCCGCTCTCTGTGCCTGGCCCCCGGATCCCTGATCCGCTCACAGGGCCTGGCCACCGCAGCACTGACCCGCTCACAGGGCCTGGCCCCCGCAGCCCTGACCCGCTCACAGGGCCTGGCCCCCGCAGCCCTGACCCGCTCACAGGGCCTGGCCCCCGCAGCCCTGAACCGCTCACAGGGCCTGGCCCCCGCATCCCTGACCCGCTCACAGGGACTGGCCCCCGCAGCCCTGACCCGCTCACAGGGACTGGCCCCCGCAGCCCTGGCCCGCTCACAGGGACTGGACCCCGCAGCCCTGGCCCGCTCACAGGGACTGGCACCCGCAGCCCTGGCCTGCTCACAGGGACTGGCCCCCGCAGCCCTTGCCCGCTCACAGGGACTGGCCCCCGCAGCCCTGACCCGCTCACAGGGACTGGCCCCCGCAGCCCTGGCCCGCTCACAGGGACTGGCCCCCGCAGCCCTGGCCCGCTCACAGGGACTGGCCCCCGCAGCCCTGGCCCGCTCACAGGGACTGGACCCCGCAGCCCTGGCCCGCTCACAGGGACTGGCACCCGCAGCCCTGGCCCGCTCACAGGGACTGGCCCCCGCAGCCCTTGCCCGCTCACAGGGACTGGCCCCCGCAGCCCTGACCCGCTCACAGGGACTGGCCCCCGCAGCCCTGGCCCGCTCACAGGGACTGGCCCCCGCAGCCCTGGCCCGCTCACAGGGACTGGCCCCCGCAGCCCTGGCCCGCTCACAGGGACTGGCCCCCGCAGCCCTGGCCCGCTCACAGGGACTGGCCCCCGCAGCCCTGGCCCGCTCACAGGGACTGGACCCCGCAGCCCTGGCCCGCTCACAGGGACTGGCACCCGCAGCCCTGGCCCGCTCACAGGGACTGGCCCCCGCAGCCCTTGCCCGCTCACAGGGAATGGCCCCCGCAGCCCTGACCCGCTCACAGGGACTGGCCCCCGCAGCCCTGGCCCGCTCACAGGGACTGGCCCCCGCAGCCCTGGCCCGCTCACAGGGACTGGCCCCCGCAGCCCTGGCCCGCTCACAGGGACTGGCCCCCGCAGCCCTGGCCCGCTCACAGGGACTGGCCCCCGCAGCCCTGGCCCGCTCACAGGGACTGGCCCCCGCAGCCCTGGCCCGCTCACAGGGACTGGCCCCCGCAGCCCTGGCCCGCTCACAGGGACTGGCCCCCGCAGCCAATACCCGCTCACAGGGACTGGCCCCCGCAGCCCTGACCCGCTCACAGGGACTGGCCCCCGCAGCCCTGACCCGCTCACAGGGACTGGCCCCCTCAGCCATGACCCGATCACAGGCACTGTACCCCGCAGCCGTGTCCCGCTGACATGGACTGGCCCCCGCAGCCCTGACCCCCTGACAGCTATTTGCCACCGCAGCCCTGGCCCGCTCACAGGGACTGGTCCCCGCAGCCCTGGCCCGCTCACAGGGACTGGCCCCCGCAGCCCTGGCCCGCTCATAGGGACTGGCCCCCGCAGCCCTGGCCCGCTCACAGGGACTGGCCCCCGCAGCCCTGACCGCTCACAGGGACTGGCCCCCGCAGCCATGACCCGTTCACAGGGACTGGCCCCCGCAGCCCTGACCCACTCACAGGGACTGGCCCCCGCAGCCCTGACTGCTCACAGGGACTGGCCCCCGCAGCCCTGACCCGCTGACAGGGACTGGCCCCCGCAGCCCTGACCCGCTGACAGGGACTGGCCCCCTCAGCCATGACCTGATCACAGGCACTGTACCCCGCAGCGCTGTCCCGCTGACATGGACTGGCCCCCGCAGCCCTGACCCCCTGACAGCTATTTGCCACCGCAGCCCTGGCCCGCTCACAGGGACTGGCCCCCTCAGCCATGACCCGATCACAGGCACTGTACCCCGCAGCCCTGTCCCGCTGACATGAACTGGCCCCCGCAGCCCTGACCCCTTGACAGCTATTTGCCACCGCAGCCCTGGCCCGCTGACAGGGACTGGCCCCCGCAGCCCTGGCCCGCTCACAGGGACTGGCCCCCGCAGCCCTGGCCCGCTGACAGGGACTGGCCCCCGTAGCCCTGGCCCGCTCACAGGGACTGGCCCCCGCAGCCCTGACCGCTCACAGGGACTGGCCCCCGCAGCCATGACCCGCTCACAGGGACTGGCCCCCGCAGCCCTGGCCCGCTCACAGGGACTGGCCCCCGCAGCCCTGGCCCGCTCACAGGGACTGGCCCCCGCAGCCCTGGCCCGCTCACAGGGACTGGCCCCCGCAGCCCTGGCCCGCTCACAGGGACTGGACCCCGCAGCCCTGGCCCGCTCACAGGGACTGGCACCCGCAGCCCTGGCCCGCTCACAGGGACTGGCCCCTGCAGCCCTTGCCCGCTCACAGGGACTGGCCCCCGCAGCCCTGACCCGCTCACAGGGACTGGCCCCCGCAGCCCTGGCCCGCTCACAGGGACTGGCCCCCGCAGCCCTGGCCCGCTCACAGGGACTGGCCCCCGCAGCCCTGGCCCGCTCACAGGGACTGGCCCCCGCAGCCCTGGCCCGCTCACAGGGACTGGCCCCCGCAGCCCTGGCCCGCTCACAGGGACTGGACCCCGCAGCCCTGGCCCGCTCACAGGGACTGGCACCCGCAGCCCTGGCCCGCTCACAGGGACTGGCCCCCGCAGCCCTTGCCCGCTCACAGGGAATGGCCCCCGCAGCCCTGACCCGCTCACAGGGACTGGCCCCCGCAGCCCTGGCCCGCTCACAGGGACTGGCCCCCGCAGCCCTGGCCCGCTCACAGGGACTGGCCCCCGCAGCCCTGGCCCGCTCACAGGGACTGGCCCCCGCAGCCCTGGCCCGCTCACAGGGACTGGCCCCCGCAGCCCTGGCCCGCTCACAGGGACTGGCCCCCGCAGCCCTGGCCCGCTCACAGGGACTGGCCCCCGCAGCCCTGGCCCGCTCACAGGGACTGGCCCCCGCAGCCAATACCCGCTCACAGGGACTGGCCCCCGCAGCCCTGACCCGCTCACAGGGACTGGCCCCCGCAGCCCTGACCCGCTCACAGGGACTGGCCCCCTCAGCCATGACCCGATCACAGGCACTGTACCCCGCAGCCGTGTCCCGCTGACATGGACTGGCCCCCGCAGCCCTGACCCCCTGACAGCTATTTGCCACCGCAGCCCTGGCCCGCTCACAGGGACTGGTCCCCGCAGCCCTGGCCCGCTCACAGGGACTGGCCCCCGCAGCCCTGGCCCGCTCATAGGGACTGGCCCCCGCAGCCCTGGCCCGCTCACAGGGACTTGCCCCCGCAGCCCTGACCGCTCACAGGGACTGGCCCCCGCAGCCATGACCCGTTCACAGGGACTGGCCCCCGCAGCCCTGACCCACTCACAGGGACTGGCCCCCGCAGCCCTGACTGCTCACAGGGACTGGCCCCCGCAGCCCTGACCCGCTGACAGGGACTGGCCCCCGCAGCCCTGACCCGCTGACAGGGACTGGCCCCCTCAGCCATGACCTGATCACAGGCACTGTACCCCGCAGCGCTGTCCCGCTGACATGGACTGGCCCCCGCAGCCCTGACCCCCTGACAGCTATTTGCCACCGCAGCCCTGGCCCGCTCACAGGGACTGGCCCCCTCAGCCATGACCCGATCACAGGCACTGTACCCCGCAGCCCTGTCCCGCTGACATGAACTGGCCCCCGCAGCCCTGACCCCTTGACAGCTATTTGCCACCGCAGCCCTGGCCCGCTGACAGGGACTGGCCCCCGCAGACCTGGCCCGCTCACAGGGACTGGCCCCCGCAGCCCTGGCCCGCTGACAGGGACTGGCCCCCGTAGCCCTGGCCCGCTCACAGGGACTGGCCCCCGCAGCCCTGACCGCTCACAGGGACTGGCCCCCGCAGCCATGACCCGCTCACAGGGACTGGCCCCCGCAGCCCTGACCCGCTCACAGGGACTGGCCCCCGCAGCCCTGACCGCTCACAGGGACTGGCCCCCGCAGCCCTGACCCGCTGACAGGGACTGGCCCCCGCAGCCCTGACCCGCTGACAGGGACTGACCCCCGCAGCCCTGACCCGCTCACAGGGACTGGCCTCCGCAGCCCTGACCCGCTCACAGGGACTGGCCCCCGCAGCCCTGACCCGCTCTCAGGGCCTGGCCCCCGCAGCCCTGGCCCGCTCACAGGGACTGGCCCCCGCAGCCCTGGCCCGCTCACAGGGACTGGCCCCCGCAGCCCTGACCCGCTCACAGGGACTGGCCCCCGCAGCCCTGGCCCGCTCGCAGGGACTGGCCCCCGCAGCCCTGCCTGCTCGCAGGTCCTGGCCCCCGCAGCCCTGACCCGCTCGCAGGGCCTGGCCCCCGCAGCCCTGACCCGCTCGCAGGGCCTGGCTCCCGCAGCCCTGACCCGCTCGCAGGGCCTGGCCCCCGCAGCCCTGACCCGCTCGCAGGGACTGGCCCCCCGCAGCCCTGACCCGCTCGCAGGGACTGGCCCCCGCAGCCCTGACCCGCTCGCAGGGACTGGCCCCCGCAGCCCTGACCCGCTCACAGGGACTGGCCCCCGCAGCCCTCACCCGCTCACAGGGACTGGCCCCCGCAGCCCTGACCCGCTCACAGCTATTTGCCACCGCAGCCATGACCCGATCACAGGCACTGTCCCACGCAGCCCTGTCCCGCTGACATGGACTGGCCCCCGCAGCCCTGACCACCTGACAGCTATTTGCCACCGCAGCCCTCGCCCGCTCACAAGGACTGGCCCCCGCAGCCCTGACCCGCTCACAGGGACTGGCCCCCGCAGCCCTGACCTGCTCACAGCTCTTTGCCACCGCAGCCCTAACTTGCTCACAGGGACTGGCCCCCTCAGCCATGACCCGATCACAGGCACTGTACCCCGCAGCCCTGTCCCCCTGACAGCTATTTGCCCCCGCAGCCCTGACCCGCTCACAGGGACTGGCCCCCGCAGCCCTGGCCCGCCCACAGGGACTAGCCCCCGCAGCCCTGGCCCGCTCACAGGGACTGGCCCCCGCTGCCCTGGCCCGCTCACAGGGACTGGCCCCCGCAACCCTGGCCCGCTCACAGGGACTGGCCCCCGCAGCGCTGGCCCGCTCACAGGTACTGGCCCCCGCAGCCCTGGCCCGCTCACCGGGACTGGCCCCCGCAGCCCTGGCCCGCTCGCAGGGACTGGCCCCCGCAGCCCTGGCCCGCTCGCAGGGACTGGCCCCCGCAGCCCTGCCCGCTCGCAGGGACTGGCCCCTGCAGCCCTGACCCGCTCGCAGGTCCTGGCCCCCGCAGCCCTGACCCGCTCGCAGGGCCTGGCTCCCGCAGCCCAGACCCGCTCTCAGGGCCTGGCCCCCGCAGCCCTGACCCGCTCTCTGTGCCTGGCCCCCGGATCCCTGATCCGCTCACAGGGCCTGGCCCCCGCAGCACTGACCCGCTCACAGGGCCTGGCCCCCGCAGCCCTGACCCGCTCACAGGGCCTGGCCCCCGCAGCCCTGACCCGCTCACAGGGCCTGGCCCCCGCAGCCCTGAACCGCTCACAGGGCCTGGCCCCCGCATCCCTGACCCGCTCACAGGGACTGGCCCCCGCAGCCCTGACCCGCTCACAGGGACTGGCCCCCGCAGCCCTGTCCCGCTCACAGGGACTGGCCCCCGCAGCCCTGACCCGCTCACAGGGACTGGCCCCCGCAGCCCTGACCCGCTCACTGGGACTGGCCCCCGCAGCCCTCACACGCTCACAGGGACTGGCCCCCGCAGCCCTGACCCGCTCACAGCTATTTGCCACCGCAGCCATGACCTGATCACAGGCACTGTCCCCCGCAGCCCTGTCCCGCTGACATGGACTGGCCCCCGCAGCCCTGACCACCTGACAGCTATTTGCCACCGCAGCCCTCGCCCGCTCACAGGGACTGGCCCCCGCAGCCCTGACCCGCTCACAGGGACTGGCCCCTGCAGCCCTGACCCGCTCTCAGCTCTTTTCCACCGCAGCCCTCACCCGCTCACAGGGACTGGCCCCCTCAGCCATGACCCGATCACAGGCACTGTACCCCGCAGCCCTGCCCCGCTGACATGGACTGGCCCCCGCAGCCCTGACCCCCTGACAGCTATTTGCCTCCGCAGGCCTGGCCCGCTCACAGGGACTGGCACCCGCAGCCCTGCCCCGCTCACAGGGACTGGCCCCCGCAGCCCTGGCCCGCTCACAGGGACTGGCCCCCGCAGCCCTGGCCCGCTCACAGGGACTGGCCCCCGCAGCCCTGGCCCGCTCACAGGGACTGGCCACCGCAGCCCTGGCCCGCTCACAGGGACTGGCCCCCGCAGCCCTGGCCCGCTCACAGGGACTGGCCCCCGCAGCCCTGGCCCGCTCAGAGGGACTGGCCCCCGCAGCCCTGGCCCGCTCACAGGGACTGGCCTCCGCAGCCCTGACCCGCTCACAGGGACTGGCCCTCGCAGCCCTGACCCGCTCACAGGGACTGGCCCCCGCAGCCCTGACCCGCTCACAGGGACTGGCCCCCGCAGCCCTGACCCGCTCACAGGGACTGGCCCCCGCAACCCTGACCCGCTCACAGGGACTGGCCCCCGCAGCCCTGACCCGCTCACAGGGACTGGCCCCCGCAGCCCTGACCCGCTCACAGGGACTGGCCCCCGCAGCCCTCACACGCTCACAGGGACTGGCCCCCGCAGCCCTGACCCGCTCACAGCTATTTGCCACCGCAGCCATGACCCGATCACAGGCACTGTCCCACGCAGCCCTGTCCCGCTGACATGGACTGGCCCCCGCAGCCCTGACCACCTGACAGCTATTTGCCACCGCAGCCCTCGCCCGCTCACAGGGACTGGCCCCCGCAGCCCTGACCCGCTCACAGGGACTGGTCCCCGCAGCCGTGACCTGCTCACAGCTCTTTGCCACCGCAGCCCTGACCCGCTCACAGGGACTGGCCCCCTCAGCCATGACCCGATCACAGGCACTGTACCCCGCAGCCCTGTCCCCCTGACAGCTATTTGCCACCGCAGCCATGACCCGATCACAGGCACTGTCCCCCGCAGCCATGTCCCGCTGACATGGACTGGCCCCCGCAGCCCTGACAACCTGACAGCTATTTGCCACCGGAACCCTCGCCCGCTCACAGGGACTGGCCCCCTCAGCCATGACCCGATCACACGCACTGGCCCCCGCAGCCCTGTCCCGCTGACAGCTATTTGCCACCGCAGCCCTGGCCCGCTCACAGGGACTGGCCCCCGCAGCCCTGGCCCGCTCACAGGGACTGGCCCCCGCAGCCCTGGCCCGCTCACAGGGACTGGCCCCCGCAGCCCTGGCCCGCTCACAGGGACTGGCCCCCGCAGCCCTGGCCCGCTCACTGGGACTGGCCCCCGCAGCCCTGGCCCGCTCACAGGGACTGGCCCCCGCAGCCCTGGCCCGCTCACAGGGACTGGTCCCCGCAGGCCTGGCCCGCTCACAGGGACTGGCCCCCGCAGCCCTGGCCCGCTCGCAGGGACTGGCCCCCGCAGCCCTGGCCCGCTCGCAGGGACTGGCCCCCGCAGCCCTGCCCGCTCGCAGGGACTGGCCCCCGCAACCCTGACCCGCTCGCAGGTCCTGGCCCCCGCAGCCCTGACCCACTCGCAGGGCCTGGCTCCCGCAGCCCTGACCCGCTCTCAGGGCCTGGCCCCCGCAGCCCTGATCCGCTCACAGGGCATGGCCCCTGCAGCAGTGACCCGCTCACAGGGCCTGGCCCCCGCAGCCCTGACCCGCTCACAGGGCCTGGCCCCCATTGCCCTGACCCGCTCACAGGGCCTGGCCCCCGCAGCCCTGACCCGCTCACAGGGCCTGGCCCCCGCAGCCCTGACCCGCTCTCAGGGCCTGGCCCCCGCAGCCCTGATCCGCTCACAGGGCCTGGCCCCCGCAGCACTGACCCGCTCACAGGGCCTGGCCCCCGCAGCCCTGACCCGCTCACAGGGCCTGGCCCCCGCAGCCCTGACCCGCTCACAGGGCCTGGCCCCCGCAGCCCTGACCCGCTCACAGGGACTGGCCCCCGCAATCCTGACCCGCTCACAGGGACTGGCCCCCGCAGCCCTGACACGCTCACAGGGACTGGCCCCCGCAGCCCTGACCCGCTCACAGCTATTTGCCACCGCAGCCATGACCCGATCACAGGCACTCTCCCACGCAGCACTGTCCCGCTGACATGGACTAGCCCCCGCAGCCCTGACCACCTGACAGCTATTTGCCACCGCAGCCCTCGCCCGCTCACAGGGACTGGCCCCCGCAGCCCTGACCCGCTCACAGGGACTGGCCCCCGCAGCCCTGACCTGCTCACAGCTCTATGCCACCGCAGCCCTGACCCGCTCACAGGGAATGGCCCTCTCAGCCATGACCCGATCACAGGCACTGTACCCCGCAGCCCTGTCCCCCTGACAGCTATTTGCCACCACAGCCGTGGCCCGCTCACAGGGACTGGCCCCCGCAGCCCTGGCCCGCTCACAGGGACTGGCCCCCGCAGCCCTGGCCCGCTCACAGGGACTGGCCCCCGCAGCCCTGGCCCGCTCACAGGGACTGGACCCCGCAGCCCTGGCCCGCTCACAGGGACTGGCACCCACAGCCCTGGCCCGCTCACAGGGACTGGCCCCCGCAGCCCTGGCCCGCTTACAGGGACTGGCCCCCGCAGCCCTGGCCCGCTCACAGGGACTGGCCCCCGCAGCCCTGGCCCGCTCACAGGGACTGGCCCCCGCAGCCCTGGCCCGCTCACAGGGACTGGCCCCCGCAGCCCTGGCCCGCTCACAGGTACTGGCCCCCGCAGCCCTGGCCCGCTCACAGGGACTGGCCCCCGCAGCCCTGGCCCGCTCACAGGGACTGGCCCCCGCAGCCCTGGCCCGCTCACAGGGACTGGCCCCCGCAGCCCTGGCCCGCTCACAGGGACTGGCCCCCGCAGCCCTGGCCCGCTCACAGGGACTGGCCCCCGCAGCCAATACCCGCTCACAGGGACTGGCCCCCGCAGCCCTGACCCCCTCACAGGGACTGGCCCCCGCAGCCCTGACACGCTCACAGGGACTGGCCCCCTCAGCCATGACCCGATCATAGGCACTGTACCCCGCAGCCCTGTCCTGCTGACATGGACTGGCCCCCGCAGCCCTGACCCCATGACAGCTATTTGCCACCGCAGCCCTGGCCAGCTAACACGGACTGGTCCCCGCAGCCCTGGCCCGCTCACAGGGACTGACCCCCGCAGCCCTGGCCCGCTCACAGGGACTGGCCCCCGCAGCCCTGACCGCTCACAGGGACTGGCCCCCGCAGCCATGACCCGTTCACAGGGACTGGCCCCCGCAGCCCTGACCCACTCACAGGGACTGGCCCCCGCAGCCCTGACTGCTCACAGGGACTGGCCCCCGCAGCCCTGACCCGCTGACAGCGACTGGCCCCCGCAGCCCTGACCCGCTGACAGGGACTGGCCCCCTCAGCCATGACCTGATCACAGGCACTGTACCCCGCAGCGCTGTCCCGCTGACATGGACTGGCCCCCGCAGCCCTGACCCCCTGACAGCTATTTGCCACCACAGCCCTGGCCCGCTCACAGGGACTGGCCCCCTCAGCCATGACCCGATCACAGGCACTGTACCCCGCAGCCCTGGCCCGCTCACAGGGACTGGCCCCCGCAGCCCTGGCCCGCTCACAGGGACTGGCCCCCGCAGCCCTGGCCCGGTCACAGGGACTGGCCCCCGCAGCCCTGGCCCGCTCACAGGGACTGGCCCCCGCAGCCCTGACCGCTCACAGGGACTGGCCCCCGCAGCCATGACCCGCTCACAGGGACTGGCCCCCGCAGCCCTGACCCGCTCACAGGGACTGGCCCCCGCAGCCCTGACCGCTCACAGGGACTGGCCCCCGCAGCCCTGACCCGCTCACAGGGACTGGCCCCCGCAGCCCTGACCCGCTGACAGGGACTGACCCCCGCAGCCCTGACCCGCTCACAGGGACTGGCCCCCGCAGCCCTGACCCGCTCACAGGGAATGGCCCCCGCAGCCCTGACCCGCTCATAGGGACTGGCCACCGCAGCCCTGACCCGCTCACAGGGACTGGCCCCCGCAGCCCTGACCCGCTCTCAGGGCCTGGCCCCCGCAGCCCTGGCCCGCTCACAGGGACTGGCCCCCGCAGCCCTGGCCCGCTCACAGGGACTGGCCCCCGCAGCCCTGACCCGCTCACAGGGACTGGCCCCCGCAGCCCTGGCCCGCTCGCAGGGCCTGGCCCCCGCAGCCCTGACCCGCTCGCAGGGACTGGCCCCCCGCAGCCCTGAAAGCTCGCAGGGACTGGCCCCCGCAGCCCTGACCCGCTCGCAGGGACTGGCCCCCGCAGCCCTGACCCGCTCACAGCTATTTGCCACCGCAGCCATGACCCGATCACAGGCACTGTCCCACGCAGCCCTGTCCCGCTGACATGGACTGGCCCCCGCAGCCCTCACCACCTGACAGCTATTTGCCACCGCAGCCCTCGCCCGATCACAGGGACTGGCCCCCGCAGCCCTGACCCGCTCACAGGGACTGGCCCCCGCAGCCCTGACCTGCTCACAGCTCTTTGCCACCGCAGCCCTAACTTGCTCACAGGGACTGGCCCCCTCAGCCATGACCCGATCACAGGCACTGTACCCCGCAGCCCTGTCCCCCTGACAGCTATTTGCCACCGCAGCCATGACCCGATCTCAGGCACTGTCCCCCGCAGCCCTGTCCCGCTGACATGGACAGGCCCCCGCAGCCCTGACAACCTGACAGCTATTTGCCACCGCAGCCCTCGCCCGCTCACAGGGACTGGCCCCCGCAGCCCTGGCCCGCTCACAGGGACTGGCCCCCGCAGCCCTGACCTGCTCACAGCTCTTTGCCACCGCAGCCCTGACCCGCTCACAGGGACTGGCCCCCTCAGCCATGACCCGATCACAGGCACTGGCCCCCGCAGCCCTGTCCCGCTGACAGCTATTTGCCACCGCAGCCCTGGCCCGCTCACAGGGACTGGCCCCCGCAGCCCTGACCTGCTCACAGCTCTATGCCACCACAGCCCTGACCCGCTCACAGGGAATGGCCCTCTCAGCCATGACCCGATCACAGGCACTGTACCCCGCAGCCCTGTCCCCCTGACAGCTATTTGCCACCACAGCCCTGGCCCGCTCACAGGGACTGGCCCCCGCAGCCCTGGCCCGCTCACAGGGACTGGCCCCCGCAGCCCTGGCCCGCTCACAGGGACTGGCCCCCGCAGCCCTGGCCCGCTCACAGGGACTGGACCCCGCAGCCCTGGCCCGCTCACAGGGACTGGACCCCGCAGCCCTGGCCCGCTCACAGGGACTGGCACCTGCAGCCCTGGCCCGCTCACAGGGACTGGCCCCCGCAGCCCTGGCCCGCTCACAGGGACTGGCCCCCGCAGCCCTGGCCCGCTCACAGGGACTGGCCCCCGCAGCCCTGGCCCGCTCACAGGGACTGGCCCCCGCAGCCCTGGCCCGCTCACAGGGACTGGCCCCCGCAGCCCTGGCCCGCTCACAGGGACTGGCCCCCGCAGCCCTGGCCCGCTCACAGGGACTGGCCCCCGCAGCCCTGGCCCGCTCACAGGGACTGGCCCCCGCAGCCCTGGCCCGCTCACAGGGACTGGCCCCCGCAGCCCTGGCCCGCTCACAGGGACTGGCCCCCGCAGCCAATACCCGCTCACAGGGACTGGCCCCCGCAGCCCTGACCCGCTCACAGGGACTGGTCCCCGCAGCCCTGACCCGCTCACAGGGACTGGCCCCCTCAGCCATGACCCGATCACAGGCACTGTACCCCGCAGCCCTGTCCTGCTGACATGGACTGGCCCACGCAGCCCTGACCCCCTGACAGCTATTTGCCACCGCAGCCCTGGCCCGCTCACAGGGACTGGTCCCCGCATCCCTGGCCCGCTCATAGGGACTGGCCCCCGCAGCCCTGGCCCGCTCACAGGGACTGGCCCCCGCAGCCCTGACCGCTCACAGGGACTGGCCCCCGCAGCCATGACCCGTTCACAGGGACTGGCCCCCGCAGCCCTGACCCACTCACACGGACTGGCCCCCGCAGCCCTGACTGCTCACAGGGACTGGCCCCCGCAGCCCTGACCCGCTGACAGGGACTGGCCCCCGCAGCCCTGACCCGCTGACAGGGACTGGCCCCCTCAGCCATGACCTGATCACAGGCACTGTACCCCGCAGCGCTGTCCCGCTGACATGGACTGGCCCCCGCAGCCCTGACCCCCTGACAGCTATTTGCCACCGCAGCCCTGGCCCGCTCACAGGGACTGGCCCCCTCAGCCATGACCCGATCACAGGCACTGTACCCCGCAGCCCTGGCCCGCTCACAGGGACTGGCCCCCGCAGCCCTGGCCCGCTCACAGGGACTGGCCCCCGCAGCCCTGGCCCGCTCACAGGGACTGGCCCCCGCAGCCCTGGCCCGCTCACAGGGACTGGCCCCCGCAGCCCTGACCGCTCACAGGGACTGGCCCCCGCAGCCATGACCCGCTCACAGGGACTGGCCCCCGCAGCCCTGACCCGCTCACAGGGACTGGCCCCCGCAGCCCTGACCGCTCACAGGGACTGGCCCCCGCAGCCCTGACCCGCTGACAGGGACTGGCCCCCGCAGCCCTGACCCGCTGACAGGGACTGACCCCCGCAGCCCTGACCCGCTCACAGGGACTGGCCCCCGCAGCCCTGACCCGCTCACAGGGAATGGCCCCCGCAGCCCTGACCCGCTCACAGGGACTGGCCACCGCAGCCCTGACCCGCTCGCAGGGACTGGCCCCCGCAGCCCTGACCCGCTCTCAGGGCCTGGCCCCCGCAGCCCTGGCCCGCTCACAGGGACTGGCCCCCGCAGCCCTGGCCCGCTCACAGGGACTGGCCCCCGCAGCCCTGACCCGCTCACAGGGACTGGCCCCCGCAGCCCTGGCCCGCTCGCAGGGCCTGGCCCCCGCAGCCCTGACCCGCTCGCAGGGACTGGCCCCCGCAGCCCTGACCCGCTCGCAGGGACTGGCCCCCGCAGCCCTGACCCGCTCGCAGGGACTGGCCCCCGCAGCCCTGACCCGCTCACAGGGTCTGGCCCCTGCAGCCCTCACACGCTCACAGGGACTGGCCCCCGCAGCCCTGACCCGCTCACAGCTATTTGCCACCGCAGCCATGACCCGATCACAGGCACTGTCCCACGCAGCCCTGTCCCGCTGACATGGACTGGCCCCCGCAGCCCTGACCACCTGACAGCTATTTGCCACCGCAGCCCTCGCCCGCTCACAGGGACTGGCCCCCGCAGCCCTGACCCGCTCACAGGGACTGGCCCCCGCAGCCCTGACCTGCTCACAGCTCTTTGCCTCCGCAGCCCTAACTTGCTCACAGGGACTGGCCCCCTCAGCCATGACCCGATCACAGGCACTGTACCCCGCAGCCCTGTCCCCCTGACAGCTATTTGCCACCGCAGCCATGACCCGATCTCAGGCACTGTCCCCCGCAGCCCTGTCCCGCTGACATGGACTGGCCCCCGCAGCCCTGGCCCGCTCACAGGGACTGGCCCCCGCAGCCCTGGCCCGCTCACAGGGACTGGCCCCCGCAGCCCTGGCCCGCTCACAGGGACTGGCCCCCGCAGCCCTGACCCGCTCACAGGGACTGGCCCCCGCAGCCCTGACCCGCTCACAGGGACTGGCCCCCGCAGCCCTGACCCGCTCACAAGGACTGGCCCCCGCAGCCCTGACCCGCTCACAGGGACTGGCCCCCGCAGCCCTGACCCGCTCACAGGGACTGGCCCCCGCAGCCCTGACCCGCTCACAGGGACTGGCCCCCGCAGCCCTCACACGCTCACAGGGACTGGCCCCCGCAGCCCTGACCCGCTCACAGCTATTTGCCACCGCAGCCATGACCCGATCACAGGCACTGTCCCACGCAGCCCTGTCCCGCTGACATGGACTGGCCCCCGCAGCCCTGACCACCTGACAGCTATTTGCCACCGCAGCCCTCGCCCGCTCACAGGGACTGGCCCCCGCAGCCCTGACCCGCTCACAGGGACTGGCCCCCGCAGCCCTGACCTGCTCACAGCTCTTTGCCACCGCAGCCCTGACCCGCTCACAGGGACTGGCCCCCTCAGCCATGACCCGATCACAGGCACTGTACCCCGCAGCCCTGTCCCCCTGACAGCTATTTACCACCGCAGCCATGACCCGATCACAGGCACTGTCCCCCGCAGCCATGTCCCGCTGACATGGACTGGCCCCCGCAGCCCTGACAACCTGACAGCTATTTGCCACCGGATCCCTCGCCCGCTCACAGGGACTGGCCCCCTCTGCCATGACCCGATCACAGGCACTGGCCCCCGCAGCCCTGTCCCGCTGACAGCTATTTGCCACCGCAGCCCTGGCCCGCTCACAGTGACTGGCCCCCGCATCCCTGGCCCGCTCACAGGGACTGGCCCCCGCAGCCCTGGCCCGCTCACAGGGACTGGCCCCCGCAGCCCTGGCCCGCTCACAGGGACTGGCCCCCGCAGCCCTGGCCCGCTCACTGGGACTGGCCCCCGCAGCCCTGGCCCGCTCACAGGGACTGGCCCCCGCAGCCCTGGCCCGCTCACAGGGTCTGGTCCCCGCAGCCCTGGCCCGCTCACAGGGACTGGCCCCCGCAGCCCTGGCCCGCTCGCAGGGACTGGCCCCCGCAGCCCTGGCCCGCTCGCAGGGACTGGCCCCCGCAGCCCTGCCCGCTCGCAGGGACTGGCCCCCGCAGCCCTGACCCGCTCGCAGGTCCTGGCCCCCGCAGCCCTGACCCGCTCGCAGGGCCTGGCTCCCGCAGCCCTGACCCGCTCTCAGGGCCTGGCCCCCGCAGCCCTGATCCGCTCACAGGGCATGGCCCCCGCAGCAGTGACCCGCTCACAGGGCCTGGCCCCCGCAGCCCTGACCCGCTCACAGGGCCTGGCCCCCGCAGCCCTGACCCGCTCACAGGGCCTGGCCCCCGCAGCCCTGACCCGCTCACAGGGCCTGGCCCCCGCAGCCCTGACCCGCTCTCAGGGCCTGGCCCCCGCAGCCCTGATCCGCTCACAGGGCCTGGCCCCCGCAGCACTGACCCGCTCACAGGGCCTGGCCCCCGCAGCCCTGACCCGCTCACAGGGCCTGGCCCCCGCAGCCCTGACCCGCTCACAGGGCCTGGCCCCCGCAGCCCTGACCCGCTCACAGGGCCTGGCCCCCGCAGCCCTGACCCGCTCAAAGGGACTGGCCCCCGCAGCCCTGACCCGCTCACATGACTGGCCCCCGCAGCCCTGACCCGCTCACAGGGACTGGCCCCCGCAGCCCTGACCCGCTCACAGGGACTGGCCCCCGCAGCCCTGACCCGCTCACAGGGACTGGCCCCCGCAGCCCTGACCCGCTCACTGGGACTGGCCCCCGCAGCCCTCACACGCTCATAGGGACTGGCCCCCGCAGCCCTGACCCGCTCACAGCTTTTTGCCACCGCAGCCATGACCCGATCACAGGCACTGTCCCCCGCAGCCCTGTCCCGCTGACATGGACTGGCCCCCGCAGCCCTGACCACCTGACAGCTATTTGCTACCGCAGCCCTCGCCCGCTCACAGGGACTGGCCCCTGCAGCCATGACCCGCTCACAGGGACTGGCCCCCGCAGCCCTGACCCGCTCTCAGCTCTTTGCCACCGCAGCCCTCACCCGCTCACAGGGACTGGCCCCCTCAGCCATGACCCGATCACAGGCACTGTACCCCGCAGCCCTGTCCCGCTGACATGGACTGGCCCCCGCAGCCCTGACCCCCTGACAGCTATTTGCCACCGCAGCCCTGGCCCGCTCACAGGGACTGGCACCCGCAGCCCTGGCCCGCTCACAGGGACTAGCCCCCGCAGCCCTGGCCCGCTCACAGGGACTGGCCCCTGCAGCCCTGGCCCGCTCACAGGGACTGGCTCCCGCAGCCCCGGCCCGCTCACAGGGTCTGGCGCCCGCAGCCCTGGCACGCTCACAGGGACTGGCCCCCGCAGCCCTGGCCCGCTCACAGGGACTGGCCCCCGCAGCCCTGACCCGCTCACAGGGACTGGCCCCCGCAGCCCTGACCCGCTCACAGGGACTGGCCCCCGCAGCCCTGACCCGCTCTCAGGGCCTGGCCCCCGCAGCCCCGACCCGCTCTCAGGGCCTGGCCCCCGCAGCCCCGACCCGCTCTCAGGGCCTGGCCCCCGCAGCCCCGACCCGCTCACAGGGCCTGGCCCCCGCTGCCCCGACCCGCTCACAGGGCCTGGCCCCCGCAGCCCCGACCCGCTCACAGGGACTGGCCCCCGCAGCCCTGACCCGCTCACAGGGACTGGCCCCCGCATCCCTGACCCGCTCACAGGGACTGGCCCCCGCAGCCCTGTCCCGCTGACATGGACTGGCCCCCGCAGCCCTGACCACCTGACAGCTATTTGCCACCGCAGCCCTCGCCCGCTCGCAGGGCCTGTCCCCCGCAGCCCTGACCCGCTCGCAGGGCCTGGCTCCCACAGCCCTGACCACCTGACAGCTATTTGCCACCGCAGCCCTCGCCCGCTCACTGGGACTGGCCCCCGCAGCCCTGTCCCGCTCACAGGGACTGGCCCCCGCAGCCCTGACCCGCTCACAGGGACTGGCCCCCGAAACCCTGACCCGCTCACAGGGACTGGCCCCCGCAGCCCTGACCCGCTCACAGGGACTGGCCCCCGCAGCCCTCACACGCTCACAGGGACTGGCCCCCGCAGCCCTGACCCGCTCACAGCTATTTGCCACCGCAGGCATGACCCGCTCACAGGGACTGGCCCCCTCAGCCATGACCCGATCACAGGCACTGTACCCCGCAGCCCTGTCCCGCTGACATGGACTGGCCCCCGCAGCCCTGACCCCCTGACAGCTATTTGCCACCGCAGCCCTGGCCCGCTCACAGGGACTCGCACCCGCAGCCCTGGCCCGCTCACAGGGACTGGCCCCCGCAGCCCTGGCCCGCTCACAGGGACTGGCCCCTGCAGCCCTGGCCCGCTCACAGGGACTGGCTCCCGCAGCCCTGGCCCGCTCACAGGGTCTGGCGCCCGCAGCCCTGGCCCGCTCACAGGGACTGGCCCCCGCAGCCCTGACCCGCTCACAGGGACTGGCCCCCGCAGCCCTGACCCGCTCACAGGGACTGGCCCCCGCAGCCCTGACCCGCTCTCAGGGCCTGGCCCCCGCAGCCCTGACCCGCTCTCAGGGCCTGGCCCCCGCAGCCCTGACCCGCTCTCAGGGCCTGGCCCCCGCAGCCCCGACCCGCTCACAGGGCCTGTCCCCCGCTGCCCCGACCCGCTCAGAGGGCCTGGCCCCCGCAGCCCCGACCCGCTCACAGGGACTGGCCCCCGCAGCCCTGACCCGCTCACAGGGACTGGCCCCCGCATCCCTGACCCGCTCACAGGGACTGGCCCCCGCAGCCCTGTCCCGCTGACATGGACTGGCCCCCGCAGCCCTGACCACCTGACAGCTATTTGCCACCGCAGCCCTCGCCCGCTAACAGGGACTGGCACCCGCAGCCCTCACCCGCTCACAGGGACTGGCCACCGCAGCCATGACCCGATCACAGGGACTGGCCCCCGCAGCCCTGTCCCGCTGACATGGACTGGCCCCCGCAGCCCTGACCCGCTGACAGCTATTTGCCACCGCAGCCCTGACCCCCTGACAGCTATTTGCCACCGCAGCCCTGGCCCGCTCACAGGGACTGGCCCCCGCAGCCCTGGCCCACTCACAGGGACTGGCCCCCCCAGCCCTGGCCCGCTCACAGGGACTGGCCCCCGCAGCCCTGACCCGCTCACAGGGACTGGCCCCCGCAGCCCGCACCCGCTCCCAGCGACTGGCCCCCGCAGCCCTGACCCCCTGACAGCTATTTGCCACAGCAGCCCTCGCCCGCTCACAGGGACTGGCCCCCGCAGCCTTGAACCGCTCACAGGGACTGGCCCCCGCAGCCCTGACCCGCTCACAGGGACTGGCCCCCGCAGCCCTGACCCGCTCACGGGGACTGGCCCCCGCAGCCCTGACCCGCTCACAGGGACTGGCCCCCGCAGCCCTGACCCAGTCTCAGGGACTGGCCCCCGCAGCCCTGACCCGCTCACAGGGACTGGCCCCCGCAGCCCTGACCGGCTCACAGGGACTGGCCCCCGCAGCCCTGACCCGCTCACAGGGACTGGCCCCCGCAGCCCTGACCGGCTGACAGGTACTGGCCCCCGCAGCCCTGACGCGCTCACAGGGACTGGCCCCTGCAGCCCTCACCCCCTAACAGGGACTGGGCCCCGCAGCACTCACCCGCTCACTGGGACTGGCCCCCGCAGCCATGACCCGATCACAGGCACTGTCCCCCGCAGCCCTGTCCCGCTGACATGGACTGGCCCCCGCAGCCCTGACCCCCTGACAGCTATTTGCCACCGCAGCCCTCACCCGCTAACAGGGACTGGCACCCGCAGCCCTCACCCGCTCACAGGGACTGGCCCCCGCAGCCATGACCCGCTCACAGGGACTGGCCCCCGCAGCCCTGACCCGCTCACAGGGACTGGCCCCCGCAGCCCTGGCCCGCTCACAGGGACTGGCCCCCGCAGCCCTGACCCGCTCACAGGGACTGGTCCCCGCTGCCCTGACCCGCTCACAGGGACTGGCCCCCGCAGCCCTGACCCGCTCATAGGGACTGGCCCCCGCAGCCCTGACCCGCTCACAGGCACTGTACCCCGCAGCCCTGTCCCCCTGACAGCTATTTGCCACAGCAGCCCTCGCCCGCTCACAGGGACTGGCCCCCGCAGCCCTGACCCGATCACAGGGACTGACCCCCGCAGCCCTGACCCGCTCACAGGGACTGGCCCCCGCAGCCCTGACCCGTTCACAGGGGCTGGCCCCCGCAGCCCTGACCCGCTCACAGGGACTGGCCCCCGCAGCCCTGACCCGCTCACAGGTACTGGCCCCCGCAGCCCTCACCCGCTCACAGGGACTGGCCCCCGCAGCCCTGACCCCCTGACAGCTATTTGCCACAGCAGCCCTCGCCCTCTCACAGGGACTGGCCCCCGCAGCCCTGACCCGCTCACAGGGACTGGCCCCCGCAGCCCTGACCCGCTCACAGGGACTGGCCCCCGCAGCCATGACCCGAACACAGGTACTGTACCCCGCAGCCCTGTCCCGCTGACATGGACTGGCCCCCGCAGCCCTGACCCCGTGACAGCTATTTGCCTCCGCAGCCCTCGCCCGCTCACCGGGACTGGCCCCCTCAGCCCTGACCCGCTCACAGGGACTGGCCCCCGCAGCCCAGACCCGCTCACAGCTATTTGCCACCGCAGCCCTCACCCCCTCACAGGGACTGGCCCCCGCAGCCATGACCCGAACACAGGTACTGTACCCCGCAGCCCTGTCCCGCTGACATTGACTGGCCCCCGCAGCCCTGACCCCCTGACAGCTATTTGCCTCCGCAGCCCTCGCCCGCTCACCGGGACTGGCACCCTCAGCCCTGACCCGCTCACAGGGACTGGCCCCCGCAGCCGTGACCCGCTCACAGGGACTGGCCCCCGCAGCCCTGACCCGCTCAGAGGGACTGGCCCCCGCAGCCCTGACCCGCTCACAGGGACTGGCCCCCGCAGCCCTGACCCGCTCACGGGGACTGGCCCCCGCAGCCCTGACCCGCTCACGGGGACTGGCCCCCGCAGCCCTGACCCGCTCACGGGGACTGGCCCGCGCAGCCCTGACCCGCTCACGGGGACTGGCCCCCGCAGCCCTGACCCGCTCTCAGGGACTGGCCCCCGCAGCCCTGACCCGCTCACAGGGACTGGCCCCCGCAGCCCTGACCCGCTCACAGGGACTGGCCCCCGCAGCCCTGACCTGCTGACAGGTACTGGCCCCCGCAGCCCTGACGCGCTCACAGGGACTGGCCCCTGCAGCCCTCACCCCCTAACAGGGACTGGGCCCCGCAGCCCTCACCCGCTCACAGGGACTGGCCCCCGCAGCCATGACCCGATCACAGGCACTGTCCCCCGCAGCCCTGTCCCGCTGACATGGACTGGCCCCCGCAGCCCTGACCCCCTGACAGCTATTTGCCACCGCAGCCCTCACCCGCTAACAGGGACTGGCACCCGCAGCCCTCACCCGCTCACAGGGACTGGCCACCGCAGCCATGACCCGATCACAGGGACTGGCCCCCGCAGCCCTGTCCCGCTGACATGGACTGGCCCCCGCAGCCCTGACCACCTGACAGCTATTTGCCACCGCAGCCCTCGCCCGCTAACAGGGACTGGCACCCGCAGCCCTCACCCGCTCACAGGGACTGGCCACCGCAGCCATGACCCGATCACAGGGACTGGCCCCCGCAGCCCTGTCCCGCTGACATGGACTGGCCCCCGCAGCCCTGACCCGCTGACAGCTATTTGCCACCGCAGCCCTGACCCCCTGACAGCTATTTGCCACCGCAGCCCTGGCCCGCTCACAGGGACTGGCCCCCGCAGCCCTGGCCCACTCACAGGGACTGGCCCCCCCAGCCCTGGCCCGCTCACAGGGACTGGCCCCCGCAGCCCTGACCCGCTCACAGGGACTGGCCCCCGCAGCCCGCACCCGCTCACAGCGACTGGCCCCCGCAGCCCTGACCCCCTGACAGCTATTTGCCACAGCAGCCCTCGCCCGCTCACAGGGACTGGCCCCCGCAGCCTTGACCCGCTCACAGGGACTGGCCCCCGCAGCCCTGACCCGCTCACAGGGACTGGCCCCCGCAGCCCTGACCCGCTCACGGGGACTGGCCCCCGCAGCCCTGACCCGCTCACAGGGACTGGCCCCCGCAGCCCTGACCCAGTCTCAGGGACTGGCCCCCGCAGCCCTGACCCGCTCACAGGGACTGGCCCCCGCAGCCCTGACCCGCTCACAGGGACTGGCCCCCGCAGCCCTGACCGGCTGACACGTACTGGCCCCCGCAGCCCTGACGCGCTCACAGGGACTGGCCCCTGCAGCCCTCACCCCCTAACAGGGACTGGGCCCCGCAGCACTCACCCGCTCACTGGGACTGGCCCCCGCAGCCATGACCCGATCACAGGCACTGTCCCCCGCAGCCCTGTCCCGCTGACATGGACTGGCCCCCGCATCCCTGACCCCCTGACAGCTATTTGCCACCGCAGCCCTCACCCGCTAACAGGGACTGGCACCCGCAGCCCTCACCCGCTCACAGGGACTGGCCCCCGCAGCCATGACCCGCTCACAGGGACTGGCCCCCGCAGCCCTGACCCGCTCACAGGGACTGGCCCCCGCAGCCCTGACCCGCTCACAGGGACTGGCCCCCGCAGCCCTGACCCGCTCACAGGGACTGGTCCCCGCTGCCCTGACCCGCTCACAGGGACTGGCCCCCGCAGCCCTGACCCGCTCATAGGGACTGGCCCCCGCAGCCCTGACCCGCTCACAGGCACTGTACCCCGCAGCCCTGTCCCCCTGACAGCTATTTGCCACAGCAGCCCTCGCCCGCTCACAGGGACTGGCCCCCGCAGCCCTGACCCGATCACAGGGACTGACCCCCGCAGCCCTGACCCGCTCACAGGGACTGGCCCCCGCAGCCCTGACCCGTTCACAGGGGCTGGCCCCCGCAGCCCTGACCCGCTCACAGGGACTGGCCCCCGCAGCCCTGACCCGCTCACAGGTACTGGCCCCCGCAGCCCTCACCCGCTCACAGGGACTGGCCCCCGCAGCCCTGACCCCCTGACAGCTATTTGCCACAGCAGCCCTCGCCCGCTCACAGGGACTGGCCCCCGCAGCCCTGACCCGCTCACAGGGACTGGCCCCCGCAGCCCTGACCCGCTCACAGGGACTGGCCCCCGCAGCCATGACCCGAACACAGGTACTGTACCCCGCAGCCCTGTCCCGCTGACATGGACTGGCCCCCGCAGCCCTGACCCCGTGACAGCTATTTGCCTCCGCAGCCCTCGCCCGCTCACCGGGACTGGCCCCCTCAGCCCTGACCCGCTCACAGGGACTGGCCCCCGCAGCCCAGACCCGCTCACAGCTATTTGCCACCGCAGCCCTCACCCCCTCACAGGGACTGGCCCCCGCAGCCATGACCCGAACACAGGTACTGTACCCCGCAGCCCTGTCCCGCTGACATGGACTGGCCCCCGCAGCCCTGACCCCCTGACAGCTATTTGCCTCCGCAGCCCTCGCCCGCTCACCGGGACTGGCCCCCTCAGCCCTGACCCGCTCACAGGGACTGGCCCCCGCAGCCGTGACCCGCTCACAGGGACTGGCCCCCGCAGCCCTGACCCGCTCAGAGGGACTGGCCCCCGCAGCCCTGACCCGCTCACAGGGACTGGCCCCCGCAGCCCTGACCCGCTCACGGGGACTGGCCCCCGCAGCCCTGACCCGCTCACGGGGACTGGCCCCCGCAGCCCTGACCCGCTCACGGGGACTGGCCCGCGCAGCCCTGACCCGCTCACGGGGACTGGCCCCCGCAGCCCTGACCCGCTCTCAGGGACTGGCCCCCGCAGCCCTGACCCGCTCACAGGGACTGGCCCCCGCAGCCCTGACCCGCTCACAGGGACTGGCCCCCGCAGCCCTGACCTGCTGACAGGTACTGGCCCCCGCAGCCCTGACGCGCTCACAGGGACTGGCCCCTGCAGCCCTCACCCCCTAACAGGGACTGGGCCCCGCAGCCCTCACCCGCTCACAGGGACTGGCCCCCGCAGCCATGACCCGATCACAGGCACTGTCCCCCGCAGCCCTGTCCCGCTGACATGGACTGGCCCCCGCAGCCCTGACCCCCTGACAGCTATTTGCCACCGCAGCCCTCACCCGCTAACAGGGACTGGCACCCGCAGCCCTCACCCGCTCACAGGGACTGGCCACCGCAGCCATGACCCGATCACAGGGACTGGCCCCCGCAGCCCTGTCCCGCTGACATGGACTGGCCCCCGCAGCCCTGACCCGCTGACAGCTATTTGCCACCGCAGCCCTGACCCCCTGACAGCTATTTGCCACCGCAGCCCTGGCCCGCTCACAGGGACTGGCCCCCGCAGCCCTGGCCCGCTCACAGGGACTGGCCCCCGCAGCCCTCACCCGCTCTCAGGGACTGGCCACCGCAGCCATGACCCGATCACAGGGACTGGCCCCCGCAGCCCTGTCCCGCTGACATGGACTGGCCCCCGCAGCCCTGACCCGCTGACAGCTATTTGCCACCGCAGCCCTGACCCCCTGACAGCTATTTGCCACCGCAGCCCTGGCCCGCTCACAGGGACTGGCCCCCGCAGCCCTGGCCCACTCACAGGGACTGGCCCCCGCAGCCCTGGCCCGCTCACAGGGACTGGCCCCCGCAGCCCTGACCCGCTCACAGGGCCTGGCCCCCGCAGCCCTGACCCGCTCACAGGGCCTGGCCCCCGCAGCCCTGACCCGCTCTCAGGGCCTGGCCCCCGCAGCCCTGATCCGCTCACAGGGCCTGGCCCCCGCAGCACTGACCCGCTCACAGGGCCTGGCCCCCGCAGCCCTGACCCGCTCACAGGGCCTGGCCCCCGCAGCCCTGACCCGCTCACAGGGCCTGGCCCCCGCAGCCCTGACCCGCTCACAGGGCCTGGCCCCCGCAGCCCTGACCCGCTCAAAGGGACTGGCCCCCGCAGCCCTGACCCGCTCACATGACTGGCCCCCGCAGCCCTGACCCGCTCACAGGGACTGGCCCCCGCAGCCCTGACCCGCTCACAGGGACTGGCCCCCGCAGCCCTGACCCGCTCACTGGGACTGGCCCCCGCAGCCCTCACACGCTCATAGGGACTGGCCCCCGCAGCCCTGACCCGCTCACAGCTTTTTGCCACCGCAGCCATGACCCGATCACAGGCACTGTCCCCCGCAGCCCTGTCCCGCTGACATGGACTGGCCCCCGCAGCCCTGACCACCTGACAGCTATTTGCTACCGCAGCCCTCGCCCGCTCACAGGGACTGGCCCCCGCAGCCATGACCCGCTCACAGGGACTGGCCCCCGCAGCCCTGACCCGCTCTCAGCTATTTGCCACCACAGCCCTCACCCGCTCACAGGGACTGGCCCCCTCAGCCATGACCCGATCACAGGCACTGTACCCCGCAGCCCTGTCCCGCTGACATGGACAGGCCCCCGCATCCCTGACCCCCTGACAGCTATTTGCCACCGCAGCCCTGGCCCGCTCACAGGGACTGGCACCCGCAGCCCTGGCCCGCTCACAGGGACTGGCCCCCGCAGCCCTGGCCCGCTCACAGGGACTGGCCCCCGCAGCCCTGGCCCGCTCACAGGGACTGGCCCCCGCAGCCCTGGCCCGCTCACAGGGACTGGCCCCCGCAGCCCTGGCCCGCTCACAGGGACTGGCGCCCGCAGCCCTGGCCCGCTCACAGGGACTGGCCCCCGCAGCCCTGGCCCGCTCACAGGGACTGGCCCCCGCAGCCCTGACCCGCTCACAGGGACTGGCCCCTGCAGCCCTGACCCGCTCACAGGGACTGGCCCCCCGCAGCCCTGACCTGCTCACAGGGACTGGCCCCCGCAGCCCTGACCCGCTCACAGCTATTTGCCACCGCAGCCATCTCCCGATCACAGGCACTGTCCCCCGCAGCCCTGTCCCGCTGACATGGACTGGCCCTCGCAGCCCCGACCACCTGACAGCTATTTGCCACCGCAGCCCTCGCCCGCTCACTGGGACTGGCCCCCGCAGCCCTGACCCGCTCACTGGGACTGGCCCCCGCAGCCCTGACCCGCTCTCAGCTCTTTGCCACCGCAGCCCTAACTTGCTCACAGGGACTGGCCCCCTCAGCCATGACCCGATCACAGGCACTGTACCCCGCAGCCCTGTCCCGCTGACATGGACTGGCCCCCGCAGCCCTGACCCCCTGACAGCTATTTGCCACCGCAGCCCTGGCCCGCTCACAGGGACTGGCACCCGCAGCCCTGGCCCGCTCACAGGGACTGGCCCCCGCAGCCCTGGCCCGCTCACAGGGACTGGCCCCTGCAGCCCTGGCCCGCTCACAGGGACTGGCTCCCGCAGCCCTGGCCCGCTCACAGGGTCTGGCGCCCGCAGCCCTGGCCCGCTCACAGGGACTGGCCCCCGCAGCCCTGGCCCGCTCACAGGGACTGGCCCCCGCAGCCCTGACCCGCTCACAGGGACTGGCCCCCGCAGCCCTGACCCGCTCACAGGGACTGGCCCCCGCAGCCCTGACCCGCTCTCAGGGACTGGCCCCCGCAGCCCTGACCCGCTCTCAGGGCCTGGCCCCCGCAGCCCTGACCCGCTCTCAGGGCCTGGCCCCCGCAGCCCCGACCCGCTCACAGGGCCTGGCCCCCGCTGCCCCGACCCGCTCACAGGGCCTGGCCCCCGCAGCCCCGACCCGCTCACAGGGACTGGCCCCCGCAGCCCCGACCCGCTCACAGGGACTGGCCCCCGCATCCCTGACCCGCTCACAGGGACTGGCCCCCGCAGCCCTGTCCCGCTGACATGGACTGGCCCCCGCAGCCCTGACCACCTGACAGCTATTTGCCACCGCAGCCCTCGCCCGCTCGCAGGGCCTGTCCCCCGCAGCCCTGTCCCGCTCGCAGGGCCTGGCTCCCACAGCCCTGACCACCTGACAGCTATTTGCCACCGCAGCCCTCACCCGCTCACAGGGACTGGCCCCCGCAGCCCTGGCCCGCTCACAGGGACTGGCCCCCGCAGCCCTGACCCGCTCACAGGGACTGGCCCCCGAAACCCTGACCCGCTCACAGGGACTGGCCCCCGCAGCCCTGACCCGCTCACAGGGACTGGCCCCCGCAGCCCTCACACGCTCACAGGGACTGGCCCCCGCAGCCCTGACCCGATCACAGGCACTGTACCCCGCAGCCCTGTCCCGCTGACATGGACTGGCCCCCGCAGCCCTGACCACCTGACAGCTATTTGCCCCCACAGCCCTGGCCCGCTCACAGGGACTGGCCCCCGCAGCCCTGACCCGCTCACTGGGACTGGCCCCCGCAGCCCTGACCCGCTCTCAGCTCTTTGCCACCGCAGCCCTCACCCGCTCACAGGGACTGGCCCCCTCAGCCATGACCCGATCACAGGCACTGTACCCCGCAGCCCTGTCCCGCTGACATGGACTGGCCCCCGCAGCCCTGACCCCCTGACAGCTATTTGCCACCGCAGCCCTGGCCCGCTCACAGGGACTGGCACCCGCAGCCCTGGCCCGCTCACAGGGACTGGCCCCCGCAGCCCTGGCCCGCTCACAGGGACTGGCCCCTGCAGCCCTGGCCCGCTCACAGGGACTGGCTCCCGCAGCCCTGGCCCGCTCACAGGGTCTGGCGCCCGCAGCCCTGGCCCGCTCACAGGGACTGGCCCCCGCAGCCCTGACCCGCTCACAGGGACTGGCCCCCGCAGCCCTGACCCGCTCACAGGGACTGGCCCCCGCAGCCCTGACCCGCTCTCAGGGCCTGGCCCCCGCAGCCCTGACCCGCTCTCAGGGCCTGGCCCCCGCAGCCCTGACCCGCTCTCAGGGCCTGGCCCCCGCAGCCCCGACCCGCTCACAGGGCCTGGCCCCCGCTGCCCCGACCCGCTCACAGGGCCTGGCCCCCGCAGCCCCGACCCGCTCACAGGGACTGGCCCCCGCAGCCCTGACCCGCTCACAGGGACTGGCCCCCGCATCCCTGACCCGCTCACAGGGACTGGCCCCCGCAGCCCTGTCCCGCTGACATGGACTGGCCCTCGCAGCCCTGACCACCTGACAGCTATTTGCCACCGCAGCCCTCGCCCGCTAACAGGGACTGGCACCCGCAGCCCTCACCCGCTCACAGGGACTGGCCACCGCAGCCATGACCCGATCACAGGGACTGGCCCCCGCAGCCCTGTCCCGCTGACATGGACTGGCCCCCGCAGCCCTGACCCGCTCACAGGGACTGGCCCCCGCAGCCCTGACCGGCTCACAGGGACTGGCCCCCGCAGCCCTGACCCGCTCACAGGGACTGGCCCCCGCAGCCCTGACCGGCTGACAGGTACTGGCCCCCGCAGCCCTGACGCGCTCACAGGGACTGGCCCCTGCAGCCCTCACCCCCTAACAGGGACTGGGCCCCGCAGCACTCACCCGCTCACTGGGACTGGCCCCCGCAGCCATGACCCGATCACAGGCACTGTCCCCCGCAGCCCTGTCCCGCTGACATGGACTGGCCCCCGCAGCCCTGACCCCCTGACAGCTATTTGCCACCGCAGCCCTCACCCGCTAACAGGGACTGGCACCCGCAGCCCTCACCCGCTCACAGGGACTGGCCCCCGCAGCCATGACCCGCTCACAGGGACTGGCCCCCGCAGCCCTGACCCGCTCACAGGGACTGGCCCCCGCAGCCCTGACCCGCTCACAGGGACTGGCCCCCGCAGCCCTGACCCGCTCACAGGGACTGGTCCCCGCTGCCCTGACCCGCTCACAGGGACTGGCCCCCGCAGCCCTGACCCGCTCATAGGGACTGGCCCCCGCAGCCCTGACCCGCTCACAGGCACTGTACCCCGCAGCCCTGTCCCCCTGACAGCTATTTGCCACAGCAGCCCTCGCCCGCTCACAGGGACTGGCCCCCGCAGCCCTGACCCGATCACAGGGACTGACCCCCGCAGCCCTGACCCGCTCACAGGGACTGGCCCCCGCAGCCCTGACCCGTTCACAGGGGCTGGCCCCCGCAGCCCTGACCGGCTCACAGGGACTGGCCCCCGCAGCCCTGACCCGCTCACAGGTAGTGGCCCCCGCAGCCCTCACCCGCTCACAGGGACTGGCCCCCGCAGCCCTGACCCCCTGACAGCTATTTGCCACAGCAGCCCTCGCCCGCTCACAGGGACTGGCCCCCGCAGCCCTGACCCGCTCACAGGGACTGGCCCCCGCAGCCCTGACCCGCTCACAGGGACTGGCCCCCGCAGCCATGACCCGAACACAGGTACTGTACCCCGCAGCCCTGTCCCGCTGACATGGACTGGCCCCCGCAGCCCTGACCCCGTGACAGCTATTTGCCACCGCAGCCCTCGCCCGCTCACCGGGACTGGCCCCCTCAGCCCTGACCCGCTCACAGGGACTGGCCCCCGCAGCCCAGACCCGCTCACAGCTATTTGCCACCGCAGCCCTCACCCCCTCACAGGGACTGGCCCCCGCAGCCATGACCCGAACACAGGTACTGTACCCCGCAGCCCTGTCCCGCTGACATGGACGGGCCCCCGCAGCCCTGACCCCCTGACAGCTATTTGCCTCCGCAGCCCTCGCCCGGTCACCGGGACTGGCCCCCTCAGCCCTGACCCGCTCACAGGGACTGGCCCCCGCAGCCGTGACCCGCTCACAGGGACTGGCCCCCGCAGCCCTGACCCGCTCACAGGGACTGGCCCCCGCAGCCCTGACCCGCTCTCAGGGCCTGGCCCCCGCAGCCCTGACCCGCTCACGGGGACTGGCCCCCGCAGCCCTGACCCGCTCACGGGGACTGGCCCCCGCAGCCCTGACCCGCTCACGGGGACTGGCCCCCGCAGCCCTGACCCGCTCACGGGGACTGGCCCCCGCAGCCCTGACCCGCTCTCAGGGACTGGCCCCCGCAGCCCTGACCCGCTCACAGGGACTGGCCCCCGCAGCCCTGACCCGCTCACAGGGACTGGCCCCCGCAGCCCTGACCTGCTGACAGGTACTGGCCCCCGCAGCCCTGACGCGCTCACAGGGACTGGCCCCTGCAGCCCTCACCCCCTAACAGGGACTGGGCCCCGCAGCCCTCACCCGCTCACAGGGACTGGCCCCCGCAGCCATGACCCGATCACAGGCACTGTCCCCCGCAGCCCTGTCCCGCTGACATGGACTGGCCCCCGCAGCCCTGACCGCCTGACAGCTATTTGCCACCGCAGCCCTCACCCGCTAACAGGGACTGGCACCCGCAGCCCTCACCCGCTCACAGGGACTGGCCACCGCAGCCATGACCCGATCACAGGGACTGGCCCCCGCAGCCCTGTCCCGCTGACATGGACTGGCCCCCGCAGCCCTGACCCGCTGACAGCTATTTGCCACCGCAGCCCTGACCCCCTGACAGCTATTTGCCACCGCAGCCCTGGCCCGCTCACAGGGACTGGCCCCCGCAGCCCTGGCCCGCTCACAGGGACTGGCCCCCGCAGCCCTCACCCGCTCACAGGGACTGGCCACCGCAGCCATGACCCGATCACAGGGACTGGCCCCCGCAGCCCTGTCCCGCTGACATGGACTGGCCCCCGCAGCCCTGACCCGCTGACAGCTATTTGCCACCGCAGCCCTGACCCCCTGACAGCTATTTGCCACCGCAGCCCTGGCCCGCTCACAGGGACTGGCCCCCGCAGCCCTGGCCCACTCACAGGGACTGGCCCCCGCAGCCCTGGCCCGCTCACAGGGACTGGCCCCCGCAGCCCTGACCCGCTCACAGGGACTGGCCCCCGCAGCCCTGACCCCCTCACAGGGACTGGCCCCCGCAGCCCTGACCCGCTCACAGGGACTAGCCCCCGCAGCCCTGACCCGCTCACAGGGACTGGCCCCCGCAGCCCAGACCCCCTGACAGCTATTTGCCACAGCAGCCCTCGCCCGCTCACAGGGACTGGCCCCCGCAGCCCTGACCCGCTCACAAGGACTGGCCCCCGCAGCCCTGACCCGGTCACAGGGACTGGCCCCCGCAGCCCAGACCCGCTCACAGCTATTTGCCACCGCAGCCCTCACCCGCTCACAGGGACTGGCCCCCGCATCCATGACCCGATCACAGGCACTGTACCCCGCAGCCCTGTCCCGGTGACATGGACTGGCCCCCGCAGCCCTGACCCCCTGACAGCTATTTGCCACCGCAGCCCTCGCCCGCTCACCGGGACTGTCCCCCGCAGCGCTGACCCGCTCACAGGGACTGGCCCCTTCAGCCCTGACCCGCTCACAGGGACTGGCCCCCGCAGCCCTGACCCGCTCACAGGGACTGGCCCCCGCAGCCCTGACCTGCTCACAGGGACTGGCCCCCGCAGCCCTGACCCACTCACAGGGACTGGCCCCCGCAGCCCTGACCCGTTCACATGGGCTGGCCCCCGCAGCCCTCACCCGCTGACAGGGACTGGCCCCCGCAGCCCTGACCCGCTCACAGGTACTGGCCCCCGCAGCCCTCACCCGCTCACAGGGACTGGCCCCCGCAACCCTGACCCCCTGACAGCTATTTGCCACAGCAGCCCTCGCCAGCTCACAGGGACTGGCCCCCGCAGCCCTGACCCGCTCACAGGGACTGGCCCCCGCAGCCCTGACCCGCTCACAGGGACTGGCCCCCGCAGCCATGACCCGAACACAGGTACTGTACCCCGCAGCCCTGTCCCGCTGACATGGACTGGCCCCCGCAGCCCTGACCCCCTGACAGCTATTTGCCACCGCAGCCCTCGCCCGCTCACCGGGACTGGCCCCCTCAGCCCTGACCCGCTCACAGAGACTGGCCCCCGCAGCCCAGACCCGCTCACAGCTATTTGCCACCGCAGCCCTCACCCGCTCACAGGGACTGGCCCCCGCAGCCATGACCCGAACACAGGTACTGTACCCCCCAGCCCTGTCCCGCTGACATGGACTGGCCCCCGCATCCCTGACCCCCTGACAGGTATTTGCCACCGCAGCCCTCGCCCGCTCACCGGGACTGGCCCCCTCAGCCCTGACCCGCTCACAGGGACTGGCCCCCGCAGCCCTGACCCGCTCACAGGGACTGGCCCCCGCAGCCCTGACCCGCTCAGAGGGACTGGCCCCCGCAGCCCTGACCCGCTCAGAGGGACTGGCCCCCGCAGCCCTGACCCGCTCACAGGGACTGGCCCCCGCAGCCCTGACCCGCTCACGGGGACTGGCCCCCGCAGCCCTGACCCGCTCACGGGGACTGGCCCCCGCAGCCCTGACCCGCTCTCAGGGACTGGCCCCCGCAGCCCTGACCCGCTCACAGGGACTGGCCCCCGCAGGCATGACCCGATCACAGGGACTGGCCCCCGCAGCCCTGTCCCGCTGACATGGACTGGCCCCCGCAGCCCTGACCCGCTGACAGCTATTTGCCACCGCAGCCCTGACCCCCTGACACCTATTTGCCACCGCAGCCCTGGCCTGCTCACAGGGACTGGCCCCCGCAGCCCTGGCCCGCTCACAGGGACTGGCCCCCGCAGCCCTCACCCGCTCACAGGGACTGGCCCCCGCAGCCCTGACCCCCTGACAGCTATTTGCCACAGCAGCCCTCGCCCGCTCACAGGGACTGGCCCCCGCAGCCCTGACCCGCTCACAGGGACTGGCCCCCGCAGCCCTGACCCGCTCACAGGGACTGGCCCCCGGAGCCCAGACCCGCTCACAGATATTTGCCACCGCAGCCCTCACCCGCTCACAGGGACTGGCCCCCGCATCCATGACCCGATCACAGGCACTGTACCCCGCAGCCCTGTCCCGCTGACATGGACTGGCCCCCGCAGCCCTGACCCCCTGACAGCTATTTGCCACCGCAGCCCTCGCCCGCTCACCGGGACTGTCCCCCGCAGCGCTGACCCGCTCACAGGGACTGGCCCCTGCAGCCCTGACCCGCTCACAGGGACTGGCCCCCGCAGCCCTGACCCGCTCACAGGGACTGGCCCCCGCAGCCCTGACCCGCTCACAGGGACTGGCCCCCGCAGCCCTGACCCACTCACAGGGACTGGCCCCGGCAGCCCTGACCCGTTCACATGGGCTGGCCCCCGCAGCCCTCACCCGCTCACAGGGACTGGCCCCCGCAGCCCTGACCCGCTCACAGGTACTGGCCCCCGCAGCCCTCACCCGCTCACAGGGACTGGCCCCCGCAGCCCTGACCCCCTGACAGCTATTTGCCACAGCAGCCCTCGCCCGCTCACAGGGACTGGCCCCCGCACCCCTGACCCGCTCACAGGGACTGGCCCCCGCAGCCCTGACCCGCTCACAGGGACTGGCCCCCGCAGCCATGACCCGAACACAGGTACTGTACCCCGCAGCCCTGTCCCGCTGACATGGACTGGCCCCCGCAGCCCTGACCCCCTGACTGCTATTTGCCACCGCAGCCCTCGCCCGCTCACCGGGACTGGCCCCCTCAGCCCTGACCCGCTCACAGGGACTGGCCCCCGCAGCCCAGACCCGATCACAGCTATTTGCCACCGCAGCCCTCACCCGCTCACAGGGACTGGCCCCCGCAGCCATGACCCGAACACAGGTACTGTACCCCGCAGCCCTGTCCCGCTGACATGGACTGGCCCCCGCAGCCCTGACCCCCTGACAGCTATTTGCCACCGCAGCCCTCGCCCGCTCACCGGGACTGGCCCCCTCAGCCCTGACCCGCTCACAGGGACTGGCCCCCGCAGCCCTGACCCGCTCACAGGGACTGGCCCCCGCAGCCCTGACCCGCTCAGAGGGACTGGCCCCCGCAGCCCTGACCCGCTCAGAGGGACTGGCCCCCGCAGCCCTGACCCGCTCACAGGGACTGGCCCCCGCAGCCCTGACCCGCTCACGGGGACTGGCCCCCGCAGCCCTGACCCGCTCACGGGGACTGGCCCCCGCAGCCCTGACCCGCTCTCAGGGACTGGCCCCCGCAGCCCTGACCCGCTCACAGGGACTGGCCCCCGCAGCCCTGACCCGCTCACAGGGACTGGCCCCCGCAGCCCTGACCCGCTCACAGGGACTGGCCCCCGCAGCCCTGACCGGCTGAAAGGTACTGGCCCCCGCAGCCCTGACGCTCTCACAGGGACTGGCCCCTGCAGCCCTCACCCCCTAACAGGGACTGGGCCCCGCAGCCCTGACCCGCTCACAGGGACTGGCCCCCGCAGCCATGACCCGATCACAGGCACTGTCCCCCGCAGCCCTGTCCCGCTGACATGGACTGGCCCCCGCAGCCCTGACCCCCTGACAGCTATTTGCCACCGCAGCCCTCACCCGCTAACAGGGACTGTCACCCGCAGCCCTCACCCGCTCACAGGGACTGGCCAACGCAGCCATGACCCGATCACAGGGACTGGCCCCCGCAGCCCTGTCCCGCTGACATGGACTGGCCCCCGCAGCCCTGACCCGCTGACAGCTATTTGCCACCGCAGCCCTGACCCCCTGACAGCTATTTGCCACCGCAGCCCTGACCCGCTCACAGGGACTGGCCCCCGCAGCCCTGGCCCGCTCACAGGGACTGGCCCCCGCAGCCCTCACCCGCTCACAGGGACTGGCCACCGCAGCCATGACCCGATCACAGGGACTGGCCCCCGCAGCCCTGTCCCGCTGACATGGACTGGCCCCCGCAGCTCTGACCCGCTGACAGCTATTTGCCACCGCAGCCCTGACCCCCTGACAGCTATTTGCCACCGCAGCCCTGGCCCGCTCACAGGGACTGGCCCCCGCAGCCCTGGCCCACTCACAGGGACTGGCCCCCGCAGCCCTGGCCCGCTCACAGGGACTGGCCCCCGCAGCCCTGACCCGCTCACAGGGACTGGCCCCCGCAGCCCTGACCCCCTCACTGGGACTTGCCCCCGCAGCCCTGACCCGCTCACAGGGACTGGCCCCCGCAGCCCTCACCCGCTCACAGGGACTGGCCCCCGCAGCCCTGACCCCCTGACAGCTTTTTGCCACAGCAGCCCTCGCCCGCTCACAGGGACTGGCCCCCGCAGCCCTGACCCGCTCACAGGGACTGGCCCCCGCAGCCCTGACCCGCTCACAGGGACTGGCCCCCGCATCCCAGACCCGCTCACAGCTATTTGCCACCGCAGCCCTCACCCGCTCACAGGGACTGGCCCCCGCATCCATGACCCGATCACAGGCACTGTACCCCGCAGCCCTGTCCCGGTGACATGGACTGGCCCCCGCAGCCCTGACCCCCTGACAGCTATTTGCCACCGCAGCCCTCGCCCGCTCACCGGGACTGGCCCCCGCAGCGCTGACCCGCTCACAGGGACTGGCCCCTGCAGCCCTGACCCGCTCACAGGGACTGGCCCCCGCAGCCCTGACCCGCTGACAGGGACTGGCCCCCGCAGCCCTGACCCGCTCAAAGGGACTGGCCCCCGCAGCCCTGACCCGCTCACAGGGACTGGCCCCCGCAGCCCTGACCCGCTCACGGGGACTGGCCCCCGCAGCCCTGACCCGCTGACAGGGACTGGCCCCCGCAGCCCTGACCCACTCTCAGGGACTGCCCCCCGCAGCCCTGACCCGCTCACAGGGACTGGCCCCCGCAGCCCTGACCCGCTCACAGGGACTGGCCCCCAGAGCCCGGACCCGCTCACAGGGACTGGCCCCCGCAGCCCTGACCGGCTGACAGGTACTGGCCCCCGCAGCCCTGACGCGCTCACAGGGACTGGCCCCTGCAGCCCTCACCCCCTAACAGGGACTGGGCCCCGCAGCACTCACCCGCTCACAGGGACTGGCCCCCGCAGCCATGACCCGATCACAGGCACTGTCCCCCGCAGCCCTGTCCCGCTGACATGGACTGGCCCCCGCAGCCCTGACCCCCTGACATCTATTTGCCACCGCAGCCCTCACCCGCTAACAGGGACTGGCACCCGCAGCCCTCACCCGCTCACAGGGACTGGCCACCGCAGCCATGACCCGATCACAGGGACTGGCCCCCGCAGCCCTGTCCCGCTGACATGGACTGGCCCCCGCAGCCCTGACCCCCTGACAGCTATTTGCCACCGCAGCCCTGACCCCCTGACAGCTATTTGCCACCGCAGCCCTGGCCCGCTCACAGGGACTGGCCCCCGCAGCCCTGGCCCGCTCACAGGGACTGGCCCCCTCAGCCCTGGCCCGCTCACAGGGACTGGCCCCCGCAGCCCTGGTCCGCTCACAGGGACTGGCCCCCGCAGAGCTGGCCCGCTCACAGGGACTGGCCCCCGCAGCCCTGACCCGCTCCCAGGGACTGGCCCCCGCAGCCCTGGCCCGCTCACAGGGACTGGCCCCCGCAGCCCTCACCCGCTCACAGGGACTGGCCACCGCAGCCATGACCCGATCACAGGGACTGGCCCCCGCAGCCCTGTCCCGCTGACATGGACTGGCCCCCGCAGCCCTGACCCGCTGACAGCTATTTGCCACCGCAGCCCTGACCCCCTGACAGCTATTTGCCACCGCAGCCCTGGCCCGCTCACAGGGACTGGCCCCCGCAGCCCTGGCCCACTCACAGGGACTGGCCCCCGCAGCCCTGGCCCGCTCACAGGGACTGGCCCCCGCAGCCCTGACCCGCTCACAGGGACTGGCCCCCGCAGCCCTGACCCCCTCACAGGGACTGGCCCCCGCAGCCCTGACCCGCTCACAGGGACTAGCCCCCGCAGCCCTGACCCGCTCACAGGGACTGGCCCCCGCAGCCCTGACCCCCTGACAGCTATTTGCCACAGCAGCCCTCGCCCGCTCACAGGGACTGGCCCCCGCAGCCCTGACCCGCTCACAAGGACTGGCCCCCGCAGCCCTGACCCGGTCACAGGGACTGGCCCCCGCAGCCCAGACCCGCTCACAGCTATTTGCCACCGCAGCCCTCACCCGCTCACAGGGACTGGCCCCCGCATCCATGACCCGATCACAGGCACTGTACCCCGCAGCCCTGTCCCGGTGACATGGACTGGCCCCCGCAGCCCTGACCCCCTGACAGCTATTTGCCACCGCAGCCCTCGCCCGCTCACCGGGACTGTCCCCCGCAGCGCTGACCCGCTCACAGGGACTGGCCCCTTCAGCCCTGACCCGCTCACAGGGACTGGCCCCCGCAGCCCTGACCCGCTCACAGGGACTGGCCCCCGCAGCCCAGACCCGCTCACAGGGACTGGCCCCCGCAGCCCTGACCCACTCACAGGGACTGGCCCCCGCAGCCCTGACCCGTTCACATGGGCTGGCCCCCGCAGCCCTCACCCGCTGACAGGGACTGGCCCCCGCAGCCCTGACCCGCTCACAGGTACTGGCCCCCGCAGCCCTCACCCGCTCACAGGGACTGGCCCCCGCAACCCTGACCCCCTGACAGCTATTTGCCACAGCAGCCCTCGCCAGCTCACAGGGACTGGCCCCCGCAGCCCTGACCCGCTCACAGGGACTGGCCCCCGCAGCCCTGACCCGCTCACAGGGACTGGCCCCCGCAGCCATGACCCGAACACAGGTACTGTACCCCGCAGCCCTGTCCCGCTGACATGGACTGGCCCCCGCAGCCCTGACCCCCTGACAGCTATTTGCCACCGCAGCCCTCGCCCGCTCACCGGGACTGGCCCCCTCAGCCCTGACCCGCTCACAGAGACTGGCCCCCGCAGCCCAGACCCGCTCACAGCTATTTGCCACCGCAGCCCTCACCCGCTCACAGGGACTGGCCCCCGCAGCCATGACCCGAACACAGGTACTGTACCCCCCAGCCCTGTCCCGCTGACATGGACTGGCCCCCGCATCCCTGACCCCCTGACAGGTATTTGCCACCGCAGCCCTCGCCCGCTCACCGGGACTGGCCCCCTCAGCCCTGACCCGCTCACAGGGACTGGCCCCCGCAGCCCTGACCCGCTCACAGGGACTGGCCCCCGCAGCCCTGACCCGCTCAGAGGGACTGGCCCCCGCAGCCCTGACCCGCTCAGAGGGACTGGCCCCCGCAGCCCTGACCCGCTCACAGGGACTGGCCCCCGCAGCCCTGACCCGCTCACGGGGACTGGCCCCCGCAGCCCTGACCCGCTCACGGGGACTGGCCCCCGCAGCCCTGACCCGCTCTCAGGGACTGGCCCCCGCAGCCCTGACCCGCTCACAGGGACTGGCCCCCGCAGGCATGACCCGATCACAGGGACTGGCCCCCGCAGCCCTGTCCCGCTGACATGGACTGGCCCCCGCAGCCCTGACCCGCTGACAGCTATTTGCCACCGCAGCCCTGACCCCCTGACAGCTATTTGCCACCGCAGCCCTGGCCCGCTCACAGGGACTGGCCCCCGCAGCCCTGGCCCGCTCACAGGGACTGGCCCCCGCAGCCCTCACCCGCTCACAGGGACTGGCCACCGCAGCCATGACCCGATCACAGGGACTGGCCCCCGCAGCCCTGTCCCGCTGACATGGACTGGCCCCCGCAGCCCTGACCCGCTGACAGCTATTTGCCACCGCAGCCCCTACCCCCTGACAGCTATTTGCCACCGCAGCCCTGGCCCGCTCACAGGGACTGGCCCCCGCAGCCCTGGCCCACTCACAGGGACTGGCCCCCGCAGCCCTGGCCCGCTCACAGGGACTGGCCCCCGCAGCCCTGACCCGCTCACAGGGACTGGCCCCCGCAGCCCTGACCCCCTCACAGGGACTGGCCCCCGCAGCCCTGACCCGCTCACAGGGACTAGCCCCCGCAGCCCTCACCCGCTCACAGGGACTGGCCCCCGCAGCCCTGACCCCCTGACAGCTATTTGCCACAGCAGCCCTCGCCCGCTCACAGGGACTGGCCCCCGCAGCCCTGACCCGCTCACAGGGACTGGCCCCCGCAGCCCTGACCCGCTCACAGGGACTGGCCCCCGGAGCCCAGACCCGCTCACAGATATTTGCCACCGCAGCCCTCACCCGCTCACAGGGACTGGCCCCCGCATCCATGACCCGATCACAGGCACTGTACCCCGCAGCCCTGTCCCGCTGACATGGACTGGCCCCCGCAGCCCTGACCCCCTGACAGCTATTTGCCACCGCAGCCCTCGCCCGCTCACCGGGACTGTCCCCCGCAGCGCTGACCCGCTCACAGGGACTGGCCCCTGCAGCCCTGACCCGCTCACAGGGACTGGCCCCCGCAGCCCTGACCCGCTCACAGGGACTGGCCCCCGCAGCCCTGACCCGCTCACAGGGACTGGCCCCCGCAGCCCTGACCCACTCACAGGGACTGGCCCCGGCAGCCCTGACCCGTTCACATGGGCTGGCCCCCGCAGCCCTCACCCGCTCACAGGGACTGGCCCCCGCAGCCCTGACCCGCTCATTGGTACTGGCCCCCGCAGCCCTCACCCGCTCACAGGGACTGGCCCCCGCAGCCCTGACCCCCTGACAGCTATTTGCCACAGCAGCCCTCGCCCGCTCACAGGGACTGGCCCCCGCACCCCTGACCCGCTCACAGGGACTGGCCCCCGCAGCCCTGACCCGCTCACAGGGACTGGCCCCCGCAGCCATGACCCGAACACAGGTACTGTACCCCGCAGCCCTGTCCCGCTGACATGGACTGGCCCCCGCAGCCCTGACCCCCTGACTGCTATTTGCCACCGCAGCCCTCGCCCGCTCACCGGGACTGGCCCCCTCAGCCCTGACCCGCTCACAGGGACTGGCCCCCGCAGCCCAGACCCGATCACAGCTATTTGCCACCGCAGCCCTCACCCGCTCACAGGGACTGGCCCCCGCAGCCATGACCCGAACACAGGTACTGTACCCCGCAGCCCTGTCCCGCTGACATGGACTGGCCCCCGCAGCCCTGACCCCCTGACAGCTATTTGCCACCGCAGCCCTCGCCCGCTCACCGGGACTGGCCCCCTCAGCCCTGACCCGCTCACAGGGACTGGCCCCCGCAGCCCTGACCCGCTCACAGGGACTGGCCCCCGCAGCCCTGACCCGCTCAGAGGGACTGGCCCCCGCAGCCCTGACCCGCTCAGAGGGACTGGCCCCCGCAGCCCTGACCCGCTCACAGGGACTGGCCCCCGCAGCCCTGACCCGCTCACGGGGACTGGCCCCCGCAGCCCTGACCCGCTCACGGGGACTGGCCCCCGCAGCCCTGACCCGCTCTCAGGGACTGGCCCCCGCAGCCCTGACCCGCTCACAGGGACTGGCCCCCGCAGCCCTGACCCGCTCACAGGGACTGGCCCCCGCAGCCCTGACCCGCTCACAGGGACTGGCCCCCGCAGCCCTGACCGGCTGAAAGGTACTGGCCCCCGCAGCCCTGACGCTCTCACAGGGACTGGCCCCTGCAGCCCTCACCCCCTAACAGGGACTGGGCCCCGCAGCCCTGACCCGCTCACAGGGACTGGCCCCCGCAGCCATGACCCGATCACAGGCACTGTCCCCCGCAGCCCTGTCCCGCTGACATGGACTGGCCCCCGCAGCCCTGACCCCCTGACAGCTATTTGCCACCGCAGCCCTCACCCGCTAACAGGGACTGTCACCCGCAGCCCTCACCCGCTCACAGGGACTGGCCACCGCAGCCATGACCCGATCACAGGGACTGGCCCCCGCAGCCCTGTCCCGCTGACATGGACTGGCCCCCGCAGCCCTGACCCGCTGACAGCTATTTGCCACCGCAGCCCTGACCCCCTGACAGCTATTTGCCACCGCAGCCCTGACCCGCTCACAGGGACTGGCCCCCGCAGCCCTGGCCCGCTCACAGGGACTGGCCCCCGCAGCCCTCACCCGCTCACAGGGACTGGCCACCGCAGCCATGACCCGATCACAGGGACTGGCCCCCGCAGCCCTGTCCCGCTGACATGGACTGGCCCCCGCAGCTCTGACCCGCTGACAGCTATTTGCCACCGCAGCCCTGACCCCCTGACAGCTATTTGCCACCGCAGCCCTGGCCCGCTCACAGGGACTGGCCCCCGCAGCCCTGGCCCACTCACAGGGACTGGCCCCCGCAGCCCTGGCCCGCTCACAGGGACTGGCCCCCGCAGCCCTGACCCGCTCACAGGGACTGGCCCCCGCAGCCCTGACCCCCTCACTGGGACTTGCCCCCGCAGCCCTGACCCGCTCACAGGGACTGGCCCCCGCAGCCCTCACCCGCTCACAGGGACTGGCCCCCGCAGCCCTGACCCCCTGACAGCTTTTTGCCACAGCAGCCCTCGCCCGCTCACAGGGACTGGCCCCCGCAGCCCTGACCCGCTCACAGGGACTGGCCCCCGCAGCCCTGACCCGCTCACAGGGACTGGCCCCCGCAGCCCAGACCCGCTCACAGCTATTTGCCACCGCAGCCCTCACCCGCTCACAGGGACTGGCCCCCGCATCCATGACCCGATCACAGGCACTGTACCCCGCAGCCCTGTCCCGGTGACATGGACTGGCCCCCGCAGCCCTGACCCCCTGACAGCTATTTGCCACCGCAGCCCTCGCCCGCTCACCGGGACTGGCCCCCGCAGCGCTGACCCGCTCACAGGGACTGGCCCCTGCAGCCCTGACCCGCTCACAGGGACTGGCCCCCGCAGCCCTGACCCGCTGACAGGGACTGGCCCCCGCAGCCCTGACCCGCTCAAAGGGACTGGCCCCCGCAGCCCTGACCCGCTCACAGGGACTGGCCCCCGCAGCCCTGACCCGCTCACGGGGACTGGCCCCCGCAGCCCTGACCCGCTGACAGGGACTGGCCCCCGCAGCCCTGACCCACTCTCAGGGACTGCCCCCCGCAGCCCTGACCCGCTCACAGGGACTGGCCCCCGCAGCCCTGACCCGCTCACAGGGACTGGCCCCCAGAGCCCGGACCCGCTCACAGGGACTGGCCCCCGCAGCCCTGACCGGCTGACAGGTACTGGCCCCCGCAGCCCTGACGCGCTCACAGGGACTGGCCCCTGCAGCCCTCACCCCCTAACAGGGACTGGGCCCCGCAGCACTCACCCGCTCACAGGGACTGGCCCCCGCAGCCATGACCCGATCACAGGCACTGTCCCCCGCAGCCCTGTCCCGCTGACAAGGACTGGCCCCCGCAGCCCTGACCCCCTGACATCTATTTGCCACCGCAGCCCTCACCCGCTAACAGGGACTGGCACCCGCAGCCCTCACCCGCTCACAGGGACTGGCCACCGCAGCCATGACCCGATCACAGGGACTGGCCCCCGCAGCCCTGTCCCGCTGACATGGACTGGCCCCCGCAGCCCTGACCCCCTGACAGCTATTTGCCACCGCAGCCCTGACCCCCTGACAGCTATTTGCCACCGCAGCCCTGGCCCGCTCACAGGGACTGGCCCCCGCAGCCCTGGCCCGCTCACAGGGACTGGCCCCCTCAGCCCTGGCCCGCTCACAGGGACTGGCCCCCGCAGCCCTGGTCCGCTCACAGGGACTGGCCCCCGCAGAGCTGGCCCGCTCACAGGGACTGGCCCCCGCAGCCCTGACCCGCTCCCAGGGACAGGACCCCGCAGCCCTGACCCGCTCCCAGGGACAGGCCCCCGCAGCCCTGACCCGCTCACAGGGACTGGCCCCCGCAGCCCTGACCCGCTCACAGGGACTGGCCCCCGCAGCCCTGACCCGCTCACAGGGATGGGCCCCCGCAGCCCTGACCCGCTCACAGGGACTGGCCCCCGCAGCCCTGACCCGCTCACAGGGACTGGCCCCCGCAGCCCTGACCCGCTCACAGGGACTGGCCCCCGCAGCCCTGACCCGCTCACAGGGACTGGCCCCCGCATCCCTGACCCGCTCACAGGGACGGGCCCCCGCAGCCCTGACCCGCTCACAGGCTAGGCCCCCGCAGCCCTGACCCCCTCACAGGGAATGGCCCCCGCAGCCCTGACCCGTTCACAGGGACTGGCCTCCGCAGCCCTCACCCGCTCACAGGGACTGGCCCCCGCAGCCATGACTCGATTTCAGGCACTGTCCCCCGCAGCCCTGTCCCGCTGACATGGACTGGCCCCCGCAGCCCTGACCCCCTGACAGCTATTTGCCACCGCAGCTCTCGCCCGCTCACAGGGACTGGCCCCCGCAGCCCTGACCCGCTCACAGGGACTGGCCCCCGCAGCCCTGACCCACTCACAGGGACTGGCCCCCGCAGCCCTGACCCGCTCACAGGGACTGGCCCCCGCAGCCCTGACCCGCTCACAGGGACTGCACCCCGCAGCCCTGACCCGCTCACAGGGACTGACCCCCGCAGCCCTGACCCGCTCACAGGGACTGGCCCCCGCAGCCATGACCCGCTCACAGGGACTGGCCCCCGCAGCCCTGACCCGCTCACAGGGACTGGCCCCCGCAGCCCTGACCCGCTCACAGGGACTGGCACCCGCAGCCCTGACCCGCTCACAGGGACTGGCCCCCGCAGCCCTGACCCGCTCACAGGGACTGGTCCCCGCAGCCCTGACCCGCTCACAGGGACTGGCCCCCGCAGCCCTGACCCGCTCACAGGGACTGGCCGCCGCAGCCCTGACCCGCTCACAGGGACTGGCCCCCGCAGCCCTGACCCGCTCACAGGGACTGGCCCCCGCAGCCCTGCCCGCTCACAGGGACTGCCCCCGCAGCCCCGACCCGCTCACAGGGACTGGCCCCCGCAGCCCTGACCCGCTCACAGGGACTGGCCCCCGCAGCCCTGACCCGCTCACAGGGCCTGGCACCCGCAGCCCTGACCCGCTCATAGGGTCTGGCCCCCGCAGCCCTGACCCGCTCACAGGGACTGGCCCCCGCAGCCCTGACCCGCTCACAGGGACTGGCCCCCGCAGCCCTCACCCGCTCACAGGGACAGTCCCCCGCAGCCCTGACCCGCTCACAGGGACTGGCCCCCGCAGCCCTGACCCGCTTCCAGGGACTGGCCCCCGCAGCCCTGACCCGCTCACAGGGACTGGCCCCCGCAGCCCTGACCCGCTCACAGGTACTGGCCCCCGCAGCCCTGACCCGCTCACAGGGACTGGCCCCCGCAGCGCTGACCCGCTCACAGTGACTGGCACCCGCAGCCCTGACCCGCTCACGGCGACAGGCCCCCGCAGCCCTGACCCGCTCCCAGGGACTGGCCCCCGCAGCCCTGACCCGCTCCCAGGGACTGGCCCCCGCAGCCCTGACCCGCTCACAGGGACTGGCCCCCGCAGCCCTGACCCGCTCACAGGGCCTGGCCCCCGCAGCCCCGACCCTCTCAGAGGGTCTGGCCCCCGCAGCCCCGACCCGCTCACAGGGACTGGCTCCCGCAGCCCTGACCCGCTCACAGCGACTGGCCCCCGCAGCCCTGACCCGCTCACAGGGCCTGGCCCCCGCAGCCCTGACCCGCTCAGAGGGTCTGGCCCCCGCAGCCCTGACCCGCTCACAGGGACTGGCCCCCGAAGCCCTGACCCGCTCACAGGGACTGGCCCCCGCAACCCTGACCCGCTCACAGGGACTGGCCCCCGCAGCCCTGACCCGCTCACAGGGACTGGCACCCGCAGCCCTGACCCCCTGACAGCTATTTGCCTCCGCAGCCCTCGCCCGCTCACAGGGACTGGCCCCCACAGCCCTGACCCGCTCACAGGGACTGGCCCCCGAAGCCCCGACCCGCTCACAGGGACTGGCCCCCGCAGCCCTGACCCGCTCACAGACACTGGCCCCCGCAGCCCCGACCCGCTCACAGGGACTGGCCCCCGCAGCCCTGACCCGCTCACAGGGACTGGCCCCCGCAGCCCTCACCCGCTCACAGGGACAGTCCCCCGCAGCCCTGACCCGCTCACAGGGACTGGCCCCCGCAGCCCTGACCCGCTTCCAGGGACTGGCCCCCGCAGCCCTGACCCGCTCACAGGGACTGGCCCCCGCAGCCCTGACCCGCTCACAGGTACTGGCCCCCGCAGCCCTGACCCGCTCACAGGGACTGGCCCCCGCAGCGCTGACCCGCTCACAGTGACTGGCACCCGCAGCCCTGACCCGCTCACGGCGACAGGCCCCCGCAGCCCTGACCCGCTCCCAGGGACTGGCCCCCGCAGCCCTGACCCGCTCCCAGGGACTGGCCCCCGCAGCCCTGACCCGCTCACAGGGACTGGCCCCCGCAGCCCTGACCCGCTCACAGGGCCTGGCCCCCGCAGCCCCGACCCTCTCAGAGGGTCTGGCCCCCGCAGCCCCGACCCGCTCACAGGGACTGGCTCCCGCAGCCCTGACCCGCTCACAGCGACTGGCCCCCGCAGCCCTGACCCGCTCACAGGGCCTGGCCCCCGCAGCCCTGACCCGCTCAGAGGGTCTGGCCCCCGCAGCCCTGACCCGCTCACAGGGACTGGCCCCCGCAGCCCTGACCCGCTCACAGGGACTGGCCCCCGCAACCCTGACCCGCTCACAGGGACTGGCCCCCGCAGCCCTGACCCGCTCACAGGGACTGGCACCCGCAGCCCTGACCCCCTGACAGCTATTTGCCTCCGCAGCCCTCGCCCGCTCACAGGGACTGGCCCCCACAGCCCTGACCCGCTCACAGGGACTGGCCCCCGAAGCCCCGACCCGCTCACAGGGACTGGCCCCCGCAGCCCTGACCCGCTCACAGACACTGGCCCCCGCAGCCCCGACCCGCTCACAGGGACTGGCCCCCGCAGCCCTGACCCGCTCACAGGGACTGGCACCCGCAGCCCTGACCGGCTCACAGGGCCTGGCCCCCGCAGCCCCGACCCGCTCAGAGGGTCTGGCCCCCGCAGCCCGGACCCGCTCACAGGGACTGGCCCCCGCAGCCCTGACCCGCTCACAGGGACTGGCCCCCGCAGCCCTGACCCGCTCACAGGGCCTGGCACCCGCAGCCCTGACCCGCTCAGAGGGTCTGGCCCCCGCAGCCCTGACCCGCTCACAGGGACTGGCCCCCGCAGCCCTGACCCGCTCACAGGGACTGGCCCCCGCAGCCCTGACCCGCTCACAGGGACTGGCCCCCGCAGCCCTGACCCGCTCACAGGGACTGGCCGCCGCAGCCCTGACCCGCTCACAGGGACTGGCCTCCGCAGCCCTGACCCGCTCACAGGGACTGGCCCCCGCAGCCCTGACCCGCTCACAGGTACTGGCCCCCGCAGCCCTGACCCTCTCACAGGGACTGGCCCCCGCAGCCCTGACCCGCTCACAGGGACTGGCCCCCGCAGCGCTGACCCGCTCACAGCGACTGGCACCCGCAGCCTGACCCGCTCACAGCGACAGGCCCCCGCAGCCCTGACCCGCTCCCAGCGACTGGCGCCCGCAGCCCTGACCCGCTCCCAGGGACTGGCCCCCGCAGCCCTGACCCGCTCACAGGGACTGGCCCCCGCAGCCCTGACCTGCTCACAGGGCCTGGCCCCCGCAGCCCCGACCCGCTCAGAGGGTCTGGCCCCCGCAGCCCCGACCCGCTCACAGGGACTGGCTCCCGCAGCCCTGACCCGCTCACAGGGACTGGCCCCCGCAGCCCTGACCCGCTCACAGGGCCTGGCCCCCGCAGCCCTGACCCGCTCAGAGGGTCTGGCCCCCGCAGCCCTCACCCGCTCACAGGGACTGGCCCCCGCAGCCCTGACCCGCTCACAGGGACTGGCCCCCGCAGCCCTGACCCGCTCACAGGGACTGGCCCCCGCAGCCCTGACCCGCTCACAGGGACTGGCCCCCGCAGCCCTGACCCGCTCACAGGGACTGGCCCCCGCAGCCCTGATCCGCTCACAGGGACTGACCCCCGCAGCCCTGACCCTCTCACAGGGACTGGCCCCCGCAGCCCTGACCCGCTCACAGGGACTGGCCCCCGCAGCCCTGACCCGCTCACAGGGACTGGCCCCCGCAGCCCTGACCCGCTCACAGGGACGGGCCCCCGCAGCCCTGACCCGCTCACAGGCTAGGCCCCCGCAGCCCTGACCCGCTCACAGGGACTGGCCCCCGCAGCCCTGACCTGCTCACAGCTGTTTGCCACCGCAGCCCTCACCCGCTCACAGGGACTGGCCCCCGTAGCCATGACCCGATCACAGGCACTGTCCCCCGCAGCCCTGTCCCGCTGACATGGACTGGCCCCCGCTGCCCTGACCCCCTGACAGCTATTTGCCACCGCAGCTCTCGCCCGCTCACAGGGACTGGCCCCCGCAGCCCTGACCCGCTCACAGGGACTGGCCCCCGCAGCCCTGACCCGCTCACAGCTATTTGCCACCGCAGCCCTCATCCGCTCACAGGGACTGGCCGCCGCAGCCATGACCCGATCACAGGCTCTGTACCCCGCAGCCCTGTCCCGCTGACATGGACTGGCCCCCGCAGCCCTGACCCCCTGACAGCTATTTGCCACCGCAGCCCTCGCCCGCTCACAGGGACTGGCCCCCGCAGCCCTGACCCGCTCACAGGGACTGGCCCCCGCAGCCCTGACCCGCTCACAGGGACTGGCCCCCGCAGCCCTGACCCGCTCACAGGGACTGGCCCCCGCAACCCTGACCCACTGACAGGGACTGGCCCCCGCAGCCCTGACCCGCTCACAGGGACTGGCCCCCGCAGCCCTGACCCGCTCACAGGGACGGGCCCCCGCAGCCCTGACCCGCTGACAGGGACTGGCCCCCGCAGCCCTGACCCGCTCACAGGGACTGGCCCCCGCAGCCCTGACCCGCTCACAGGGACTGGCCCCCGCAGCCCTGACCCGCTCACAGGGACTGGCCCCCGCAGCCCTGACCCGCTCACTGGGACTGGCCACCGCAGCCCTGACCCGCTCACAGGGACTGGCCCCCGCAGCCCTGACCCGCTCACAGGGAATGGCCCCCGCAGCCCTGACCCGCTCACAGGGACTGGCCCCCGCAGCCCTGACCCGCTCAGAGGGTCTGGCCCCCGCAGCCCTGACCCGCTCACAGGGCCTGGCCCCCGCAGCCCTGACCCGCTCACAGGGCCTGGCCCCCGCAGCCCTGACCCGCTCACAGGGCCTGGCCCCCGCAGCCCTGACCCGCTCACAGGGACTGGCCCCCGCAGCCCTGACCCGCTCACAGGGACTGGCCCCCGCAGCCCTGACCCGCTCACAGGGACTGGCCCCCGCAGCCCTGACCCGCTCAGAGGGACTGGCCCCCGCAGCCCTGACCCGCTCACAGGGACTGGCCCCCGCAGCCCTGACCCGCTCACAGGGACTGGCACCCGCAGCCCTGACCCCCTGACAGCTATTTGCCTCCACAGCCCTCGCCCGCTCACAGGGACTGGCCCCCACAGCCCTCACCCGCTCACAGGGACTGGCCCCCGAAGCCCCGACCCGCTCACAGAGACTGGCCCCCGCAGCCCCGACCCGCTCACAGACACTGGCCCCCGCAGCCCCGACCCGCTCACAGGGACTGGCCCCCGCAGCCCTGACCCGCTCACAGGGACTGGCACCCGCAGCCCTGACCGGCTCACAGGGCCTGGCCCCCGCAGCCCCGACCCGCTCAGAGGGTCTGGCCCCCGCAGCCCCGACCCGCTCACAGGGACTGGCCCCCGCAGCCCTGACCCGCTCACAGGGACTGGCCCCCACAGCCCTGACCCGCTCACAGGGCCTGGCACCCGCAGCCCTGACCCGCTCAGAGGGTCTGGCCCCCGCAGCCCTGACCCGCTCACAGGGACTGGCACCCGCAGCCCTGACCCGCTCACAGGGACTGGCCCCCGCAGCCCTGACCCGCTCACAGGGACTGGCCCCCGCAGCCCTGACCCGCTCACAGGGACTGGCCCCCGCAGCCCTGAACCGCTCACAGGGACTGGCCCCCGCAGCCCTGACCCGCTCACAGGGACTGGCCCCGCAGCCCTGACCCGCTCACAGGGACTGGCCCCCGCAGCCCTGACCCGCTCACAGGGACTGGCCCCCGCAGCCCTGACCCGCTCACAGGGCCTGGCCCCCGCAGCCCCGACCCGCTCAGAGGGACTGGCCCCCGCAGCCCTGACCCGCTCACAGCTATTTGCCACCGCAGCCCTCATCCGCTCACAGGGACTGGCCGCCGCAGCCATGACCCGATCACAGGCTCTGTACCCCGCAGCCCTGTCCCGCTGACATGGACTGGCCCCCGCAGCCCTGACCCCCTGACAGCTATTTGCCACCGCAGCCCTCGCCCGCTCACAGGGACTGGCCCCCGCAGCCCTGACCCGCTCACAGGGACTGGCCCCCGCAGCCCTGACCCGCTCACAGGGACTGGCCCCCGCAGCCCTGACCCGCTCACAGGGACTGGCCCCCGCAACCCTGACCCACTGACAGGGACTGGCCCCCGCAGCCCTGACCCGCTCACAGGGACTGGCCCCCGCAGCCCTGACCCGCTCACAGGGACGGGCCCCCGCAGCCCTGACCCGCTGACAGGGACTGGCCCCCGCAGCCCTGACCCGCTGACAGGGACTGGCCCCCGCAGCCCTGACCCGCTCACAGGGACTGGCCCCCGCAGCCCTGACCCGCTCACAGGGACTGGCCCCCGCAGCCCTGACCCGCTCACTGGGACTGGCTACCGCAGCCCTGACCCGCTCACAGGGACTGGCCCCCGCAGCCCTGACCCGCTCACAGGGAATGGCCCCCGCAGCCCTGACCCGCTCACAGGGACTGGCCCCCGCAGCCCTGACCCGCTCAGAGGGTCTGGCCCCCGCAGCCCTGACCCGCTCACAGGGCCTGGCCCCCGCAGCCCTGACCCGCTCACAGGGCCTGGCCCCCGCAGCCCTGACCCGCTCACAGGGACTGGCCCCCGCAGCCCTGACCCGCTCACAGGGACTGGCCCCCGCAGCCCTGACCCGCTCACAGGGACTGGCCCCCGCAGCCCTGACCCGCTCACAGGGACTGGCCCCCGCAGCCCTGACCCGCTCACAGGGACTGGCCCCCGCAGCCCTGACCCGCTCACAGGGACTGGCACCCGCAGCCCTGACCCCCTGACAGCTATTTGCCTCCACAGCCCTCGCCCGCTCACAGGGACTGGCCCCCACAGCCCTCACCCGCTCACAGAGACTGGCCCCCGCAGCCCCGACCCGCTCACAGACACTGGCCCCCGCAGCCCCGACCCGCTCACAGGGACTGGCCCCCGCAGCCCTGACCCGCTCACAGGGACTGGCACCCGCAGCCCTGACCGGCTCACAGGGCCTGGCCCCCGCAGCCCCGACCCGCTCAGAGGGTCTGGCCCCCGCAGCCCCGACCCGCTCACAGGGACTGGCCCCCGCAGCCCTGACCCGCTCACAGGGACTGGCCCCCGCAGCCCTGACCCGCTCACAGGGCCTGGCACCCGCAGCCCTGACCCGCTCAGAGGGTCTGGCCCCCGCAGCCCTGACCCGCTCACAGGGACTGGCACCCGCAGCCCTGACCCGCTCACAGGGACTGGCCCCCGCAGCCCTGACCCGCTCACAGGGACTGGCCCCCGCAGCCCTGACCCGCTCACAGGGACTGGCCCCCGCAGCCCTGAACCGCTCACAGGGACTGGCCCCCGCAGCCCTGACCCGCTCACAGGGACTGGCCCCGCAGCCCTGACCCGCTCACAGGTACTGGCCCCCGCAGCCCTGACCCTCTCACAGGGACTGGCCCCCGCAGCCCTGACCCGCTCACAGGGACTGGCCCCCGCAGCGCTGACCCGCTCACAGCGACTGGCACCCGCAGCCCTGACCCGCTCACAGCGACAGGCCCCCGCAGCCCTGACCCGCTCCCAGGGACTGGCCCCCGCAGCCCTGACCCGCTCACAGGGACTGGCCCCCGCAGCCCTGACCCGCTCACAGGGACTGGACCCCGCAGCCCTGACCCGCTCACAGGGCCTGGCCCCCGCAGCCCCGACCCGCTCAGAGGGTCTGGCCCCCGCAGCCCCGACCCGCTCACAGGGACTGGCTCCCGCAGCCCTGACCCGCTCACAGGGACTTGCCCCCGCAGCCCTGACCCGCTCACAGGGCCTGGCCCCCGCAGCCCTGACCCGCTCAGAGGGTCTGGCCCCCGCAGCCCTGTCCCGCTCACAGGGACTGGCCCCCGCAGCCCTGACCCGCTCACAGGGACTGGCCCCCGCAGCCCTGACCCGCTCACAGGGACTGGCCCCCGCAGCCCTGACCCGCTCACAGGGACTGGCCCCCGCAGCCGTGACCCGCTCACAGGGACTGGCCCCCGCAGCCCTGACCCGCTCACAGGTACTGGCCCCCGCAGCCCTGACCCTCTCACAGGGACTGGCCCCCGCAGCCCTGACCCGCTCACAGGGACTGGCCCACGCAGCGCTGACCCGTTCACAGCGACTGGCACCCGCAGCCCTGACCCGCTCTCAGCGACAGGCCCCCGCAGCCCTAACCCGCTCCCAGGGACTGGCCCCCGCAGCCCTGACCCGCTCACAGGGACTGGCCCCCGCAGCCCTGACCCGCTCACAGGGACGGGCCCCCGCAGCCCTGACCCGCTCACAGGCTAGGCCCCCGCTGCCCTGACCCCCTGACAGCTATTTGCCACCGCAGCTCTCGCCCGCTCACAGGGACTGGCCCCCGCAGCCCTGACCCGCTCGCAGGGACTGGCCCCCGCAGCCCTGACCCGCTCACAGCTATTTGCCACCGCAGCCCTCACCCGCTCACAAGGACTGGCCCCCGCAGCCATGACCCGATCACAGGCACTGTTCCCCGCAGCCCTGTCCCGCTGACATGGACTGGCCCCCGCAGCCCTGAGCCCCTGTCAGCTATTTGCCACCGCAGCCCTCGCCCGCTCACAGGGACTGCCCCCCGCACCCCTGACCCGCTCACAGTGACTGGCCCCTGCAGCCCTGACCCACTCACAGGGACTGGCCCCCGCAGCCCTGACCCGCTCACAGGGACAGGCCCACGCAGCCCTGACCCGCTCACAGGGACTGGACCCCGCAGCCCTGACCCGCTCACAGGGACTGACCCCCGCAGCCCTGACCCGCTCACAGGGACTGGCCCCCGCAGCCCTGACCCGCTCACAGGGACTGGCCCCCGCAGCCCTGACCCGCTCACAGGGACTGGCCCCCGCAGCCCTGACCCGCTCACAGGGACTGGCCCCCGCAGCCCTGACCCGCTCACAGGGACTGGCCCCCGCAGCCCTGACCCGCTCACAGGGACTGGCCCCCGCAGCCCTGACCCGCTCACAGGGACTGGCACCCGCAGCCCAGACCCCCTGACAGCTATTTGCCACCGCAGCCCTCGCCCGCTCACAGGGACTTGCCCCCGCAGCCCTGACCCCCTCACAGTGACTGGCCCCCGCAGCCCTGACCCGCTCACAGGGACTGGCCCCCGCAGCCCCGACCCGCTCACAAACACTGGCCCCCGCAGCCCCGACCCGCTCACAGGGACTGGCCCCCGCAGCCCTAACCCGCTCACAGGGACTGGCCCCCGCAGCCCCGACCCGCTCACAGGGCCTCGCCCCCGCAGCCCCGACCCGCTCAGAGGGTCTGGCCCCCGCAGCCCCGACCCGCTCACAGGGACTGGCCCCCGCAGCCCTGACCCGCTCACAGGGACTGGCCCCCGCAGCCCTGATCCGCTCACAGGGCCTGGCCCCCGCAGCCCTGACCCGCTCAGATGGTCTGGCCCCCGCAGCCCTGACCGGCTCACAGGGACTGGCCCCCGCAGCCCTGACCCGCTCACAGGGACTGGCCCCCGCAGCCCTGACCCGCTCACAGGGACTGGCCCCCGCAGCCCTGACCCGCTCACAGCTATTTGCCACCGCAGCCCTCATCCGCTCACAGGGACTGGCCCCCGCAGCCATGACCCGATCACAGGCTCTGTACCCCGCAGCCCTGTCCCGCTGACATGGACTGGCCACCGCAGCCCTGACCCCCTGACAGCTATTTGCCACCGCAGCCCTCGCCCGCTCACTGGGACTGGCCCCCGCAGCCCTGACCCTCTCAGAGGGTCTGGCCCCCGCAGCCCCGACCCGCTCACAGGGCCTGGCCCCCGCAGCCCTGACCAGCTCACAGGGACTGGCCCCCGCAGCCCTGACCCGCTCACAGGGACTGGCCCCCGCAGCCCTGACCCGCTCACAGCTATTTGCCACCGCAGCCCTCATCCGCTCACAGGGACTGGCCGCCGCAGCCATGACCCGATCAAAGGCTCTGTACCCGGCAGCCCTGTCCCGCTGACATGGACTGGCCCCCGCAGCCCTGACCCCCTGACAGCTATTTGCCACCGCAGCCCTCGCCCGCTCACAGGGACTGCCCCCCGCAGCCCTGACCCGCTCACAGTGACTGGCCCCTGCAGCCCTGACCCACTCACAGGGACTGGCCCCCGCAGCCCTGACCCGCTCACAGGGACTGGCCCCCGCAGCCCTGACCCGCTCACAGGGACAGGCCCCGCAGCCCTGACTCGCTCACAGGTACTGGCCCCCGCAGCCCTGACCCTCTCACAGGGACTGGCCCCCGCAGCCCTGACCCGCTCACAGGGTCTGGCCCCCGCAGCCCTGACCCGCTCACAGGGACTGGCCCCCGCAGCCCTGACCCGCTCACAGTGACTGGCCCCCGCAGCCCTGACCCGCTCACAGGGACTGGTCCCGCAGCCCTGACCCGCTCACAGGGACTGACCCCCGCAGCCCTGACCCGCTCACAGGGACTGGCCCCCGCAGCCCTGACCCGCTCACAGGGACTGGCCCCCGCAGCCCTGACCCGCTCACAGGGACTGGCCCCCGCAGCCCTGACCCGCTCACAGGGACTGGCACCCGCAGCCCAGACCCCCTGACAGCTATTTGCCACCGCAGCTCTCGCCCGCTCACAGGGACTGGCCCCCGCAGCCCTGACCCGCTCACAGGGACTGGCCCCCGCAGCCCTGACCCGCTCACAGCTATTTGCCACCGCAGCCCTCACTCGCTCACAAGGACTGGCCCCCGCAGCCATGACCCGATCACAGTGACTGGCCCCCGCATCCCTGACCCATTCACAGGGACTGGCCCCCGCAGCCCTGACCCGCTCACAGGGACTGGCCCCCGCAGCCCTCACCCGCTCACAGGGACTGGACCCCGCAGCCCTGTCCGGCTGACATGGACTGGCCCCCGCAGCCCTGACCCCCTGACAGCTATTTGCCACCGCAGCCCTCGCCCGCTCACAGGGACTGGCCCCCGCAGCCCTGACCCGCTCACAGTGACTGGCCCCCGCATCCCTGACCCATTCACAGGGACTGGCCCCCGCAGCCCTGACCCGCTCACAGGGACTGGCCCCCGCAGCCCTCACCCGCTCACAGGGACTGGACCCCGCAGCCCTGACCCGCTCACAGGGACTGACCCCCGCAGCCCTGACCCGCTCACAGGGACTGGCCCCCGCAGCCCTGACCCGCTCACAGGGACTGACCCCCGCAGCCCTGACCCGCTCACAGGGACTGGCCCCCGCAGCCCTGACCCGCTCACAGGGACTGGCCCCCGCAGCCCTGACTCGCTCACAGGGACTGGCCCCCGCAGCCCTGACCCGCTCACAGGGACTGGCCCCCGCAGCCCTGACCCGCTCACAGGGACTGGCCCCCGCAGCCCTGACCCGCTCACAGGGACTGGCCCCCGCAGCCATGACCCGCTCACAGGGACTGGCCCCCGCAGCCCTGACCCGCTCACAGGGACTGGCCCCCGCAGCCATGACACGCTCACAGGGACTGGTCCCCGCAGCCCTGACCCGCTCACAGGGACTGGCCCCCGCAGCCCTGACCCGCTCACAGGGACTGGCCCCCGCAGCCCTGACCCGCTCACAGGGACTGGCCCCCGCAGCCCTGACCCGCTCACAGGGACTGGCCCCCGCAGCCCTGACCCACTCACAGGGACTGGCCCCGCAGCCCTGACCCGCTCACAGGGACTGGCCCCCGCAGCCCTGACCCTCTCACAGGGACTGGCCCCCGCAGCCCTGACCCGCTCACAGGGACTGGCCCCCGCAGCGCTGACCCGCTCACAGCGACTGGCACCCGCAGCCCTGACCCGCTCACAGCGACAGGCCCCCGCAGCCCTGACCCGCTCCCAGGGACTGGCCCCCGCAGCCCTGACCCGCTCACAGGGACTGGCCCCCGCAGCCCTGACCCGCTCACAGGGACTGGCCCCCGCAGCCCTGACCCGCTCACAGGGCCTGGCCCCCGCAGCCCCGACCCGCTCATAGGGTCTGGCCCCCGCAGCCCCGACCCGCTCACAGGGACTGGCTCCCGCAGCCCTGACCCGCTCACAGGGACTTGCCCCCGCAGCCCTGACCCGCTCACAGGGCCTGGCCCCCGCAGCCCTGACCCGCTCAGAGGGCCTGGCCCCCGCAGCCCTGTCCCGCTCACAGGGACTGGCCCCCGCAGCCCTGACCCGCTCACAGGGACTGGCCCCCGCAGCCCTGACCCGCTCACAGGGACTGGCCCCCGCAGCCCTGACCCGCTCACAGGGACTGGCCCCCGCAGCCCTGACCCGCTCACAGGGACTGGCCCCCGCAGCCGTGACCCGCTCACAGGGACTGGCTCCCGCAGCCCTGACCCGCTCACAGGTACTGGCCCCCGCAGCCCTGACCCTCTCACAGGGACTGGCCCCCGCAGCCCTGACCCGCTCACAGGGACTGGCCCACGCAGCGCTGACCCGTTCACAGCGACTGGCACCCGCAGCCCTGACCCGCTCTCAGCGACAGGCCCCCGCAGCCCTAACCCGCTCCCAGGGACTGGCCCCCGCAGCCCTGACCCGCTCACAGGGACTGGCCCCCGCAGCCCTGACCCGCTCACAGGGACGGGCCCCCGCAGCCCTGACCCGCTCACAGGCTAGGCCCCCGCTGCCCTGACCCCCTGACAGCTATTTGCCACCGCAGCTCTCGCCCGCTCACAGGGACTGGCCCCCGCAGCCCTGACCCGCTCGCAGGGACTGGCCCCCGCAGCCCTGACCCGCTCACAGCTATTTGCCACCGCAGCCCTCACCCGCTCACAAGGACTGGCCCCCGCAGCCATGACCCGATCACAGGCACTGTTCCCCGCAGCCCTGTCCCGCTGACATGGACTGGCCCCCGCAGCCCTGAGCCCCTGTCAGCTATTTGCCACCGCAGCCCTCGCCCGCTCACAGGGACTGCCCCCCGCACCCCTGACCCGCTCACAGTGACTGGCCCCTGCAGCCCTGACCCACTCACAGGGACTGGCCCCCGCAGCCCTGACCCGCTCACAGGGACAGGCCCACGCAGCCCTGACCCGCTCACAGGGACTGGACCCCGCAGCCCTGACCCGCTCACAGGGACTGACCCCCGCAGCCCTGACCCGCTCACAGGGACTGGCCCCCGCAGCCCTGACCCGCTCACAGGGACTGGCCCCCGCAGCCCTGACCCGCTCACAGGGACTGGCCCCCGCAGCCCTGACCCGCTCACAGGGACTGGCCCCCGCAGCCCTGACCCGCTCACAGGGACTGGCCCCCGCAGCCCTGACCCGCTCACAGGGACTGGCCCCCGCAGCCCTGACCCGCTCACAGGGACTGGCCCCCGCAGCCCTGACCCGCTCACAGGGACTGGCCCCCGCAGCCCTGACCCGCTCACAGGGACTGGCCCCCGCAGCCCTGACCCGCTCACAGGGACTGGCACCCGCAGCCCAGACCCCCTGACAGCTATTTGCCACCGCAGCCCTCGCCCGCTCACAGGGACTTGCCCCCGCAGCCCTGACCCCCTCACAGTGACTGGCCCCCGCAGCCCTGACCCGCTCACACGGCCTGGCCCCCGCAGCCCCGACCCGCTCAGAGGGTCTGGCCCCCGCAGCCCCGACCCGCTCACAGGGACTGGCCCCCGCAGCCCTGACCCGCTCACAGGGACTGGTCCCCGCAGCCCTGACCCGCTCACAGGGCCTGGCACCCGCAGCCCTGACCCGCTCAGAGGGTCTGGCCCCCGCAGCCCTGACCCGCTCACAGGGACTGGCCCCTGCAGCCCTGACCCACTCACAGGGACTGGCCCCCGCAGCCCTGACCCGCTCACAGGGACTGGCCCCCGCAGCCCTGACCCGCTCACAGGGACAGACCCCGCAGCCCTGACCCGCTCACAGGTACTGGCCCCCGCAGCCCTGACCCTCTCACAGGGACTGGCCCCCGCAGCCCTGACCCGCTCACAGGGACTGGCCCCCGCAGCCCTGACCCGCTCACAGGGACTGGACCCCGCAGCCCTGACCCGCTCACAGGGACTGACCCCCGCAGCCCTGACCCGCTCACAGGGACTGGCCCCCGCAGCCCTGACCCGCTCACAGGGACTGGCCCCCGCAGCCCTGACCCGCTCACAGGGACTGGCCCCCGCAGCCCTGACCCGCTCACAGGGTCTGGCCCCCGCAGCCCTGACCCGCTCACAGTGACTGGCCCCCGCAGCCCTGACCCGCTCACAGGGACTGGCCCCCGCAGCCATGACCCGCTCACAGGGACTGGTCCCCGCAGCCCTGACCCGCTCACAGGGACTGGCCCCCGCAGCCCTGACCCGCTCACAGGGATTGGCCCCCGCAGCCCTGACCCGCTCTCAGGGACTGGCCCCCGCAGCCCTGACCCGCTCACAGGGACTGGCCCCCGCAGCCCTGACCCGCTCACAGGGACTGGCCCCCGCAGCCCTGACCCGCTCACAGGGACTGGCCCCCGCAGCCCTGACCCGCTCACAGGGACTGGCCCCCGCAGCCCTGACCCGCTCACAGGGACTGGCACCCGCAGCCCACAACCCCTGACAGCTATTTGCCAACGCAGCTCTCGCCCGCTCACAGGGACTGGCCCCCGCAGCCCTGACCCGCTCACAGGGACTGGCCCCCGCAGCCCTGACCCGCTCACAGCTATTTGCCACCGCAGCCCTCACTCGCTCACAAGGACTGGCCCCCGCAGCCATGACCCGATCACAGTGACTGGCCCCCGCATCCCTGACCCATTCACAGCGACTGGCCCCCGCAGCCCTGACCCGCTCACAGGGACTGGCCCCCGCAGCCCTCACCCGCTCACAGGGACTGGCCCCCGCAGCCCTGACCCGCTCACAGGGACTGGCCCCCGCAGCCCTGACCCGCTCACAGGGACTGGCCCCCGCAGCCCTGACCCGCTCACAGCTATTTGCCACCGCAGCCCTCATCCGCTCACAGGGACTGGCCGCCGCAGCCATGACCCGATCAAAGGCTCTGTACCCGGCAGCCCTGTCCCGCTGACATGGACTGGCCCCCGCAGCCCTGACCCCCTCACAGGGACTGGCCCCCGCAGCCCTGACCCGCTCACAGGGACTGGCCCCCGCAGCCCTGACCCGCTCACAGGGACTGGCCCCCGCAGCCCCGACCCGCTCACAGGGACTGGCCCCCGCAGCCCTGACCCGCTCACAGGGACTGGCCCCCGCAGCCCTGACCCGCTCACAGGGACTGGCACCCGCAGCCCTGACCCCCTGACAGCTATTTGCCTCCACAGCCCTCGCCCGCTCACAGGGACTGGCCCCCACAGCCCTCACCCGCTCACAGGGACTGGCCCCCGAAGCCCTGACCCGCTCACAGGGACTGGCCCCGGCAGCCCCGACCCGCTCACAGGGACTGGCCCCCGCAGCCGTGACCCGCTCACAGGGACTGGCCCCCGCAGCCCTGACCCGCTCACAGGTACTGGCCCCCGCAGCCCTGACCCTCTCACAGGGACTGGCCCCCGCAGCCCTGACCCGCTCACAGGGACTGGCCCCCGCAGCGCTGACCCGTTCACAGCGACTGGCACCCGCAGCCCTGACCCGCTCTCAGCGACAGGCCCCCGCAGCCCTAACCCGCTCCCAGGGACTGGCCCCCGCAGCCCTGACCCGCTCACAGGGACTGGCCCCCGCAGCCCTGACCCGCTCACAGGGACGGGCCCCCGCAGCCCTGACCCGCTCACAGGCTAGGCCCCCGCTGCCCTGACCCCCTGACAGCTATTTGCCACCGCAGCTCTCGCCCGCTCACAGGGACTGGCCCCCGCTGCCCTGACCCGCTCGCAGGGACTGGCCCCCGCAGCCCTGACCCGCTCGCAGGGACTGGCCCCCGCAGCCATGACCCGCTCACAGGGACTGGTCCCCGCAGCCCTGACCCGCTCACAGGGACTGGCCCCCGCAGCCCTGACCCGCTCACAGGGACTGGCCCCCGCAGCCCTGACCCGCTCACAGGGACTGGCCCCCGCAGCCCTGACCCGCTCACAGGGACTGGCCCCCGCAGCCCTGACCCGCTCACAGGGACTGGCCCCCGCAGCCCTGACCCGCTCACAGGGACTGGCCCCCGCAGCCCTGACCCGCTCACAGGGACTGGCCCCCGCAGCCCTGACCCGCTCACAGGGACTGGCACCCGCAGCCCACAACCCCTGACAGCTATTTGCCAACGCAGCTCTCGCCCGCTCACAGGGACTGGCCCCCGCAGCCCTGACCCGCTCACAGGGACTGGCCCCCGCAGCCCTGACCCGCTCACAGCTATTTGCCACCGCAGCCCTCACTCGCTCACAAGGACTGGCCCCCGCAGCCATGACCCGATCACAGTGACTGGCCCCCGCATCCCTGACCCATTCACAGCGACTGGCCCCCGCAGCCCTGACCCGCTCACAGGGACTGGCCCCCGCAGCCCTCACCCGCTCACAGGGACTGGCCCCCGCAGCCCTGACCCGCTCACAGGGCCTGGCCCCCGCAGCCCTGACCCGCTCACAGGGACTGGCCCCCGCAGCCCTGACCCGCTCACAGGGACTGGCCCCCGCAGCCCTGACCCGCTCACAGGGACTGGCCCCCGCAGCCCTGACCCGCTCACAGGGACTGGCCCCCGCAGCCCTGACCCGCTCACAGGGACTGGCACCCGCAGCCCTGACCCCGTGACAGCTATTTGCCTCCACAGCCCTCGCCCGCTCACAGGGACTGGCCCCCACAGCCCTCACCCGCTCACAGGGACTGGCCCCCGAAGCCCCGACCCGCTCACAGAGACTGGCCCCCGCAGCCCCGACCCGCTCACAGGGACTGGCCCCCGCAGCCGTGACCCGCTCACAGGGACTGGCCCCCGCAGCCCTGACCCTCTCACAGGGACTGGCCCCCGCAGCCCTGACCCGCTCACAGGGACTGGCCCCCGCAGCGCTGACCCGTTCACAGCGACTGGCACCCGCAGCCCTGACCCGCTCTCAGCGACAGGCCCCCGCAGCCCTAACCCGCTCCCAGGGACTGGCCCCCGCAGCCCTGACCCGCTCACAGGGACTGGCCCCCGCAGCCCTGACCCGCTCACAGGGACGGGCCCCCGCAGCCCTGACCCGCTCACAGGCTAGGCCCCCGCTGCCCTGACCCCCTGACAGCTATTTGCCACCGCAGCTCTCGCCCGCTCACAGGGACTGGCCCCCGCAGCCCTGACCCGCTCGCAGGGACTGGCCCCCGCAGCCCTGACCCGCTCACAGCTATTTGCCACCGCAGCCCTCACCCGCTCACAAGGACTGGCCCCCGCAGCGATGACCCGATCACAGGCACTGTTCCCCGCAGCCCTGTCCCGCTGACATGGACTGGCCCCCGCAGCCCTGAGCCCCTGACAGCTATTTGCCACCGCAGCCCTCGCCCGCTCACAGGGACTGCCCCCCGCACCCCTGACCCCCTCACAGTGACTGGCCCCTGCAGCCCTGACCCACTCACAGGGACTGGCCCCCGCAGCCCTGACCCGCTCACAGGGACAGGCCCACGCAGCCCTGACCCGCTCACAGGGACTGGACCCCGCAGCCCTGACCCGCTCACAGGGACTGACCCCCGCAGCCCTGACCCGCTCACAGGGACTGGCCCCCGCAGCCCTGACCCGCTCACAGGGACTGGCCCCCGCAGCCCTGACCCGCTCACAGGGACTGGCCCCCGCAGCCCTGACCCGCTCACAGGGACTGGCCCCCGCAGCCCTGACCCGCTCACAGGGACTGGCCCCCGCAGCCCTGACCCGCTCACAGGGACTGGCCCCCGCAGCCCTGACCCGCTCACAGGGACTGGCCCCCGCAGCCCTGACCCGCTCACAGGGACTGGCCCCCGCAGCCCTGACCCGCTCACAGGGACTGGCACCCGCAGCCCAGACCCCCTGACAGCTATTTGCCACCGCAGCCCTCGCCCGCTCACAGGGACTTGCCCCCGCAGCCCTGACCCCCTCACAGTGACTGGCCCCCGCAGCCCTGACCCGCTCACAGGGACTGGCCCCCGCAGCCCCGACCCGCTCACAAACACTGGCCCCCGCAGCCCCGACCCGCTCACAGGGACTGGCCCCCGCAGCCCTAACCCGCTCACAGGGACTGGCCCCCGCAGCCCCGACCCGCTCACAGGGCCTCGCCCCCGCAGCCCCGACCCGCTCAGAGGGTCTGGCCCCCGCAGCCCCGACCCGCTCACAGGGACTGGCCCCCGCAGCCCTGACCCGCTCACAGGGACTGGCCCCCGCAGCCCTGATCCGCTCACAGGGCCTGGCCCCCGCAGCCCTGACCCGCTCAGATGGTCTGGCCCCCGCAGCCCTGACCGGCTCACAGGGACTGGCCCCCGCAGCCCTGACCCGCTCACAGGGACTGGCCCCCGCAGCCCTGACCCGCTCACAGGGACTGGCCCCCGCAGCCCTGACCCGCTCACAGCTATTTGCCACCGCAGCCCTCATCCGCTCACAGGGACTGGCCCCCGCAGCCATGACCCGATCACAGGCTCTGTACCCCGCAGCCCTGTCCCGCTGACATGGACTGGCCACCGCAGCCCTGACCCCCTGACAGCTATTTGCCACCGCAGCCCTCGCCCGCTCACTGGGACTGGCCCCCGCAGCCCTGACCCTCTCAGAGGGTCTGGCCCCCGCAGCCCCGACCCGCTCACAGGGCCTGGCCCCCGCAGCCCTGACCAGCTCACAGGGACTGGCCCCCGCAGCCCTGACCCGCTCACAGGGACTGGCCCCCGCAGCCCTGACCCGCTCACAGCTATTTGCCACCGCAGCCCTCATCCGCTCACAGGGACTGGCCGCCGCAGCCATGACCCGATCAAAGGCTCTGTACCCGGCAGCCCTGTCCCGCTGACATGGACTGGCCCCCGCAGCCCTGACCCCCTGACAGCTATTTGCCACCGCAGCCCTCGCCCGCTCACAGGGACTGGCCCCCGCAGCCCTGACCCCCTCACAGGGACTGGCCCCCGCAGCCCTGACCCGCTCACAGGGACTGGCCCCCGCAGCCCTGACCCGCTCACAGGGACTGGCCCCCGCAACCCTGACCCACTGACAGGGACTGGCCCCCGCAGCCCTGACCCGCTCACAGGGACTGGCCCCCGCAGCCCTGACCCGCTGACAGGGACTGGCCCCCGCAGCCCGGACCCGCTCACAGGGACTGGCCCCCGCAGCCCTGACCCGCTCAGAGGGTCTGGCCCCCGCAGCCCTGACCCGCTCACAGGGACTGGCCCCCGCAGCCCTGACCCGCTAACTGGGACTGGCCCCCGCAGCCCTGACCCGCTCACAGGGACTGGCCCCCGCAGCCCTGACCCGCTCACAGGGAATGGCCCCCGCAGCCCTGACCCGCTCACAGGGACTGGCCCCCGCAGCCCTCACCCGCTCAGAGGGTCTGGCCCCCGCAGCCCTGACCCGCTCACAGGGCCTGGCCCCCGCAGCCCTGACCCGCTCACAGGGCCTGGCCCCCGCAGCCCTGACCCGCTCACAGGGACTGGCTCCCGCAGCCCTGACCCGCTCACAGGGACTGGCCCCCGCAGCCCTGACCCGCTCACAGGGACTGGCCCCGGCAGCCCTGACCCGCTCACAGGGACTGGCCCCCGCAGCCCTGACCCGCTCACAGGGACTGGCCCCCGCAGCCCTGACCCGCTCACAGGGACTGGCACCCGCAGCCCTGACCCCCTGACAGCTATTTGCCTCCACAGCCCTCGCCCGCTCACAGGGACTGGCCCCCACAGCCCTCACCCGCTCACAGGGACTGGCCCCCGAAGCCCCGACCCGCTCACAGAGACTGGCAACCGCAGCCCCGACCCGCTCACAGACACTGGCCTCCGCAGCCCCGACCCGCTCACAGGGACTGGCCCCCGCAGCCCTGACCCGCTCACAGGGACTGGCACCCGCAGCCCTGACCGGCTCACACGGCCTGGCCCCCGCAGCCCCGACCCGCTCAGAGGGTCTGGCCCCCGCAGCCCCGACCCGCTCACAGGGACTGGCCCCCGCAGCCCTGACCCGCTCACAGGGACTGGCCCCCGCAGCCCTGACCCGCTCACAGGGCCTGGCACCCGCAGCCCTGACCCGCTCAGAGGGTCTGGCCCCCGCAGCCCTGACCCGCTCACAGGGACTGGCCCCTGCAGCCCTGACCCACTCACAGGGACTGGCCCCCGCAGCCCTGACCCGCTCACAGGGACAGGCCCCGCAGCCCTGACCCGCTCACAGGTACTGGCCCCCGCAGCCCTGACCCTCTCACAGGGACTGGCCCCCGCAGCCCTGACCCGCTCACAGGGACTGGCCCCCGCAGCCCTGACCCGCTCACAGGGACTGGACCCCGCAGCCCTGACCCGCTCACAGGGACTGACCCCCGCAGCCCTGACCCGCTCACAGGGACTGGCCCCCGCAGCCCTGACCCGCTCACAGGGACTGGCCCCCGCAGCCCTGACCCGCTCACAGGGACTGGCCCCCGCAGCCCTGACCCGCTCACAGGGTCTGGCCCCCGCAGCCCTGACCCGCTCACAGTGACTGGCCCCCGCAGCCCTGACCCGCTCACAGGGACTGGCCCCCGCAGCCATGACCCGCTCACAGGGACTGGTCCCCGCAGCCCTGACCCGCTCACAGGGACTGGCCCCCGCAGCCCTGACCCGCTCACAGGGACTGGCCCCCGCAGCCCTGACCCGCTCACAGGGACTGGCCCCCGCAGCCCTGACCCGCTCACAGGGACTGGCCCCCGCAGCCCTGACCCGCTCACAGGGACTGGCCCCCGCAGCCCTGACCCGCTCACAGGGACTGGCCCCCGCAGCCCTGACCCGCTCACAGGGACTGGCCCCCGCAGCCCTGACCCGCTCACAGGGACTGGCACCCGCAGCCCACAACCCCTGACAGCTATTTGCCAACGCAGCTCTCGCCCGCTCACAGGGACTGGCCCCCGCAGCCCTGACCCGCTCACAGGGACTGGCCCCCGCAGCCCTGACCCGCTCACAGCTATTTGCCACCGCAGCCCTCACTCGCTCACAAGGACTGGCCCCCGCAGCCATGACCCGATCACAGTGACTGGCCCCCGCATCCCTGACCCATTCACAGCGACTGGCCCCCGCAGCCCTGACCCGCTCACAGGGACTGGCCCCCGCAGCCCTCACCCGCTCACAGGGACTGGCCCCCGCAGCCCTGACCCGCTCACAGGGCCTGGCCCCCGCAGCCCTGACCCGCTCACAGGGACTGGCCCCCGCAGCCCTGACCCGCTCACAGGGACTGGCCCCCGCAGCCCTGACCCGCTCACAGGGACTGGCCCCCGCAGCCCTGACCCGCTCACAGGGACTGGCCCCCGCAGCCCTGACCCGCTCACAGGGACTGGCCCCCGCAGCCCTGACCCGCTCACAGGGACTGGCACCCGCAGCCCTGACCCCCTGACAGCTATTTGCCTCCACAGCCCTCGCCCGCTCACAGGGACTGGCCCCCACAGCCCTCACCCGCTCACAGGGACTGGCCCCCGAAGCCCCGACCCGCTCACAGAGACTGGCCCCCGCAGCCCCGACCCGCTCACAGGGACTGGCCCCCGCAGCCGTGACCCGCTCACAGGGACTGGCCCCCGCAGCCCTGACCCGCTCACAGGTACTGGCCCCCGCAGCCCTGACCCTCTCACAGGGACTGGCCCCCGCAGCCCTGACCCGCTCACAGGGACTGGCCCCCGCAGCGCTGACCCGTTCACAGCGACTGGCACCCGCAGCCCTGACCCGCTCTCAGCGACAGGCCCCCGCAGCCCTAACCCGCTCCCAGGGACTGGCCCCCGCAGCCCTGACCCGCTCACAGGGACTGGCCCCCGCAGCCCTGACCCGCTCACAGGGACGGGCCCCCGCAGCCCTGACCCGCTCACAGGCTAGGCCCCCGCTGCCCTGACCCCCTGACAGCTATTTGCCACCGCAGCTCTCGCCCGCTCACAGGGACTGGCCCCCGCAGCCCTGACCCGCTCGCAGGGACTGGCCCCCGCAGCCCTGACCCGCTCACAGCTATTTGCCACCGCAGCCCTCACCCGCTCACAAGGACTGGCCCCCGCAGCGATGACCCGATCACAGGCACTGTTCCCCGCAGCCCTGTCCCGCTGACATGGACTGGCCCCCGCAGCCCTGAGCCCCTGACAGCTATTTGCCACCGCAGCCCTCGCCCGCTCACAGGGACTGCCCCCCGCACCCCTGACCCCCTCACAGTGACTGGCCCCTGCAGCCCTGACCCACTCACAGGGACTGGCCCCCGCAGCCCTGACCCGCTCACAGGGACAGGCCCACGCAGCCCTGACCCGCTCACAGGGACTGGACCCCGCAGCCCTGACCCGCTCACAGGGACTGACCCCCGCAGCCCTGACCCGCTCACAGGGACTGGCCCCCGCAGCCCTGACCCGCTCACAGGGACTGGCCCCCGCAGCCCTGACCCGCTCACAGGGACTGGCCCCCGCAGCCCTGACCCGCTCACAGGGACTGGCCCCCGCAGCCCTGACCCGCTCACAGGGACTGGCCCCCGCAGCCCTGACCCGCTCACAGGGACTGGCCCCCGCAGCCCTGACCCGCTCACAGGGACTGGCCCCCGCAGCCCTGACCCGCTCACAGGGACTGGCCCCCGCAGCCCTGACCCGCTCACAGGGACTGGCCCCCGCAGCCCTGACCCGCTCACAGGGACTGGCACCCGCAGCCCAGACCCCCTGACAGCTATTTGCCACCGCAGCCCTCGCCCGCTCACAGGGACTTGCCCCCGCAGCCCTGACCCCCTCACAGTGACTGGCCCCCGCAGCCCTGACCCGCTCACAGGGACTGGCCCCCGCAGCCCCGACCCGCTCACAAACACTGGCCCCCGCAGCCCCGACCCGCTCACAGGGACTGGCCCCCGCAGCCCTAACCCGCTCACAGGGACTGGCCCCCGCAGCCCCGACCCGCTCACAGGGCCTCGCCCCCGCAGCCCCGACCCGCTCAGAGGGTCTGGCCCCCGCAGCCCCGACCCGCTCACAGGGACTGGCCCCCGCAGCCCTGACCCGCTCACAGGGACTGGCCCCCGCAGCCCTGATCCGCTCACAGGGCCTGGCCCCCGCAGCCCTGACCCGCTCAGATGGTCTGGCCCCCGCAGCCCTGACCGGCTCACAGGGACTGGCCCCCGCAGCCCTGACCCGCTCACAGGGACTGGCCCCCGCAGCCCTGACCCGCTCACAGGGACTGGCCCCCGCAGCCCTGACCCGCTCACAGCTATTTGCCACCGCAGCCCTCATCCGCTCACAGGGACTGGCCCCCGCAGCCATGACCCGATCACAGGCTCTGTACCCCGCAGCCCTGTCCCGCTGACATGGACTGGCCACCGCAGCCCTGACCCCCTGACAGCTATTTGCCACCGCAGCCCTCGCCCGCTCACTGGGACTGGCCCCCGCAGCCCTGACCCTCTCAGAGGGTCTGGCCCCCGCAGCCCCGACCCGCTCACAGGGCCTGGCCCCCGCAGCCCTGACCAGCTCACAGGGACTGGCCCCCGCAGCCCTGACCCGCTCACAGGGACTGGCCCCCGCAGCCCTGACCCGCTCACAGCTATTTGCCACCGCAGCCCTCATCCGCTCACAGGGACTGGCCGCCGCAGCCATGACCCGATCAAAGGCTCTGTACCCGGCAGCCCTGTCCCGCTGACATGGACTGGCCCCCGCAGCCCTTACCCCCTGACAGCTATTTGCCACCGCAGCCCTCGCCCGCTCACAGGGACTGGCCCCCGCAGCCCTGACCCCCTCACAGGGACTGGCCCCCGCAGCCCTGACCCGCTCACAGGGACTGGCCCCCGCAACCCTGACCCACTGACAGGGACTGGCCCCCGCAGCCCTGACCCGCTCACAGGGACTGGCCCCCGCAGCCCTGACCCGCTGACAGGGACTGGCCCCCGCAGCCCTGACCCGCTCACAGGGACTGGCCCCCGCAGCCCTGACCCGCTCAGAGGGTCTGGCCCCCGCAGCCCTGACCCGCTCACAGGGACTGGCCCCCGCAGCCCTGACCCGCTAACTGGGACTGGCCCCCGCAGCCCTGACCCGCTCACAGGGACTGGCCCCCGCAGCCCTGACCCGCTCACAGGGAATGGCCCCCGCAGCCCTGACCCGCTCACAGGGACTGGCCCCCGCAGCCCTCACCCGCTCAGAGGGTCTGGCCCCCGCAGCCCTGACCCGCTCACAGGGCCTGGCCCCCGCAGCCCTGACCCGCTCACAGGGCCTGGCCCCCGCAGCCCTGACCCGCTCACAGGGACTGGCTCCCGCAGCCCTGACCCGCTCACAGGGACTGGCCCCCGCAGCCCTGACCCGCTCACAGGGACTGGCCCCGGCAGCCCTGACCCGCTCACAGGGACTGGCCCCCGCAGCCCTGACCCGCTCACAGGGACTGGCCCCCGCAGCCCTGACCCGCTCACAGGGACTGGCACCCGCAGCCCTGACCCCCTGACAGCTATTTGCCTCCACAGCCCTCGCCCGCTCACAGGGACTGGCCCCCACAGCCCTCACCCGCTCACAGGGACTGGCCCCCGAAGCCCCGACCCGCTCACAGAGACTGGCAACCGCTGCCCCGACCCGCTCACAGACACTGGCCTCCGCAGCCCCGACCCGCTCACAGGGACTGGCCCCCGCAGCCCTGACCCGCTCACAGGGACTGGCACCCGCAGCCCTGACCGGCTCACAGGGCCTGGCCCCCGCAGCCCCGACCCGCTCAGAGGGTCTGGCCCCCGCAGCCCCGACCCGCTCACAGGGACTGGCCCCCGCAGCCCTGACCCGCTCACAGGGACTGGCCCCCGCAGCCCTGACCCGCTCACAGGGCCTGGCACCCGCAGCCCTGACCCGCTCAGAGGGTCTGGCCCCCGCAGCCCTGACCCGCTCACAGGGACTGGCCCCCGCAGCCCTGACCCGCTCACAGGGACTGGCCCCCGCAGCCCTGACCCGCTCACAGGGACTGGCCCCCGCAGCCCTGACCCGCTCACAGGGACTGGCCCCCGCAGCCCTGACCCGCTCTCAGGGACTGGCCCCCGCAGCCCTGAACCGCTCACAGGGACTGGCCCCGCAGCCCTGACCCGCTCACAGGTACTGGCCCCCGCAGCCCTGACCCTCTCACAGGGACTGGCCCCCGCAGCCCTGACCCGCTCACAGGGACTGGCCCCCGCAGCGCTGACCCGCTCACAGCGACTGGCACCCGCAGCCCTGACCCGCTCACAGCGACAGGCCCCCGCAGCCCTGACCCGCTCCCAGGGACTGGCCCCCGCAGCCCTGACCCGCTCACAGGGACTGGCCCCCGCAGCCCTGACCCACTCACAGGGACTGGCCCCCGCAGCCCTGACCCGCTCACAGGGCCTGGCCCCCGCAGCCCCGACCCGCTCAGAGGGTCTGGCCCCCGCAGCCCCGACCCGCTCACAGGGACTGGCTCCCGCAGCCCTGACCCGCTCACAGGGACTGGCCCCCGCAGCCCTGACCCGCTCACATTGCCTGGCCCCCGCAGCCCTGACCCGCTCAGAGGGTCTGGCCCCCGCAGCCCTGACCCGCTCACAGGGACTGGCCCCCGCAGCCCTGACCCGCTCACAGGGACTGGCCCCCGCAGCCCTGACCCGCTCACAGGGACTGGCCCCCGCAGCCCTGACCCGCTCACAGGGACTGGCCCCCGCAGCCGTGACCCGCTCACAGGGACTGGCCCCCGCAGCCCTGACCCGCTCACAGGTACTGGCCCCTGCAGCCCTGACCCTCTCACAGGGACTGGCCCCCGCAGCCCTGACCCGCTCACAGGGACTGGCCCCCGCAGCGCTGACCCGTTCACAGCGACTGGCACCCGCAGCCCTGACCCGCTCACAGCGACAGGCCCCCGCAGCCCTGACCCGCTCCCAGGGACTGGCCCACGTAGCCCTGACCCGCTCACAGGGACTGGCCCCCGCAGCCCTAACCCGCTCACAGGGACTGGCCCCCGCAGCCCTGACCCGCTCACAGGGACTGGCCCCCGCAGCCCTGACCCGCTCACAGGGACTGACCCCCGCAGCCCTGACCCTCTCACAGGGACTGGCCCCCGCAGCCCTGACCCGCTCACAGGGACTGGCCCCCGCAGCCCTGACCCGCTCACATGGACTGGCCCCCGCAGCCCTGACCCGCTCACAGGGACGGGCCCCCGCTGCCCTGACCCCCTGACAGCTATTTGCCACCGCAGCTCTCGCCCGCTCACAGGGACTGGCCCCCGCAGCCCTGACCCGCTCACAGGGACTGGCCCCCGCAGCCCTGACCCGCTCACAGCTATTTGCCACCGCAGCCCTCACCCGCTCACAAGGACTGGCCCCCGCAGCCATGACCCGATCACAGGCACTGTTCCCCGCAGCCCTGTCCCGCTGACATGGACTGGCCCCCGCAGCCCTGACCCCCTGACAGCTATTTGCCACCGCAGCCCTCGCCCGCTCACAGGGACTGCCCCCCGCAGCCCTGACCCGCTCACAGTGACTGGCCCCTGCAGCCCTGACCCACTCACAGGGACTGGCCCCCGCAGCCCTGACCCGCTCACAGGGACTGGCCCCCGCAGCCCTGACCCGCTCACAGGGACAGGCCCCGCAGCCCTGACTCGCTCACAGGTACTGGCCCCCGCAGCCCTGACCCTCTCACAGGGACTGGCCCCCGCAGCCCTGACCCGCTCACAGGGACTGGCCCCCGCAGCCCTGACCCGCTCACAGGGACTGGACCCCGCAGCCCTGACCCGCTCACAGGGACTGACCCCCGCAGCCCTGACCCGCTCACAGGGACTGGCCCCCGCAGCCCTGACCCGCTCACAGGGACTGGCCCCCGCAGCCCTGACCCGCTCACAGGGACTGGCCCCCGCAGCCCTGACCCGCTCACAGGGACTGGCCCCCGCAGCCCTGACCCGCTCACAGGGACTGGCCCCCGCAGCCCTGACCCGCTCACAGTGACTGGCCCCCGCAGCCCTGACCCGCTCACAGGGACTGGCCCCCGCAGCCAAATACCCGCTCACAGGGACTGGTCCCCGCAGCCCTGACCCGCTCACAGGGACTGGCCCCCGCAGCCCTGACCCGCTCACAGTGACTGGCCCCCGCAGCCCTGACCCGCTCACAGGGACTGGCCCCCGCAGCCCTGACCCGCTCACAGGGACTGACCCCCGCAGCCCTGACCCGCTCACAGGGACTGGCCCCCGCAGCCCTGACCCGCTCACAGGGACTGGCCCCCGCAGCCCTGACCCGCTCACAGGGACTGGCCCCCGCAGCCCTGACCCGCTCACAGGGACTGGCACCCGCAGCCCAGACCCCCTGACAGCTATTTGCCACCGCAGCTCTCGCCCGCTCACAGGGACTGGCCCCCGCAGCCCTGACCCGCTCACAGGGACTGGCCCCCGCAGCCCTGACCCGCTCACAGCTATTTGCCACCGCAGCCCTCACTCGCTCACAAGGACTGGCCCCCGCAGCCATGACCCGATCACAGTGACTGGCCCCCGCATCCCTGACCCATTCACAGGGACTGGCCCCCGCAGCCCTGACCCGCTCACAGGGACTGGCCCCCGCAGCCCTCACCCGCTCACAGGGACTGGACCCCGCAGCCCTGTCCGGCTGACATGGACTGGCCCCCGCAGCCCTGACCCCCTGACAGCTATTTGCCACCGCAGCCCTCGCCCGCTCACAGGGACTGGCCCCCGCAGCCCTGACCCGCTCACAGTGACTGGCCCCCGCATCCCTGACCCATTCACAGGGACTGGCCCCCGCAGCCCTGACCCGCTCACAGGGACTGGCCCCCGCAGCCCTCACCCGCTCACAGGGACTGGACCCCGCAGCCCTGACCCGCTCACAGGGACTGACCCCCGCAGCCCTGACCCGCTCACAGGGACTGGCCCCCGCAGCCCTGACCCGCTCACAGGGACTGACCCCCGCAGCCCTGACCCGCTCACAGGGACTGGCCCCCGCAGCCCTGACCCGCTCACAGGGACTGGCCCCCGCAGCCCTGACCCGCTCACAGGGACTGGCCCCCGCAGCCCTGACCCGCTCACAGGGACTGGCCCCCGCAGCCCTGACCCGCTCACAGGGACTGGCCCCCGCAGCCCTGACCCGCTCACAGGGACTGGCCCCCGCAGCCATGACCCGCTCACAGGGACTGGCCCCCGCAGCCCTGACCCGCTCACAGGGACTGGCCCCCGCAGCCATGACCCGCTCACAGGGACTGGTCCCCGCAGCCCTGACCCGCTCACAGGGACTGGCCCCCGCAGCCCTGACCCGCTCACAGGGACTGGCCCCCGCAGCCCTGACCCGCTCACAGGGACTGGCCCCCGCAGCCCTGACCCGCTCACAGGGACTGGCCCCCGCAGCCCTGACCCGCTCACAGGGACTGGCCCCCGCAGCCCTGACCCGCTCACAGGGACTGGCCCCCGCAGCCCTGACCCGCTCACAGGGACTGGCCCCCGCAGCCCTGACCCGCTCACAGGGACTGGCCCCCGCAGCCCTGACCCGCTCAAAGGGACTGGCCCCCGCAGCCCTGACCCGCTCACAGGGACTGGCACCCGCAGCCCAGACCCCCTGACAGCTATTTGCCACCGCAGCTCTCGCCCGCTCACAGGGACTGTCCCCCGCAGCCCTGACCCGCTCACAGGGACTGGCCCCCGCAGCCCTGACCCGCTCCCAGCTATTTGCCACCGCAGCCCTCACCCGCTCACAAGGACTGGCCCCCGCAGCCATGACCCGATCACAGTGACTGGCCCCCGCATCCCTGACCCATTCACAGGGACTGGCCCCCGCAGCCCTGACCCGCTCACAGGGACTGGCCCCCGCAGCCCTCACCCGCTCACAGGGACTGGACCCCGCAGCCCTGTCCCGCTGACATGGACTGGCCCCCGCAGCCCTGACCCGCTCACAGGGACTGGCCCCCGCAGCCCTGACCCGCTCACAGGGACTGGCCCCCGCAGCCCTGACCCGCTCACAGGGACTGGCCCCCGCAGCCCTAACCCGCTCACAGGGACTGGCCCCCGCAGCCCTGACCCGCTCACAGGGACTGGCCCCCGCAGCCCTGACCCGCTCACAGGGACTGACCCCCGCAGCCCTGACCCTCTCACAGGGACTGGCCCCCGCAGCCCTGACCCGCTCACAGGGACTGGCCCCCGCAGCCCTGACCCGCTCACAGGGACTGGCCCCCGCAGCCCTGACCCGCTCACAGGGACGGGCCCCCGCTGCCCTGACCCCCTGACAGCTATTTGCCACCGCAGCTCTCGCCCGCTCACAGGGACTGGCCCCCGCAGCCCTTCCCGCTCACAGCTATTTGCCACCGCAGCCCTCACCCGCTCACAAGGACTGGCCCCCGCAGCCATGACCCGATCACAGGCACTGTTCCCCGCAGCCCTGTCCCGCTGACATGGACTGGCCCCCGCAGCCCTGACCCCCTGACAGCTATTTGCCACCGCAGCCGTCGCCCGCTCACAGGGACTGCCCCCCGCAGCCCTGACCCGCTCACAGTGACTGGCCCCTGCAGCCCTGACCCACTCACAGGGACTGGCCCCCGCAGCCCTGACCCGCTCACAGGGACTGGCCCCCGCAGCCCTGACCCGCTCACAGGGACTGGCCCCGCAGCCCTGACCCGCTCACAGGTACTGGCCCCCGCAGCCCTGACCCTCTCACAGGGACTGGCCCCCGCAGCCCTGACCCGCTCACAGGGACTGGCCCCCGCAGCCCTGACCCGCTCACAGGGACTGGACCCCGCAGCCCTGACCCGCTCACAGGGACTGGCCCCCGCAGCCCTGACCCGCTCACAGGGACTGGCCCCCGCACCCCTGACCCGCTCACAGGGACTGACCCCCGCAGCCCTGACCCGCTCACAGGGACTGACCCCCGCAGCCCTGACCCGCTCACAGGGACTGGCCCCCGCAGCCCTGACCCGCTCACAGGGACTGGCCCCCGCAGCCCTGACCCGCTCACAGGGACTGGCCCCCGCAGCCCTGACCCGCTCACAGGGACTGGCACCCGCAGCCCAGACCCCCTGACAGCTATTTGCCACCGCAGCTCTCGCCCGCTCACAGGGACTGGCCCCCGCAGCCCTGACCCGCTCACAGGGACTGACCCCCGCAGCCCTGACCCGCTCACAGCTATTTGCCACCGCAGCCCTCACTCGCTCACAAGGACTGGCCCCCGCAGCCATGACCCGATCACAGTGACTGGCCCCCGCATCCCTGACCCATTCACAGGGACTGGCCCCCGCAGCCCTGACCCGCTCACCGGGACTGGCCCCCGCAGCCCTCACCCGCTCACAGGGACTGGACCCCGCAGCCCTGTCCCGCTGACATGGACTGGCCCCCGCAGCCCTGACCCCCTGACAGCTATTTGCCACCGCAGCCCTCGCCCGCTCACAGGGACTGGCCCCCGCAGCCCTGACCCGCTCAGAGGGTCTGGCCCCCGCAGCCCCGACCCGCTCAGAGGGTCTGGCCCCCTCAGCCCCGACCCGCTCACAGGGACTGGCCCCCGCAGCCCTGACCCGCTCACAGGGACTGGCCCCCGCAGCCCTGACCCGCTCACAGGGCCTGGCACCCGCAGCCCAGACCCGCTCAGAGGGTCTGGCCCCCGCAGCCCTGACCCGCTCACAGGGACTGTCCCCCGCAGCCCTGACCCGCTCACAGGGACTGGCCCCCGCAGCCCTGACCCGCTCACAGGGACTGGCCCCCGCAGCCCTGACCCGCTCACAGGGACTGGCCCCCGCAGCCCTGACCCGCTCACAGGGACTGGCCCCGCAGCCCTGACCCGCTCACAGGTACTGGCCCCCGCAGCCCTGACCCTCTCACAGGGACTGGCCCCCGCAGCCCTGACCCGCTCACAGGGACTGGCCCCCGCAGCGCTGACCCGCTCACAGCGACTGGCACCCGCAGCCCTGACCCGCTCACAGCGACAGGCCCCCGCAGCCCTGACCCGCTCCCAGGGACTGGCCCCCGCAGCCCTGACCCGCTCACAGGGACTGGCCCCCGCAGCCCTGACCCACTCACAGGGACTGGCCCCCGCAGCCCTGACCCGCTCACAGGGCCTGGCCCCCGCAGCCCCGACCCGCTCAGAGGGTCTGGCCCCCGCAGCCCCGACCCGCTCACAGGGACTGGCTCCCGCAGCCCTGACCCGCTCACAGGGACTGGCCCCCGCAGCCCTGACCCGCTCACAGGGCCTGGCCCCCGCAGCCCTGACCCGCTCAGAGGGTCTGGCCCCCGCAGCCCTGACCCGCTCACAGGGACTGGCCCCCGCAGCCCTGACCCGCTCACAGGGACTGGCCCCCGCAGCCCTGACCCGCTCACAGGGACTGGCCCCCGCAGCCCTGACCCGCTCACAGGGACTGGCCCCCGCAGCCGTGACCCGCTCACAGGGACTGGCCCCCGCAGCCCTGACCCGCTCACAGGTACTGGCCCCTGCAGCCCTGACCCTCTCACAGGGACTGGCCCCCGCAGCCCTGACCCGCTCACAGGGACTGGCCCCCGCAGCGCTGACCCGTTCACAGCGACTGGCACCCGCAGCCCTGACCCGCTCACAGCGACAGGCCCCCGCAGCCCTGACCCGCTCCCAGGGACTGGCCCACGTAGCCCTGACCCGCTCACAGGGACTGGCCCCCGCAGCCCTAACCCGCTCACAGGGACTGGCCCCCGCAGCCCTGACCCGCTCACAGGGACTGGCCCCCGCAGCCCTGACCCGCTCACAGGGACTGACCCCCGCAGCCCTGACCCTCTCACAGGGACTGGCCCCTGCAGCCCTGACCCGCTCACAGGGACTGGCCCCCGCAGCCCTGACCCGCTCACATGGACTGGCCCCCGCAGCCCTGACCCGCTCACAGGGACGGGCCCCCGCTGCCCTGACCCCCTGACAGCTATTTGCCACCGCAGCTCTCGCCCGCTCACAGGGACTGGCCCCCGCAGCCCTGACCCGCTCACAGGGACTGGCCCCCGCAGCCCTGACCCGCTCACAGCTATTTGCCACCGCAGCCCTCACCCGCTCACAAGGACTGGCCCCCGCAGCCATGACCCGATCACAGGCACTGTTCCCCGCAGCCCTGTCCCGCTGACATGGACTGGCCCCCGCAGCCCTGACCCCCTGACAGCTATTTGCCACCGCAGCCCTCGCCCGCTCACAGGGACTGCCCCCCGCAGCCCTGACCCGCTCACAGTGACTGGCCCCTGCAGCCCTGACCCACTCACAGGGACTGGCCCCCGCAGCCCTGACCCGCTCACAGGGACTGGCCCCCGCAGCCCTGACCCGCTCACAGGGACAGGCCCCGCAGCCCTGACTCGCTCACAGGTACTGGCCCCCGCAGCCCTGACCCTCTCACAGGGACTGGCCCCCGCAGCCCTGACCCGCTCACAGGGACTGGCCCCCGCAGCCCTGACCCGCTCACAGGGACTGGACCCCGCAGCCCTGACCCGCTCACAGGGACTGACCCCCGCAGCCCTGACCCGCTCACAGGGACTGGCCCCCGCAGCCCTGACCCGCTCACAGGGACTGGCCCCCGCAGCCCTGACCCGCTCACAGGGACTGGCCCCCGCAGCCCTGACCCGCTCACAGGGACTGGCCCCCGCAGCCCTGACCCGCTCACAGTGACTGGCCCCCGCAGCCCTGACCCGCTCACAGGGACTGGCCCCCGCAGCCAAATACCCGCTCACAGGGACTGGTCCCCGCAGCCCTGACCCGCTCACAGGGACTGGCCCCCGCAGCCCTGACCCGCTCACAGTGACTGGCCCCCGCAGCCCTGACCCGCTCACAGGGACTGGCCCCCGCAGCCCTGACCCGCTCACAGGGACTGACCCCCGCAGCCCTGACCCGCTCACAGGGACTGGCCCCCGCAGCCCTGACCCGCTCACAGGGACTGGCCCCCGCAGCCCTGACCCGCTCACAGGGACTGGCCCCCGCAGCCCTGACCCGCTCACAGGGACTGGCACCCGCAGCCCAGACCCCCTGACAGCTATTTGCCACCGCAGCTCTCGCCCGCTCACAGGGACTGGCCCCCGCAGCCCTGACCCGCTCACAGGGACTGGCCCCCGCAGCCCTGACCCGCTCACAGCTATTTGCCACCGCAGCCCTCACTCGCTCACAAGGACTGGCCCCCGCAGCCATGACCCGATCACAGTGACTGGCCCCCGCAGCCCTGACCCGCTCACAGGGACTGGCACCCGCAGCCCAGACCCCCTGACAGCTATTTGCCACCGCAGCTCTCGCCCGCTCACAGGGACTGGCCCCCGCAGCCCTGACCCGCTGACAGGGACTGACCCCCGCAGCCCTGACCCGCTCACAGCTATTTGCCACCGCAGCCCTCACTCGCTCACAAGGACTGGCCCCCGCAGCCATGACCCGATCACAGTGACTGGCCCCCGCATCCCTGACCCATTCACAGGGACTGGCCCCCGCAGCCCTGACCCGCTCACAGGGACTGGCCCCCGCAGCCCTCACCCGCTCACAGGGACTGGACCCCGCAGCCCTGTCCCGCTGACATGGACTGGCCCCCGCAGCCCTGACCCCCTGACAGCTATTTGCCACCGCAGCCCTCGCCCGCTCACAGGGACTGGCCCCCGCAGCCCTGACCCGCTCACAGTGACTGGCCCCCGCATCCCTGACCCATTCACAGGGACTGGCCCCCGCAGCCCTGAACCGCTCACAGGGACTGGCCCCCGCAGCCCTCACCCGCTCACAGGGACTGGACCCCGCAGCCCTGACCCGCTCACAGGGACTGACCCCCGCAGCCCTGACCCGCTCACAGGGACTGGCCCCCGCAGCCCTGACCCGCTCACAGGGACTGACCCCCGCAGCCCTGACCCGCTGACAGGGACTGGCCCCCGCAGCCCTGACCCGCTCACAGGGACTGGCCCCCGCAGCCCTGACCCGCTCACAGGGACTGGCCCCCGCAGCCCTGACCCGCTCACAGGGACTGGCCCCCGCAGCCCTGACCCGCTCACAGGGACTGGCCCCCGCAGCCCTGACCCGCTCACAGGGACGGGCCACCGCTGCCCTGACCCCCTGACAGCTATTTGCCACCGCAGCTCTCGCCCGCTCACAGGGACTGGCCCCCGCAGCCCTGACCCGCTCACAGGGACTGGCCCCCGCAGCCCTGACCCGCTCACAGCTATTTGCCACCGCAGCCCTCACCCGCTCACAAGGACTGGCCCCCGCAGCCATGACCCGATCACAGGCACTGTTCCCCGCAGCCCTGTCCCGCTGACATGGACTGGCCCCCGCAGCCCTGACCCCCTGACAGCTATTTGCCACCGCAGCCGTCGCCCGCTCACAGGGACTGCCCCCCGCAGCCCTGACCCGCTCACAGGGACTGGCCCCCGCAGCCCTGACCCGCTCACAGGGACTGGCCCCCGCAGCCCTGACCCGCTCACAGGGACAGGCCCCGCAGCCCTGACCCGCTCACAGGTACTGGCCCCCGCAGCCCTGACCCTCTCACAGGGACTGGCCCCCGCAGCCCTGACCCGCTCACAGGGACTGGCCCCCGCAGCCCTGACCCGCTCACAGGGACTGGACCCCGCAGCCCTGACCCGCTCACAGGGACTGACCCCCGCAGCCCTGACCCGCTCACAGGGACTGGCCCCCGCAGCCCTGACCCGCTCACAGGGACTGGCCCCCGCAGCCCTGACCCGCTCACAGGGACTGGCCCCCGCAGCCCTGACCCGCTCACAGGGTCTGGCCCCCGCAGCCCTGACCCGCTCACAGTGACTGGCCCCCGCAGCCCTGACCCGCTCACAGGGACTGGCCCCCGCAGCCATGACCCGCTCACAGGGACTGGCCCCCGCAGCCCTGACCCGCTCACAGGGACTGGCCCCCGCAGCCCTGACCCGCTCACAGGGACTGGCACCCGCAGCCCACACCCCCTGACAGCTATTTGCCAACGCAGCTCTCGCCCGCTCACAGGGACTGGCCCCCGCAGCCCTGACCCGCTCACAGGGACTGGCCCCCGCAGCCCTGACCCGCTCACAGCTATTTGCCACCGCAGCCCTCACTCGCTCACAAGGACTGGCCCCCGCAGCCATGACCCGATCACAGTGACTGGCCCCCGCATCCCTGACCCATTCACAGCGACTGGCCCCCGCAGCCCTGACCCGCTCACAGGGACTGGCCCCCGCAGCCCTCACCCGCTCACAGGGACTGGACCCCGCAGCCCTGTCCCGCTGACATGGACTGGCCCCCGCAGCCCTGACCCCCTGACAGCTATTTGCCACCGCAGCCCTCGCCCGCTCACAGGGACTGGCCCCCGCAGCCCTGACCCGCTCACAGTGACTGGCCCCCGCATCCCTGACCCATTCACAGGGACTGGCCCCCGCAGCCCTGACCCGCTCACAGGGACTGGCCCCCGCAGCCCTCACTCGCTCACAGGGACTGGACCCCGCAGCCCTGACCCGCTCACAGGGACAGACCCCCGCAGCCCTGACCCGCTCACAGGGACTGGCCCCCGCAGCCCTGACCCGCTCACAGGGACTGACCCCCGCAGCCCTGACCCGCTCACAGGGACTGGCCCCCGCAGCCCTGACCCGCTCACAGGGACTGGCCCCCGCAGCCCTGACCCGCTCACAGGGACTGTCCCCCGCAGCCCTGACCCGCTCACAGGGACTGGCCCCCGCAGCCCTGACCCGCTCACAGGGACTGGCCCCCGCAGCCCTGACCCGCTCACAGGGACTGGCCCCCGCAGCCCTGACCCGCTCACAGGGACTGGCCCCCGCAGCCATGACCCGCTCACAGGGACTGGCCCCCGCAGCCCTGACCGGCTCACAGGGACTGGCCCCCGCAGCCATGACCCGCTGACAGGGACTGGTCCCCGCAGCCCTGACCCGCTCACAGGGACTGGCCCCCGCAGCCCTGACCCGCTCACAGGGACTGGCCCCCGCAGCCCTGACCCGCTCACAGGGACTGGCCCCCGCAGCCCTGACCCGCTCACAGGGACTGGCCCCCGCAGCCCTGACCCGCTCACAGGGACTGGCCCCCGCAGCCCTGACCCGCTCACAGGGACTGGCCCCCGCAGCCCTGACCCGCTCACAGGGACTGGCCCCCGCAGCCCTGACCCGCTCACAGGGACTGGCCCCCGCAGCCCTGACCCGCTCACAGGGACTGGCCCCCGCAGCCCTGACCCGCTCACAGGGACTGGCCCCCGCAGCCCTGACCCGCTCACAGGGACTGGCCCCCGCAGCCCTGACCCGCTCACAGGGACTGGCACCCGCAGCCCAGACCCCCTGACAGCTATTTGCCACCGCAGCTCTCGCCCGCTCACATGGACTGGCCCCCGCAGCCCTGACCCGCTCACAGGGACTGGCCCCCGCAGCCCTGACCAGCTCACAGCTATTTGCCACCGCAGCCCTCACCCGCTCACAAGGACTGGCCCCCGCAGCCATGACCCGATCACAGTGACTGGCACCCGCATCCCTGACCCATTCACAGGGACTGGCCCCCGCAGCCCTGACCCGCTCACAGGGACTGGCCCCCGCAGCCCTCACCCGCTCACAGGGACTGGACCCCGCAGCCCTGTCCCGCTGACATGGACTGGCCCCCGCAGCCCTGACCCCCTGACAGCTATTTGCCACCGCAGCCCTCGCCCGCTCACAGGGACTGGCCCCCGCAGCCCTGACCCGCTCACAGTGACTGGCCCCCGCATCCCTGACCCATTCACAGGGACTGGCCCCCGCAGCCCTGACCCGCTCACAGGGACTGGCCCCCGCAGCCCTCACCCGCTCACAGGGACTGGACCCCGCAGCCCTGACCCGCTCACAGGGACTGACCCCCGCAGCCCTGACCCGCTCACATGGACTGGCCCCCGCAGCCCTGACCCGCTCACAGGGACTGGCCCCCGCAGCCCTGACCCGCTCACAGGGACTGGCCCCCGCAGCCCTGACCCGCTCACAGGGACTGGCCCCCGCAGCCCTGACCCGCTCACAGGGACTGGCCCCCGCAGCCCTGACCCGCTCACAGGGACTGGCCCCCGCAGCCCTGACCCGCTCACAGGGACTGGCCCCCGCAGCCCTGACCCGCTCAAAGGGACTGGCCCCCGCAGCCCTGACCCGCTCACTGGGACTGGCTCCCGCAGCCCTGACCCGCTCACAGGGACTGGCCCCCGCAGCCCTGACCCGCTCACAGGGACTGGCCCCCGCAGCCCTGACCCCCTCACAGGGACTGGCCCTCGCAGCCCTGACCCGCTCACAGGGACTGGCCCCCGCAGCCCTGACCCGCTCACAGGGACTGGCCCCCGCAGCCCTGACCCGCTCACAGGGACTGGCCCCCGCAGCCCTGACCCTCTCACAGGGACTGCCCCCCGCAGCCCTGACCCGCTCACAGGGACTGGCCCCCGCAGCCCTCACCCGCTCAGAGGGTCTGGCCCCCACAGCCCTGACCCGCTCACAGGGACAGGCCCCCGCAGCCCTGACCCGCTCACATGGACTGGCCCCCGCAGCCCTGACCCGCTCACAGGGACTGGCCCCCGCAGCCCTGACCCGCTCACAGGGACTGGCCCCCGCAGCCCTGACCCGCTCACAGGGACTGGCCCCCGCAGCCCTGACCCGCTCACAGGGACTGGCCCCCGCAGCCCTGGCCCGCTCACAGGGACTGGCCCCCGCAGCCCTGACCCGCTCACAGGGACTGGCCCCCGCAGCCCTGACCCGCTCACAGGGACTGGCCCCCGCAGCCCTGACCCGCTCACAGGGACTGGCACCCGCAGCCCTGACCCCCTGACAGCTATTTGCCACTGCAGCCCTCTCCCGCTCACAGGGACTGGCCCCCGCAGCCCCGACCCGCTCACAGGGACTGGCCCCCGCAGCCCCGACCCGCTCACAGACACTGGCCCCCGCAGCCCCGACCGCTCACATGGACTGGCCCCCCCGCAGCCCCTGACCCGCTGACATGGACTGGCCCCCGCAGCCCTGACCCCCTGACAGCTATTTGCCACCGCAGCTCTCGCCCGCTCACAGGGACTGGCCCCCGCAGCCCTGACCCGCTCACAGGGACTGGCCCCCGCAGCCCTCACTCGCTCACAGGGACTGGACCCCGCAGCCCTGACCCGCTCACAGGGACTGACCCCCGCAGCCCTGACCCGCTCACAGGGACTGGCCCCCGCAGCCCTGACCCGCTCACAGGGACCTACCCCCGCAGCCCTGACCCGATCACAGGGACTGGCCCCCGCAGCCCTGACCCGCTCACAGGGACTGGCCCCCGCAGCCCTGACCCGCTCACAGGGACTGTCCCCCGCAGCCCTGACCCGCTCACAGGGACTGGACCCCGCAGCCCTGACCCGCTCACAGGGACTGGCCCCCGCAGCCCTGACCCGCTCACAGGGACTGGCCCCCGCAGCCCTGACCCGCTCACAGGGACTGGCCCCCGCAGCCATGACCCGCTCACAGGGACTGGCCCCCCCAGCCCTGACCGGCTCACAGGGACTGGCCCCCGCAGCCATGACCCGCTCACAGGGACTGGTCCCCGCAGCCCTGACCCGCTCACAGGGACTGGCCCCCGCAGCCCTGACCCGCTCACAGGGACTGGCCCCCGCAGCCCTGACCCGCTCACAGGGACTGGCCCCCGCAGCCCTGACCCGCTCACAGGGACTGGCCCCCGCAGCCCTGACCCGCTCACAGGGACTGGCCCCCGCAGCCCTGACCCGCTCACAGGGACTGGCCCCCGCAGCCCTGACCCGCTCACAGGGACTGGCCCCCGCAGCCCTGACCCGCTCACAGGGACTGGCCCCCGCAGCCCTGACCCGCTCACAGGGACTGGCCCCCGCAGCCCTGACCCGCTCACAGGGACTGGCCCCCGCAGCCCTGACCCGCTCACAGGGACTGGCACCCGCAGCCCAGACCCCCTGACAGCTATTTGCCACCGCAGCTCTCGCCCGCTCACAGGGACTGTCCCCCGCAGCCCTGACCCGCTCACAGGGACTGGCCCCCGCAGCCCTGACCCGCTCACAGCTATTTGCCACCGCAGCCCTCACCCGCTCACAAGGACTGGCCCCCGCAGCCATGACCCGATCACAGTGACTGGCCCCCGCATCCCTGACCCATTCACAGGGACTGGCCCCCGCAGCCCTGACCCGCTCACAGGGACTGGCCCCCGCAGCCCTCACCCGCTCACAGGGACTGGACCCCGCAGCCCTGTCCCGCTGACATGGACTGGCCCCCGCAGCCCTGACCCCCTGACAGCTATTTGCCACCGCAGCCCTCGCCCGCTCACAGGGACTGGCCCCCGCAGCCCTGACCCGCTCACAGTGACTGGCCCCCGCATCCCTGACCCATTCACAGGGACTGGCCCCCGCAGCCCTGACCCGCTCACAGGGACTGGCCCCCGCAGCCCTGACCCCCTCACAGGGACTGGCCCCCGCAGCCCTGACCCGCTCACAGGGACTGGCCCCCGCAGCCCTGACCCGCTCACAGGGACTGGCCCTCGCAGCCCTGACCCGCTCACAGGGACTGGCCCCCGCAGCCCTGACCCGCTCACAGGGACTGGCCCCCGCAGCCCTGACCCGCTCACAGGGACTGGCCCCCGCAGCCCTGACCCTCTCACAGGGACTGCCCCCCGCAGCCCTTACCCGCTCACAGGGACTGGCCCCCGCAGCCCTCACCCGCTCAGAGGGTCTGGCCCCCGCAGCCCTGACCCGCTCACAAGGACTGGCCCCCGCAGCCCTGACCCGCTCACATGGACTTGCCCCCGCAGCCCTGACCCGCTCACAGGGACTGGCCCCCGCAGCCCTGACCCGCTCACAGGGACTGGCCCCCGCAGCCCTGGCCCGCTAACAGGGACTGGCCCCCGCAGCCCTGACCCGCTCACAGGGACTGGCCCCCGCAGCCCTGGCCCGCTCACAGGGACTGGCCCCCGCAGCCCTGACCCGCTCACAGGGACTGGCCCCCGCTGCCCTGACCCGCTCACAGGGACTGGCCCCCGCAGCCCTGACCCGCTCACAGGGACTGGCACCCGCAGCCCTGACCCCCTGACAGCTATTTGCCACTGCAGCCCTCGCCCGCTCACAGGGACTGGCCCCCGCAGCCCCGACCCGCTCACAGGGACTGGCCCCCGCAGCCCCGACCCGCTCACAGACACTGGCCCCCGCAGCCCCGACCGCTCACATGGACTGGCCCCCGCAGCCCTGACCGGCTGACATGGACTGGCCCCCGCAGCCCTGACCCCCTGACAGCTATTTACCACCGCAGCTCTCGCCCGCTCACAGGGACTGGCCCCCGCAGCCCTGACCCGCTCACAGGGACTGGCCCCCGCTGCCCTGACCCGCTCACAGCTATTTGCCACCGCAGCCCTCACCCGCTCACAAGGACTGGCCCCCGCAGCCATGACCCGATCACAGGCACTGTTCCCCGCAACCCTGTCCCGCTGACATGGACTGGCCCCCGCAGCCCTGACCCCCTGACAGCTATTTGCCACCGCAGCCGTCGCCCGCTTACAGGGACTGGCCCCCGCAGCCCTGACCCGCTCACAGGGACTGGCCCCCGCAGCCCTGACCCACTCACAGGGACTGGCTCCCGCAGCCCTGACCCGCTCACAGGGACTGGCCCCTGCAGCCCAAACCCGCTCACAGGGACTGCAACCCGCAGCCCTGACCCGCTCACAGGGACTGACCCCCGCAGCCCTGACCCGCTCACAGGGACTGGCCCCTGCAGCCCTGACCCGCTCACAGGGACGGGCCCCCGCAGCCCTGACCCGCTCACAGGGACTGGCCCCCGCAGCCCTGACGCGCTCACAGGGACTGGCCCCCGCAGCCCTGACCCCCTCACAGGGACTGGCCCCCGCAGCCCTGACGCGCTCACAGGGACTGGCCCACGCAGCCCTGACCCGCTCACAGGGACTGGCACCCGCAGCCCTGACCCCCTGACAGCTATTTGCCTCCACAGCCCTCGCCCGCTCACAGGGACTGGCCCCCACAGCCCTGACCCGCTCACAGGGACTGGCCCCCGCAGCCCTGACCCGCTCACAGGGACTGGCCCCCGCAGCCCTGACCCGCTCACAGGGACTGGCCCCCGCAGCCCTGACGCGCTCACAGGGACTGGCCCCCGCAGCCCTGACCCGCTCACAGGGACTGGCCCCCGCAGCCCTGACGCGCTCACAGGGACTGGCCCCCGCAGCCCTGACCCGCTCACAGGGACTGGCACCCGCAGCCCTGACCCCCTGACAGCTATTTGCCTCCACAGCACTCGCCCGCTCACAGGGACTGGCCCCCACAGCCCTGACCCGCTCACAGGGACTGGCCCCCGAAGCCCCGACCCGCTCACAGAGACTGGCCCCCGCAGCCCCGACCCGCTCACAGGGACTGGCCCCCGCAGCCCTGACCCGCTCACAGGGACTGGCACCCGCAGCCCTGACCGGCTCACAGGGCCTGGCCCCCGCAGCCCCGACCCGCTCAGAGTGTCTGGCCCCCGCAGCCCCGACCCGCTCACAGGGACTGGCCCCCGCAGCCCTGACCCGCTCACAGGGCCTGGCACCCGCAGCCCTGACCCGCTCAGAGGGTCTGGCCCCCGCAGCCCTGACCCGCTCACAGGGACTGGCCCCCGCAGCCCTGACCCGCTCACAGGGACTTGCCCCCGCAGCCCTGACCCGCTCACAGGGACTGGCCCCCGCAGCCCTGACCCGCTCACAGGGACTGGCCCCCGCAGCCCTGACCCGCTCACAGGGACTGGCCCCCGCAGCCCTGACCCGCTCACAGCTCTTTGCCACCGCAGCCCTGACCCGCTCACAGGTACTGGCCCCCGCAGCCCTGACCCTCTCACAGGGACTGGCCCCCGCAGCCCTGACCCGCTCACAGGGACTGGCCCCCGCAGCCCTGACCCGCTCACAGGGACTGACCCCCGCAGCCCTGACCCGCTCACAGGGACTGGCCCCCGCAGCCCTGACCCGCTCACAGGGACTGGCCCCCGCAGCCCTGACCCGCTCACAGGGACTGGCCCCCGCAGCCCTGACCCGCTCACAGGGACTGGCCCCCGCAGCCCTGACCCGCTCACAGTGACTGGCCCCCGCAGCCCTGACCTGCTCACAGGGACTGGCCCCCGCAGCCATGACCCGCTCACAGGGACTGGTCCCCGCAGCCCTGACCCGCTCACAGGGACTGGCCCCCGCAGCCCTGACCCGCTCACAGGGACTGGCCCCCGCAGCCCTGACCCGCTCACAGGGACTGGCCCCCGCAGCCCTGACCCGCTCACAGGGTCTGGCCCCCGCAGCCCTGACCCGCTCACAGGGACTGGCCCCCGCAGCCCTGACCCGCTCAAAGGGACTGGCCCCCGCAGCCCTGACCCGCTCACAGGGACTGGCACCCGCAGCCCAGACCCCCTGACAGCTATTTGCCACCGCAGCTCTCGCCCGCTCACAGGGACTGGCCCCCGCAGCCCTGACCCGCTCACAGGGACTGGCCCCCGCAACCTGACCCGCTCACAGCTATTTGCCACCGCAGCCCTCACCCGCTCACAAGGACTGGCCCCCGCAGCCATGACCCGATCACAGTGACTGGCCCCCGCATCCCTGACCCATTCACAGGGACTGGCCCCCGCAGCCCTGACCCGCTCACAGGGACTGGCCCCCGCAGCCCTCACCCGCTCACAGGGACTGGACCCCGCAGCCCTGTCCCGCTGACATGGACTGGCCCCCGCAGCCCTGACCCCCTGACAGCTATTTGCCACCGCAGCCCTCGCCCGCTCACAGGGACTGGCCCCCGCAGCCCTGACCCGCTCACAGTGACTGGCCCCCTCATCCCTGACCCATTCACAGGGACTGGCCCCCGCAGCCCTGACCCGCTCACAGGGACTGGCCCCAGCAGCCCTCACCCGCTCACAGGGACTGACCCCCGCAGCACTGACCCGCTCACAGGGACTGGCCCCCGCAGCCCTGACCCGCTCACAGGGACTGGCCCCCGCAGCCCTGACCCGCTCACAGGGACTGGCCCCCGCAGCCCTGACCCGCTCACAGGGACTGGCCCCCGCAGCCCTGACCCGCTCACAGGGACTGGCCCCCGCAGCCCTGACTCGCTCACAGGGACTGGCCCCCGCAGCCCTGACCCGCTCACAGGGACTGGCCCCCGCAGCCCTGACCCGCTCACAGGGACTGGCACCCGCAGCCCAGACCCCCTGACAGCTATTTGCCACCGCAGCTCTCGCCCGCTCACAGGGACTGGCCCCCGCAGCCCTGACCCGCTCACAGGGACTGGCCCCCGCAGCCCTGACCCGCTCACAGCTATTTGCCACCGCAGCCCTCACCCGCTCACAAGGATTGGCCCCCGCAGCCATGACCCGATCACAGTGACTGGCCCCCGCATCCCTGACCCATTCACAGGGACTGGCCCCCGCAGCCCTGACCCGCTCACAGGGACTGGCCCCCGCAGCCCTCACCCGCTCACAGGGACTGGACCCCGCAGCCCTGTCCAGCTGACATGGACTGGCCCCCGCAGCCCTGACCCCCTGACAGCTATTTGCCACCGCAGCCCTCGCCCGCTCACAGGGACTGGCCCCCGCAGCCCTGACCCGCTCACAGTGACTGGCCCCCGCAACCCTGACCCATTCACAGGGACTGGCCCCCGCAGCCCTGACCCGCTCACAGGGACTGGCCCCCGCAGCCCTCACCCGCTCACAGGGACTGGACCCCGCAGCCCTGACCCGCTCACAGGGACTGACCCCCGCAGCCCTGACCCGCTCACAGGGACTGGCCCCCGCAGCCCTGACTCGCTCACAGCTATTTGCCACCGCAGCCCTCACCCGCTCACAAGGACTGGCCCCCGCAGCCATGACCCGATCACAGGCACTGTTCCCCGCAGCCCTGTCCCGCTGACATGGACTGGCCCCCGCAGCCCTGACCCCCTGACAGCTATTTGCCACCGCAGCCCTCGCCCGCTCACAGGGACTGCCTCCTGCAGCCCTGACCCGCTCACAGTGACTGGCCCCTGCAGCCCTGACCCACTCACAGGAACTGGCCCCCGCAGCCCTGACCCGCTCACAGGGACTGGCCCCCGCAGCCCTGACCCGCTCACAGGGACTGGACCCCGCAGCCCTGACCCGCTCACAGGGACTGACCCCCGCAGCCCTGACCCGCTCCCAGGGACTGGCCCCCGCAGCCCTGACCCGCTCACAGGGACTGGCCCCCGCAGCCCTGACCCGCTCACAGGGACTGGCCCCCGCAGCCCTGACCCGCTCACAGGGACTGGCCCCCGCAGCCCTGACCCGCTCACAGGGACTGGCCCCCGCAGCCCTGACCCGCTCACAGTGACTGGCCCCCGCAGCCCTGACCCGCTCACAGGGACTGGCCCCCGCAGCCATGACCCGCTCACAGGGACTGGTCCCCGCAGCCCTGACCCGCTCACAGGGACTGGCCCCCGCAGCCCTGACCCGCTCACAGGGACTGGCCCCCGCAGCCCTGACCCGCTCACAGGGACTGGCCCCCGCAGCCCTGACCCGCTCACAGGGACTGGCCCCCGCAGCCCTGACCCGCTCACAGGGACTGGCCCCCGCAGCCCTGACCCGCTCACAGGGACTGGCACCCGCAGCCCAGACCCCCTGACAGCTATTTGCCACCGCAGCTCTCGCCCGCTCACAGGGACTGGCACCCGCAGCCCTGACCCGCTCACAGGGACTGGCCCCCGCAGCCCTGACCCGCTCACAGCTATTTGCCACCGCAGCCCTCACCCGCTCACAAGGACTGGCCCCCGCAGCCATGACCCGATCACAGTGACTGGCCCCCGCATCCCTGACCCATTCACAGGGACTGGCCCCCGCAGCCCTGACCCGCTCACAGGGACTGGCCCCCGCAGCCCTCACCCGCTCACAGGGACTGGACCCCGCAGCCCTGTCCCGCTGACATGGACTGGCCCACGCAGCCCTGACCCCCTGACAGCTATTTGCCACCGCAGCCCTCGCCCGCTCACAGGGACTGGCCCCCGCAGCCCTGACCCGCTCACAGTGACTGGCCCCCGCATCCCTGACCCATTCACAGGGACTGGCCCCCGCAGCCCTGACCCGCTCACAGGGACTGGCCCCCGCAGCCCTCACCCGCTCACAGGGACTGGACCCCGCAGCCCTGACCCGCTCACAGGGACTGACCCCCGCAGCCCTGACCCGCTCACAGGGACTGGCCCCCGCAGCCCTGACCCGCTCACAGGGACTGACCCCCGCAGCCCTGACCCGCTCACAGGGACTGGCCCCCGCAGCCCTGACCCGCTCACAGGGACTGGCCCCCGCAGCCCTGACCCGCTCACAGGGACTGGCCCCCGCAGCCCTGACCCGCTCACAGGGACTGGCCCCCGCAGCCCTGACCCGCTCACAGGGACTGGCCCCCTCAGCCCTGACCCACTCACAGGGACTGGCCCCCGCAGCCCTGACCCGCTCACAGGGACTGGCCCCCGCAGCCCTGACCCGCTCACAGGGACTGGTCCCCGCAGCCCTGACCCGCTCAAAGGGACTGGCCCCCGCAGCCCTGACCCGCTCAGAGGGTCTGGCCCCCGCAGCCCTGACCCGCTCACAGGGACTGGCCCCCGCAGCCCTGACCCGCTCACAGGGACTGGCCCCCGCAGCCCTGACCCGCTCACAGGGACTGGCACCCGCAGCCCAGACCCCCTGACAGCTATTTGCCACCGCAGCTCTCGCCCGCTCACAGGGACTGGCCCCCGCAGCCCTGACCCGCTCACAGGGACTGGCCCCCGCAGCCCTGACCCGCTCACAGCTATTTGCCACCGCAGCCCTCACCCGCTCACAAGGACTGGCCCCCGCAGCCATGACCCGATCACAGTGACTGGCCCCCGCATCCCTGACCCATTCACAGGGACTGGCCCCCGCAGTCCTGACCCGCTCACAGGGACTGGCCCCCGCAGCCCTGACCCGCTCACAGGGACTGACCCCCGCAGCCCTGACCCTCTCACAGGGACTGGCCCCCGCAGCCCTGACCCTCTCACAGGGACTGGCCCCCGCAGCCCTGACCCGCTCACAGGGACTGGCCCCCGCAGCCCTGACCCGCTCACAGGGACTGGCCCCCGCAGCCCTGACCCGCTCACCGGGACGGGCCCCCACTGCCCTGACCCCCTGACAGCTATTTGCCACCGCAGCTCTCGCCTGCTCACAGGGACTGGCCCCCGCAGCCCTGACCCGCTCACAGGGACGGGCCCCCACTGCCCTGACCCCCTGACAGCTATTTGCCACCGCAGCTCTCGCCCGCTCACAGGGACTGGCCCCCGCAGCCCTGACCCGCTCACAGGGACTGGCCCCCGCAGCCCTGACCCGCTCACAGGGACTGGCCCCCGCAGCCCTGACCCGCTCACAGGGACTGGCCCCCGCAGCCATGACCCGCTCACAGGGACTGGCCCCCGCAGCCCTGACCCGCTCACAGGGACTGGCCCCCGCAGCCATGACCCGCTCACAGGGACTGGTCCCCGCAGCCCTGACCCGCTCACAGGGACTGGCCCCCGCAGCCCTGACCCGCTCACAGGGACTGGCCCCCGCAGCCCTGACCCGCTCACAGGGACTGGCCCCCGCAGCCCTGACCCGCTCACAGGGACTGTCCCCCGCAGCCCTGACCCGCTCACAGGGACTGGCCCCCGCAGCCCTGACCCGCTCACAGGGACTGGCCCCCGCAGCCCTGACCCGCTCACAGGGACTGGCCCCCGCAGCCCTGACCCGCTCACAGGGACTGGCCCCCGCAGTCCTGACCCGCTCACAGGGACTGGCCCCCGCAGCCCTGACCCGCTCACAGGGACTGGCCCCCGCAGCCCTGACCCGCTCACAGGGACTGGCACCCGCAGCCCAGACCCCCTTACAGCTATTTGCCACCGCAGCTGTCGCCCGCTCACAGGGACTGGCCCCCGCAGCCCTGACCCGCTCACAGGGACTGGCCCCCGCAGCCCTGACCCGCTCACAGCTATTTGCCACCGCAGCCCTCACCCGCTCACAAGGACTGGCCCCCGCAGCCATGACCCGATCACAGTGACTGGCCCCCGCATCCCTGACCCATTCACAGGGACTGGCCCCCGCAGCCCTGACCCGCTCACAGGGACTGGCCCCCACAGCCCTCACCCGCTCACAGGGACTGGACCCCGCAGCCCTGTCCCGCTGACATGGACTGGCCCCCGCAGCCCTGACCCCCTGACAGCTAATTGCCACCGCAGCCCTCGCCCGCTCACAGGGACTGGCCCCCGCAGCCCTGACCCGCTCACAGTGACTGGCCCCCGCATCCCTGACCCATTCACACGGACTGGCCCCCGCAGCCCTGACCCGCTCACAGGGACTGGCCCCCGCAGCCCTCACCCGCTCACAGGGACTGGACCCCGCAGCCCTGACCCGCTCACAGGGACTGACCCCCGCATCCCTGACCCGCTCACAGGGACTGGCCCCCGCAGCCCTGACCCGCTCACAGGGACTGGCCCCCGCAGCCCTGACCCGCTCACAGGGACTGGCCCCCGCAGCCCTGACCCGCTCACAGGGACTGGCCCCCGCAGCCCTGACCCGCTCACAGGGACTGGCCCCCGCAGCCCTGACCCGCTCACAGGGACTGGCCCCCTCAGCCCTGACCCGCTCACAGGGACTGGCCCCCGCAGCCCTGACCCGCTCACAGGGACTGGCCCCCGCAGCCCTGACCCGCTCACAGGGACTGGCCCCCGCAGCCCTGACCCGCTCAAAGGGACTGGCCCCCGCAGCCCTGACCCGCTCACAGGGACTGGCTCCCGCAGCCCTGACCCGCTCACAGGGACTGGCCCCCGCAGCCCTGACCCGCTCACAGGGACTGGCCCCCGCAGCCCTGACCCCCTCACAGGGACTGGCCCCCGCAGCCCTGACCCGCTCACAGGGACTGGCCCTCGCAGCCCTGACCCGCTCACAGGGACTGGCCCCCGCAGCCCTGACCCGCTCACAGGGACTGGCCCCCGCAGCCCTGACCCTCTCACAGGGACTGCCCCCCGCAGCCCTGACCCGCTCACAGGGACTGGCCCCCGCAGCCCTCACCCGCTCAGAGGGTCTGGCCCCCGCAGCCCTGACCCGCTCACAGGGACTGGCCCCCGCAGCCCTGACCCGCTCACATGGACTTGCCCCCGCTGCCCTGACCCGCGCACAGGGACTGGCCCCCGCAGCCCTGACCCGCTCACAGGGACTGTCCCCCGCAGCCCTGACCCGCTCACAGGGACTGGCCCCCGCAGCCCTGACCCGCTCACAGGGACTGGCCCCCGCAGCCCTGGCCCGCTCACAGGGACTGGCCCCCGCAGCCCTGACCCGCTCACAGGGACTGGCCCCCGCAGCCCTGACCCGCTCACAGGGACTGGCCCCCGCAGCCCTGACCCGCTAACAGGGACTGACCCCCGCAGCCCTGACCCGCTCACAGGGACTGGCCCCCGCAGCCCTGACCCGCTCACAGGGACTGGCCCCCGCAGCCCTGACCCGCTCACAGGGACTGGCCCCCGCAGCCCTGACCCGCTCACAGGGACTGGACCCCGCAGCCCTGACCCGCTCACAGGGACTGGCCCCCGCAGCCCTGACCCGCTCACAGGGACTGGCCCCCGCAGCCCTGACCCGCTCACAGGGACTGGCCCCCGCAGCCCTGACCCGCTCACAGGGACTGGTCCCCGCAGCCCTGACCCGCTCAAAGGGACTGGCCCCCGCAGCCCTGACCCGCTCACAGGGACTGGCTCCCGCAGCCCTGACCCGCTCACAGGGACTGGCCCCCGCAGCCCTGACCCGCTCACAGGGACTGGCCCCCGCAGCCCTGACCCCCTCACAGGGACTGGCCCCCGCAGCCCTGACCCGCTCACAGGGACTGGCCCTCGCAGCCCTGACCCGCTCACAGGGACTGGCCCCCGCAGCCCTGACCCGCTCACAGGGACTGGCCCCCGCAGCCCTGACCCGCTCACAGGGACTGGCCCCCGCAGCCCTGACCCTCTCACAGGGACTGCCCCCCGCAGCCCTGAACCGCTCACAGGGACTGGCCCCCGCAGCCCTCACCCGCTCAGAGGGTCTGGCCCCCGCAGCCCTGACCCGCTCACAGGGACTGGCCCCCGCAGCCCTGACCCGCTCACATGGACTTGCCCCCGCAGCCCTGACCCGCTCACAGGGACTGGCCCCCGCAGCCCTGACCCGCTCACAGGGACTGGCCCCCGCAGCCCTGACCCGCTCACAGGGACTGGCCCCCGCAGCCCTGACCCGCTCACAGGTACTGGCCCCCGCAGCCCTGGCCCGCTCACAGGGACTGGCCCCCGCAGCCCTGACCCGCTCACAGGGACTGGCCCCCGCAGCCCTGACCCGCTCACAGGGACTGGCCCCCGCAGCCCTGACCCGCTCACAGGGACTGGCACCCGCAGCCCTGACCCCCTGACAGCTATTTGCCACTGCAGCCCTCGCCCGCTCACAGGGACTGGCCCCCGCAGCCCAGACCCGCTCACAGGGACTGGCCCCCGCAGCCCCGACCCGCTCACAGACACTGGCCCCCGCAGCCCCGACCGCTCACATGGACTGGCCCCCGCAGCCCTGACCCGCTGACATGGACTGGCCCCCGCAGCCCTGACCCCCTGACAGCTATTTGCCACCGCAGCTCTCGCCCGCTCACAGGGACTGGCCCCCGCAGCCCTGACCCGCTCACAGGGACTGGCCCCCGCCGCCCTGACCCGCTCACAGCTATTTGCCACCGCAGCCCTCACCCGCTCACAAGGACTGGCCCCCGCAGCCATGACCCGATCACAGGCACTGTTCCCCGCAGCCCTGTCCCGCTGACATGGACTGGCCCCCGCAGCCCTGACCCCCTGACAGCTATTTGCCACCGCAGCCGTCGCCCGCTTACAGGGACTGGCCCCCGCAGCCCTGACCCGCTCACAGGGACTGGCCCCCGCAGCCCTGACCCACTCACAGGGACTGGCTCCCGCAGCCCTGACCCGCTCACAGGGACTGGCCCCCGCAGCCCAAACCCGCTCACAGGGACTGCACCCCGCAGCCCTGACCCGCTCACAGGGACTGACCCCCGCAGCCCTGACCCGCTCACAGGGACTGGCCCCCGCAGCCCTGACCCGCTCACAGGGACTGGCCCCCGCAGCCCTGACCCGCTCACAGGGACTGGCCCCCGCAGCCCTGACCCGCTCACAGGGACTGGCCCCCGCAGCCCTGACGCGCTCACAGGGACTGGCCCCCGCAGCCCTGACCCGCTCACAGGGACTGGCCCCCGCAGCCCTGACGCGCTCACAGGGACTGGCCCCCGCAGCCCTGACCCGCTCACAGGGACTGGCACCCGCAGCCCTGACCCCCTGACAGCTATTTGCCTCCACAGCCCTCGCCCGCTCACAGGGACTGGCCCCCACAGCCCTGACCCGCTCACAGGGACTGGCCCCCGAAGCTCCGACCCGCTCACAGAGACTGGCCCCCGCAGCCCCGACCCGCTCACAGACACTGGCCCCCGCAGCCCCGACCCGCTCACAGGGACTGGCCCCCGCAGCCCTGACCCGCTCACAGGGACTGGCACCCGCAGCCCTGACCCGCTCACAGGGACGGGCCCCCACTGCCCTGACCCCCTGACAGCTATTTGCCACCGCAGCTCTCGCCCGCTCACAGGGACTGGCCCCCGCAGCCCTGACCCGCTCACAGGGACGGGCCCCCACTGCCCTGACCCCCTGACAGCTATTTGCCACCGCAGCTCTCGCCCGCTCACAGGGACTGGCCCCCGCAGCCCTGACCCGCTCACAGGGACTGGCCCCCGCAGCCCTGACCCGCTCACAGGGACTGGCCCCCGCAGCCATGACCCGCTCACAGGGACTGGCCCCCGCAGCCCTGACCCGCTCACAGGGACTGGCCCCCGCAGCCATGACCCGCTCACAGGGACTGGCCCCCGCAGCCATGACCCGCTCACAGGGACTGGTCCCCGCAGCCCTGACCCGCTCACAGGGACTGGCCCCCGCAGCCCTGACCCGCTCACAGGGACTGGCCCCCGCAGCCCTGACCCGCTCACAGGGACTGGCCCCCGCAGCCCTGACCCGCTCACAGGGACTGTCCCCCGCAGCCCTGACCCGCTCACAGGGACTGGCCCCCGCAGCCCTGACCCGCTCACAGGGACTGGCCCCCGCAGCCCTGACCCGCTCACAGGGACTGGCCCCCGCAGCCCTGACCCGCTGACAGGGACTGGCCCCCGCAGTCCTGACCCGCTCACAGGGACTGGCCCCCGCAGCCCTGACCCGCTCACAGGGACTGGCCCCCGCAGCCCTGACCCGCTCACAGGGACTGGCACCCGCAGCCCAGACCCCCTTACAGCTATTTGCCACCGCAGCTCTCGCCCGCTCACAGGGACTGGCCCCCGCAGCCCTGACCCGCTCACAGGGACTGGCCCCCGCAGCCCTGACCCGCTCACAGCTATTTGCCACCGCAGCCCTCACCCGCTCACAAGGACTGGCCCCCGCAGCCATGACCCGATCACAGTGACTGGCCCCCGCATCCCTGACCCATTCACAGGGACTGGCCCCCGCAGCCCTGACCCGCTCACAGGGACTGGCCCCCACAGCCCTCACCCGCTCACAGGGACTGGCCCCCGCAGCCCTGACCCGCTCACAGGGACTGGCCCCCGCAGCCCTGACCCGCTCACAGGGACTGGCCCCCGCAGCCCTGACCCGCTCACAGGGACTGGACCCCGCAGCCCTGACCCGCTCACAGGGACTGGCCCCCGCAGCCCTGACCCGCTCACAGGGACTGGCCCCCGCAGCCCTGACCCGCTCACAGGGACTGGCCCCCGCAGCCCTGACCCGCTCACAGGGACTGGTCCCCGCAGCCCTGACCCGCTCAAAGGGACTGGCCCCCGCAGCCCTGACCCGCTCACAGGGACTGGCTCCCGCAGCCCTGACCCGCTCACAGGGACTGGCCCCCGCAGCCCTGACCCGCTCACAGGGACTGGCCCCCGCAGCCCTGACCCGCTCAAAGCGACTGGCCCCCGCAGCCCTGACCCGCTCACAGGGACTGGCTCCCGCAGCCCTGACCCGCTCACAGGGACTGGCCCGCGCAGCCCTGACCCGCTCACAGGGACTGGCCCCCGCAGCCCTGACCCCCTCACAGGGACTGGCCCCCGCAGCCCTGACCCGCTCACAGGGACTGGCCCCCGCAGCCCTGACCCCCTCACAGGGACTGGCCCCCGCAGCCCTGACCCGCTCACAGGGACTGGCCCCCGCAGCCCTGACCCGCTCACAGGGACTGGCCCCCGCAGCCCTGACCCGCTCACAGGGACTGGCCCCCGCAGCCCTGACCCTCTCACAGGGACTGCCCCCCGCAGCCCTGAACCGCTCACAGGGACTGGCAACCGCAGCCCTCACCCGCTCAGAGGGTCTGGCCCCCGCAGCCCTGACCCGCTCACAGGGACTGGCCCCCGCAGCCCTGACCCGCTCACATGGACTTGCCCCCGCAGCCCTGACCCGCTCACAGGGACTGGCCCCCGCAGCCCTGACCCGCTCACAGGGACTGGCCCCCGCAGCCCTGACCCGCTCACAGGGACTGGCCCCCGCAGCCCTGACCCGCTCACAGGGACTGGCCCCCGCAGCCCTGGCCCGCTCACAGGGACTGGCCCCCGCAGCCCTGACCCGCTCACAGGGACTGGCCCCCGCAGCCCTGACCCGCTCACAGGGACTGGCCCCCGCAGCCCTGACCCGCTCACAGGGACTGGCACCCGCAGCCCTGACCCCCTGACAGCTATTTGCCACTGCAGCCCTCGCCCGCTCACAGGGACTGGCCCCCGCAGCCCAGACCCGCTCACAGGGACTGGCCCCCGCAGCCCCGACCCGCTCACAGACACTGGCCCCCGCAGCCCCGACCGCTCACATGGACTGGCCCCCGCAGCCCTGACCCGCTGACATGGACTGGCCCCCGCAGCCCTGACCCCCTGACAGCTATTTGCCACCGCAGCTCTCGCCCGCTCACAGGGACTGGCCCCCGCAGCCCTGACCCGCTCACAGGGACTGGCCCCCGCAGCCCTGACCCGCTCACAGCTATTTGCCACCGCAGCCCTCACCCGCTCACAAGGACTGGCCCCCGCAGCCATGACCCGATCACAGGCACTGTTCCCCGCAGCCCTGTCCCGCTGACATGGACTGGCCCCCGCAGCCCAGACCCCCTGACAGCTATTTGCCACCGCAGCCGTCGCCCGCTTACAGGGACTGGCCCCCGCAGCCCTGACCCGCTCACAGGGACTGGCCCCCGCAGCCCTGACCCACTCACAGGGACTGGCTCCCGCAGCCCTGACCCGCTCACAGGGACTGGCCCCCGCAGCCCAAACCCGCTCACAGGGACTGCACCCCGCAGCCCTGACCCGCTCACAGGGACTGACCCCCGCAGCCCTGACCCGCTCACAGGGACTGGCCCCTGCAGCCCTGACCCGCTCACAGGGACTGGCCCCCGCAGCCCTGACCCGCTCACAGGGACTGGCCCCCGCAGCCCTGACCCGCTCACAGGGACTGGCCCCCGCAGCCCTGACGCGCTCACAGGGACTGGCCCCCGCAGCCCTGACCCGCTCACAGGGACTGGCCCCCGCAGCCCTGACGCGCTCACAGGGACTGGCCCCCGCAGCCCTGACCCGCTCACAGGGACTGGCACCCGCAGCCCTGACCCCCTGACAGCTATTTGCCTCCACAGCCCTCGCCCGCTCACAGGGACTGGCCCCCACAGCCCTGACCCGCTCACAGGGACTGGCCCCCGAAGCTCCGACCCGCTCACAGAGACTGGCCCCCGCAGCCCCGACCCGCTCACAGACACTGGCCCCCGCAGCCCCGACCCGCTCACAGGGACTGGCCCCCGCAGCCCTGACCCGCTCACAGGGACTGGCACCCGCAGCCCTGACCCGCTCACAGGGACGGGCCCCCACTGCCCTGACCCCCTGACAGCTATTTGCCACCGCAGCTCTCGCCCGCTCACAGGGACTGGCCCCCGCAGCCCTGACCCGCTCACAGGGACGGGCCCCCACTGCCCTGACCCCCTGACAGCTATTTGCCACCGCAGCTCTCGCCCGCTCACAGGGACTGGCCCCCGCAGCCCTGACCCGCTCACAGGGACTGGCCCCCGCAGCCCTGACCCGCTCACAGGGACTGGCCCCCGCAGCCATGACCCGCTCACAGGGACTGGCCCCCGCAGCCCTGACCCGCTCACAGGGACTGGCCCCCGCAGCCATGACCCGCTCACAGGGACTGGTCCCCGCAGCCCTGACCCGCTCACAGGGACTGGCCCCCGCAGCCCTGACCCGCTCACAGGGACTGGCCCCCGCAGCCCTGACCCGCTCACAGGGACTGGCCCCCGCAGCCCTGACCCGCTCACAGGGACTGTCCCCCGCAGCCCTGACCCGCTCACAGGGACTGGCCCCCGCAGCCCTGACCCGCTCACAGGGACTGGCCCCCGCAGCCCTGACCCGCTCACAGGGACTGGCCCCCGCAGCCCTGACCCGCTCACAGGGACTGGCCCCCGCAGTCCTGACCCGCTCACAGGGACTGGCCCCCGCAGCCCTGACCCGCTCACAGGGACTGGCCCCCGCAGCCCTGACCCGCTCACAGGGACTGGCACCCGCAGCCCAGACCCCCTTACAGCTATTTGCCACCGCAGCTCTCGCCCGCTCACAGGGACTGGCCCCCGCAGCCCTGACCCGCTCACAGGGACTGGCCCCCGCAGCCCTGACCCGCTCACAGCTATTTGCCACCGCAGCCCTCACCCGCTCACAAGGACTGGCCCCCGCAGCCATGACCCGATCACAGTGACTGGCCCCCGCATCCCTGACCCATTCACAGGGACTGGCCCCCGCAGCCCTGACCCGCTCACAGGGACTGGCCCCCACAGCCCTCACCCGCTCACAGGGACTGGACCCCGCAGCCCTGTCCCGCTGACATGGACTGGCCCCCGCAGCCCTGACCCCCTGACAGCTAATTGCCACCGCAGCCCTCGCCCGCTCACAGGGACTGGCCCCCGCAGCCCTGACCCGCTCACAGTGACTGGCCCCCGCATCCCTGACCCATTCACACGGACTGGCCCCCGCAGCCCTGACCCGCTCACAGGGACTGGCCCCCGCAGCCCTCACCCGCTCACAGGGACTGGACCCCGCAGCCCTGACCCGCTCACAGGGACTGACCCCCGCAGCCCTGACCCGCTCACAGGGACTGGCCCCCGCAGCCCTGACCCGCTCACAGGGACTGGCCCCCGCAGCCCTGACCCGCTCACAGGGACTGGCCCCCGCAGCCCTGACCCGCTCACAGGGACTGGCCCCCTCAGCCCTGACCCGCTCACAGGGACTGGCCCCCGCAGCCCTGACCCGCTCACAGGGACTGGCCCCCGCAGCCCTGACCCGCTCACAGGGACTGGCCCCCGCAGCCCTGACCCGCTCAAAGGGACTGGCCCCCGCAGCCCTGACCCGCTCACAGGGACTGCCTCCCGCAGCCCTGACCCCGTCACAGGGACTGGCCCCCGCAGCCCTGACCCGCTCACAGGGACTGGCCCCCGCAGCCCTGACCCCCTCACAGGGACTGGCCCCCGCAGCCCTGACCCGCTCACAGGGACTGGCCCTCGCAGCCCTGACCCGCTCACAGGGACTGGCCCCCGCAGCCCTGACCCGCTCACAGGGACTGGCCCCCGCAGCCCTGACCCGCTCACAGGGACTGGCCCCCGCAGCCCTGACCCTCTCACAGGGACTGCCCCCCGCAGCCCTGACCCGCTCACAGGGACTGGCCCCCGCAGCCCTCACCCGCTCAGAGGGTCTGGCCCCCGCAGCCCTGACCCGCTCACAGGGACTGGCCCCCGCAGCCCTGACCCGCTCACATGGACTTGCCCCCGCTGCCCTGACCCGCGCACAGGGACTGGCCCCCGCAGCCCTGACCCGCTCACAGGGACTGGCCCCCGCAGCCCTGACCCGCTCACAGGGACTGGCCCCCGCAGCCCTGACCCGCTCACAGGGACTGGCCCCCGCAGCCCTGGCCCGCTCACAGGGACTGGCCCCCGCAGCCCTGACCCGCTCACAGGGACTGGCCCCCGCAGCCCTGACCCGCTCACAGGGACTGGCCCCCGCAGCCCTGACCCGCTCACAGGGACTGACCCCCGCAGCCCTGACCCGCTCACAGGGACTGGCCCCCGCAGCCCTGACCCGCTCACAGGGACTGGCCCCCGCAGCCCTGACCCGCTCACAGGGACTGGCCCCCGCAGCCCTGACCCGCTCACAGGGACTGGCCCCCGCAGCCCTGACCCGCTCACAGGGACTGGACCCCGCAGCCCTGACCCGCTCACAGGGACTGGCCCCCGCAGCCCTGACCCGCTCACAGGGACTGGCCCCCGCAGCCCTGACCCGCTCACAGGGACTGGTCCCCGCAGCCCTGACCCGCTCAAAGGGACTGGCCCCCGCAGCCCTGACCCGCTCACAGGGACTGGCTCCCGCAGCCCTGACCCGCTCACAGGGACTGGCCCCCGCAGCCCTGACCCGCTCACAGGGACTGGCCCCCGCAGCCCTGACCCCCTCACAGGGACTGGCCCCCGCAGCCCTGACCCGCTCACAGGGACTGGCCCTCGCAGCCCTGACCCGCTCACAGGGACTGGCCCCCGCAGCCCTGACCCGCTCACAGGGACTGGCCCCCGCAGCCCTGACCCGCTCACAGGGACTGGCCCCCGCAGCCCTGACCCTCTCACAGGGACTGCCCCCCGCAGCCCTGAACCGCTCACAGGGACTGGCCCCCGCAGCCCTCACCCGCTCAGAGGGTCTGGCCCCCGCAGCCCTGACCCGCTCACAGGGACTGGCCCCCGCAGCCCTGACCCGCTCACATGGACTTGCCCCCGCAGCCCTGACCCGCTCACAGGGACTGGCCCCCGCAGCCCTGACCCGCTCACAGGGACTGGCCCCCGCAGCCCTGACCCGCTCACAGGGACTGGCCCCCGCAGCCCTGACCCGCTCACAGGGACTGGCCCCCGCAGCCCTGGCCCGCTCACAGGGACTGGCCCCCGCAGCCCTGACCCGCTCACAGGGACTGGCCCCCGCAGCCCTGACCCGCTCACAGGGACTGGCCCCCGCAGCCCTGACCCGCTCACAGGGACTGGCACCCGCAGCCCTGACCCCCTGACAGCTATTTGCCACTGCAGCCCTCGCCCGCTCACAGGGACTGGCCCCCGCAGCCCAGACCCGCTCACAGGGACTGGCCCCCGCAGCCCCGACCCGCTCACAGACACTGGCCCCCGCAGCCCCGACCGCTCACATGGACTGGCCCCCGCAGCCCTGACCCGCTGACATGGATTGGCCCCCGCAGCCCTGACCCCCTGACAGCTATTTGCCACCGCAGCTCTCGCCCGCTCACAGGGACTGGCCCCCGCAGCCCTGACCCGCTCACAGGGACTGGCCCCCGCAGCCCTGACCCGCTCACAGCTATTTGCCACCGCAGCCCTCACCCGCTCACAAGGACTGGCCCCCGCAGCCATGACCCGATCACAGGCACTGTTCCCCGCAGCCCTGTCCCGCTGACATGGACTGGCCCCCGCAGCCCTGACCCCCTGACAGCTATTTGCCACCGCAGCCGTCGCCCGCTTACAGGGACTGGCCCCCGCAGCCCTGAAACGCTCACAGGGACTGGCCCCCGCAGCCCTGACCCACTCACAGGGACTGGCTCCCGCAGCCCTGACCCGCTCACAGGGACTGGCCCCCGCAGCCCAAACCCGCTCACAGGGACTGCACCCCGCAGCCCTGACCCGCTCACAGGGACTGACCCCCGCAGCCCTGACCCGCTCACAGGGACTGGCCCCCGCAGCCCTGACCCGCTCACAGGGACTGGCCCCCGCAGCCCTGACCCGCTCACAGGGACTGGCCCCCGCAGCCCTGACCCGCTCACAGGGACTGGCCCCCGCAGCCCTGACGCGCTCACAGGGACTGGCCCCCGCAGCCCTGACCCGCTCACAGGGACTGGCCCCCGCAGCCCTGACGCGCTCACAGGGACTGGCCCCCGCAGCCCTGACCCGCTCACAGGGACTGGCACCCGCAGCCCTGACCCCCTGACAGCTATTTGCCTCCACAGCCCTCGCCCGCTCACAGGGACTGGCCCCCACAGCCCTGACCCGCTCACAGGGACTGGCCCCCGAAGCTCCGACCCGCTCACAGAGACTGGCCCCCGCAGCCCCGACCCGCTCACAGACACTGGCCCCCGCAGCCCCGACCCGCTCACAGGGACTGGCCCCCGCAGCCCTGACCCGCTCACAGGGACTGGCACCCGCAGCCCTGACCCGCTCACAGGGACGGGCCCCCACTGCCCTGACCCCCTGACAGCTATTTGCCACCGCAGCTCTCGCCCGCTCACAGGGACTGGCCCCCGCAGCCCTGACCCGCTCACAGGGACGGGCCCCCACTGCCCTGACCCCCTGACAGCTATTTGCCACCGCAGCTCTCGCCCGCTCACAGGGACTGGCCCCCGCAGCCCTGACCCGCTCACAGGGACTGGCCCCCGCAGCCCTGACCCGCTCACAGGGACTGGCCCCCGCAGCTCTGACCCGCTCACAGGGACTGGCCCCCGCAGCCATGACCCGCTCACAGGGACTGGCCCCCGCAGCCCTGACCCGCTCACAGGGACTGGCCCCCGCAGCCATGACCCGCTCACAGGGACTGGTCCCCGCAGCCCTGACCCGCTCACAGGGACTGGCCCCCGCAGCCCTGACCCGCTCACAGGGACTGGCCCCCGCAGCCCTGACCCGCTCACAGGGACTGGCCCCCGCAGCCCTGACCCGCTCACAGGGACTGGCCCCCGCAGCCCTGACCCGCTCACAGGGACTGGCCCCCGCAGCCCTGACCCGCTCACAGGGACTGGCCCCCGCAGCCCTGACCCGCTCACAGGGACTGGCCCCCGCAGCCCTGACCCGCTCACAGGGACTGGCCCCCGCAGCCCTGACCCGCTCAGAGGGATTGGCCCCCGCAGCCCTGACCCGCTCACAGGGACTGGCCCCCGCAGCCCTGACCCGCTCACAGGGACTGGCCCCCGCAGCCCTGACCCGCTCACAGCTATTTGCCACCGCAGCCCTCACCCGCTCACAAGGACTGTCCCCCGCAGCCATGACCCGATCACAGTGACTGGCCCCCGCATCCCTGACCCATTCACAGGGACTGGCCCACGCAGCCCTGACCCGCTCACAGGGACTGGCCCCCGCAGCCCTCACCCGCTCACAGGGACTGGACCCCGCAGCCCTGACCCGCTCACAGGGACTGGCCCCCGCAGCCCTGACCCGCTCACAGGGACTGGACCCCGCAGCCCTGACCCGCTCACACGGACTGGCCCCCGCAGCCCTGACCCGCTCACAGGGACTGGCCCCCGCAGCCCTGACCCGCTAACAGGGACTGGCCCCCGCAGCCCTGACCCGCTCACAGGGACTGGTCCCCGCAGCCCTGACCCGCTCAAAGGGACTGGCCCCCGCAGCCCTGACCCGCTCACAGGGACTGGCTCCCGCAGCCCTGACCCGCTGACAGGGACTGGCCCCCGCAGCCCTGACCCGCTCACAGGGACTGGCCCCCGCAGCCCTGACCCCCTCACAGGGACTGGCCCCCGCAGCCCTGACCCGCTCACAGGGACTGGCCCTCGCAGCCCTGACCCGCTCACAGGGACTGGCCCCCGCAGCCCTGACCCGCTCACAGGGACTGGCCCCCGCAGCCCTGACCCGCTCACAGGGACTGGCCCCCGCAGCCCTGACCCTCTCACAGGGACTGCCCCCCGCAGCCCTGAACCGCTCACAGGGACTGGCCCCCGCAGCCCTCACCCGCTCAGAGGGTCTGGCCCCCGCAGCCCTGACCCGCTCACAGGGACTGGCCCCCGCAGCCCTGACCCGCTCACATGGACTTGCCCCCGCAGCCCTGACCCGCTCACAGGGACTGGCCCCCGCAGCCCTGACCCGCTCACAGGGACTGGCCCCCGCAGCCCTGACCCGCTCACAGGGACTGGCCCCCGCAGCCCTGGCCCGCTCACAGGGACTGGCCCCCGCAGCCCTGACCCGCTCACAGGGACTGGCCCCCGCAGCCCTGACCCGCTCACAGGGACTGGCCCCCGCAGCCCTGACCCGCTCACAGGGACTGGCACCCGCAGCCCTGACCCCCTGACAGCTATTTGCCACTGCAGCCCTCGCCCGCTCACAGGGACTGGCCCCCGCAGCCCAGACCCGCTCACAGGGACTGGCCCCCGCAGCCCCGACCCGCTCACAGACACTGGCCCCCGCAGCCCCGACCGCTCACATGGACTGGCCCCCGCAGCCCTGACCCGCTGACATGGACTGGCCCCCGCAGCCCTGACCCCCTGACAGCTATTTGCCACCGCAGCTCTCGCCCGCTCACAGGGACTGGCCCCCGCAGCCCTGACCCGCTCACAGGGACTGGCCCCCGCAGCCCTGACCCGCTCACAGCTATTTGCCACCGCAGCCCTCACCCGCTCACAAGGACTGGCCCCCGCAGCCATGACCCGATCACAGGCACTGTTCCCCGCAGCCCTGTCCCGCTGACATGGACTGGCCCCCGCAGCCCTGACCCCCTGACAGCTATTTGCCACCGCAGCCGTCGCCCGCTTACAGGGACTGGCCCCCGCAGCCCTGACCCGCTCACAGGGACTGGCCCCCGCAGCCCTGACCCACTCACAGGGACTGGCTCCCGCAGCCCTGACCCGCTCACAGGGACTGGCCCCCGCAGCCCAAACCCGCTCACAGGGACTGCACCCCGCAGCCCTGACCCGCTCACAGGGACTGACCCCCGCAGCCCTGACCCGCTCACAGGGACTGGCCCCTGCAGCCCTGACCCGCTCACAGGGACTGGCCCCCGCAGCCCTGACCCGCTCACAGGGACTGGCCCCCGCAGCCCTGACCCGCTCACAGGGACTGGCCCCCGCAGCCCTGACGCGCTCACAGGGACTGGCCCCCGCAGCCCTGACCCGCTCACAGGGACTGGCCCCCGCAGCCCTGACGCGCTCACAGGGACTGGCCCCCGCAGCCCTGACCCGCTCACAGGGACTGGCACCCGCAGCCCTGACCCCCTGACAGCTATTTGCCTCCACAGCCCTCGCCCGCTCACAGGGACTGGCCCCCACAGCCCTGACCCGCTCACAGGGACTGGCCCCCGAAGCTCCGACCCGCTCACAGAGACTGGCCCCCGCAGCCCCGACCCGCTCACAGACACTGGCCCCCGCAGCCCCGACCCGCTCACAGGGACTGGCCCCCGCAGCCCTGACCCGCTCACAGGGACTGGCACCCGCAGCCCTGACCCGCTCACAGGGACGGGCCCCCACTGCCCTGACCCCCTGACAGCTATTTGCCACCGCAGCTCTCGCCCGCTCACAGGGACTGGCCCCCGCAGCCCTGACCCGCTCACAGGGACGGGCCCCCACTGCCCTGACCCCCTGACAGCTATTTGCCACCGCAGCTCTCGCCCGCTCACAGGGACTGGCCCCCGCAGCCCTGACCCGCTCACAGGGACTGGCCCCCGCAGCCCTGACCCGCTCACAGGGACTGGCCCCCGCAGCCCTGACCCGCTCACAGGGACTGGCCCCCGCAGCCATGACCCGCTCACAGGGACTGGCCCCCGCAGCCCTGACCCGCTCACAGGGACTGGCCCCCGCAGCCATGACCCGCTCACAGGGACTGGTCCCCGCAGCCCTGACCCGCTCACAGGGACTGGCCCCCGCAGCCCTGACCCGCTCACAGGGACTGGCCCCCGCAGCCCTGACCCGCTCACAGGGACTGGCCCCCGCAGCCCTGACCCGCTCACAGGGACTGGCCCCCGCAGCCCTGACCCGCTCACAGGGACTGGCCCCCGCAGCCCTGACCCGCTCACAGGGACTGGCCCCCGCAGCCCTGACCCGCTCACAGGGACTGGCCCCCGCAGCCCTGACCCGCTCACAGGGACTGGCCCCCGCAGCCCTGACCCGCTCAGAGGGATTGGCCCCCGCAGCCCTGACCCGCTCACAGGGACTGGCCCCCGCAGCCCTGACCCGCTCACAGGGACTGGCACCCGCAGCCCAGACCCCCTGACAGCTAATTGCCACCGCAGCTCTCGCCCGCTCACAGGGACTGGCCCCCGCAGCCCTGACCCGCTCACAGGGACTGGCCCCCGCAGCCCTGACCCGCTCACAGCTATTTGCCACCGCAGCCCTCACCCGCTCACAAGGACTGGCCCCCGCAGCCATGACCCGATCACAGTGACTGGCCCCCGCATCCCTGACCCATTCACAGGGACTGGCCCCCGCAGCCCTGACCCGCTCACAGGGACTGGCCCCCGCAGCCCTCACCCGCTCACAGGGACTGGACCCCGCAGCCCTGTCCCGCTGACATGGACTGGCCCCCGCAGCCCTGACCCCCTGACAGCTATTTGCCACCGCAGCCCTCGCCCGCTCACAGGGACTGGCCCCCGCAGCCCTGACCCGCTCACTGTGACTGGCCCCCGCATCCCTGACCCATTCACAGGGACTGGCCCCCGCAGCCCTGACCCGCTCACAGGGACTGGCCCCCGCAGCCCTCACCCGCTCACAGGGACTGGACCCCGCAGCCCTGTCCCGCTGACATGGACTGGCCCCCGCAGCCCTGACCCCCTGACAGCTATTTGCCACCGCAGCCCTCGCCCGCTCACAGGGACTGGCCCCCGCAGCCCTGACCCGCTCACAGTGACTGGCCCCCGCATCCCTGACCCATTCACAGGGTCTGGCCCCCGCAGCCCTGACCCGCTCACAGGGACTGGCCCCCGCAGCCCTCACCCGCTCACAGGGACTGGACCCCGCAGCCCTGACCCGCTCACAGGGACTGACCCCCGCAGCCCTGACCCGCTCACAGGGACTGGCCCCCGCAGCCCTGACCCGCTCACAGGGACTGGCCCCCGCAGCCCTGACCCGCTCACAGGGACTGGCCCCCGCAGCCCTGACCCGCTCACAGGGACTGGCCCCCGCAGCCCTGACCCGCTCACAGGGACTGGCCCCCGCAGCCCTGACCCGCTCACAGGGACTGGCCCCCGCAGCCCTGACCCGCTCACAGGGACTGGCCCCCTCAGCCCTGACCCGCTCACAGGGACTGGCCCCCGCAGCCCTGACCCGCTCACAGGGACTGGCCCCCGCAGCCCTGACCCGCTCACAGGGACTGGTCCCCGCAGCCCTGACCCGCTCAAAGGGACTGGCCCCCGCAGCCCTGACCCGCTCAGAGGGTCTGGCCCCCGCAGCCCTGACCCGCTCACAGGGACTGGCCCCCGCAGCCCTGACCCGCTCACAGGGACTGGCCCCCGCAGCCCTGACCCGCTCACAGGGACTGGCACCCGCAGCCCAGACCCCCTGACAGCTATTTGCCACCGCAGCTCTCGCCCGCTCACAGGGACTGGCCCCCGCAGCCCTGACCCGCTCACAGGGACTGGCCCCCGCAGCCCTGACCCGCTCACAGCTATTTGCCACCGCAGCCCTCACCCGCTCACAAGGACTGGCCCCCGCAGCCATGACCCGATCACAGTGACTGGCCCCCGCATCCCTGACCCATTCACAGGGACTGGCCCCCGCAGCCCTGACCCGCTCACAGGGACTGGCCCCCGCAGCCCTGACCCGCTCACAGGGACTGACCCCCGCAGCCCTGACCCTCTCACAGGGACTGGCCCCCGCAGCCCTGACCCGCTCACAGGGACTGGCACCCGCAGCCCTGACCCGCTCACAGGGACTGGCCCCCGCAGCCCTGACCCGCTCACAGGGACGGGCCCCCACTGCCCTGACCCCCTGACAGCTATTTGCCACCGCAGCTCTCGCCCGCTCACAGGGAATGGCCCCTGCAGCCCTGACCCGCTCACAGGGACGGGCCCCCACTGCCCTGACCCCCTGACAGCTATTTGCCACCGCAGCTCTCGCCCGCTCACAGGGACTGGCCCCCGCAGCCCTGACCCGCTCACAGGGACTGACCCCCGCAGCCCTGACCCGCTCACAGGGACTGGCCCCCGCAGCCATGACCCGCTCACAGGGACTGGCCCCCGCAGCCCTGACCCGCTCACAGGGACTGGCCCCCGCAGCCATGACCCGCTCACAGGGACTGGTCCCCGCAGCCCTGACCCGCTCACAGGGACTAGCCCCCGCAGCCCTGACCCGCTCACAGGGACTGGCCCCCGCAGCCCTGACCCGCTCACAGGGACTGGCCCCCGCAGCCCTGACCCGCTCACAGGGACTGGCCCCCGCAGCCCTGACCCGCTCACAGGGACTGGCCCCCGCAGCCCTGACCCGCTCACAGGGACTGGCCCCCGCAGCCCTGACCCGCTCACAGGGACTGGCACCCGCAGCCCAGACCCCCTGACAGCTATTTGCCACCGCAGCTCTCGCCCGCTCACAGGGACTGGCCCCCGCAGCCCTGACCCGCTCACAGGGACTGGCCCCCGCAGCCCTGACCCGCTCACAGCTATTTGCCACCGCAGCCCTCACCCGCTCACAAGGACTGGCCCCCGCAGCCATGACCCGATCACAGTGACTGGCCCCCGCATCCCTGACCCATTCACAGGGACTGGCCCCCGCAGGCCTGACCCGCTCACAGGGACTGGCCCCCGCAGCCCTCACCCGCTCACAGGGACTGGACCCCGCAGCCCTGTCCCGCTGACATGGACTGGCCCCCGCAGCCCTGACCCCCTGACAGCTATTTGCCACCGCAGCCCTCGCCCGCTCACAGGGACTGGCCCCCGCAGCCCTGAACCGCTCACAGTGACTGGCCCCCGCATCCCTGACCCATTCACAGGGACTGGCCCCCGCAGCCCTGACCCGCTCACAGGGACTGGCCCCCGCAGCCCTCACCCGCTCACAGGGACTGGACCCCGCAGCCCTGACCCGCTCACAGGGACTGACCCCCGCAGCCCTGACCCGCTCACAGGGACTGGCCCCCGCAGCCCTGACCCGCTCACAGGGACTGGCCCCCGCAGCCCTGACCCGCTCACAGGGACAGGCCCCCGCAGCCCTGACCCGCTCACAGGGACTGGCCCCCGCAGCCCTGACCCGATCACAGTGACTGGCCCCCGCAGCCCTGACCCGCTCACAGGGACTGGCCCCCGCAGCCCTGACCCGCTCACAGGGACTGGCCCCCGCAGCCCTGACCCGCTCACAGGGACTGGTCCCCGCAGCCCTGACCCGCTCAAAGGGACTGGCCCCCGCAGCCCTGACCCGCTCACAGGGACTGGCCCCCGCAGCCCTGACCCGCTCACAGGGACTGGCCCCCGCAGCCCTGACCCCCTCACAGGGACTGGCCCCCGCAGCCCTGACCCGCTCACAGGGACTGGCCCCCGCAGCCCTGACCCGCTCACAGGGACTGGCCCTCGCAGCCCTGACCCGCTCACAGGGACTGGCCCCCGCAGCCCTGACCCGCTCACAGGGACTGGCCCCCGCAGCCCTGACCCGCTCACAGGGACTGGCCCCCGCAGCCCTGACCCGCTCACAGGGACTGGCCCCCGCAGCCCTGACCCTCTCACAGGGACTGCCCCCCGCAGCCCTGACCCGCTCACAGGGACTGGCCCCCGCAGCCCTCACCCGCTCAGAGGGTCTGGCCCCCGCAGCCCTGACCCGCTCACAGGGACTGGCCCCCGCAGCCCTGACCCGCTCACATGGACTTGCCCCCGCAGCCCTGACCCGCTCACAGGGACTGGCCCCCGCAGCCCTGACCCGCTCACAGGGACTGGCCCCCGCAGCCCTGACCCGCTCACAGGGACTGGCCCCCGCAGCCCTGACCCGCTCACAGGGACTGGCCCCCGCAGCCCTGGCCCGCTCACAGGGACTGGCCCCCGCAGCCCTGACCCGCTCACAGGGACTGGCCCCCGCAGCCCTGACCCGCTCACAGGGACTGGCCCCCGCAGCCCTGACCCGCTCACAGGGACTGGCACCCGCAGCCCTGACCCCCTGACAGCTATTTGCCACTGCAGCCCTCGCCCGCTCACAGGAACTGGCCCCCGCAGCCCCGACCCGCTCTCAGGGACTGGCCCCCGCAGCCCCGACCCGCTCACAGACACTGGCCCCCGCAGCCCCGACCGCTCACATGGACTGGCCCCCGCAGCCCTGACCCGCTGACATGGACTGGCCCCCGCAGCCCTGACCCCCTGACAGCTATTTGCCACCGCAGCTCTCGCCCGCTCACAGGGACTGGCCCCCGCAGCCCTGACCCGCTCACAGGGACTGGCCCCCGCAGCCCTGACCCGCTCACAGCTATTTGCCACCGCAGCCCTCACCCGCTCACAAGGACTGGCCCCCGCAGCCATGACACGATCACAGGCACTGTTCCCCGCAGCCCTGTCCCGCTGACATGGACCGACCCCCGCAGCCCTGACCCCCTGACAGCTATTTGCCACCGCAGCCGTCGCCCGCTTACAGGGACTGGCCCCCGCAGCCCTGACCCGCTCACAGGGACTGGCCCCCGCAGCCCTGACCCACTCACAGGGACTTGCTCCCGCAGCCCTGACCCGCTCACAGGGACTGGCCCCCGCAGCCCAAACCCGCTCACAGGGACTGCACCCCGCAGCCCTGACCCGCTCACAGGGACTGACCCCCGCAGCCCTGACCCGCTCACAGGGACTGGCCCCTGCAGCCCTGACCCGCTCACAGGGACTGGCCCCCGCAGCCCTGACCCGCTCACAGGGACTGGCCCCCGCAGCCCTGACCCGCTCACAGGGACTGGCCCCCGCAGCCCTGACGCGCTCACAGGGACTGGCCCCCGCAGCCCTGACCCGCTCACAGGGACTGGCCCCCGCAGCCCTGACGCGCTCACAGGGACTGGCCCCCGCAGCCCTGACCCGCTCACAGGGACTGGCACCCGCAGCCCTGACCCCCTGACAGCTATTTGCCTCCACAGCCCTCGCCCGGTCACAGGGACTGGCCCCCACAGCCCTGACCCGCTCACAGGGACTGGCCCCCGCAGCCCTGACCCGCTCACAGGGACTGGCCCCCGCAGCCCTGACCCGCTCACAGGGACTGGCGCCCGCAGCCCTGACCCGCTCACAGGGACGGGCCCCCACTGCCCTGACCCCCTGACAGCTATTTGCCACCGGAGCTCTCGCCTGCTCACAGGGACTGGCCCCCGCAGCCCTGACCCGCTCACAGGGACGGGCCCCCACTGCCCTGACCCCCTGACAGCTATTTGCCACCGCAGCTCTCGCCCGCTCACAGGGACTGGCCCCCGCAGCCCTGACCCGCTCACAGGGACTGGCCCCCGCAGCCCTGACCCGCTCACAGGGACTGGCCCCCGCAGCCCTGACCCGCTCACAGGGACTGGCCCCCGCAGCCATGACCCGCTCACAGGGACTGGCCCCCGCAGCCCTGACCCGCTCACAGGGACTGGCCCCCGCAGCCATGACCCGCTCACAGGGACTGGTCCCCGCAGCCCTGACCCGCTCACAGGGACTGGCCCCCGCAGCCCTGACCCGCTCACAGGGACTGGCCCCCGCAGCCCTGACCCGCTCACAGGGACTGGCCCCCGCAGCCCTGACCCGCTCACAGGGACTGGCCCCCGCAGCCCTGACCCGCTCACAGGGACTGGCCCCCGCTGCCCTGACCCGCTCACAGGGACTGGCCCCCGCAGCCCTGACCCGCTCACAGGGACTGGCCCCCGCAGCCCTGACCCGCTCACAGGGACTGGCCCCCGCAGCCCTGACCCGCTCACAGGGACTGGCCCCCGCAGCCCTGACCCGCTCACAGGGACTGGCCCCCGCAGCCCTGACCCGCTCACAGGGACTGGCACCCGCAGCCCAGACCCCCTGACAGCTATTTGCCACCGCAGCTCTCGCCCGCTCACAGGGACTGGCCCCCGCAGCCCTGACCCGCTCACAGCTATTTGCCACCGCAGCCCTCACCCGCTCACAAGGACTGGCCCCCGCAGCCATGACCCGATCACAGTGACTGGCCCCCGCATCCCTGACCCATTCACAGGGACTGGCCCCCGCAGCCCTGACCCGCTCACAGGGACTGGCCCCCGCAGCCCTCACCCGCTCACAGGGACTGGACCCCGCAGCCCTGTCCCGCTGACATGGACTGGCCCCCGCAGCCCTGACCCCCTGACAGCTATTTGCCACCGCAGCCCTCGCCCGCTCACAGGGACTGGCCCCCGCAGCCCTGACCCGCTCACAGTGACTGGCCCCCGCATCCCTGACCCATTCACACGGACTGGCCCCCGCAGCCCTGACCCGCTCACAGGGACTGGCCCCCGCAGCCCTCACCCGCTCACAGGGACTGGTCCCCGCAGCCCTGACCCGCTCACAGGGACTGACCCCCGCAGCCCTGACCCGCTCACAGGGACTGGCCCCCGCAGCCCTGACCCGCTCACAGGGACTGGCCCCCGCAGCCCTGACCCGCTCACAGGGACTGGCCCCCGCAGCCCTGACCCGCTCACAGGGACTGGCCCCCGCAGCCCTGACCCGCTCACAGGGACTGGCCCCCGCAGCCCTGACCCGCTCACAGGGACTGGCCCCCTCAGCCCTGACCCGCTCACAGGGACTGGCCCCCGCAGCCCTGACCCGCTCACAGGGACTGGCCCCCGCAGCCCTGACCCGCTCACAGGGACTGGCCCCCGCAGCCCTGACCCGCTCACAGGGACTGGCCCCCGCAGCCCTGACCCGCTCACAGGGACTGACCCCCGCAGCCCTGACCCGCTCACAGGGACTGGCCCCTGCAGCCCTGACCCGCTCACAGGGACTGGCCCCCGCAGCCCTGACCCGCTCACAGGGACTGGCCCCCGCAGCCCTGACCCGCTCACAGGGACTGGCCCCCGCAGCCCTGACCCGCTCACAGGGACTGGCCCCCGCAGCCCTGACGCGCTCACAGGGACTGGCCCCCGCAGCCCTGACCCGCTCACAGGGACTGGCACCCGCAGCCCTGACCCCCTGACAGCTATTTGCCTCCACAGCCCTCGCCCGGTCACAGGGACTGGCCCCCACAGCCCTGACCCGCTCACAGGGACTGGCCCCCGCAGCCCTGACCCGCTCACAGGGACTGGCCCCCGCAGCCCTGACCCGCTCACAGGGACTGGCGCCCGCAGCCCTGACCCGCTCACAGGGACGGGCCCCCACTGCCCTGACCCCCTGACAGCTATTTGCCACCGGAGCTCTCGCCTGCTCACAGGGACTGGCCCCCGCAGCCCTGACCCGCTCACAGGGACGGGCCCCCACTGCCCTGACCCCCTGACAGCTATTTGCCACCGCAGCTCTCGCCCGCTCACAGGGACTGGCCCCCGCAGCCCTGACCCGCTCACAGGGACTGGCCCCCGCAGCCCTGACCCGCTCACAGGGACTGGCCCCCGCAGCCCTGACCCGCTCACAGGGACTGGCCCCCGCAGCCATGACCCGCTCACAGGGACTGGCCCCCGCAGCCCTGACCCGCTCACAGGGACTGGCCCCCGCAGCCATGACCCGCTCACAGGGACTGGTCCCCGCAGCCCTGACCCGCTCACAGGGACTGGCCCCCGCAGCCCTGACCCGCTCACAGGGACTGGCCCCCGCAGCCCTGACCCGCTCACAGGGACTGGCCCCCGCAGCCCTGACCCGCTCACAGGGACTGGCCCCCGCAGCCCTGACCCGCTCACAGGGACTGGCCCCCGCTGCCCTGACCCGCTCACAGGGACTGGCCCCCGCAGCCCTGACCCGCTCACAGGGACTGGCCCCCGCAGCCCTGACCCGCTCACAGGGACTGGCCCCCGCAGCCCTGACCCGCTCACAGGGACTGGCCCCCGCAGCCCTGACCCGCTCACAGGGACTGGCCCCCGCAGCCCTGACCCGCTCACAGGGACTGGCCCCCGCAGCCCTGACCCGCTCACAGGGACTGGCACCCGCAGCCCAGACCCCCTGACAGCTATTTGCCACCGCAGCTCTCGCCCGCTCACAGGGACTGGCCCCCGCAGCCCTGACCCGCTCACAGCTATTTGCCACCGCAGCCCTCACCCGCTCACAAGGACTGGCCCCCGCAGCCATGACCCGATCACAGTGACTGGCCCCCGCATCCCTGACCCATTCACAGGGACTGGCCCCCGCAGCCCTGACCCGCTCACAGGGACTGGCCCCCGCAGCCCTCACCCGCTCACAGGGACTGGACCCCGCAGCCCTGTCCCGCTGACATGGACTGGCCCCCGCAGCCCTGACCCCCTGACAGCTATTTGCCACCGCAGCCCTCGCCCGCTCACAGGGACTGGCCCCCGCAGCCCTGACCCGCTCACAGTGACTGGCCCCCGCATCCCTGACCCATTCACACGGACTGGCCCCCGCAGCCCTGACCCGCTCACAGGGACTGGCCCCCGCAGCCCTCACCCGCTCACAGGGACTGGTCCCCGCAGCCCTGACCCGCTCACAGGGACTGACCCCCGCAGCCCTGACCCGCTCACAGGGACTGGCCCCCGCAGCCCTGACCCGCTCACAGGGACTGGCCCCCGCAGCCCTGACCCGCTCACAGGGACTGGCCCCCGCAGCCCTGACCCGCTCACAGGGACTGGCCCCCGCAGCCCTGACCCGCTCACAGGGACTGGCCCCCGCAGCCCTGACCCGCTCACAGGGACTGGCCCCCTCAGCCCTGACCCGCTCACAGGGACTGGCCCCCGCAGCCCTGACCCGCTCACAGGGACTGGCCCCCGCAGCCCTGACCCGCTCACAGGGACTGGCCCCCGCAGCCCTGACCCGCTCAAAGGGACTGGCCCCCGCAGCCCTGACCCGCTCACAGGGACTGGCTCCCGCAGCCCTGACCCGCTACAGGGACTGGCCCCCGCAGCCCTGACCCGCTCACAGGGATTGGCCCCCGCAGCCCTGACCCCCTCACAGGGACTGGCCCCCGCAGCCCTGACCTGCTCACAGGGACTGGTCCTCGCAGCCCTGACCCGCTCACAGGGACTGGCCCCCGCAGCCCTGACCCGCTCACAGGGACTGGCCCCCGCAGCCCTGACCCGCTCACAGGGACTGGCCCCCGCAGCCCTGACCCTCTCACAGGGACTGCCCCCCGCAGCCATGACCCGCTCACAGGGTCTGGCCCCCGCAGCCCTCACCCGCTCAGAGGGTCTGGCCCCCGCAGCCCTGACCCGCTCACAGGGACTGGCCCCCGCAGCCCTGACCCGCTCACATGGACTTGCCCCCGCTGCCCTGACCCGCTCACAGGGACTGGCCCCCGCAGCCCTGACCCGCTCACAGGGACTGGCCCCCGCAGCCCTGACCCGCTCACAGGGACTGGCCCCCGCAGCCCTGGCCCGCTCACAGGGACTGGCCCCCGCAGCCCTGACCCGCTCACACGGACTGGCCCCCGCAGCCCTGACCCGCTCACAGGGACTGGCCCCCGCAGCCCTGACCCGCTCACAGGGACTGACCCCCGCAGCCCTGACCCGCTCACAGGGACTGGCCCCCGCAGCCCTGACCCGCTCACAGGGACTGGCCCCCGCAGCCCTGACCCGCTCACAGGGACTGGCCCCCGCAGCCCTGACCCGCTCACAGGGACTGGCCCCCGCAGCCCTGACCCGCTCACAGGGACTGGACCCCGCAGCCCTGACCCGCTCACAGGGACTGGCCCCCGCAGCCCTGACCCGCTCACAGGGACTGGCCCCCGCAGCCCTGACCCGCTCACAGGGACTGGCTCCCGCAGCCCTGACCCGCTCACAGGGACTGGCCCCCGCAGCCCTGACCCGCTCACAGGGACTGGCCCCCGCAACCCTGACCCCCTCACAGGGACTGGCCCCCGCAGCCCTGACCCGCTCACAGGGACTGGCCCTCGCAGCCCTGACCCGCTCACAGGGACTGGCCCCCGCAGCCCTGACCCGCTCACAGGGACTGGCCCCCGCAGCCCTGACCCGCTCACAGGGACTGGCCCCCGCAGCCCTGACCCTCTCACAGGGACTGCCCCCCGCAGCCCTGAACCGCTCACAGGGACTGGCCCCCGCAGCCCTCACCCGCTCAGAGGGTCTGGCCCCCGCAGCCCTGACCCGCTCACAGGGACTGGCCCCCGCAGCCCTGACCCGCTCACATGGACTTGCCCCCGCAGCCCTGACCCGCTCACAGGGACTGGCCCCCGCAGCCCTGACCCGCTCACAGGGACTGGCCCCCGCAGCCCTGACCCGCTCACAGGGACTGGCCCCCGCAGCCCTGACCCGCTCACAGGGACTGGCCCCCGCAGCCCTGGCCCGCTCACAGGGACTGGCCCCCGCAGCCCTGACCCGCTCACAGGGACTGGCCCCCGCAGCCCTGACCCGCTCACAGGGACTGGCCCCCGCAGCCCTGACCCGCTCACAGGGACTGGCACCCGCAGCCCTGACCCCCTGACAGCTATTTGCCACTGCAGCCCTCGCCCGCTCACAGGGACTGGCCCCCGCAGCCCCGACCCGCTCACAGGGACTGGCCCCCGCAGCCCCGACCCGCTCACAGACACTGGCCCCCGCAGCCCCGACCGCTCACATGGACTGGCCCCCGCAGCCCTGACCCGCTGACATGGACTGGCCCCCGCAGCCCTGACCCCCTGACAGCTATTTGCCACCGCAGCTCTCGCCCGCTCACAGGGACTGGCCCCCGCAGCCCTGACCCGCTCACAGGGACTGGCCCCCGCAGCCCTGACCCGCTCACAGCTATTTGCCACCGCAGCCCTCACCCGCTCACAAGGACTGGCCCCCGCAGCCATGACCCGATCACAGGCACTGTTCCCCGCAGCCCTGTCCCGCTGACATGGACTGGCCCCCGCAGCCCTGACCCCCTGACAGCTATTTGCCACCGCAGCCGTCGCCCGCTTACAGGGACTGGCCCCCGCAGCCCTGACCCGCTCACAGGGACTGGCCCCCGCAGCCCTGACCCACTCACAGGGACTGGCTCCCGCAGCCCTGACCCGCTCACAGGGACTGGCCCCCGCAGCCCAAACCCGCTCACAGGGACTGCACCCCGCAGCCCTGACCCGCTCACAGGGATTGGCCCCCGCAGCCCTGACCCGCTCACAGGGACTGGCCCCCTCAGCCCTGACCCGCTCACAGGGACTGGCCCCCGCAGCCCTGACCCGCTCACAGGGACTGGCCCCCGCAGCCCTGACCCGCTCACAGGGACTGGCCCCCGCAGCCCTGACCCGCTCAAAGGGACTGGCCCCCGCAGCCCTGACCCGCTCACAGGGACTGGCTCCCGCAGCCCTGACCCGCTCACAGGGACTGGCCCCCGCAGCCCTGACCCGCTCACAGGGATTGGCCCCCGCAGCCCTGACCCCCTCACAGGGACTGGCCCCCGCAGCCCTGACCTGCTCACAGGGACTGGCCCTCGCAGCCCTGACCCGCTCACAGGGACTGGCCCCCGCAGCCCTGACCCGCTCACAGGGACTGGCCCCCGCAGCCCTGACCCGCTCACAGGGACTGGCCCCCGCAGCCCTGACCCGCTCACAGGGACTGGCCCCCGCAGCCCTGACCCGCTCACAGGGACTGGCCCCCGCTGCCCTGACCCGCTCACAGGGACTGGCCCCCGCAGCCCTGACCCGCTCACAGGGACTGGCCCCCGCAGCCCTGACCCGCTCACAGGGACTGGCCCCCGCAGCCCTGACCCGCTCACAGGGACTGGCCCCCGCAGCCCTGACCCGCTCACAGGGACTGGCCCCCGCAGCCCTGACCCGCTCACAGGGACTGGCCCCCGCAGCCCTGACCCGCTCACAGGGACTTGCACCCGCAGCCCAGACCCCCTGACAGCTATTTGCCACCGCAGCTCTCGCCCGCTCACAGGGACTGGCCCCCGCAGCCCTGACCCGCTCACAGCTATTTGCCACCGCAGCCCTCACCCGCTCACAAGGACTGGCCCCCGCAGCCATGACCCGATCACAGTGACTGGCCCCCGCATCCCTGACCCATTCACAGGGACTGGCCCCCGCAGCCCTGACCCGCTCACAGGGACTGGCCCCCGCAGCCCTCACCCGCTCACAGGGACTGGACCCCGCAGCCCTGTCCCGCTGACATGGACTGGCCCCCGCAGCCCTGACCCCCTGACAGCTATTTGCCACCGCAGCCCTCGCCCGCTCACAGGGACTGGCCCCCGCAGCCCTGACCCGCTCACAGTGACTGGCCCCCGCATCCCTGACCCATTCACACGGACTGGCCCCCGCAGCCCTGACCCGCTCACAGCGACTGGCCCCCGCAGCCCTCACCCGCTCACAGGGACTGGTCCCCGCAGCCCTGACCCGCTCACAGGGACTGACCCCCGCAGCCCTGACCCGCTCACAGGGACTGGCCCCCGCAGCCCTGACCCGCTCACAGGGACTGGCCCCCGCAGCCCTGACCCGCTCACAGGGACTGGCCCCCGCAGCCCTGACCCGCTCACAGGGACTGGCCCCCGCAGCCCTGACCCGCTCACAGGGACTGGCCCCCGCAGCCCTGACCCGCTCACAGGGACTGGCCCCCTCAGCCCTGACCCGCTCACAGGGACTGGCCCCCGCAGCCCTGACCCGCTCACAGGGACTGGCCCCCGCAGCCCTGACCCGCTCACAGGGACTGGCCCCCGCAGCCCTGACCCGCTCAAAGGGACTGGCCCCCGCAGCCCTGACCCGCTCACAGGGACTGGCTCCCGCAGCCCTGACCCGCTACAGGGACTGGCCCCCGCAGCCCTGACCCGCTCACAGGGATTGGCCCCCGCAGCCCTGACCCCCTCACAGGGACTGGCCCCCGCAGCCCTGACCTGCTCACAGGGACTGGCCCTCGCAGCCCTGACCCGCTCACAGGGACTGGCCCCCGCAGCCCTGACCCGCTCACAGGGACTGGCCCCCGCAGCCCTGACCCGCTCACAGGGACTGGCCCCCGCAGCCCTGACCCTCTCACAGGGACTGCCCCCCGCAGCCCTGACCCGCTCACAGGGTCTGGCCCCCGCAGCCCTCACCCGCTCAGAGGGTCTGGCCCCCGCAGCCCTGACCCGCTCACAGGGACTGGCCCCCGCAGCCCTGACCCGCTCACATGGACTTGCCCCCGCTGCCCTGACCCGCTCACAGGGACTGGCCCCCGCAGCCCTGACCCGCTCACAGGGACTGGCCCCCGCAGCCCTGACCCGCTCACAGGGACTGGCCCCCGCAGCCCTGGCCCGCTCACAGGGACTGGCCCCCGCAGCCCTGACCCGCTCACACGGACTGGCCCCCGCAGCCCTGACCCGCTCACAGGGACTGGCCCCCGCAGCCCTGACCCGCTCACAGGGACTGACCCCCGCAGCCCTGACCCGCTCACAGGGACTGGCCCCCGCAGCCCTGACCCGCTCACAGGGACTGGCCCCCGCAGCCCTGACCCGCTCACAGGGACTGGCCCCCGCAGCCCTGACCCGCTCACAGGGACTGGACCCCGCAGCCCTGACCCGCTCACAGGGACTGGCCCCCGCAGCCCTGACCCGCTCACAGGGACTGGCCCCCGCAGCCCTGACCCGCTCACAGGGACTGGCTCCCGCAGCCCTGACCCGCTCACAGGGACTGGCCCCCGCAGCCCTGACCCGCTCACAGGGACTGGCCCCCGCAACCCTGACCCCCTCACAGGGACTGGCCCCCGCAGCCCTGACCCGCTCACAGGGACTGGCCCTCGCAGCCCTGACCCGCTCACAGGGACTGGCCCCCGCAGCCCTGACCCGCTCACAGGGACTGGCCCCCGCAGCCCTGACCCGCTCACAGGGACTGGCCCCCGCAGCCCTGACCCTCTCACAGGGACTGCCCCCCGCAGCCCTGAACCGCTCACAGGGACTGGCCCCCGCAGCCCTCACCCGCTCAGAGGGTCTGGCCCCCGCAGCCCTGACCCGCTCACAGGGACTGGCCCCCGCAGCCCTGACCCGCTCACATGGACTTGCCCCCGCAGCCCTGACCCGCTCACAGGGACTGGCCCCCGCAGCCCTGACCCGCTCACAGGGACTGGCCCCCGCAGCCCTGACCCGCTCACAGGGACTGGCCCCCGCAGCCCTGACCCGCTCACAGGGACTGGCCCCCGCAGCCCTGGCCCGCTCACAGGGACTGGCCCCCGCAGCCCTGACCCGCTCACAGGGACTGGCCCCCGCAGCCCTGACCCGCTCACAGGGACTGGCCCCCGCAGCCCTGACCCGCTCACAGGGACTGGCACCCGCAGCCCTGACCCCCTGACAGCTATTTGCCACTGCAGCCCTCGCCCGCTCACAGGGACTGGCCCCCGCAGCCCCGACCCGCTCACAGGGACTGGCCCCCGCAGCCCCGACCCGCTCACAGACACTGGCCCCCGCAGCCCCGACCGCTCACATGGACTGGCCCCCGCAGCCCTGACCCGCTGACATGGACTGGCCCCCGCAGCCCTGACCCCCTGACAGCTATTTGCCACCGCAGCTCTCGCCCGCTCACAGGGACTGGCCCCCGCAGCCCTGACCCGCTCACAGGGACTGGCCCCCGCAGCCCTGACCCGCTCACAGCTATTTGCCACCGCAGCCCTCACCCGCTCACAAGGACTGGCCCCCGCAGCCATGACCCGATCACAGGCACTGTTCCCCGCAGCCCTGTCCCGCTGACATGGACTGGCCCCCGCAGCCCTGACCCCCTGACAGCTATTTGCCACCGCAGCCGTCGCCCGCTTACAGGGACTGGCCCCCGCAGCCCTGACCCGCTCACAGGGACTGGCCCCCGCAGCCCTGACCCACTCACAGGGACTGGCTCCCGCAGCCCTGACCCGCTCACAGGGACTGGCCCCCGCAGCCCAAACCCGCTCACAGGGACTGCACCCCGCAGCCCTGACCCGCTCACAGGGATTGGCCCCCGCAGCCCTGACCCGCTCACAGGGACTGGCCCCCTCAGCCCTGACCCGCTCACAGGGACTGGCCCCCGCAGCCCTGACCCGCTCACAGGGACTGGCCCCCGCAGCCCTGACCCGCTCACAGGGACTGGCCCCCGCAGCCCTGACCCGCTCAAAGGGACTGGCCCCCGCAGCCCTGACCCGCTCACAGGGACTGGCTCCCGCAGCCCTGACCCGCTCACAGGGACTGGCCCCCGCAGCCCTGACCCGCTCACAGGGATTGGCCCCCGCAGCCCTGACCCCCTCACAGGGACTGGCCCCCGCAGCCCTGACCTGCTCACAGGGACTGGCCCTCGCAGCCCTGACCCGCTCACAGGGACTGGCCCCCGCAGCCCTGACCCGCTCACAGGGACTGGCCCCCGCAGCCCTGACCCACTCACAGGGACTGGCCCCCGCAGCCCTGACCCTCTCACAGGGACTGCCCCCCGCAGCCCTGACCCGCTCACAGGGACTGGCCCCCGCAGCCCTCACCCGCTCAGAGGGTCTGGCCCCCGCAGCCCTGACCCGCTCACAGGGACTGGCCCCCGCAGCCCTGACCCGCTCACATGGACTTGCCCCCGCTGCCCTGACCCGCTCACAGGGACTGGCCCCCGCAGCCCTGACCCGCTCACAGGGACTGGCCCCCGCAGCCCTGACCCGCTCACAGGGACTGGCCCCCGCAGCCCTGACCCGCTCACAGGGACTGGCCCCCGCAGCCCTGGCCCGCTCACAGGGACTGGCCCCCGCAGCCCTGACCCGCTCACACGGACTGGCCCCCGCAGCCCTGACCCGCTCACAGGGACTGGCCCCCGCAGCCCTGACCCGCTCACAGGGACTGACCCCCGCAGCCCTGACCCGCTCACAGGGACTGGCCCCCGCAGCCCTGACCCGCTCACAGGGACTGGCCCCCGCAGCCCTGACCCGCTCACAGGGACTGGCCCCCGCAGCCCTGACCCGCTCACAGGGACTGGCCCCCGCAGCCCTGACCCGCTCACAGGGACTGGACCCCGCAGCCCTGACCCGCTCACAGGGACTGGCCCCCGCAGCCCTGACCCGCTCACAGGGACTGGCCCCCGCAGCCCTGACCCGCTCACAGGGACTGGCCCCCGCAGCCCTGACCCGCTCAAAGGGACTGGCCCCCGCAGCCCTGACCCGCTCACAGGGACTGGCTCCCGCAGCCCTGACCCGCTCACAGGGACTGGCCCCCGCAGCCCTGACCCGCTCACAGGGACTGGCCCCCGCAGCCCTGACCCCCTCACAGGGACTGGCCCCCGCAGCCCTGACCCGCTCACAGGGACTGGCCCTCGCAGCCCTGACCCGCTCACAGGGACTGGCCCCCGCAGCCCTGACCCGCTCACAGGGACTGGCCCCCGCAGCCCTGACCCGCTCACAGGGACTGGCCCCCGCAGCCCTGACCCTCTCACAGGGACTGCCCCCCGCAGCCCTGAACCGCTCACAGGGACTGGCCCCCGCAGCCCTCACCCGCTCAGAGGGTCTGGCCCCCGCAGCCCTGACCCGCTCACAGGGACTGGCCCCCGCAGCCCTGACCCGCTCACATGGACTTGCCCCCGCAGCCCTGACCCGCTCACAGGGACTGGCCCCCGCAGCCCTGACCCGCTCACAGGGACTGGCCCCCGCAGCCCTGACCCGCTCACAGGGACTGGCCCCCGCAGCCCTGACCCGCTCACAGGGACTGGCCCCCGCAGCCCTGGCCCGCTCACAGGGACTGGCCCCCGCAGCCCTGACCCGCTCACAGGGACTGGCCCCCGCAGCCCTGACCCGCTCACAGGGACTGGCCCCCGCAGCCCTGACCCGCTCACAGGGACTGGCACCCGCAGCCCTGACCCCCTGACAGCTATTTGCCACTGCAGCCCTCGCCCGCTCACAGGGACTGGCCCCCGCAGCCCCGACCCGCTCACAGGGACTGGCCCCCGCAGCCCCGACCCGCTCACAGACACTGGCCCCCGCAGCCCCGACCGCTCACATGGACTGGCCCCCGCAGCCCTGACCCGCTGACATGGACTGGCCCCCGCAGCCCTGACCCCCTGACAGCTATTTGCCACCGCAGCTCTCGCCTGCTCACAGGGACTGGCCCCCGCAGCCCTGACCCGCTCACAGGGACTGGCCCCCGCAGCCCTGACCCGCTCACAGCTATTTGCCACCGCAGCCCTCACCCGCTCACAAGGACTGGCCCCCGCAGCCATGACCCGATCACAGGCACTGTTCCCCGCAGCCCTGTCCCGCTGACATGGACTGGCCCCCGCAGCCCTGACCCCCTGACAGCTATTTGCCACCGCAGCCGTCGCCCGCTTACAGGGACTGGCCCCCGCAGCCCTGACCCGCTCACAGGGACTGGCCCCCGCAGCCCTGACCCACTCACAGGGACTGGCTCCCGCAGCCCTGACCCGCTCACAGGGACTGGCCCCCGCAGCCCAAACCCGCTCACAGGGACTGCACCCCGCAGCCCTGACCCGCTCACAGGGACTGACCCCCGCAGCCCTGACCCGCTCACAGGGACTGGCCCCTGCAGCCCTGACCCGCTCACAGGGACTGGCCCCCGCAGCCCTGACCCGCTCACAGGGACTGGCCCCCGCAGCCCTGACCCGCTCACAGGGACTGGCCCCCGCAGCCCTGACCCGCTCACAGGGACGGGCCCCCACTGCCCTGACCCCCTGACAGCTATTTGCCACCGCAGCTCTCGCCCGCTCACAGGGACTGGCCCCCGCAGCCCTGACCCGCTCACAGGGACTGGCCCCCGCAGCCCTGACCCGCTCACAGGGACTGGCCCCCGCAGCCCTGACCCGCTCACAGGGACTGGCCCCCGCAGCCATGACCCGCTCACAGGGACTGGCCCCCGCAGCCCTGACCCGCTCACAGGGACTGGCCCCCGCAGCCATGACCCGCTCACAGGGACTGGTCCCCGCAGCCCTGACCCGCTCACAGGGACTGGCCCCCGCAGCCCTGACCCGCTCACAGGGACTGGCCCCCGCAGCCCTGACCCGCTCACAGGGACTGGCCCCCGCAGCCCTGACCCGCTCACAGGGACTGGCCCCCGCAGCCCTGACCCGCTCACAGGGACTGGCCCCCGCAGCCCTGACCCGCTCACAGGGACTGGCCCCCGCAGCCCTGACCCGCTCAGAGGGATTGGCCCCCGCAGCCCTGACCCGCTCACAGGGACTGGCCCCCGCAGCCCTGACCCGCTCACAGGGACTGGCACCCGCAGCCCAGACCCCCTGACAGCTAATTGCCACCGCAGCTCTCGCCCGCTCACAGGGACTGGCCCCCGCAGCCCTGACCCGCTCACAGGGACTGGCCCCCGCAGCCCTGACCCGCTCACAGCTATTTGCCACCGCAGCCCTCACCCGCTCACAAGGACTGGCCCCCGCAGCCATGACCCGATCACAGTGACTGGCCCCCGCATCCCTGACCCATTCACAGGGACTGGCCCCCGCAGCCCTGACCCGCTCACAGGGACTGGCCCCCGCAGCCCTCACCCGCTCACAGGGACTGGACCCCGCAGCCCTGTCCCGCTGACATGGACTGGCCCCCGCAGCCCTGACCCCCTGACAGCTATTTGCCACCGCAGCCCTCGCCCGCTCACAGGGACTGGCCCCCGCAGCCCTGACCCGCTCACAGTGACTGGCCCCCGCATCCCTGACCCATTCACAGGGACTGGCCCCCGCAGCCCTGACCCGCTCACAGGGACTGGCCCCCGCAGCCCTCACCCGCTCACAGGGACTGGACCCCGCAGCCCTGTCCCGCTGACATGGACTGGCCCCCGCAGCCCTGACCCCCTGACAGCTATTTGCCACCGCAGCCCTCGCCCGCTCACAGGGACTGGCCCCCGCAGCCCTGACCCGCTCACAGTGACTGGCCCCCGCATCCCTGACCCATTCACAGGGTCTGGCCCCCGCAGCCCTGACCCGCTCACAGGGACTGGCCCCCGCAGCCCTCACCCGCTCACAGGGACTGGACCCCGCAGCCCTGACCCGCTCACAGGGACTGACCCCCGCAGCCCTGACCCGCTCACTGGGACTGGCCCCCGCAGCCCTGACCCGCTCACAGGGACTGGCCCCCGCAGCCCTGACCCGCTCACAGGGACTGGCCCCCGCAGCCCTGACCCGCTCACAAGGACTGGCCCCCGCAGCCCTGACCCGCTCACAGGGACTGGCCCCCGCAGCCCTGACCCGCTCACAGGGACTGGCCCCCGCAGCCCTGACCCGCTCACAGGGACTGGCCCCCTCAGCCCTGACCCGCTCACAGGGACTGGCCCCCGCAGCCCTGACCCGCTCACAGGGACTGGCCCCCGCAGCCCTGACCCGCTCACAGGGACTGGTCCCCGCAGCCCTGACCCGCTCAAAGGGACTGGCCCCCGCAGCCCTGACCCGCTCAGAGGGTCTGGCCCCCGCAGCCCTGACCCGCTCACAGGGACTGGCCCCCGCAGCCCTGACCCGCTCACAGGGACTGGCCCCCGCAGCCCTGACCCGCTCACAGGGACTGGCACCCGCAGCCCAGACCCCCTGACAGCTATTTGCCACCGCAGCTCTCGCCCGCTCACAGGGACTGGCCCCCGCAGCCCTGACCCGCTCACAGGGACTGGCCCCCGCAGCCCTGACCCGCTCACAGCTATTTGCCACCGCAGCCCTCACCCGCTCACAAGGACTGGCCCCCGCAGCCATGACCCGATCACAGTGACTGGCCCCCGCATCCCTGACCCATTCACAGGGACTGGCCCCCGCAGCCCTGACCCGCTCACAGGGACTGGCCCCCGCAGCCCTGACCCGCTCACAGGGACTGACCCCCGCAGCCCTGACCCTCTCACAGGGACTGGCCCCCGCAGCCCTGACCCGCTCACAGGGACTGGCACCCGCAGCCCTGACCCGCTCACAGGGACTGGCCCCCGCAGCCCTGACCCGCTCACAGGGACGGGCCCCCACTGCCCTGACCCCCTGACAGCTATTTGCCACCGCAGCTCTCGCCCGCTCACAGGGAATGGCCCCTGCAGCCCTGACCCGCTCACAGGGACGGGCCCCCACTGCCCTGACCCCCTGACAGCTATTTGCCACCGCAGCTCTCGCCCGCTCACAGGGACTGGCCCCCGCAGCCCTGACCCGCTCACAGGGACTGGCCCCCGCAGCCCTGACCCGCTCACAGGGACTGGCCCCCGCAGCCCTGACCCGCTCACAGGGACTGGCCCCCGCAGCCATGACCTGCTCACAGGGACTGGCCCCCGCAGCCCTGACCCGCTCACAGGGACTGGCCCCCGCAGCCATGACCCGCCCACAGGGACTGGTCCCCGCAGCCCTGACCCGCTCACAGGGACTGGCCCCCGCAGCCCTGACCCGCTCACAGGGACTGGCCCCCGCAGCCCTGACCCGCTCACAGGGACTGGCCCCCGCAGCCCTGACCCGCTCACAGGGAGTGGCCCCCGCAGCCCTGACCCGCTCACAGGGACTGGCCCCCGCAGCCCTGACCCGCTCACAGGGACTGGCCCCCGCAGCCCTGACCCGCTCACAGGGACTGGCCCCCGCAGCCCTGACCCGCTCACAGGGACTGGCCCCCGCAGCCCTGACCCGCTCACAGGGACTGGCACCCGCAGCCCAGACCCCCTGACAGCTATTTGCCACCGCAGCTCTCGCCCGCTCACAGGGACTGGCCCCCGCAGCCCTGACCCGCTCACAGGGACTGGCCCCCGCAGCCCTGACCCGCTCACAGCTATTTGCCACCGCAGCCCTCACCCGCTCACAAGGACTGGCCCCCGCAGCCATGACCCGATCACAGTGACTGGCCCCCGCATCCCTGACCCATTCACAGGGACTGGCCCCCGCAGGCCTGACCCGCTCACAGGGACTGGCCCCCGCAGCCCTCACCCGCTCACAGGGACTGGCCCCCGCAGCCCTGACCCCCTGACAGCTATTTGCCACCGCAGCCCTCGCCCGCTCACAGGGACTGGCCCCCGCAGCCCTGACCCGCTCACAGTGACTGGCCCCCGCATCCCTGACCCATTCACAGGGACTGGCCCCCGCAGCCCTGACCCGCTCACAGGGACTGGCCCCCGCAGCCCTCACCCGCTCACAGGGACTGGACCCCGCAGCCCTGACCCGCTCACAGGGACTGACCCCCGCAGCCCTGACCCGCTCACAGGGACTGGCCCCCGCAGCCCTGACCCGCTCACAGGGACTGGCCCCCGCAGCCCTGACCCGCTCACAGGGACTGGCCCCCGCAGCCCTGACCCGCTCACAGGGACTGGCCCCCGCAGCCCTGACCCGATCACAGGGACTGGCCCCCGCAGCCCTGACCCGCTCACAGGGACTGGCCCCCGCAGCCCTGACCCGCTGACAGGGACTGGCCCCCGCAGCCCTGACCCGCTCACAGGGACTGGTCCCCGCAGCCCTGACCCGCTCAAAGGGACTGGCCCCCGCAGCCCTGACCCGCTCACAGGGACTGGCTCCCGCAGCCCTGACCCGCTCACAGGGACTGGCCCCCGCAGCCCTGACCCGCTCACAGGGACTGGCCCCCGCAGCCCTGACCCCCTCACAGGGACTGGCCCCCGCAGCCCTGACCCGCTCACAGGGACTGGCCCCCGCAGCCCTGACCCGCTCACAGGGACTGGCCCTCGCAGCCCTGACCCGCTCACAGGGACTGGCCCCCGCAGCCCTGACCCGCTCACAGGGACTGGCCCCCGCAGCCCTGACCCGCTCACAGGGACTGGCCCACGCAGCCCTGACCCTCTCACAGGGACTGCCCCCCGCAGCCCTGACCCGCTCACAGGGACTGGCCCCCGCAGCCCTCACCCGCTCAGAGGGTCTGGCCCCCGCAGCCCTGACCCGCTCACAGGGACTGGCCCCCGCAGCCCTGACCCGCTCACATGGACTTGCCCCCGCAGCCCTGACCCGCTCACAGGGACTGGCCCCCGCAGCCCTGACCCGCTCACAGGGACTGGCCCCCGCAGCCCTGACCCGCTCACAGGGACTGGCCCCCGCAGCCCTGACCCGCTCACAGGGACTGGCCCCCGCAGCCCTGGCCCGCTCACAGGGACTGGCCCCCGCAGCCCTGACCCGCTCACAGGGACTGGCCCCCGCAGCCCTGACCCGCTCACAGGGACTGGCCCCGCAGCCCTGACCCGCTCACAGGGACTGGCACCCGCAGCCCTGACCCCCTGACAGCTATTTGCCACTGCAGCCCTCGCCCGCTCACAGGGACTGGCCCCCGCAGCCCCGACCCGCTCTCAGGGACTGGCCCCCGCAGCCCCGACCCGCTCACAGACACTGGCCCCCGCAGCCCCGACCGCTCACATGGACTGGCCCCCGCAGCCCTGACCCGCTGACATGGACTGGCCCCCGCAGCCCTGACCCCCTGACAGCTATTTGCCACCGCAGCTCTCGCCCGCTCACAGGGACTGGCCCCCGCAGCCCTGACCCGCTCACAGGGACTGGCCCCCGCAGCCCTGACCCGCTCACAGCTATTTGCCACCGCAGCCCTCACCCGCTCACAAGGACTGGCCCCCGCAGCCATGACCCGATCACAGGCACTGTTCCCCGCAGCCCTGTCCCGCTGACATGGACTGGCCCCCGCAGCCCTGACCCCCTGACAGCTATTTGCCACCGCAGCCGTCGCCCGCTTACAGGGACTGGCCCCCGCAGCCCTGACCCGCTCACAGGGACTGGCCCCCGCAGCCCTGACCCACTCACAGGGACTTGCTCCCGCAGCCCTGACCCGCTCACAGGGACTGGCCCCCGCAGCCCAAACCCGCTCACAGGGACTGCACCCCGCAGCCCTGACCCGCTCACAGGGACTGACCCCCGCAGCCCTGACCCGCTCACAGGGACTGGCCCCTGCAGCCCTGACCCGCTCACAGGGACTGGCCCCCGCAGCCCTGACCCGCTCACAGGGACTGGCCCCCGCAGCCCTGACCCGCTCACAGGGACTGGCCCCCGCAGCCCTGACGCGCTCACAGGGACTGGCCCCCGCAGCCCTGACCCGCTCACAGGGACTGGCCCCCGCAGCCCTGACCCGCTCACAGGGACTGGCCCCCGCAGCCCTGACCCGCTCACAGGGACTGGAACCCGCAGCCCTGACCCCCTGACAGCTATTTGCCTCCACAGCCCTCGCCCGCTCACAGGGACTGGCCCCCACAGCCCTGACCCGCTCACAGGGACTGGCCCCCGAAGCCCCGACCCGCTCACAGAGACTGGCCCCCGCAGCCCCGACCCGCTCAGAGGGTCTGGCCCCCGCATCCCCGCCCCGCTCACAGGGACTGGCCCCCTCAGCCCTGACCCGCTCACAGGGACTGGCACCCGCAGCCCTGACCCGCTCACAGGTACGGGCCCCCACTGCCCTGACCCCCTGACAGCTATTTGCCACCGCAGCTCTCGCCCGCTCACAGGGACTGGCCCCCGCAGCCCTGACCCGCTCACAGGGACGGGCCCCCACTGCCCTGACCCCCTGACAGCTATTTGCCACCGCAGCTCTCGCCCGCTCACAGGGACTGGCCCCCGCAGCCCTGACCCGCTCACAGGGACTGGCCCCCGCAGCCCTGACCCGCTCTCAGGGACTGGCCCCCGCAGCCCTGACCCGCTCACAGGGACTGGCCCCCGCAGCCATGACCCGCTCACAGGGACTGGCCCCCGCAGCCCTGACCCGCTCACAGGGACTGGCCCCCGCAGCCATGACCCGCTCACAGGGACTGGTCCCCGCAGCCCTGACCCGCTCACAGGGACTGGCCCCCGCAGCCCTGACCCGCTCACAGGGACTGGCCCCCGCAGCCCTGACCCGCTCACAGGGACTGGCCCCCGCAGCCCTGACCCGCTCACAGGGACTGGCCCCCGCAGCCCTGACCCGCTCACAGGGACTGGCCCCCGCAGCCCTGACCCGCTCACAGGGACTGGCCCCCGCAGCCCTGACCCGCTCACAGGGACTGGCCCCCGCAGCCCTGACCCGCTCACAGGGACTGGCCCCCGCAGCCCTGACCCGCTCACAGGGACTGGCCCCCGCAGCCCTGACCCGCTCACAGGGACTGGCACCCGCAGCCCAGACCCCCTGACAGCTATTTGCCACTGCAGCTCTCGCCCGCTCACAGGGACTGGCCCCCGCAGCCCTGACCCGCTCACAGGGACTGGCCCCCGCAGCCCTGACCCGCTCACAGCTATTTGCCACCGCAGCCCTCACCCGCTCACAAGGACTGGCCCCCGCAGCCATGACCCGATCACAGTGACTGGCCCCCGCATCCCTGACCCATTCACAGGGACTGGCCCCCGCAGCCCTGACCCGCTCACAGGGACTGGCCCCCGCAGCCCTCACCCGCTCACAGGGACTGGACCCCGCAGCCCTGTCCCGCTGACATGGACTGGCCCCCGCAGCCCTGACCCCCTGACAGCTATTTGCCACCGCAGCCCTCGCCCGCTCACAGGGACTGGCCCCCGCAGCCCTGACCCGCTCACAGTGACTGGCCCCCGCATCCCTGACCCATTCACAGGGACTGGCCCCCGCAGCCCTGACCCGCTCACAGGGACTGGCCCCCGCAGCCCTCACCCGCTCACAGGGACTGGACCCCGCAGCCCTGACCCGCTCACAGGGACTGACCCCCGCAGCCCTGACCCGCTCACAGGGACTGGCCCCCGCAGCCCTGACCCGCTCACAGGGACTGGCCCTCGCAGCCCTGACCCGCTCACAGGGACTGGCCCCCGCAGCCCTGACCCGCTCACAGGGACTGGCCCCCGCAGCCCTGACCCGCTCACAGGGACTGGCCCCCGCAGCCCTGACCCTCTCACAGGGACTGCCCCCCGCAGCCCTGACCCGCTCACAGGGACTGGCCCCCGCAGCCCTCACCCGCTCAGAGGGTCTGGCCCCCGCAGCCCTGACCCGCTCACAGGGACTGGCCCCCGCAGCCCTGACCCGCTCACATGGACTTGCCCCCGCAGCCCTGACCCGCTCACAGGGACTGGCCCCCGCAGCCCTGACCCGCTCACAGGGACAGGCCCCCGCAGCCCTGACCCGCTCAGAGGGACTGGCCCCCGCAGCCCTGGCCCGCTCACAGGGACTGGCCCCCGCAGCCCTGGCCCGCTCACAGGGACTGGCCCCCGCTGCCCTGACCCGCTCACAGGGACTGGCCCCCGCAGCCCTGACCCGCTCACAGGGACTGGCCCCCGCAGCCCTGACCCGCTCACAGGGACTGGCACCCGCTGCCCTGACCCCCTGACAGCTATTTGCCACTGCAGCCCTCGCCCGCTCACAGGGACTGGCCCCCGCAGCCCCGACCCGCTCACAGGGACTGGCCCCCGCAGCCCCGACCCGCTCACAGACACTGGCCCCCGCAGCCCTGACCGCTCACATGGACTGGCCCCCGCAACCCTGACCCGCTGACATGGACTGGCCCCCGCAGCCCTGACCCCCTGACAGCTATTTGCCACCGCAGCTCTCGCCCGCTCACAGGGACTGGCCCCCGCAGCCCTGACCCGCTCACAGGGACTGGCCCCCGCAGCCCTGACCCGCTCACAGCTATTTGCCACCGCAGCCCTCACCCGCTCACAAGGACTGGCCCCCGCAGCCATGACCCGATCACAGGCACTGTTCCCCGCAGCCCTGTCCCGCTGACATGGACTGGCCCCCGCAGCCCTGACCCCCTGACATCTATTTGCCACCGCAGCCGTCGACCGCTTACAGGGACTGGCCCCCGCAGCCCTGACCCGCTCACAGGGACTGGCCCCCGCAGCCCTGACCCACTCACAGGGACTGGCTCCCGCAGCCCTGACCCGCTCACAGGGACTGGCCCCCGCAGCCCAAACCCGCTCACAGGGACTGCACCCCGCAGCCCTGACCCGCTCACAGGGACTGACCCCCGCAGCCCTGACCCGCTCACAGGGACTGGCCCCTGCAGCACTGACCCGCTCACAGGGACTGGCCCCCGCAGCCCTGACCCGCTCACAGGGACTGGCCCCCGCAGCCCTGACCCGCTCACAGGGACTGGCCCCCGCAGCCCTGACGCGCTCACAGGGACTGGCCCCCGCAGCCCTGACCCGCTCACAGGGACTGGCCCCCGCAGCCCTGACGCGCTCACAGTGACTGGCCCCCGCAGCCCTGACCCGCTCACAGGGACTGGCACCCGCAGCCCTGACCCCCTGACAGCTATTTGCCTCCACAGCCCTCGCCCGCTCACAGGGACTGGCCGCCACAGCCCTGACCCGCTCACAGGGACTGGCCCCCGAAGCCCCGACCCGCTCACAGAGACTGGCCCCCGCAGCCCCGACCCGCTCACAGACACTGGCCCCCGCAGCCCCGACCCGCTCACAGGGACTGGCTCCCGCAGCCCTGACCCGCTCACAGGGACTGGCACCCGCAGCCCTGACCGGCTCACAGGGCCTGGCCACCGCAGCCCCGACCCGCTCAGAGGGTCTGGCCCCCGCAGCCCCGACCCGCTCACAGGGACTGGCCCCCGCAGCCCTGACCCGCTCACAGGGCCTGGCACCCGCAGCCCTGACCCGCTCAGAGGGTCTGGCCCCCGCAGCCCTGACCCGCTCACAGGGACTGGCCCCCGCAGCCCTGACCCGCTCACAGGGACTGGCCCCTGCAGCCCTGACCCGCTCACAGGGACTGGCCCCCGCAGCCCTGACCCGCTCACAGGGACTGGCCCCCGCAGCCCTGACCCGCTCACAGGGACTGGCCCCCGCAGCCCTGACCCGCTCACAGGGACTGGCCCCGCAGCCCTGACCCGCTCACAGGTACTGGCCCCCGCAGCCCTGACCCTCTCACAGGGACTGGCCCCCGCAGCCCTGACCCGCTCACAGGGACTGGCCCCCGTAGCGCTGACCCGCTCACAGCGACTGGCACCCGCAGCCCTGACCCGCTCACAGCGACAGGCCCCCGCAGCCCTGACCCGCTCCCAGGGACTGGCCCCCGCAGCCCTGACCCGCTCACAGGGACTGGCCCCCGCAGCCCTGACCCGCTCACAGGGACTGGCCCCCGCAGCCCGGACCCGCTCACAGGGCCTGGCCCCCGCAGCCCCGACCCGCTCAGAGGGTCTGGCCCCCGCAGCCCCGACCCGCTCACAGGGACTGGCTCCCGCAGCCCTGACCCGCTCACAGGGACTGGCCCCCGCAGCCCTGACCCGCTCACAGGGCCTGGCCCCCGCAGCCCTGACCCGCTCAGAGGGTCTGGCCCCCGCAGCCCTGACCCGCTCAGAGGGTCTGGCCCCCGCAGCCCTGACCCGCTCACAGGGACTGGCCCCCGCAGCCCTGACCCGCTCACAGGGACTGGCCCCCGCAGCCCTGACCCGCTCACAGGGACTGGCCCCCGCAGCCCTGACCCGCTCACAGGGACTGGCCCCCGCAGCCCTGACCCGCTCACAGGGACTGGCCCCCGCAGCCCTGACCCGCTCACAGGTACTGGCCCCCGCAGCCCTGACCCTCTCACAGGGACTGGCCCCCGCAGCCCTGACCCGCTCACAGGGACTGGCCCCCGCAGCGCTGACCCGCTCACTGCGACTGGCACCCGCAGCCCTGACCCGCTCACAGCGACAGGCCCCCGCAGCCCTGACCCGCTCACAGGGACTGGCCCCCGCAGCCCTGACCCGCTCACAGGGACTGGCCCCCGCAGCCCTGACCCGCTCACAGGGACTGGCCCCCGCAGCCCTGACCCGCTCACAGGGACAGACCCCCGCAGCCCTGACCCTCTCACAGGGACTGGCCCCCGCAGCCCTGACCCGCTCACAGGGACTGGCCCCCGCAGCCCTGACCCGCTCACAGGGACTGGCCCCAGCAGCCCTGACCCGCTCACAGGGACGGGCCCCCACTGCCCTGACCCCCTGACAGCTATTTGCCACCGCAGCTCTCGCCCGCTCACAGGGACTGGCCCCCGCAGCCCTGACCCGCTCACAGGGACGGGCCCCCACTGCCCTGACCCCCTGACAGCTATTTGCCACCGCAGCTCTCGCCCGCTCACAGGGACTGGCCCCCGCAGCCCTGACCCGCTCAGAGGGACTGGCCCCCGCAGCCCTGACCCGCTCACAGCTATTTGCCACCGCAGCCCTCACCCGCTCACAAGGACTGGCCCCCGCAGCCATGACCCGATCACAGGGACTGGCCCCCGCAGCCCTGACCCGCTCACAGGGACTGGCCCCCGCAGCCCTGACCCGCTCACAGGGACTGGCCCCCGCAGCCCTGACCCGCTCACAGGGACTGGCCCCCGCAGCCCTGACCCGCTCACAGGGACTGGCCCCCGCAGCCCTGACCCGCTCACAGGGACTGGCACCCGCAGCCCAGACCCCCTGACAGCTATTTGCCACCGCAGCTCTCGCCCGCTCACAGGGACTGGCCCCCGCAGCCCTGACCCGCTCACAGGGACTGGCCCCCGCAGCCCTGACCCGCTCACAGGGACTGGCCCCCGCAGCCCTGACCCGCTCACAGGGACTGGCCCCCGCAGCCCTCACCCGCTCACAGGGACTGGCCCCCGCAGCCCTGACCCGCTCACAGCTATTTGCCCCCGCAGCCCTCACCCGCTCACAGGGACTGGCCCCCGCAGCCATGACCCGATCACAGGCACTGTCCCCCGCAGCCCTGTCCCGCTGACATGGACTGGCTCCCGCAGCCCTGACCCCCTGACAGCAATTTGCCACCGCAGCCTTGGCCCGCTCACAGGGACTGGCCCCCGCAGCCCTGACCCGCTCACAGGCACTGGCCCCCGCTGCCCTGACCCGCTCACCGGGACTGGCCCCCGCAGCCCTGAACCGCTCACAGTGACTGGCGCCCGCAGCCCTGACCCGCTCTCAGCTATTTTCCATCGCAGCCCTCACCCGCTCACAGGGACTGGCCCCCGCAGCCATGACCCGATCACAGGCTCTGTACCCCGCAGCCCTGTCCCGCTGACATGGACTGGCCCCCGCAGCCCTCACCCCCTGACAGCTATTTGCCACCGTAGCCCTCGCCCGCTCACAGGGACTGGCCCCCGCAGCCCTGACCCGCTCACAGAGACTGGCCCCCGCAGCCCTGACCCGCTCACAGGGACTGGCCCCCGCAGCCCTGACCCGCTCACAGGGACTGGACCCCGCAGCCTTGACCCGCTCACAGGGACTGGCCCCCTAGCCCTGACCGGCTCACGGGGACTGGCCCCCGCAGCCCTGACCCGCTAACAGGGACTGGCCCCCGCAGCCCTGACCCGCTCACAGGGACTGGCCCCCGCAGCCCTGACCCGCTCAGAGGGTCTGGCCCCCGCAGCCCTGACCCGCTCACAGGGACTGGCCCCCGCAGCCCTGACCCGCTCACAGGTACTGGCCCCCGCAGCCCTGACCCGCTCACAGGGACTGGCCCCCGCATCCCTGACCCGCTCACAGGGACTGGCCCCCGCAGCCCTGACTCGCTCACAGGGACGGGCACCCGCAGCCCAGACCCCCTGACAGCTATTTGCCACCGCAGCTCCCGCCCGCTCACAGGGACTGGCCCCCGCAGCCCTGACCCGCTCACAGGGACTGGCCCCCGCAGCCCTGACCCGCTCACAGCTATTTGCCACCGCAGCCCTCACCCGCTCACAAGGACTGGCCCCCGGAGCCATGACCCGATCACAGTGACTGGCCCCCGCATCCCTGACCCATTCACAGGGACTGGCCCCCGCAGCCCTGACCCGCTCACAGGGACTGGCCCCCGCAGCCCTCACCCGCTCACAGGGACTGGACCCCGCAGCCCTGTCCCGCTGACATGGACTGGCCCCCGCAGCCCTGACCCCCTGACAGCTATTTGCCACCGCAGCCCTCGCCCGCTCACAGGGACTGGCCCCCGCAGCCCTGACCCGCTCAGAGGGTCTGGCCCCCGCAGCCCTGACCCGCTCACACGGACTGGCCCCCGCAGCCCTGACCCGCTCACAGGGACTGGCCCCCGCAGCCCTGACCCGCTCACAGGGACTGGCACCCGCAGCCCAGACCCCCTGACAGCTATTTGCCACCGCAGCTCTCGCCCGCTCACAGGGACTGGCCCCCGCAGCCCTGACCCGCTCACAGGGACTGGCCCCCGCAGCCCTGACCCTCTCACAGCTATTTGCCACCGCAGCCCTCACCCGCTCACAAGGACTGGCCCCCGCAGCCATGACCCGATCACAGTGACTGGCCCCCGCATCCCTGACCCATTCACAGGGACTGGCCCCCGCAGCCCTGACCCGCTCACAGGGACTGGCCCCCGCAGCCCTGACCCGCTCACAGGGACTGACCCCCGCAGCCCTGACCCTCTCACAGGGACTGGCCCCCGCAGCCCTGACCCGCTCACAGGGACTGGCCCCCGCAGCCCTGACCCGCTCACAGGGACTGGCCCCCGCAGCCCTGACCCGCTCACAGGGACGGGCCCCCACTGCCCTGACCCCCTGACAGCTATTTGCCACCGCAGCTCTCGCCCGCTCACAGGGACTGGCCCCCGCAGCCCTGACCCGCTCACAGGGACGGGCCCCCACTGCCCTGACCCCCTGACAGCTATTTGCCACCGCAGCTCTCGCCCGCTCACAGGGACTGGCCCCCGCAGCCATGACCCGATCACAGGGACTGGCCCCCGCAGCCCTGACCCGCTCACAGGGACTGGCCCCCGCAGCCCTGACCCGCTCACAGGGACTGGCCCCCGCAGCCCTCAACCGCTCACAGGGACTGGACCCCGCAGCCCTGTCCCGCTGACATGGACTGGCCCCCGCAGCCCTGACCCCCTGACAGCTATTTGCCACCGCAGCCCTCGCCCGCTCACAGGGACTGGCCCCCGCAGCCCTGACCCGCTCACAGTGACTGGCCCCCGCATCCCTGACCCATTCACAGGGACTGGCCCCCGCAGCCCTGACCCGCTCACAGGGACTGGCCCCCGCAGCCCTGACCCGCTCACAGGGACTGGCCCCCGCAGCCCTGACCCGCTCACAGGGACTGGCCCCCGCAGCCCAAACCCGCTCACAGGGACTGCACCCCGCAGCCCTGACCCGCTCACAGGGACTGACCCCCGCAACCATGACCCGCTCACAGGGACTGGTCCCCGCAGCCCTGACCCGCTCACAGGGACTGGCCCCCGCAGCCCTGACCCGCTCACAGGGACTGGCCCCCGCAGCCCTGACCCGCTCACAGGGACTGGCCCCCGCAGCCCTGACCCGCTCACAGGGACTGGCCCCCGCAGCCCTGACCCGCTCACAGGGACTGGCCCCCGCAGCCCTCACCCGCTCACAGGGACTGGCCCCCGCAGCCATGACCCGATCACAGGCACTGTCCCCCGCAGCCCTGTCCCGCTGACATGGACTGGCTCCCGCAGCCCTGACCCCCTGACAGCAATTTGCCACCGCAGCCTTGGCCCGCTCACAGGGACTGGCCCCCGCAGCCCTGACCCGCTCACAGGCACTGGCCCCCGCAGCCCTGACCCGCTCACAGGGACTGGCCCCCGCTGCCCTGACCCGCTCACCGGGACTGGCCCCCGCAGCCCTGAACCGCTCACAGTGACTGGCGCCCGCAGCCCTGACCCGCTCTCAGCTATTTTCCACCGCAGCCCTCACCCGCTCACAGGGACTGGCCCCCGCAGCCATGACCCGATCACAGGCTCTGTACCCCGCAGCCCTGTCCCGCTGACATGGACTGGCCCCCGCAGCCCTCACCCCCTGACAGCTATTTGCCACCGTAGCCCTCGCCCGCTCACAGGGACTGGCCCCCGCTGCCCTGACCCGCTCACAGAGACTGGCCCCCGCAGCCCTGACCCGCTCACAGGGACTGGCCCCCGCAGCCCTGACCCGCTCACAGGGACTGGACCCCGCAGCCTTGACCCGCTCACAGGGACTGTCCCCCTAGCCCTGACCGGCTCACGGGGACTGGCCCCCGCAGCCCTGACCCGCTCACAGGGACTGACCCCCGCAGCCCTGACCCGCTCACAGGGACTGGCCCCCGCAGCCCTGACCCGCTCAGAGGGTCTGGCCCCCGCAGCCCTGACCCGCTCACAGGGACTGGCCCCCGCAGCCCTGACCCGCTCACAGGTACTGGCCCCCGCAGCCCTGACCCCCTCACAGGGACTGGCCCCCGCAGCCCTCACCCGCTCACAGGGACTGGACCCCGCAGCCCTGTCCCGCTGACATGGACTAGCCCCCGCAGCCCTGACCCCCTGACAGCTATTTGCCACCGCAGCCCTCGCCCGCTCACAGGGACTGGCCCCCGCAGCCCTGACCCGCTCACAGTGACTGGCCCCCGCATCCCTGACCCATTCACAGGGACTGGCCCCCGCAGCCCTGACCCGCTCACAGGGACTGGCCCCCGCAGCCCTGACCCGCTCACAGGGACTGGCCCCCGCAGCCCTGACCCGCTCACAGGGACTGGCCCCCGCAGCCCAAACCCGCTCACAGGGACTGCACCCCGCAGCCCTGACCCGCTCACAGGGACTGACCCCCGCAACCATGACCCGCTCACAGGGACTGGCCCCTGCAGCCCTGACCCGCTCACAGGGACTGGCCCCCGCAGCCCTGACCCGCTCACAGGGACTGGCCCCCGCAGCCCTGACCCGCTCACAGGGACTGGGCCCCGCAGCCCTGACCCGCTCACAGGGACTGGCCCCCGCAGCCCTGACCCGCTCACAGGTACTGGCCCCCGCAGCCCTGACCCGCTCACAGGGACTGGCCCCCGCAGCCCTGACCCGCTCACAGGGACTGGCCCCCGCAGCCCTGACCCGCTCACAGGGACTGGCCCCCGCAGCCCTGACCCGCTCACAGGGACTGGCCCCCGCAGCCCTGACCCGCTCACAGGGACTGGCCCCCGCAGCCCTGAACCGCTCACAGGGACAGGCCCCCGCAGCCCTGACCCGCTCACAGCTATTTGCCACCGCAGCCATCACCCGCTCGCAGGGACTGGCCCCCGCAGCCATGACCCGATCACAGGCTCTGGCCCCCGCAGCCCTGACCCGCTCACAGGGACATGCCCCCGCAGCCCTGACCCGCTCACAGGGACTGGCCCCCGCAGCCCTGACCCGCTCACAGGGACTGGCCCTCGCAGCCCTGACCCGCTCACAGGGACTGGGCCCCGCAGCCCTGACCCGCTCACACGGACTGGCCCCCGCAGCCCTGACCCGCTCACAGGGACTGGCCCCCGCAGCCCTGACCCGCTCACAGTGACTGGCCCCCGCAGCCCTGACCCGCTCACAGGGACTGGCCCCCGCAGCCCTGACCCGCTCACAGGGACTGGCCCCCGCAGCCCTGACCCGCTCACAGGGACTGGCCCCCGCAGCCCTGACCCGCTCACAGGGACTGGCCCCCGCAGCCCTGACCCGCTCACAGGGACTGGCCCCCGCAGCCCTGACCCGCTCACAGGGACTGGCCCCCGCAGCCCTGACCCGCTCACAGGGACTGGCCCCCGCAGCCCTGACCCGCTCACAGGGACTGTCCCCCGCAGCCCTGACCCGCTCACAGGGACTGGCCCCCGCAGCCCTGACCCGCTCACAGGCTAGGCCCCCGCAGCCCTGACCCGCTCACAGGGACTGGCCCCCGCAGCCCTGACCCGCTCACAGGGACTGGCCACCGCAGCCCTGACCCGCTCACAGGGACTGGCCCCCGCAGCCCTGACCCGCTCACAGCTATTTCCCACCGCAGCCCTCACCCGCTCACGGGGACTGGCCCCCGCAGCCCTGGCCCGCTCACGGGGACTGGCCCCCGCAGCCCTGACCCGCTCACGGGGACTGGCCGCCGCAGCCCTTGCCCGCTCACAGGGACTGGCCCCCGCAGCCCTGACCCTCTCACAGGGACTGGCCCCCGCAGCCCTGACCCGCTCTCAGGGACTGGCCCCCGCAGCCCTGACCCGCTCACAGGGACTGGCACCCGCAGCCCTGACCCCCTGACAGCTAATTGCCACCGCAGCCCTCACCCGCTCACAGGGACTGGCCCCCGCAGCCCTGACCCGCTCACAGGGACTGGCCCCCGCAGCCCCGACCCGCTCACAGGGACTGGCCCCCGCAGCCCCGACCCGCTCACAGACACTGGCCCCCGCAGCTCCGACCCGCTCACAGGGACTGGCCCCCGCAGCCCTGACCCGCTCACAGGGACTGGCACCCGCAGCCCCGACCCGCTCACAGGGACTGGCCCCCGAAGCCCTGACCCGCTCACAGGGACTGGCCCCCGCAGCCCTGACCCGCTCACAGGGACCGGCCCGCGCAGCCCTGACCCGCTCACCGGGACTGGCCCCCGCAGCCCTGAACCGCTCACAGGGACTGGCCCCCGCTGCCATGACCCGCTCTCAGCTATTTTCCACCGCAGCCCTCACCCGCTCACAGGGACTGGCCCCCGCAGCCATGACCCGATCACAGGCTCTGTACCCCGCAGCCCTGTCCCGCTGACATGGACTGGCCCCCGCAGCCCTGACCCCCTGACAGCTATTTGCCACCGCAGCCCTCGCCCGCTCACAGGGACTGGCCCCCGCAGCCCTGACCCGCTCACAGGGACTGGCCCCCGCAGCCCTGACCCGCTCACAGGGACTGGCCCCTGCAGCCCCGACCCGCTCACAGACACTGGCCCCCGCAGCCCCGACCCACTCACAGGGACTGCCCCCCGCAGCCCTGACCCGCTCACAGGGACTGGCACCCGCAGCCCTGACCCCCTGACAGCTATTTGCCACCGCAGCCCTCGCCCGCTCACAGGGACTGGCCCCCGCAGCCCTGACCCGCTCACAGGGACTGGCCCCCGCAGCCCCGACCCGCTCACAGGGACTGGCCCCAGCAGCCCCGACCCGCTCACAGGGACTGGCCCCCGCAGCCCCGACCCGCTCACAGGGCCTGGCCCCCGCAGCCCCGACCCGCTCAGAGGGTCTGCCCCCCGCAGCCCCGACCCGCTCACAGGGACTGGCCCCCGCAGCCCTGACCCGCTCACAGGGACTGGCCCCCGCAGCCCTGACCCGCTCACAGGGCCTGGCCCCCGCAGCCCTGACCCACTCAGAGGGTCTGGCCCCCGCAGCCCTGACCCGCTCACAGGGACTGGCCCCCGCAGCCCTGACCCGCTCACAGGGACTGGCCCCCGCAGCCCTGACCCGCTCACAGCTATTTGCCACCGCAGCCCTCACCCGCTCACAGGGACTGGCCCCCGCAGCCATGACCCGATCACAGGCTCTGTACCCCGCAGCCCAGTCCCGCTGACATGGACTGGCCCCCGCAGCCCTGACCCCCTGACAGCTATTTGCCACCGCAGCCCTCGCCCGCTCACAGGGACTGGCCCCCGCAGCCCTGACCCGCTCACAGGGACTGGCCCCCGCAGCCCTGACCCGCTCACAGGGACTGGCCCCCGCAGCCCTGACCCGCTCACAGGGACTGGCCCCCGCAGCCCTGACCCGCTCACAGGTACTGGCCCCCGCAGCCCTGACCCGCTCACAGGGACTGGCCCCCGCAGCCCTGACCCTCTCACAGGGACTGGCCCCCGCAGCCCTGACCCGCTAACAGGGACTGGCCCCCGCAGCCCTGACCCGCTCACAGGGCCTGGCCCCCGCAGCCCTGACCCGCTCAGAGGGTCTGGCCCCCGCAGCCCTGACCCGCTCACAGGGACTGGCCCCCGCAGCCCTGACCCGCTCACAGGGACTGGCCCCCGCAGCCCTGACCCGCTCACAGGGACTGGCCCCCGCAGCCATGACCCGATCACAGGCTCTGTACCCCGCAGCCCTGTCCCGCTGACATGGACTGGCCCCCGCAGCCCTGACCCCCTGACAGCTATTTGCCACCGCAGCCCTCGCCCGCTCACAGGGACTGGCCCCCGCAGCCCTGACCCGCTCACAGGGACTGGCCCCCGCAGCCCTGACCCGCTCACAGGGACTGGCCCCCGCAGCCCTGACCCGCTCACAGGTACTGGCCCCCGCAGCCCTGACCCGCTCACAGGGACTGGCCCCCGCAGCCCTGACCCTCTCACAGGGAATGGCCCCCGCAGCCCTGACCCGCTCTCAGGGACTGGCCCCTGCAGCCCTGACCCGCTCACAGGGACTGGCCCCCGCAGCCCTGACCTGCTCACAGGGACTGGCACCCGCAGCCCTGACCCCCTGAAAGCTAATTGCCACCGCAGCCCTCGCCCGCTCACCGGGACTGGCCCCCGCAGCCCTGACCCGCTCACAGGGACTGGCCCCCGCAGCCCCGACCCGCTCACAGGGACTGGCCCCCGCAGCCCCGACCCGCTCACAGGGACTGGCCCCCGCAGCTCCGACCCGCTCACAGGGACTGGCCCCCGCAGCCCTGACCCGCTCACAGGGACTGGCACCCGCAGCCGTGACCCCCTGACAGCTATTTGCCACCGCAGCCCTCGCCTGCTCACAGGGACTGGCCCCCGCAGCCCTGACCCGCTCACAGGGACTGGCCCTCGCAGCCCTGACCCGCTCACAGGGACTGGGCCCCGCAGCCCTGACCCGCTCACACGGACTGGCCCCCGCAGCCCTGACCCGCTCACAGGGACTGGCCCCCGCAGCCCTGACCCGCTCACAGGGACTGGCCCCCGCAGCCCTGACCCGCTCACAGGGACTGGCCCCCGCAGCCCCGAACCGCTCACAGGGACTGGCCCCCGAAGCCCTGACCCGCTCACAGGGACTGGCCCCCGCAGCCCTGACCCGCTCACAGCTATTTCCCACCGCAGCCCTCACCCGCTCACGGGGACTGGCCCCCGCAGCCCTGGCCCGCTCACGGGGACTGGCCCCCGCAGCCCTGACCCGCTCACGGGGACTGGCCGCCGCAGCCCTTGCCCGCTCACAGGGACTGGCCCCCGCAGCCCTGACCCTCTCACAGGGACTGGCCCCCGCAGCCCTGACCCGCTCTCAGGGACTGGCCCCCGCAGCCCTGACCCGCTCACAGGGACTGGCCCCGCAGCCCTGACCCGCTCACAGGGACTGGCACCCGCAGCCCTGACCCCCTGACAGCTAATTGCCACCGCAGCCCTCACCCGCTCACAGGGACTGGCCCCCGCAGCCCTGACCCGCTCACAGGGACTGGCCCCCGCAGCCCCGACCCGCTCACAGGGACTGGCCCCCGCAGCCCCGACCCGCTCACAGACACTGGCCCCCGCAGCTCCGACCCGCTCACAGGGACTGGCCCCCGCAGCCCTGACCCGCTCACAGGGACTGGCACCCGCAGCCCCGACCCGCTCACAGGGACTGGCCCCCGAAGCCCTGACCCGCTCACAGGGACTGGCCCCCGCAGCCCTGACCCGCTCACAGGGACCGGCGCGCGCAGCCCTGACCCGCTCACCGGGACTGGCCCCCGCAGCCCTGAACCGCTCACAGGGACTGGCCCCCGCTGCCATGACCCGCTCTCAGCTATTTTCCACCGCAGCCCTCACCCGCTCACAGGGACTGGCCCCCGCAGCCATGACCCGATCACAGGCTCTGTACCCCGCAGCCCTGTCCCGCTGACATGGACTGGCCCCCGCAGCCCTGACCCCCTGACAGCTATTTGCCACCGCAGCCCTCGCCCGCTCACAGGGACTGGCCCCCGCAGCCCTGACCCGCTCACAGGGACTGGCCCCCGCAGCCCTGACCCGCTCACAGGGACTGGCCCCTGCAGCCCCGACCCGCTCACAGACACTGGCCCCCGCAGCCCCGACCCACTCACAGGGACTGCCCCCCGCAGCCCTGACCCGCTCACAGGGACTGGCACCCGCAGCCCTGACCCCCTGACAGCTATTTGCCACCGCAGCCCTCGCCCGCTCACAGGGACTGGCCCCCGCAGCCCTGACCCGCTCACAGGGACTGGCCCCCGCAGCCCCGACCCGCTCACAGGGACTGGCCCCAGCAGCCCCGACCCGCTCACAGGGACTGGCCCCCGCAGCCCCGACCCGCTCACAGGGCCTGGCCCCCGCAGCCCCGACCCGCTCAGAGGGTCTGCCCCCCGCAGCCCCGACCCGCTCACAGGGACTGGCCCCCGCAGCCCTGACCCGCTCACAGGGACTGGCCCCCGCAGCCCTGACCCGCTCACAGGGCCTGGCCCCCGCAGCCCTGACCCACTCAGAGGGTCTGGCCCCCGCAGCCCTGACCCGCTCACAGGGACTGGCCCCCGCAGCCCTGACCCGCTCACAGGGACTGGCCCCCGCAGCCCTGACCCGCTCACAGCTATTTGCCACCGCAGCCCTCACCCGCTCACAGGGACTGGCCCCCGCAGCCATGACCCGATCACAGGCTCTGTACCCCGCAGCCCAGTCCCGCTGACATGGACTGGCCCCCGCAGCCCTGACCCCCTGACAGCTATTTGCCACCGCAGCCCTCGCCCGCTCACAGGGACTGGCCCCCGCAGCCCTGACCCGCTCACAGGGACTGGCCCCCGCAGCCCTGACCCGCTCACAGGGACTGGCCCCCGCAGCCCTGACCCGCTCACAGGGACTGGCCCCCGCAGCCCTGACCCGCTCACAGGTACTGGCCCCCGCAGCCCTGACCCGCTCACAGGGACTGGCCCCCGCAGCCCTGACCCTCTCACAGGGACTGGCCCCCGCAGCCCTGACCCGCTAACAGGGACTGGCCCCCGCAGCCCTGACCCGCTCACAGGGCCTGGCCCCCGCAGCCCTGACCCGCTCAGAGGGTCTGGCCCCCGCAGCCCTGACCCGCTCACAGGGACTGGCCCCCGCAGCCCTGACCCGCTCACAGGGACTGGCCCCCGCAGCCCTGACCCGCTCACAGGGACTGGCCCCCGCAGCCCTGACCCGCTCACAGCTATTTGCCACCGCAGCCCTCACCCGCTCACAGGGACTGGCCCCCGCAGCCATGACCCGATCACAGGCTCTGTACCCCGCAGCCCTGTCCCGCTGACATGGACTGGCCCCCGCAGCCCTGACCCCCTGACAGCTATTTGCCACCGCAGCCCTCGCCCGCTCACAGGGACTGGCCCCCGCAGCCCTGACCCGCTCACAGGGACTGGCCCCCGCAGCCCTGACCCGCTCACAGGGACTGGCCCCCGCAGCCCTGACCCGCTCACAGGTACTGGCCCCCGCAGCCCTGACCCGCTCACAGGGACTGGCCCCCGCAGCCCTGACCCTCTCACAGGGAATGGCCCCCGCAGCCCTGACCCGCTCTCAGGGACTGGCCCCTGCAGCCCTGACCCGCTCACAGGGACTGGCCCCCGCAGCCCTGACCTGCTCACAGGGACTGGCACCCGCAGCCCTGACCCCCTGAAAGCTAATTGCCACCGCAGCCCTCGCCCGCTCACCGGGACTGGCCCCCGCAGCCCTGACCCGCTCACAGGGACTGGCCCCCGCAGCCCCGACCCGCTCACAGGGACTGGCCCCCGCAGCCCCGACCCGCTCACAGGGACTGGCCCCCGCAGCTCCGACCCGCTCACAGGGACTGGCCCCCGCAGCCCTGACCCGCTCACAGGGACTGGCACCCGCAGCCGTGACCCCCTGACAGCTATTTGCCACCGCAGCCCTCGCCTGCTCACAGGGACTGGCCCCCGCAGCCCTGACCCGCTCACAGGGACTGGCCCTCGCAGCCCTGACCCGCTCACAGGGACTGGGCCCCGCAGCCCTGACCCGCTCACACGGACTGGCCCCCGCAGCCCTGACCCGCTCACAGGGACTGGCCCCCGCAGCCCTGACCCGCTCACAGGGACTGGCCCCCGCAGCCCTGACCCGCTCACAGGGACTGGCCCCCGCAGCCCCGAACCGCTCACAGGGACTGGCCCCCGAAGCCCTGACCCGCTCACAGGGACTGGCCCCCGCAGCCCTGACCCGCTCACAGGGACCGGCCCCCGCAGCCCTGACCCGCTCACCGGGACTGGCCCCCGCAGCCCTGAACCGCTCACAGGGACTGGCCCCCGCAGCCCTGACCCGCTCTCAGCTATTTTCCACCGCAGCCCTCACCCGCTCACAGGGACTGGCCCCCGCAGCCATGACCCGATCACAGGCTCTGTACCCCGCAGCCCTGTCCCGCTGACATGGACTGGCCCCCGCAGCCCTCACCCCCTGACAGCTATTTGCCACCGCAGCCCTCGCCCGCTCACAGGGACTGGCCCCCGCAGCCCTGACCCGCTCACAGGGACTGGCCCCCGCAGCCCTGACCCGCTCACAGGGACTGGCCCCCGCAGCCCTGACCCGCTCACAGGGACTGGCCCCTGCAGCCCTGACCCGCTCACAGGAACTGGCCCCCGCAGCCCTGACCCGCTCACAGGGACTGGCACCCGCAGCCCTGACCCCCTGACAGCTAATTGCCACCGCAGCCCTCGCCCGCTCACAGGGACAGGCCCCCGCAGCCATGACCCGCTCACAGGGACTGGCCCCCGCAGCCCCGACCCGCTCACAGGGACTGGCCCCCGCAGCCCCGACCCGCTCACAGACACTGGCCCCCGCAGCCCCGACCCGCTCACAGGGACTGCCCCCCGCAGCCCTGACCCGCTCTCAGGGACTGGCACCCGCAGCCCTGACCCCCTGACAGCTATTTGCCACCGCAGCCCTCGCCCGCTCACAGGGACTGGCCCCCGCAGCCCTGACCCGCTCACAGGGACTGGCCCCCGCAGCAACGACCGCTCACAGGGACTGGTCCCCGCAGCCCCGACCCGCTCACAGACACTGGCCCCCGCAGCCCCGACCCGCTCACAGGGACTGGCCCCCGCAGCCCCGACCCGCTCACAGGGACTGGCCCCCGCAGCCATGACCCGGTCACAGGCTCTGTACCCCGCAGCCCTGTCCCGCTGACATGGACTGGCCCCCGCTGCCCTGACCCCCTGACAGCTATTTGCCACCGCAGCCCTCGCCCGCTCACAGGGACTGGCCCCCGCAGCCCTGACCCGCTCACAGGGACTGGCCCCCGCAGCCCTGACCCGCTCACAGGGACTGGCCCCCGCAGCCCTGACCCGCTCACAGGGACTGGCCCCCGCAGCCCTGACCCGCTCACAGGTACTGGCCCCCGCAGCCCTGACCCGCTCACAGGGACTGGCACCCGCAGCCCTGACCCCCTGACAGCTAATTGCCACCGCAGCCCGCGCCCGCTCACAGGGACTGGCCCCCGCAGCCCTGACCCGCTCACAGGGACTGGCACCCGCAGCCCCGACCCGCTCACAGGGACTGTCCCCCGCAGCCCCGACCCGCTCACAGACACTGGCCCCCGCAGCCCCGACCCGCTCACAGTGACTGGCCCCCGCAGCCCTGACCCGCTCACAGGGACTGGCACCCGCAGCCCTGACCCCCTGACAGCTATTTGCGACCGCAGCCCTCGCCCGCTCATAGGGACTGGCCCCCGCAGCCCTGACCCGCTCACAGGGACTGGCCCTCGCAGCCCTGACCCGCTCACAGGGACTGGGCCCCGCAGCCCTGACCCGCTCACAGGGACTGGCCCCGGCAGCCCTCACCCGCTCACAGGGACTGGCCCCCGCAGCCCTGACCTGCTCACAGGGACTGGCCCCCGCAGCCCTGACCCGCTCACAGGGACTGGCCCCCGCAGCCCTGACCCGCTCAGAGGGTCTGGCCCCTGCAGCCCTGACCCGCTCACAGGGACTGGCCCCCGCAGCCCTGACCTGCTCACAGGGACTGGCCCCCGCAGCCCTGACCCGCTCACCGGGACTGGCCCCCGCAGCCCTGACCCGCTCACAGGGACTGGCCCCCGCAGCCCTGACCCGCTCACAGGGACTGGCCCCCGCAGCCCTCACCCGCTCACAGGGACTGGGCCCCGCATCCCTGACCCCCTCACACGGACTGGCCCCCGCAGCCCTGACCCGCTCACAGGGACTGGCCCCCGCAGCCCTGACCCGCTCACAGGGACTGGCCCCCGCAGCCCTGACCCGTTCACAGGGACTGGCCCCCGCAGCCCGGACCCGCTCACAGGGACTGGCCCCCGAAGCCCTGACCCGCTCACAGGGACTGGCCCCCGCAGCCCTGACCCGCTCACAGGGACTGGCCCCCGCAGCCCTGACCCGCTCACAGGGACTGGCCCCCGCAGCCCTGACCCGCTCACAGGGACTGGCCCCCGCAGCCCTGACCCGCTCACAGGGACTACCCCCCGCAGCCCTGACCCGCTCACACGGACTGCCCCCCGCAGCCCTGACCCGCTCACAGGGACTGGCCCCCGCAGCCCTGACCCGCTCACAGGGATTGGCCCCCGCAGCCCTGACCCGCTCACATGGACTGGCCCCCGCATCCCTGACCCGCTCACAGGGACTGGCCCCCGCAGCCCTGACCCGCTCACAGGGACTGGCCCCCGCAGCCCTCACCCGCTCACAGGGACTGGCCCCCGCAGCCCTGACCCGCTCACATGGACTGGCCCCCGCATCCCTGACCCGCTCACAGGGCCTGGCCCCCGCAGCCCTGACCCGCTCACAGGGACTGGCCCCCGCAGCCCTCACCCGCTCACAGGGACTGGCCCCCGCAGCCCTGACCTGCTCACAGGGACTGTCCCCCGCAGCCCTGACCCGCTCACAGGGACTGGCCCCCGCAGCCCTGAACCGCTCAGAGGGTCTGGCCCCTGCAGCCCTGACCTGCTCACAGGTACTGGCCCCCGCAGCCCTGACCCGCTCACCGGGACTGGCCCCCGCAGCCCTGACTCGCTCACAGGGACTGGCCCCCGCAGCCCTGACCCGCTCACAGGGACTGGCCCCCGCAGCCCTGACCCGCTCACAGGGACTGGCCCCCGCAGCCCTGACCCGCTCACAGGGACTGGCCCCCGCAGCCCTGACCCGCTCACAGGGACTGGCCCCCGCAGCCCTGATCCGCTCACAGGGACTGTCCCCCAGCAGCCCTGACCCGCTCACAGGGACTGGCCCCCGCAGCCCTGACCCGCTCACAGGGACAGGCCCCCGCAGCCCTGACCCGCTCACAGGGACTGGCCCCCGCAGCCCTGACCCGCTCACAGGGACAGGCCCCCGCAGCCCTGACCCGATCACAGGGACTGGCCCCCGCAGCCCTGACCCTCTCACAGGGACTGGCCCCCGCAGCCCTGACCCGCTCTCAGGGACTGGCCCCTGCAGCCCTGACCCGCTCACAGGGACTGGCCCCCGCAGCCCTGACCCGCTCACAGGGACTGGCACCCGCAGCCCTGACCCCCTGACAGCTAATTGCCACCGCAGCCCTCGCCCGCTCACAGGGACTGGCCCCCGCAGCCCTGACCCGCTCACAGGGACTGGCACCCGCAGCCCCGACCCGCTCACAGGGACTGGCCCCTGCAGCCCCGACCCGCTCACAGGGACTGGCCCCTGCAGCCCCGACCCGCTCACAGGGACTGGCCCCCGCAGCCCTGACCCGCTCACAGGGACTGGCACCCGCAGCCCTGACCCCCTGACAGCTATTTGCCACCGCAGCCCTCGCCCGCTCACAGGGACTGGCCCCCGCAGCCCTGACCCGCTCACAGGGACTGGCCCCCGCAGCCCTGACCCGCTCACAGGGACTGGCCCCCGCAGCCCTGACCCGCTCACAGGGACTGGCCCCCGCAGCCCTGACCCGCTCACAGGGACTGGCCCCCGCAGCCCTGATCCGCTCACAGGGACTGGCCCCCAGCAGCCCTGACCCGCTCACAGGGACTGGCCCCCGCAGCCCTGACCCGCTCACAGGGACAGGCCCCCGCAGCCCTGACCCGCTCACAGGGACTGGCCCCCGCAGCCCTGACCCGCTCAAAGGGACAGGCCCCCGCAGCCCTGACCCGATCACAAGGACTGGCCCCCGCAGCCCTGACCCTCTCACAGGGACTGGCCCCCGCAGCCCTGACCCGCTCTCAGGGACTGGCCCCTGCAGCCCTGACCCGCTCACAGGGACTGGCCCCCGCAGCCCTGACCCGCTCACAGGGACTGGCACCCGCAGCCCTGACCCCCTGACAGCTAATTGCCACCGCAGCCCTCGCCCGCTCACAGGGACTGGCCCCCGCAGCCCTGACCCGCTCACAGGGACTGGCACCCGCAGCCCCGACCCGCTCACAGGGACTGGCCCCTGCAGCCCCGACCCGCTCACAGGGACTGGCCCCCGCAGCCCCGACCCGCTCACAGGGACTGGCCCCCGCAGCCCTGACCCGCTCACAGGGACTGGCACCCGCAGCCCTGACCCCCTGACAGCTATTTGCCACCGCAGCCCTCGCCCGCTCACAGGGACTGGCCCCCGCAGCCCTGACCCGCTCACAGGGACTGGCCCTCGCAGCCCTGACCCGCTCACAGGGACTGGGCCCCGCAGACCTGACCAGCTCACACGGACTGGCCCCCGCAGCCCTGACCCGCTCACAGGGACTGGCCCCCGCAGCCCTGACCCGCTCACAGGGACTGGCCCCCTCAGCCCTGACCCGCTCACAGGGACTGGCCCCCGCAGCCCTCACCCGCTCACAGGGACTGGCCCCCGCAGCCCTGACCCGCTCACATGGACTGGCCCCCGCAGCCCTGACCCGCTCACAGGGACTGGCCCCCGCAGCCCTGACCCGCTCACAGGGACTGGCCCCCGCAGCACTGACCCGCTCACAGGGACTGGCCCCCGCAGCCCTGACCCGCTCACAGGGACTGGCCCCCGCAGCCCTCACCCGCTCACAGGGACTGGGCCCCGCAGCCCTGACACGCTCACACGGACTGGCCCCCGCAGCCCTGACCCGCTCTCAGGGACTGGCCCCCGCAGCCCTGACCCGCTCACAGGGACTGGCCCCCGCAGCCCTGACCCGCTCACAGGGACTGGCCCCCGCAGCCCGGACCCGCTCACAGGGACTGGCCCCCGAAGCCCTGACCCGCTCACAGGGACTGGCCCCCGCAGCCCTGACCCGCTCACAGGGACTGGCCCCCGCAGCCCTGACCCGCTCACAGGGACTGGCCCCCGCAGCCCTGACCCGCTCACAGGGACTGGCCCCCGCAGCCCTGACCCGCTCACAGGCACTACCCCCCGCAGCCCTGACCCGCTCACAGGGACTGGCCCCGCAGCCCTGACCCGCTCACAGGGACTGGCCCCCGCAGCCCTGACCCGCTCACAGGGACTGGCCCCCGCAGCCCTGACCCGCTCACAGGGACTGACCCCCGCAGCCCTGACCCGCTCACAGGGACTGGCCCCCGCAGCCCTGACCCGCTCCCTGGGACTGGCCACCGCAGCCCTGACCCGCTCACAGGGACTGGCCCCCCCAGCCCTGACCCGCTCACAGCTATTTCCCACCGCAGCCCTCACCCGCTCACAGGGACTGGCCCCCGCAGCCATGACCCGATCACAGGCTCTGTACCCCGCAGCCCTGTCCCGCTGACATGGACTGGCCCCCGCAGCCCTGACCCCCTGACAGCTATTTGCCACCGCAGCCCTCGCCCGCTCACAGGGACTGGCCCCCGCAGCCCAGACCCGCTCACAGGGACTGGCCCCCGCAGCCCTGACCCGCTCACGGGGACTTGCCCCCGCAGCCCTGACCCGCTCACGGGTACTGGCCCCCGCAGCCCTGACCCGCTCACGGGGACTGGCCCCCGCAGCGCTGGCCCTCTCACGGGGACTGGCCCCCGCAGCCCTGGCCCGCTCACGGGGACTGGCCCCCGCAGCCCTGGCCCGCTCACGGGGACTGGCCCCCGCAGCCCTGGCCCGCTCACGGGGACTGGCCCCCGCAGCCCTGGCCCCCTGACAGCTATTTGCCACCGCAGCCCTGGCCCGCTCACAGGGACTGGCCTCCGCAGCCCGGGCCCGCTCACAGGGACTGGCCCCCGCAGCCCTGACCCGCTCACAGGGCCTGGCCCCCGCAGCCCTGACCCGCTCACAGGGACTGGCCCCCGCAGCCCTCACCCGCTCACAGGGACGGGCCCCCGCAGCCCTGACCCGCTCACAGGGACTGGCCCCCGCAGCCCTGACCCGCTCACAGGGACTGGCCCCCGCAGCCCTGACCCGCTCACAGGGACTGGCCCCCGCAGCCCTGATCCGCTCTCAGGGACTGGCCCCCGCAGCCCTGACCCGCTCACAGGGACTGGCCCCCGCAGCCCTGGCCCGCTCACGGGGACTGGCCCCCGCAGCCCTGGCCCGCTCACGGGGACTGGCCCCCGCAGCCCTGGCCCGATCACGGGCACTGTCCCCGCAGCCCTGTCCCGCTGACATGGACGGGCCTCCGCAGCCCTGACCCCCTGACAGCTATTTGCCACCGCAGCCCTGGCCCGCTCACAGGGACTGGCCTCCGCAGCCCGGGCCCGCTCACAGGGACTGGCCCCCGCAGCCCTGACCCGCTCACAGGGCCTGGCCCCCGCAGCCCTGACCCGCTCACAGGGACTGGCCCCCGCAGCCCTCACCCGCTCACAGGGACTGGCCCCCGCAGCCCTGACCCGCTCACAGGGACTGGCCCCCGCAGCTCTGACCCGCTCACAGGGACTGGCCCCCGCAGCCCTGACCCGCTCACGGGTACTGGCCCCCGCAGCCCTGACCCGCTCACGGGGACTGGCCCCCGCAGCGCTGACCCGCTCACGGGTACTGGCCCCCGCAGCCCTGGCCCGCTCATGGGGACTGGCCCCCGCAGCCCTGGCCCGTTCACGGGGACTGGCCCCCGCAGCCCTGGCCCGTTCACGGGGACTGGCCCCCGCAGCCCTGGCCCGCTCACGGGGACTGGCCCCCGCAGCCCTGGCCCGCTCACGGGGACTGGCCCCCGCAGCCCTGGCCCGCTCACGGGGACTGGCCCCCGCAGCCCTGGCCCGCTCACGGGGACTGGCCCCCGCAGCCCTGGCCCGCTCACGGGGACTGGCCCCCGCAGCCCTGTCCCGCTCACGGGGACTGGCCCCAGCAGCCCTGGCCCGATCACGGGCACTGTCCCCGCAGCCCTGTCCCGCTGACATGGACTGGCCCCCGCAGCCCTGACCCCCTGACAGCTAATTGCCACCGCAGCCCTGGCCCGCTCACAGGGACTGGCCTCCGCAGCCCGGGCCCGCTCACAGGGACTGGCCCCCGCAGCCCTGACCCGCTCACAGGGCCTGGCCCCCGCAGCCCTGACCCGCTCACAGGGACTGGCCCCCGCAGCCCTCACCCGCTCACAGGGACTGGCCCCCGCAGCCCTGACCTGCTCACAGGGACTGGCCCCCGCAGCCCTGACCCGCTCACAGGGACTGGCCCCCGCAGCCCTGACCCGCTCACAGGGACTGGCTCCCGCAGCCCTGACCCGCTCACAGGGACGGGCCCCCGCAGCCCTGACCCGCTCACAGGGACTGGCCCCCGCAGCCCTCACCCGCTCACAGGGACTGGCCCCCGCAGCCCTGACCCGCTCACAGGGACTGGCCCCCGCAGCCCTGACCCGCTCACAGGGACTGGCCCCCGCAGCCCTGATCCGCTCTCAGGGACTGGCCCCCGCAGCCCTGACCCGCTCACAGGGACTGGCCCCCGCAGCCCTGACCCGCTCACAGGGACTGGCCTCCGCAGCCCTGACCCGCTCACAGGGACTGGCCACCGCAGCCCTGACCAGCTCATGTGGCCTGGCCCCCGCAGCCCTGACCCGCTCACAGGGACTGGCCCCCGCAGCCCTGACCCGCTCACATGGACTGGCCCCCGCATCGCTGACCCGCTCACAGGGCCTGGCCCCCGCAACCCTGACCCGCTCACAGGGACTGGCCCCCGCAGCCCTCACCCGCTCACAGGGACTGGCCCCCGCAGCCCTGACCCGCTCACATGGACTGGCCCCCGCATCCCTGACCCGCTCACAGGGACTGGCCCCCGCAGCCCTGGCCCGCTCACGGGGACTGGCCCCCGCAGCCCTGGCCCGCTCACGGGGACTGGCCCCCGCAGCCCTGTCCCGCTCACGGGGACTGGCCCCAGCAGCCCTGGCCCGATCACGGGCACTGTCCCCGCAGCCCTGTCCCGCTGACATGGACTGGCCCCCGCAGCCCTGACCCCCTGACAGCTAATTGCCACCGCAGCCCTGGCCCGCTCACAGGGACTGGCCTCCGCAGCCCGGGCCCGCTCACAGGGACTGGCCCCCGCAGCCCTGACCCGCTCACAGGGCCTGGCCCCCGCAGCCCTGACCCGCTCACAGGGACTGGCCCCCGCAGCCCTCACCCGCTCACAGGGACTGGCCCCCGCAGCCCTGACCTGCTCACAGGGACTGGCCCCCGCAGCCCTGACCCGCTCACAGGGACTGGCCCCCGCAGCCCTGACCCGCTCACAGGGACTGGCTCCCGCAGCCCTGACCCGCTCACAGGGACGGGCCCCCGCAGCCCTGACCCGCTCACAGGGACTGGCCCCCGCAGCCCTCACCCGCTCACAGGGACTGGCCCCCGCAGCCCTGACCCGCTCACAGGGACTGGCCCCCGCAGCCCTGACCCGCTCACAGGGACTGGCCCCCGCAGCCCTGATCCGCTCTCAGGGACTGGCCCCCGCAGCCCTGACCCGCTCACAGGGACTGGCCCCCGCAGCCCTGACCCGCTCACAGGGACTGGCCTCCGCAGCCCTGACCCGCTCACAGGGACTGGCCCCCGCAGCCCTGACCAGCTCATGTGGCCTGGCCCCCGCAGCCCTGACCCGCTCACAGGGACTGGCCCCCGCAGCCCTGACCCGCTCACATGGACTGGCCCCCGCATCCCTGACCCGCTCACAGGGCCTGGCCCCCGCAACCCTGACCCGCTCACAGGGACTGGCCCCCGCAGCCCTCACCCGCTCACAGGGACTGGCCCCCGCAGCCCTGACCCGCTCACATGGACTGGCCCCCGCATCCCTGACCCGCTCACAGGGACTGGCCCCCGCAGCCCTGATCCGCTCACAGGGACTGGCCTCCGCAGCCCTGACCCGCTCACAGGGACTGGCCCCCGCAGCCCTGACCCTCTCACAGGGACTGGCCCCCGCAGCCCTGACCCGCTCACAGGGACTGGCCCGCGCAGCCCTGACCCGCTCACAGGAACAGGCCCCCGCAGCCCTGACCCGCTCACAGGGACTGGCCCCCGCAGCCCTGACCCGCTCACAGGGACAGGCCCCCGCAGCCCTGACCCGCTCACAGGGACTGGCCCCCGCAGCCCTGACCCGCTCACAGGGACTGGCCCCCGCAGCCCTGACCCGCTCACAGGGACTGGCCCCCGCAGCCCTGACCCGCTCACAGGGACTGGCCCCCGCAGCCCTGACCCGCTCACAGGGACTGGCCCCCGCAGCCCTGACCCGCTCACAGGGACTGTCTCCCGCAGCCCTGACCCGCTCACAGGGACTGGCCCCCGCAGCCCTGACCCGCTCACAGGGACTGGCCCCCGCAACCCTGAGCCGCTCACAGGGACTGGCCCCCGCAGCCATGACCCGCTCACAGGGACTTGCCCCCGCAGCCCTGACCCGCTCACAGGGACTGGCCCCCGCAGCCCTGACCCGCTCACAGGTACTGGCCCCCGCAGCCCTGACCCGCTCACAGGGACTGGCCCCCGCAGCCCTGACCCGCTCACAGGGACTGGCCCCCGCAGCCCTGACCCGCTCACAGGGACTGGCGCCCGCAGCCCTGACCCGCTCACAGGAACTGGCCCCCGCAGCCCTGACCCGCTCACAGGGACTGGCACCCGCAGCCCTGACCCCCAGACAGCTAATTGCCACCGCAGCCCTCGCCCGCTCACAGGGACTGGCCCCCGCAGCCCTGACCCGCTCACATGGACTGTCCCCCGCAGCCCCGACCCGCTCACAGGGACTGGCCCCCGCAGCCCCGACCCGCTCACAGGGACTGCCCCCCGCAGCCCTGACCCGCTCACAGGGACTGGCACCCGCAGCCCTGACCCCCTGACAGCTATTTGCCACCGCAGCCCTCGCCCGCTCACAGGGACTGGCCCCCGCAGCCCTGACCCGCTCACAGGGACTGGCCCCCGCAGCCCCGACCCGCTCACAGGGACTGGCCCCCGCAGCCCCGACCCGCTCACAGACACTGGCCCCCGCAGCCCCGACCCGCTCACAGGGCCTGGCCCCCGCAGCCCCGACCCGCTCAGAGGGTCTGGCCCCCGCAGCCCCGACCCGCTCACAGGGACTGGCCCCCGCAGCCATGACCCGCTCACAGGGCCGGGCCCCCGCAGCCCTGACCCGCTCAGAGGGTCTGGCCCCCGCAGCCCTGACCCGCTCACAGGGACTGGCCCCCGCAGCCCTGACCCGCTCACAGGGACTGGCCCCCGCAGCCCTGACCCGCTCACAGGGACTGGCCCCCGCAGCCCTGACCCGCTCACAGCTATTTGCCACCGCAGCCCTCACCCGCTCACAGGGACTGGCCCCCGCAGCCATGACCCGATCACAGGCTCTGTACCCCGCAGCCCTGTCCCGCTGACATGGACTGGCCCCCGCTGCCCTGACCCCCTGACAGCTATTTGCCACCGCAGCCCTCGCCCGCTCACAGGGACTGGCCCCCGCAGCCCTGACCCGCTCACCGGGACTGGCCCCCGCAGCCCTGACCCGCTCACAGGGACTGGCCCCCGCAGCCCTGACCCGCTCACAGGGACTGGCCTCCGCAGCCCTGACCCGCTCACAGGTACTGGTCCCCGCAGCCCTGACCCGCTCACAGGGACTGGCCCCCGCAGCCCTGACCCTCTCACAGGGACTGGCCCCCGCAGCCCTGACCCGCTCTCAGGGACTGGCCCCTGCAGCCCTGACCCGCTCACAGGGACTGGCCCCCGCAGCCCTGACCCGCTCACAGGGACTGGCACCCGCAGCCCTGACCCCCTGACAGCTAATTGCCACCGCAGCCCTCGCCCGCTCACAGGGACTGGCCCCCGCAGCCCTGACCCGCTCACAGGGACTGGCCCCCGCAGCCCCGACCCGCTCACAGGCACTGGCCCCCGCAGCCCCGACCCGCTCACGGACACTGGCCCCCGCAGCCCCGACCCGCTCACAGGGACTGGCCCCCGCAGCCCTGACCCGCTCACAGGGACTGGCACCCGCAGCCCTGACCCCCTGACAGCTATTTGCCACCGCAGCCCTCGCCCGCTCACAGGGACTGGCCCCCGCAGCCCCGACCCACTCACAGGGACTGGCCCCCGCAGCCCCGACCCGCTCACAGACACTGGCCCCCGCAGCCCCGACCCGCTCACAGGGACTGGCCCCCGCAGCCCTGACCCGCTCACAGGGACTGGCCCCCGCAGCCCCGACCCGCTCACAGGGCCTGGCCCCCGCAGCCCCGACCCGCTCAGAGGGTCTGGCCCCCGCAGCCCCGACCCGCTCACAGGGACTGGCCCCCGCAGCCCTGACCCGCTCACAGGGACTGGCCCCCGCAGCCCTGACCCGCTCACAGGGCCTGGCCCCCGCAGCCCTGACCCGCTCAGAGGGTCTGGCCCCCGCTGCCCTGATCCGCTCACAGGGACTGGCCCCCGCAGCCCTGACCCGCTCACAGGGACTGTCCCCCGCAGCCCTGACCCGCTCACAGGGACTGGCCCCCGCAGCCCTGACCCGCTCACAGCTATTTGCCACCGCAGCCCTCGCCCGCTCACAGGGACTGGCCCCCGCAGCCATGACCCGATCACAGGCTCTGTACCCCGCAGCCCTGTCCCGCTGACATGGACTGGCCCCCGCAGCCCTGACCCCCTGACAGCTATTTGCCACCGCAGCCCTCACCCGCTCACAGGAACTGGCCCCCGCAGCCCTGACCCGCTCACAGGGACTGGCCCCCGCAGCCCTGACCCGCTCACAGGGACTGGCCCCCGCAGCCCTGACCCGCTCACAGGGACTGGCCCCCGCAACCCTGACCCACTGACAGGGACTGGCCCCCGCAGCCCTGACCCGCTCACAGGGACTGGCCCCCGCAGCCCTGACCCGCTCACAGGGTCTGGCCCCCGCAGCCCTGACCCGCTCACAGGGACTTGCCCCCGCAGCCCTGACCCGCTCACAGAGACTGGCCCCCGCAGCCCTGACCCGCTCACAGGGACTGGCCCCCGCAGCCCTGACCCGCTCACAGGGACTGGCCCCCGCAGCCCTGACCCGCTCACTGGGACTGGCCCCCGCAGCCCTGACCCGCTCACAGGGACTGGCCCCCGCAGCCCTGACCCGCTCTCAGGGACTGGCCCCCGCAGCCCTGACCCGCTCACAGGGACTGGCCCCCGCAGCCCTCACCCGCTCAGAGGGTCTGGCCCCCGCAGCCCTGACCCGCTCACAGGGACTGGCCCCCGCAGCCCTGACCGGCTCACAGGGCCTGGCCCCCGCAGCCCTGACCCGCTCACAGGGACTGGCCCCCGCAGCCCTGACCCGCTCACAGGGACTGGCCCCCGCAGCCCTGACCCGCTCACAGGGACTGGCCCCCGCAGCCCTGACCCGCTCACAGGGACTGGCCCCCGCAGCCCTGACCCGCTCACAGGGACTGGCCCCCGCAGCCCTGACCCGCTCACAGGGACTGGCCCCCGCAGCCCTGACCCGCTCACAGGGACTGGCCACCGCAGCCCTGTCCCGCTCACAGGGACTGGCACCCGCAGCCCTGACCCGCTCACAGGCACTGTCCCCTGCGGCCCTGTCCCGCTGACCTGGACTGGCCCCCGCAGCCCTGTCCCGCCACAGGGACTGGCCCCCGCAGCCCTGACCCGCTCACAGGGACTGGCCCCCGCAGCCCTGACAGCTATTTGCCACCGCAGCCCTGGCCCGCTCACAGGGACTGGCCCCCGCAGCCCTGACCCGCTCACATGGACTGGCCCCCGTAGCCCTGACCCGCTCACAGGGACTGGCCCCCGCAGCCCTGACCCGCTCAGAGGGTCTGGCCCCCGCAGCCCCGACCCGCTCACAGGGACTGGCCCCCGCAGCCCTGACCCGCTCACAGGGACTGGCACCCGCAGCCCTGACCCCCTGACAGCTATTTGCCACCGCAGCCCTCGCCCGCTCACAGGGATTGGCCCCCGCAGCCCTGACCTGCTCACAGGGACTGGCCCCCGCAGCCCCGACCCGCTCACAGGGACTGGCCCCCGCAGCCCTGACCCGCTCACAGGGACTGGCCCCCGCAGCCCTGATCCGCTCACAGGGCCTGGCCCCCGCAGCCCTGACCCGCTCAGAGGATCTGGCCCCCGCAGCCCTGACCCGCTCACAGGGACTGGCCCCCGCAGCCCTGACCCGCTCACAGGGACTGGCCCCCGCAGCCCTGACCCGCTCACAGGGACTGGCCCCCGCAGCCCTGACCCGCTCACAGCTATTTGCCACCGCAGCCCTCACCCGCTCACAGGGACTGGCCCCCGCAGCCATGACCCGATCACAGGCTCTGTTCCCCGCAGCCCTGTCCCGCTGACATGGACTGGCCCCCGCAGCCCTGACCCCCTGACAGCTATTTGCCACCGCAGCCCTGGCCCGCTCACAGGGACTGGCCCCCGCAGCCCTGATCCGCTCACAGGGACTGGCCCCCGCAGCCCTGACCCGCTCACAGGGACTGGCCCCCGCAGCCCTGACCCGCTCACAGGGACTGGCCCCCGCAACCCTGACCCACTGACAGGGACTGGCCCCCGCAGCCCTGACCCGCTCACAGGGACTGGCCCCCGCAGCCCTGACCCGCTCACAGGGTCTGGCCCCCGCAGCCCTGACCCGCTCACAGGGACTTGCCCCCGCAGCCCTGACCCGCTCACAGGGACTGGCCCCCGCAGCCCTGACCCGCTCACAGGGACTGGCCCCCGCAGCCCTGACCCGCTCACAGGGACTGGCCCCCGCAGCCCTGACCCGCTCACTGGGACTGGCCCCCGCAGCCCTGACCCGCTCACAGGGACTGGCCCCCGCAGCCCTGACCCGCTCACAGGGACTGGCCCCCGCAGCCCTGACCCGCTCACAGGGACTGGCCCCCGCAGCCCTCACCCGCTCAGAGGGTCTGGCCCCCGCAGCCCTGACCCGCTCACAGGGACTGGCCCCCGCAGCCCTGACCCGCTCACAGGGACTGGCCCCCGCAGCCCTTACCCGCTCACTGGTACTGGCCCCCGCAGCCCTGACCCGCTCACAGGGACTGGCCCCCGCATCCCTGACCCGCTCACAGGGACTGGCCCCCGCAGCCCTGACCCGCTCACAGGGACTGGCCCCTGCAGCCCTGTCCCGCTGACATGGACTGGCCCCTGCAGCCTTGTCCCGCTGACATGGACTGGCCACCGCAGCCCTGGCCCGCTCACAGGGACTGGCCCCCGCAGCCCTGCCCCGCTCACAGGGACTGGCCCCCGCAGCCCTGGCCCGCTCACAGGGACTGGCCCCCGCAGCCCTGGCCCGCTCACAGGGACTGGCCCCCGCGTCCCTGGCCCACTCACAGGGACTGGCCCCCGCGGCCCTGGCCCCCTGACAGCTATTTGCCACCGCAGCCCTCACCCGCTCACAGGGAATGGCCCCCGCAGCCCCCTCCCGCTGACAGCTATTTGCCCCCGCAGCCCTCGCCCGCTCACAGGGACTGTCCCCCGCAGCCCTGTCCCGCTGACAGCTATTTACCACCGCAGCCCTCACCCGCTCACAGGGAATGGCCCCCGCAGCCCCGTCCCGCTGACAGCTATTTGCCACCGCAGCCCTCGCCCGCTCACAGGGACAGGCCCCCGCAGCCCTCGCCCGCTCACAGGGACTGGCCCCTGCAGCCCTGTCCCGCTGACATGGACTGGCCACCGCAGCCCTGTCCCGCTGACAGGGACTGGCCCCCGCAGCCCTGGCCCCCTGACAGATATTTGCCACCGCAGCCCTCACCCTCTCACAGGGAATGGCCCCCGCTGCCCCGTCCCGCTGACAGCTATTTGCCATCGCAGCCCTCGCCCGCTCACAGGGACTGGCCCCCGCAGCCCCGTCCCGCTGACAGCTATTTGCCACCGCAGCCCTCGCCCGCTCACAGGGACTGGCCCCCGCAGCCCTTTCCCGTTCACAGGGACTTGCCCCCTGCAGCCCTGACGTGCTCTCAGCGACTTTGCCCCCGCAGCCCTGACGTGCTCACAGGGACTTTGCCCCCTGCAGCCCTGACGTGCTCACAGCGACTTTGCCCCCTGCACCCCTGACGTGCTCACAGCGACTTTGCCCCCGCAGCCCTGAGATGCTCACAGGGACTGGCCCCCGCACTCCTGACCCGCTAACAGCGACTTGCCCCCGCTGTCTCGACCCGCTCACAGCGACTTGCCTCCTCTGTCCTGACCTGGTCACAGCGACTGGCCCCTGCAGTCCTGACCCACTCTCTACCACCCCACCCTCCTCCTCCTCCCCACCCACCCTCCTCCTTCTCCCCCCCGACACTCTTCCTCCATCCCCCCCTACACTCCTCTTCCTTCCCCCGCCAACACCCCCTTCCTTCCACCCCCGCACCCTTCTCCTCCTTCCACCCCCCCACTCTCCTCCTCCTTCTACCCCCCCACTCTCCTCCTCCTTCCACCCCCCCACTCTCCCCCTCCTTCCACCCCCCTCCCTCTTTCTCCTTCCACCCCCTATCCTCCCCCTCCTTCCACCCCCCCCGCCCTCCTCTTCCTTCCACCCCCCAACCTCCTCTTCCTTTCCCCACCACCCTCCTCCACAACCTCCTTTGCCCCCACCCTCCCCCAACCCCCCTCGTTTCTCCCCCCAATCCTCCTCCTTTCTCCCCCCAAACCCCCTCCTTTCCCCCCCAACCCCCCTTTCCCCGACCACCCTCCTCCTCCCCCCCACCCTCCTCCTCCTTCCACCCCCTACCCTCATCCTCCTTCCACCCCCTACCCTCCTCCTCCTTCCACCCCCTACCCCCCTCCTCCTTCCACCCCCTACCCTCCTCCTTCTCCTCCCCTCCCTCCTCCTCCTCCCCACCCTCCTCCTCCCCACCCTCCTCCTCCTCCTTTCCTCCAACCCTCCTCCTTCCCCCCACCACCCTCCTCATTCCCCCCCCACCCTCCTCCTCCTCCTTTCCCCCCAACCCTCCTCCTTCCCCCTACCACCCTCCTCCTTCCACCCCCTACCCTCCTCCTCATTCCCCCCCCTACCCTCCTCCTCATTCCCCCCCCACCCTCCTTCTCCCCCAACCCTCCTCTTGCTCCTCCTTTGTTATCACGGAGTAGGAGGAGGGTGGGGTGGAAGGAGGAGGAGTGGGCTGGGTGGCAATGGAGGAGTTGAGGAGGAGGAGGAGGAGGAGAGATCAGGGGAACTGCAGACGCTGGACAATCCACGTGAACAAAGTGTGGAGCTGGATGAACACAGCAGGCCAAGCAGCATCTCAGGAGCAAAAAGCTGACGTTTCGGGCCCAGACCCTTCATCGGAGATGGGGATGGGGAGAGGGAACTGGAATAAATAGGGAGAGAGGGAGAGGCGGACCGAAGGAGGAGAGAAAACAAGATGGGTAGAGAGGAGAGTATAGGTGAGGTCGGGAGAGGATAGGTCAGTCCAGGGAAGATGGATAGGTCAAGGAGGCAGGATGAGGTCGAGGTAGGAAATGGAGGTGTGGCTTGAGGTGGGACAGAGGGATGGGTGAGAGGAAGAAGAGATGCAGTGGCGGGAGGGGACGAGCTGAGCTGGTTTTGGGATGCAGTGTGGGGAGGGGATGAGCTGAGCTGGTTTTGGGATCCAGTGGGGGAAGGGGAGATTTTGAAGCTTGTTTTCTCTCCATCTTGGGTCCGCCTCCCCCTCTCGCCCTATTTATTCCAGTTCCCCCACCCCATCCCCGTCTGTGATACAGGGTCTGGGCCCGAAACGTCAGCTTTTCTGCTCCTGAGATGCTGCTTGGCCTGTTGTGTTCATCCAGCTCCACACTTTGTGAAGATAATAAAATGAGAGGCTGGATGAACACAGCAGGCCAAGCAGCATCTCAGGAGCACAAAAGCTGACGTTTCGGGCCTAGACCCTTCATCAGAGAGGGGGATGGGGGGAGGGAACTGGAATAAATAGGGAGAGAGGGGGAGGCGGACCGAAGATGGAGAGTAAAGAAGATAGGTGGAGAGAGTGTAGGTGGGGAGGTAGGGAGGGGACAGGTCAGTCCAGGGAAGACGGACAGGTCAAGGAGGTGGGATGAGGTTAGTAGGTAGATGGGGGTGCGGCTTGGGGTGGGAGGAAGGGATGGGTGAGAGGAAGAACCGGTTCGGGAGGCAGAGACAGGTTGGACTGGTTTTGGGATGCAGTGGGTGGGGGGGAAGAGTTGGGCTGGTTGTGTGGTGCAGTGGGGGGAGGGGATGAACTGGGCTGGTTTAGGGATGCAGTAGGGGAAGGGGAGATTTTGAAACTGGTGAAGTCCACATTGATACCATATGGTTGCAGGGTTCCCAGGCGGAATATGAGTTGCTGTTCCTGCAACCTTCGGGTGGCATCATTGTGGCAGTGCAGGAGGCCCATGATGGACATGTCATCAAGAGAATGGGAGGGGGAGTGGAAATGGTTTGCGACTGGGAGGTGCAGTTGTTTGTTGCGAACTGAGCGGAGGTGTTCTGCAAAGCGGTCCCCAAGCCTCCGCTTGGTTTCCCCAATGTAGAGGAAGCCGCACCGGGTACAGTGGATGCAGTATACCACATTGGTAGATGTGCAGGTGAACCTATATCACAAACCATATCACAAACAGCAGAAATCACATCGATGCGGAACACCACTCGTCACTGAACTGCAGCCAGAAAAACAGCTTTCCACCACTGAGACGGCAAGAACTGCAGATGCTGGAATCAGAGTTAACCAAGTGTGGAGCTGGAGGAACGCAGCAGGTCAGGCAGCATCAGAGGAACAGGAAAGCTGACATTGTTGATGCTGCCTGGCCTGCTGTGTTCCTCCAGCCCTATACTGTGTTCTCTTTGTTCGCCTTCCACCGCTACCATCTGCCTTACATGGGCAGGCCAAGTCACCACGGATCTCATGGATCTTAATCTTCTGGATGAGCATACCATGAGGGACCTTATTGAAAACGTTCGTAAAATCCATGTATATGTTATCAACTGTTCTACCCGAATTGATCACCCTTGTCACCTCCTTGAAAACTTCAACTGACTTGGTAAGACATAACCTGCCTCGCATCATACCATGCTGGCTGTCCCTTATTAGCCCATACTTTTGAGACATGAGACACTCACCAGTCTGTAGTTTCCTGGAAAGTCCCTGTTTTCCTGCTTGAACAGAGGAATGACTTTATCCACTCACCAGTCTCCGCAACCCCTCCAGTGCCTGGCAAGGATATCAGATCCTGTTGAAAGTGGTGTGTTGATGCATTTGTGTCATGATTGTGTTTTGTTTCAGCCCTAACATTGAAAGCAGTGTAAGAATGTCTTTGTGCAGCAGGCGAGGTGTGATGAGACTGAGCCTTCATACAATTGCAAGATGTTGAAAATTTGCCATTATTTATGAAAACAGTGATAAATTTCCATGATCAACATTTCTGTTACACTGCAATGATTATCCCGTGGCATGTAAAATCAGAAAGATACGATAAAATGAGACTGGGTCATATGCAGGGAGAATGTTTGCCTTTCATGTCTATAGAAGTAGTGAAATATTTCCATGAATCTAAAAGTCACTTTTCCGTTCATTGAAGGACACAATCATCGCCTTGGAAGCTTCATCACGATACTACTTTGCATTTCTGAAGAGGGAAGAAGAAATCAACATGCAAATTCAATTCCATGGTTTTGGAAGTCCCATTGAGAACACGATTCATTTGCGCCGGCATAATGCTCTGACCGAGAAAGAATTGAAGGTGAGTTTGTAGTTTAGAAGATCGCAGCAATTTATGCATCAACTTCTTCATCGATAATGTTCCATTGCTTTCAAACTGCATTTTCCACTCTGCGAGATAATAACTGTTAGAACAAGCAACAGCATCGGTAGATGGTCTATGGGGGATGCAATGTTACAAAACCCAATCCATTCAACAACATATTTCAGATATGTCAACAAATTAAATATTCCAGCACAGGATAAAACAAGGAAGATGAGAGTGAGGAGGCAATAGCTCTGATGACAAAAGAACAGAAATTTACCTTTATCCATTCGAGCAAAAAAGCAGGCACGCAAATAAATAATCATCTAACAATGCACGTGTGCAACGGAGGCTACAGAGGGACTAAAAATGCCGAATTGTTGTCATGCGTATTGCTGAAAGGATGATTGAAACAGAATCTGTGGTAAATTTGAAGAAATACAGATGATGCATCTCAGGATGTTGGAGGAAGAACATTTATGGACTGAGGCAAATTGTATTTCCCTTTTCAGGAGTTATTAGGTTCATAATGAATTGAAACACTTCCTTCTGTGCTGAAAGCTTTAGTTTAGTTGCAGCTGGATGACAATTTCTGTTCCTGGTAGTATTTAGCAAACTGTTAAAAGTGAATGTCACTGCACAGAATTCCAAACATGACTCCAATCAGTCGAGAAAATATCCAAGGGGTGTGATGAGTTGTATCCTCTCATGTTGAACAGCGCAGCTTCAGATACAATGGAGGCACTGATGATAATGTTCCAAGAATCCTTAGATTGTGGAAAATTCTCAGAGGATTGAAAGATGGTGAACATAACACCATTATTACAAAGATACTTTGACAAAATAGTAAGCAAGTATTGCCAATTTAGGTCAACCTGGGTAGATGTTCATGCCGGCAATGAAAGATGAAATAACAGGGTACTGAGTGTGCTATAACATCCGACAGAGTGAACATCCTTTCATAACGGGGAAATAATACTTGACAAACTTGCTACAGTGCTTTGAGAAGGAAACAAACATTACTGATGAAGGACCACCAGTTGATGTCGTACATTGAGATTTCAACAAAGCATTTGATAAGGTACAGCTCGTAAGGTGTCTCGAAGGAAAAGAGCCCGTGTGTTCAAGGGTAGTATGTTCGGATGGACAGAGGACTGCATCGTTAATAGAAGTAGAGTTGTAGCAGCAAGATGGTAACTTACAAGTCATGTACGGCCACAGAGCGAATGCTGCGGAGGCCGTACACCTCATGTTGACTGGGTTGATTTCGGAAATGGCGTAGGGGATTGCTATGCTTAGGAAAGTTGGGCAGGCAGGGACTACGTTCATTGGCGTTTATAAGATTGAAAACAATCTTATTTTTTCAACATGTAAGATTCTTAAGAGGCTTGATAGTGTATATCCGTAGAGATTACTCCCATTTGTGAAAGATTTTATGACCAGAGGCCACATTTTCAAATTGGTTGCCCATTAATTCAGGGAAGAATTACTTCTTTCAGGTTGCAGCAATTTATTGAACACTTTAGCCAAGAAGGTTTTAGAGGTAATGCCATTAATCATATGCTAGGCTGTAACGGCCAGGTTAATTTTTAAATCAAGAAACAATGATAATGAGAAAAGGGTCTAGGCCTGAAACGTCAGCTTTTGTGCTCCTGAGATGCTGCTTGGCCTGCTGTGTTCATCCAGCTTCACACTTTGTTATCTTGGATTCTCCAGCATCTGCAGTTCCCATTATCAGTGATAATGAGAAAAGGGTAGTCTTTACAGTGGAAGATACTTCAAGGATCCCCTTATTACTAAAGAAAACAGGGAGGAATTAAACACATCACTACCACACCTTCACTACCATGAGAGAAGTAGCAGTCGACAATCTCATGGAGTGAAAGCAGATTAGACTCTTTGCCGTGATGGTTTACTTTCTAAGATTCTAAACAATGAGCTTCAGAGTCGGTGTATGCATTGATTGTAATTTCCCAAAAAGGTTTAGATTCCAGAGAAGCATCTGAGGGCTGGAAAACTGCCGATGTGACATCCCTGTTTAAAAAGGAGAGAGGCAAAAAGAAGATAACTACAACCGAACCAGCCTAACATCTATTGTTGGAAATATGTGGCAATCAACTATGAAGAAAATAGTAGCAGAACATTTGGAAAATCACAATCTAATCAAACAGAATCACCATAGCCTGATGAAAGAGAAATTATGTCTGGCTAATTTGTTTGGGTTTTTGGAGGAAGTTTTGGGAGGAGAATTAATAGAGGAAAACCAGTAAATGTGTTGTGTTTGGACTTGGAGAAAGCATTGAGAATGTACTCAAAAGTAATAAGCTAAGAGCTGAGGTTTTGAAGGTAGTATATTGCTATGGATCAGTATGCTTTGCACGTTCTGGAAGGAGAGATGACATCTCGAGTGAAATGCACCAAGTGAATATATATTTTGGGGAACTTGGTGGCAATGCGGTAAGTCAGTGCAGAGGGTAAGAGGTGCCATTTGCTTGCTTTTTTTGCCTGATAGTTGGTAAGCATTTTTTTTGAGACAGGGTGAATTGAAGCCAGAATCAGGGACCGAGAGGGTGAACCAGTTTCATTGGTTGGTGATCGCTCCTGGTTTAAGAATCTATTATCGGTAGCTTTCAGATTGCAAGTAAATCGGAGAAATATTTACAGGCTACAAACTAAAAGACCAGAATGTTTTCAAATCAAATTAAGATCGAAGTAATTGAAATGGAGATGCCAGGCCAGATGATGATTTGTACCTACATGACGGGCGAGTGGTCAGGCCCCATACTCCAGCTTAGGGTTGATGAACTGGAATGTCAGTTTTTACCAATCAACAAATCATGTGGGGGACAGTTACTGGGGAATGCTGTGCTTCAGGAGGCAGTCACACACCTGAGATTAACTCGCTGAAACTTGGTCAGTGGCCAATGACAAAGAACAGGGCAGGTGGAAGGATTCAGGACGTAGTGCAGAAGGAACCTTGGCCTTTGATCTTATCTAACAGGTTTGAGATTCTTTCTTCGTGTGTGGATGAGAGTGCAGGGTACAGGGAAGATGAGTAAACTGACTGTAGCACTGTGGTACAGGGGGACATTGAAGCGGGAATAAAAAGTGACATCTAGTTATAATCAGAGGTAGTATAGTTAGGGGAATGAACACTGTTCGTTGTGACCAGGATCGAGAGTCTCGAAAGCAGTGTTGCCTGCCTGGTGCCCAGGCTCAGGATATTCCATCTCGGCTACAAAGGAACTTGAAGTGGGAGGAGTAGAAATCCAGCTATCATGGTCCACACAGGTACCATTGATATGGAAGAAAGAGGAAAGAGGTTCTCCTGAGGGATTATGAGCACCGAGGTGCTGAGGTGAGAAAGCAGAACCAGAATGGTAATAATCTCTGGATTATTATCTGAGCAATTTGGCACGGTGTGAACATAATTATAGATGTACATTGTTCAAATGGTGGCATGGCAGAAATGTGTTTGAATTCATGGGACATTGGCATCGGTATGGGGAAGGAGGGAGTTGTTCTGGTGTTCTCGGCTCGACGAGAATCATATTGGGATAAGTCTCCTGGCAAAATACAGACCTCGGCCTGGGGCTAGGGCGTTAAAATAAAAAGTGTGGAGTGGGTGAGCTCAGTTGCATGGAAAATTGTGGAAAAAGTTAGAAGCTGGTAAGTGCTCAGCAAAGTTTCCAGAGCAAGTAATAGGACAAAAAGTATGGAAATGGTCAGGAGTCTCACTTCAGCTGCAGCAGATAAGAAGGGTGGCTGTAAATGCCAGACTGAAGATCTTGTATTGAATTGCAGGGAGTGTATGAAACAAAGTGAATGAGTTTGTGGTGCAGATTGAAATTGACAGATACATCACTCTGGGTATCACAGAGAGGTGGTTGTTAGGGGATAAGTGTTGGGAACGAAATAGCCAATGATTCATGTCCGATAGAAAGAACAGGCAAATGGACAGAGATAACAAAGTGTGGAGCTGGATGAGCAGAGCAGGCCAAGCAGCATCTCAGGAGCGTAAAAGCTGACGTTTTGTGCTGAGACCCTTCTACTTCTGTGTGTTCATCCTGCTGTGTTCATCCAGATCCACACTTTGTTATCTTGGATTCTGAAGCATCTGCAGTTCCTATTATCTCCGATACAAATGGACAGAGATGCCAGGGTTGGCTTGTCAGTAAGAAATGAGGTCGTGCTGAAGGAACCACAGCTCTTGTGCTTGTTTATTAATGACTTGGAGGAAAGAGGTGCATGTGCTGTGGCGAAAATTGTTGATGACTGAAAAAATATTTAGAAAGACAAGGCATGGCCCAGAAACAGAGATTTACCAGGATGTTACTTGGATCAGCATGTATTAGCTATAAGCAGGGTTTGGTGGAAATGCTGTGTCATGATACATGTAATGAGATCAACCATGATCTCACCGAATGATGGAGGAATATTCAATGGGCCAAATGACTTTTTTTGTGAGTCTTCTTGTTTGACAATGCATTCATGAAGGTGTTTTTTTTTCTCTCTTGGATAAGATGTGAAAATGAAATGTATACGAGATAATGGGAACTGCAGATGCTGGAGAATCCAAGACAACAAAATGTGAGGCTGGATGAACACAGCAGGCCAAGCAGCATCTCAGGAGCACAAAAGTGCTCCTGAGATGCTGCTTGGCCTGCTGTGTTCATCCAGCCTCACATTTTGTTGTCATGAAATGTATACACTTCCTTTTCATCTGGGAATAAATAATTGTTCTGAACGATTTCCATTGACTAATAGCAATCTGACAAGCTTCGCAATGTAAAGAGATTTTTAGCTTCTTTTTAATTGTAAAGGTATTCTTTGGAATTAATTTGGCATATATTATTTGCATCTCAGGAAGTATGTTCATCACTGCATCTCAAAAAGTGCTCTGTTGTATGACAGCAGCTTTTTAAAGCTCACTTCAATGGTTGTGATTTTGAGTTGCCATAACACACATTAAATTACACTGTTGGCCAATCTGTCCATGATTATTTGATTATGTTATGCTTCAAACAGACAAGGAAATATTGGTGATGCAATGAAGTGTTTGACTCTCAAATATAATTGCTGTTATAGTTTCCACTTGGAAGAAAGATTCACATCAAATTGACTGGTCAAGGAAATGGGACACTGACTGTGAGTACTTTGAATGTTCGAGTTATTCCTAAAATGAAAGTTATGACCTTGATGATTTCTCTTTCATGCAGATATGAAGAGACTCTTTTAAAATATCCTCTAGGTTAGTGGTTCAGGCATAAAAGTGCAATATGTATATTTATGTATATACATGTACATGCGTCATCTGAAAAGATAATGAGTATAAATCACTTGTGACAAGGTGAGAATGAGTTATCCAGATAGTAAGAACTGCCAATGTTGGTGTCTGAGATAACACATTGTGGAGCTGGAGGAACACAGCAGGGCAGGCAGCATCAGAGGCTCAAGAAAGTTGGGGTTTTGGGTCAGGACCCTTCCTGAGAAATGGAGGGTGGAAGGGAGCTCAGAAACAAATAGTGTGGAGGGGGAGGAGGTGGTAGGGAAGGTAGGTGGGATGGTGATAAGTGAGTACTATCCAGATTGGAACAGATTTTCCCCAGGGGGTATTGAGTACGAATTCCAAATCACTCTCAAAATCTTAGTGACTGTTAACATTGATGTTTTTTGTCTGTGTGTTTCAGTAATTGCATGACAGTTGAATGGTTCGTTGAGAGTGAGGAACCTATGGACTCTCACACACCAAGATGGAATTTAATTTGAAGAGTGACTTCAAAATAGTTGCTTGCTTTTAAAATCTTGACCGTTTTTGCTGTCCAGTTGAATGAATTTAGCTTCATACTGCTTCAATAGGAATTAGTGTTTAATTGGAACATATTTGTGAAACTTACAGTTCCGTAAGTTTTAGCATAAACTGGTGCAGCCTTTCGGTGCTTGCAAAAAGGCTCACCTCTCCATTAATACCGAAGGAAAATTGGAGTTTAAAAGTAAGTTCACCCGCTGTCAGGGAATGAAATGTTAATGTTGACTCGAACATAATTTTTAAAAAAGTCATATCTTTGTGTAACACTGAACTCAAATTAAAATTTGGATATGCTAGTTTTACAGATGGTTGGATATTGAATTCATTTTAAATGAGGGTGAAGATCACTTTAAATCCAGCATATTTGTGAAGAAAAGAAATAGCATGTCAAATAAAATTAACTGCATGACTCTTCATAGCCCTATCTGTAGAATTTCATTCTGAACTATGAGACAGTTGTGACCCCATACTACCTCAGTGCTCATGGCAAGAGTAAGACTCCTGTTTGACGTGCTGTGCACTGCATGGAATGGCGGCAACATCAGATTCATTGATGCTTGAGAATCAAAAGAATATGACGATAAGATTTAAAATCAAAATCTCATTGAACACTTCAAGGAATGTATTACAGGAAGAGGGGGAAAGCATGTATGACTAATAGAAGGTGGTGGCGCAGATCACATAGACCTGTGTGCTAAAACTTATGACAAATTTCACATTGAATGGAACAGTTTAAACAGGCTGGAGGAAGCAGACATGCCAGCCCAAACTTTTTGAATTTGAGCATTCTGTTCATAAACATCAGCAAAATTGTTGGAAACATGTTTATTCTTTCTCTTTTATTGCACAGAACCATACGATTGGACTGTTTTGATGATAAATTTAAAGATTACGTGTCCCATCCGTTTGACTCACAGTTTGGTACCATAGGTTGGTACGATCTTCGTTGGAGAAGGAAAAGGGATGTTCCAGATACAGAAAACCGTCAAACCATTTACTACAAAGTCCGTTTCTGGTTAGTATTAATTAATGCAGTGAACATTTTTAGCTCGACATGATTGCACAATGGAGTCAATAAGAAAATTCCATCTGATATTCCACATAAATTTTAAGTGGATATTAAAGCAGCTCATTTCTTTTTCATGCTGTCTGCTGCTTTGAAGAATGGTTGTCTTATTGTCGAAATGTTTAGCTTTGACTCCATGGCTTCTTCCATTCGCTCACATTGAAACACATGTTTCTTCAGCCAAAAATGCACGTTTACCCGGTGTTGACTAACCTTCCCCTGAAATCCCCTGCGGTCGCTCCCCTGAAAAACAACTATACCGTTTTGGATACTGTTCCGGGGGACGACTTACCAGGGGTATACAGTAGGGTGCAGGTCTCTGGCACAGAGTCTGTCCCTCTTGCACAGAAGGGAAGCGGGGATAGGAAGAGAGTGATAGTCATTGGGGACTCAATAGTTAGAGGGACTGATAGAAGATTTGCCGGGAACGAAAGAGACTGACGATTGGTGTGTTGCCTACCAGGTGCCAGGGTCTGTGATGTCTCGGATCGTGTGTTTAGGGTCCTGAGGGGAGAGGGTGACCAGCCCCAAGTCGTGATCCACATAGGCACCAACGGCATATGTAGAAAGAGGGATAGGGATGTCAGGCAGGATTTGAGGGAGCTAGGGTGGAAGCCGAGAGCTAGAACAAACAGAGTGGTCATCTCTGGTTTGTCACCCGTACCACATGATAACGAGGCAAAGAACAGGGAGAGATTTCAGCTGAAGACGTGGCTGCAGGGATGGTGCAGGTGGGAGGGCTTCAGGTACATGGACAATTGGGGCTCATTCTGGGGAAGGTGGTACCTGTACAAACAGGACGGTCTCCACTTGAATGAGAGGGGCACGAATATCCTGGGTGGGAAATTGGCTAGTGCCATTCGGGTGGATTTAAACGAGCTCAGAAGGGGGATGGGAAACTGAGGTGTACTCCTCGTACACAAGAGGATGAGCGTAGGGAGGACATGGTCAGGACCTCACTGTCACAGAAGTGTGCTGGCAGACAGCAAGCTGGATTGAAGTTTGACGACTTTAATGCCGGGAGTATCCGGAATAATGTAGGTGAGCTTGCAGCTTGGATAGGTACCTGGGACTTCGATGTTGTGGCCATTTCGGAGGCATGGATAGAGCAGAGTCAGGAATGGAGGTTCCAGGTTCTCGGGTTTAGATCTTTCATTAAGGTCTGGGAAGGTGGAAAAAGAGGGGGAGGTGTGGCTTTGTTGGTCAAGGACAGCATAACGGCGGCTGAAAGAACCTTTGAGGACTCATCTACTGAGGTGGTATGGGCTGAGGTTGCCAAGGAAGGTTTGTTGACTGAGTCAGTGTGGGTGGAAGTTCGGAACAGCAAGGCAGCAGTCACTTCACTGGGGGTTTTCTCCAGACCCCAAATAGCAGTTGGGAGATCGAAGAACTCATTGGCCGGCAGATTGTTGAAAAGTGCAAACGTATCAGGGTTGTTGTTATGGGTGACTTCAACTTTCCCAATATAGATTGAAACCTCCTGAGTGCAGATGGTTTGGATGGAGCTGTTTTTGTCAGGTGTGTTCAGGAGGGTTTCCTGACTCAGTATGTGGACAGGCCGACGAGGCGGGAGGCCATTTTGGATTTGGTGCTTGGCGATGAGCCAGGACAGGTGTCAGATCTTGTGGTGGGAGAAGACTTTGGCGACAGTGACCGCAAGAGCCTCCCATTTACCATAGCCATGGAAAGGGAAAGGAGCAGTTACCAGGGGAAGATATTTCACTGGGGTCAAGGAAACTATGATGCTATCAGACAGGAGTTGGGAAGTACAGATTGGGAGCAATTGTTCCACAGAAAGGGCGCAGCAGACATGTGGAGGCTGTTCAAGGAGCAGTTGTTGCGAGTGATGTATAAATTTGTTCCTCTGAGACCGGTAAGAAGGGGTAAGATTAAGGAGCCTTGGATGACGGGTACAGAGGTGCTTCTTGTCAAAAAGAAAAGGCAGCGTACGTAAGGTGGAGGAAGTGAGGGTCTGGCACAGCTTTAGAGTATTACAGGCCTGCTCGGAAGGAGCTCAAAAGATATTGCCTGTGCAATTGTTACCTGTTACAACCTTTGCGTCCACGCTTGCTCATTCAATGGTGTCAAGATGCCAGCAGTGCATGTACCTTCTCCATCCCCTCATGCCGTCAGCTCACACAAGACATAGTCCTTACTTAAAATCTTCTGATCAACCAAAGTTCATTGTAATGGACATTTTAGTTATCTGTCATGAAACGAAAACTGATTCTGACTGGCATGACCTGCAGTACAAATGAATATAATCTGCAAAATGAGATTTCTTATGGGCTTGCAGCCGCTACAAATAATTGCTTTTCAAAGACGTTGCATACATACATTTTTTTCTCCTATCACCTTAGATTATTTTTTTGTTTATGCATGTTGTGTGGGTTTCCAGTCAGGCCCATAAACACAGGTTGATGCAGTCACTGTTACAACACGGTATTGAAGGAGAATTTGTGATCTTTGGTGTTTCATTCCAGTGTCTGAAGGAGTGCACCATCAAGCCACTTCAGAGCACTACTGGCGACGAATTGTTGCAAGTTTTCAAGTGTTACCGATCGTCACATAAAATATGGCCTTTTTGTTGTTGCACTATTCATCTTAACTGCACCATATCTAGTATTTAGGCATGGAAACTATTTCAATTTTTTTGATTTACTTGTTCAAAATCATTTATGATTGTTGTCATGATATCTACAATATGTTATTTTGATTGGACATAGAGGATTGGATCTGTCTTAATGGAAATAATGTATGCGCTTATAAAAGCCCTTCTGGGCAAGGTAGTTGCTCAGTGGTTAGAGCTGCTCATGCACTGGGGAGCCAATTGAGATTCCAGTCTTGGGTAAATATCTGTGTGGAATTGACACGTCCTCCCCGCGTCTGTGAGGGGTTTCTGCCAGGTGCTGCAGTTTCCTCCCATTGTTCAAAGATGTGCAGGTCCTTATATGTGATTTGTGAAGCATTTCTTAAATGTTTCAATCCTGCCAGCATCCAGTGCCTTGGACAAAATAACTGGAGATGAATAAAAGATACTGTGCCTTTTGACACCATTTCCTGCTGGATTTTCATCAATCCTGCTTTATATCGGTGACAACTTCCATGACCTTTTTTGATGCTATGTCTGAATTGACAGTCTAGTTCCAAATATTTGTTGTGCAGTATTTCAAGGTCTCTGTTACAGCATACCCATGAATGTCCACTTCAAAAGATACTTCCATATCATAGAATCCCTACGGTGTGGAAACAAGCCCCTTTTGACCCAAGAGGTCCACAGCCACCTTCCAAAGAGCATCTCACCCTGACTCATCCCCCAACCCTTTCCTCAGTAACCCTACATTTCCCATGACTAACACACCTAATCTACACATCCCTAAACACAATGGGCAAGTTTGGCATGGCCCATACACCTAGCCTGCACATCTTTGGACTGTGGGAGGAAACCAGAGCACCCAGCAGGAACCCATGCAGGCTTGGGCAGAATGTACAAACTCCGCATAGAAAATCGTCCAACGGTGGGATCGAACCTGGGTCCCTGGCGCTGTGAGTCAGCAGTGCTAACCACTGAGCCACCGTGCTGCCCTTGGAGTTAGACAGAGCTTGCTTGTTCCTGGGTGGCCTCAAACTGCCAACCTCCACTTAGTGGCAAAAGTGCTGACCAACTGCACTCATCTTCACTGGTTTTTGCTTTTTATCATTGAATTCAATCCTTCAAACTCTATGATAAATATTTAAATTTCCATTGATATGTGAGGGTTGTTTTTAGTACGCAGTATTGGTTTATTATGTTTCATTGGTACATAATGAATATTGTATGTATATGCAAATGGGCAAGTTGGTAACGATGCGGTCCGCAGACCTGGAGGATAATAACACTGTCCTTCAATCGCCCACGATGCCCTCTGCAAATTGGTAGAAAACAAAAATTTCTATAAAATTCATCTCTCCTCCCGTCAGTCAATCAAAATTAATTCAGGATTTTGTACAGGCCATTAAGCGTAAGATTACACGAGCCTAAACAAAACTACTGGCTCATATTAGTTCAGTAAAGTGAAAGGGCAACAATAGAGGTAGTAGGAACTGCAGATGCTGGAGAATCTGAGATAAGAAGGTGTAAAGCTGGATGAACACAGCAGGCCAAGCAGTATCATTCGGCTCTACACCTTGTTATCTCAGATTCTCCAGCGCCAATTTTCTGAAGCAGGGTCTCGTCCCGAAACATCAGCTTTCTTGCTTCTCTGATGCTGCTTGACCTGCTGTGTTCATCCAGCTCTCCACCTTGGGCAACAATAGAGTATGCTTTAAGTCACCAGGTATGTTACGTGGGTTTGTCTTCCTTAGGGTGGAGTTAGTGGAACCGAAAAAGATGTCTCCCTCACAGCGTTTGTGACAAAAGAATTGCATCGTTCCTTGGCGGCCTTTCAACAGAAGAATATTCAGAGATTTCACGAGTGGTAAAAATGTAACTTCTTTTACTTCTCTTTTTCTCACTTTTTCCAACAATTGGAAAATAGATTTTAGAAATAACATCGAGCTGATGAAGTGTGAAAAGAAGAATAATTCCAAGCAGTGGTGGGAGTTGGTCAGTGAGGTGGGAGGAGTGGATAGGTGGGAGAGAAGGCGGACAGGTCATGGAGGCGGGGATGAGGGGAGGAACTAGTCTTGGGATGAGGTTGGCGGGTGGGGAGATTTTGAGGGTGGCCAAGTCCACATTGAGGCTGTTGAGTTGGAAGCTCCCGAGGCGGAATATGAGGTGCTGCTCCTCCAGTTTCTGGGTGGTTTGGTTGTGACACTGGAAGAGGCCCAGGATGGACATGTCATTCAGGGAGTGGGAGGGGGAGTTGAAGTGATGCAATGATTTGGACATGAAAATAGAAGGTGTGGTTAGTTAGTTTCCCAATGATTGAAGGTGTAGTAGCCAGCCAAGAAGGTCACCTCAGAATACAATGGGACATTGACAAGGGCCAATAAACTGAGGAATGGCAGGTGGTGTTGAGGTTAGACAAATGTGAGGTGCTACATTTTGGAAAGGCAAATCAGGGCAGCATGCTGGAGTGCAGTTTCGTAGTTCCATCAAAGTACAGCCACCGGTAGAAAGGATATGAAGGAGACATTTGGTGTACTCGCCTTTATCGGTCAGTGCATTGAGTATAGGAGTTGGGAGATCACTTAGCAGCCATGTAGGACGTTGGTTCGGCTGCTTTTGGAATACTGCAATCGATTTTGGTCTCCTTGCGAGAGGAAGGATGTCGGCGCAACATTGAGGGCCGAAGGGCCTGTT